>NC_060239.1:1200000-1800000 GCF_021155785.1 Neodiprion fabricii
GAATAAATAGATGGAAACCTAGGGGGATGAATTATAGAAGGGTAGAGCGAAAGATAAATCAATTTTTCAAAGTGGGCGCGACGGGAATTTTTTTAATCTCACGAAGAACGAACCTTTTCAATGTATCTTAATTCATCCGCGACATTGTTGCGTTCATTTAACGCTCGCCAACTTTCACGAAATGATGCTAAAATCCGTTTTTCGTCATCGTACCGAAACCCGTTTGAAACCAGAGTAACATAAAAGGAATAAAAAAAAAAAAATTGAATGGGAAAAACATCACAGACCACGCGATCGAGAAGGGCGCGTGCCTTTCGCAAGAAGAACAACGTCGCGCGATTGTAGGGCTCGAATGTATAAAGTAAGTGCGAGGGGGACGCGGATCACCCGAAACGACTGACGATGCTAATAACGCCCAGCAGGTTCGAAACGAACGATCCGGGGCGACCGATACGGCCACGACGTGGTTCTCCGTAATTATCGACGTCGCGACGTAACGAGGAGTCTTTTTCTGACGGAACGACGGACAGACGGACGGACGAACGCGGGGGGGGGGGGGGGGCGAGCTTTTAGCTCCCGATTTTGTAACTGTAAACCGCCCCTCGATACCCGTGGCTCTCCCACACGCCGACACACGCGCACGTGTTGCGTATGTGCGTGTTTAGTTTGAACGCGGAATAAAATACTCAGCTCGACACACGTTCCACGTGCTGCACCACCTACGGGGTTTTAATGACAGACTCCGGTGAACAGGACTCTCTCTACTCCAATTTTCTACCCCTGTAACCCCTGTAGAATGTAGCGATGTAGCGAATATAATTTTACCCGGTTAGCTAAAGGTATATTAATTCCGCCGCTCGATCGACTGGACGATTCATCTCTGCAGGATGCGTAGCTTTTTCAGTTCCCGTATTAAGCTTTATTTCCTGATAATCACGCCGTAAGGGTAATATTTTTCGACAATTTTCACAATGTCAAAGTCCAGCAATCGATCATCGACATCGTTCATTTATCGGAATGCCGACAATGAAAGAGGTACGAACACAGCCGGTATTTCCGTTTCCAAATCAGGGTGTAATGCATCCGAGAGGGGTGCATGTACAGTACCGACCGGCTAGATATACCTATAAGGGACTTCGGGTGGTTGTTCGTGAATAAAAGAGTAATTTTCCGGGTGGTGAGACGCCGATAATGGGGTTGCAGACTGCCGAGTCGACTGGAAAATGATTAAGCACACATGACGGAGCTCGCGGACTCGCCAGGATATTGCCGTGCGGCCCCCTTTCCACCCCCCAACCCCGACCCCTCTTCCCCCGATTTCCACTTTCCGCCGCTCCGCCCCCCCCCCCCCCCCCCCACGCCTTCATTCTCCTCGAGTTGCTTCGCCGCGGATAACTGCGGCCAGGCCCAATTCCAATCCCAGAACGAGTCTCCAGCCCCCCCGCAGAATCAATCCTATCTTCAAACCGTACCCTCGTTCCTAACCCGGTCAACGATCTCCCTAACAGCTCTATTCACCCCCGCTATGAAATACTCAAGACCTATATATCCGTGCAAAGAGATTAACGAGCAATTTGGGTTAACCGCAATACTCTCTCTGAGGAAATTTATTACGTAGGAAATCCACAGGGCGTTCGAATCTTGCGAATTTCCTCCTGGATTCCATGTCGTTTTTCTTTCAACTCTGCTAATTTCATGACTCGTGTGAATAACATGGGGTTCAGGGAAAAAGCTAGACAGCTAAAATCCCACGAGGGTCTAGTTCAAGCAGTGCAAGCTGGTACTGGATAGCGTCTCCGCCTGCAAGGTGGTACGAGCTATGCACTAAACCCTAGGTTCAAACCGTGAGAGTCACCCTCGAAAACCGATTCATTAATCAGTCACCACGGTTTGCTAACAAAGCGACTAGCGACGTCGTCGCCCTTATAGAGCCGTTTCAGGGGGTAGGCTGTACCTACACGAAACCAGAGCTATTGGAGCATCAGATGATGATAGCAATGAGCTGTTCCATTGGGTGCGACGATAAGTAGGTATATATCTCTCATTGTCATTTCTCGCAATTATACGATTGACGATGGATAGAGAAATACTAATCCACGTCTGGTTCGTAGGAATGGGTGAAACCATGGTGCGCGGAAACAAGGTGTGCTCTAAACAAAGCCACGACAATTATAATTAAATATAAGTGACGTCATAGTTTTTTTTACACCATTGAGTTTTTACAACGTGGTTTTTTTTTACACTGGTTCCACTGGCAAGACAAGACATAGGTAAAAATGGAGAAAAATATAATTCTTGCTTGACGCCGTCGATCGGGTTATCCGCGCCGATGGGGGCGGCGAGGGGATGAATCGGGGCGCAGGGCGAAGGCGGCGGCATGAGACGCAGAAGAAGCCCCTTGACCCGGCGCCGAAGGGAGACATGCCATGCCTGGCTGATTAGCCTAATGGTGAGTTCTCCTCTTATTCTCGTACTCGACGCCAGTTCGCGAGTCAGAAGGGTCTTCCCCAGCTCCAAGCCCCGACCCTCGGACCCCGAGCCGTCCCTGCAGCCTCTCGACAACCCCACAGAAGCTTCTTGGTCGCGTCTCTCGAGCGTCGACTCGACTCGACTTGACTCGAGAGAAATATTCTTCCAATTATTCGCTTAAAAATGTAAATATTTACCCCCACCCGCTACCGGTGCTCCGCGCAACCCAGCTCGACGAATCCACCTGCGAACTCACAGTCACGTCATTCATTTCAAGCCGCTAAATACCGGGTCACCCTCGAAACGGATCCGAGAGCTTGATATTCCCGATGTACGCGTAATGGACGGAACAGAAATCCTACGTTTGAAGCTGTTGCTGGACACACGAGGGTTCGTTATATCAATACTTATCGAAATTTAGGTTCGTAGATAAATATTGTAGATACAGGTACATGTATGTAGAGATTTGAAAATAAAAGTACGATTCTATGTAGCCACTGGTTCATTATCAATTTCCGTACAACTTACTCGAGGCGTGTGATCCTTCACCCTAATGATGACCTGTACCCACCTTTCATTCGAACAATTCACTGTTCCACTATGTTTATAACGATCGAATACAGGTGCGGCTACGTACCTACAAACGTATGATTGATCGCTTGGTGACGATTAATTAACTGCAACACCTAGCTAATGAGGTACAACGGAACAATGCAATTTCAAGTATTTCCATCACCAAATGTATTCGTTACAATAAAAAAAAAGAGGGAATCTTTACATCGATGCAACGTCACAACTGTCCCTTTTTATCATTTTCATCTTCCCTCCACAAAACATAAGTTCTTTGAACATTTGAGAACAACAAAAGTCTATCGGTATTCCCGACGAAGGATAATTTGAGCTTCATTGGGTTAAAGTGTCCCATTCACAGTCCGTACGGCAACTGTTGTATCAACATCCGATCCGAGTCAACAAATGAATTTCCCCTCTCGAAAACTTTGCCACAGTTGGATATGATAACAAGTTGGTAACTAGTTTATACAGGTTCGAGTGAAAGTTTTGCGGGGAACGTCTCTTAGCATCCTCGTTATACCGAAAGAACGAAGGGAAAAGAATTCGTCTATGAATGGTTCCAGGAAGTGGGATTGCCATCAGGATGT
Source organism: Neodiprion fabricii (assembly GCF_021155785.1). Lineage (NCBI taxonomy): Eukaryota > Metazoa > Arthropoda > Insecta > Hymenoptera > Diprionidae > Neodiprion > Neodiprion fabricii. Next base: position 1,203,630 of record NC_060239.1, read on the forward strand.
TACGTGACGTAGATGACGCCATTTTGAATCCGTGCAAGCTGATGCGAGTGTGGTATCTCTGTCGGGAGAATTTCAAGGAAAGAGTGGGAGCACCGACCGAGCTGCAAGTGCTTGTGAGTTGCGAGAGGGTGCAGGTGGTGTGACGGCGCGTGTTAGTATGGCTGATTGTGTTCTGGGTGGGTATAGGCGGGGGGGCTGCTGACCTGTGGAGGCTGCTGCGGCAAGGAGTCGTTTCCAGTGCGTGGGGTGTGTGGATGGGCCGTGTGGTGGCCAATACTCACCGGCCGCGGCCGCTTTGCTCACGTCCAGCGTGCCATAGGGTGGAATTCCCATGTGCGCCGGGGGTGGCTGAGACAGGTGATCACCGTTCGGGCAAAAGAAGGGTAGACCACTCGGGTGAGTGCCGGCCAGGCCCATCTTGCTCGCCTGAAACAGAACAGCGGAATGCTAGGTTAATCGTTGAAAGGGGCAAAAAGATAGTAGTTCGATTAGTTTGTGCCATTATGCACCATGATTCGCATCGACGAGAGCTTGGCGAACCGAAAATATCATTGGCTAAGTATCTTTTCACCGTCTTGTAATCCATTCTCAGAATCAGTATACAACGGCAATTACAATGTATAATTTATTCTACCCCTCGTGATTTCTTATCTTTGGATGATTGACCTGTGAATAAGAGGTTTGAATGGTCCGCGGATAATATGGAGGGTATATCGTTATTCAAGGATTCTAAGAAGATGATGAGAGATGAGATTCGAGGAGTGGGTTTTTCAACGAATATTGTTCACCGTCGTTTTGAATCACTGCGTACCGGGGAAAATTGAACTTTGATACGTAGAAACGAACGAACGACTGCAGCAGAGATACAAGCGAGATATTTATCAACCGGGGCGGAATACAGAAGCGACCGAAGAATATTCTCCCTCCCGCTCCTCCTCGCAGAGAGCTACTCGTTCAGATTGAAGGACTAATTTTACATTTTTTCCCTCTCTCAGTCCCGTTTTCTCCGCATTGAAAATTCTTTATTCGTATGCCGGTAAGCGTAAAGGCAGTGGGCTAAAATTAGCCAAGCCGATGTTTTTCAATCGAAACGGGAGGGAGGAAGAAGGCTGCGCCCTCCTCGCTCGGTCGAGCGATTGAGACGCGGCTACAGAGAGAAGAGACCGACTGAAGGTGGTCGATGGGTGGAGTGGTTTCGCCCTAATCAACCGGTGCTTACCACGAGGACTGCGGTATCGCGGATTGATCTCACCGCGAGTAAGAGGCCAGGATCAAAGGGCTCGCTCTCCATCCACATAAGAACTCGAGAGAGTAGCGTGGTGGCTTCCTCGGGAGTGCAGGACTCCTCGGAACGGGACGGCGACTCGTCTTCATCCTCAGAATTTTCGCTTCGTTCTTTGTCAAATTTCCGCTCCTCGATACCGGGTTCCGACTCCTCGACGTTGTTCGCCTCGTAGTCAGGCTCAACTTCCTTCTTGACTACGGGCTCGAGGCTTTCCGCGGGCGGAGGAACGTCGTCGAGGACCCAGGCCGCGACATCCGCGTCGTCTACGTCGAGTCCAACGTCGCGAGCGAGACCCCGAAGCTCGTCGAGTAGCATCCGGTCCTCGTTGTGCTCAAGGACGGAGTGTAGCCGCGGAGAAAGCCAAGGCGGTGGACCCGGAGGACCGGAGACGGGGCCGCGAGCGGCTTCCGGTTCACCACGTAGGGCCGACCAGCTCCGCGCGAATGTTTCCGGCCGGACGTTAAGCCAGGCGCGATGCAGCCCGACGAAGGCCTCCTTCAGGGTGAACTTCTTCACGTGTCCGGCGAGCCCGAGCTCCGTGGCCCCCCGTCGAATGTCGAGTATACCGCTGGCCAGCAAACCACCTGCCAGGCGAACTCGAAGCTCGTTCGTGACGAGCCGAGGCTCTAGGACGTCGCCGGGAACGACGACGAGACGAACGAGACCGTCGGAGGTGACGCACTCCGCTTCCGGTGGCAGGTAGTCAGCGCCTTCCGCAACGAGCACGGCTCCGTCGGGATGCATGGCGGCCGCGGCCGGTGCAAACTCGTGGTGAAACCACCAGAGGAAGAGGTCGACGGTCAGCGAACCGCGTCCCCCGCCGGCGTAGACGACTGGCTGAGTGACCATGTTAACCCGCCATAAACACCGCGGTCTCCAGTGCCTCCCCGCTACCAGGAGTCGCGTTCGATGTCGGCCCTCCTGGTCCGCTGCGCCGACGACCCAGACTCTCTCTCCTCGTGGCGAACGCCGTCCGGGCAGAGCCTTCCAGTCGACGTGACACACGTGCGCGATGTAGACGCGTCCGGGGTCGAATTCTTTCAAGGTCGAGCGGAGTGTTTCAAGGATGCCCGGTGGGCTGGGGGCGGCGGAGGCGGAGCCGGAGCCGGAGCCGGAACCGCCGGGGGACTGGGATGACTCGTCTTGGTTAGGTTCGGGGGGTTCCGGTTCCGGCAGGCCATGCCGCTCCTGCCACTTCCGGATCCAATCCGGGGTTATCGAGTCGACGAGCTCGCGCGTCGCTCCGGCGATTCGCGCTATGCCGAGCGCCTTCCGGCGCAGACGATCCGGTCCAGGCACCCCCGTGGTGGTAGTCGTCGTCGTCGTCGGCGTCGTCGAGGTCGGGGAGTCGGACCTGCCCCGTCGGCACTTTTCGACCCATCGCGCCAGGGCGCTCTCGAGACCCTCGGCGTCCAGGGGTTCGCGCAGGCGCGCCGCGCCTCGGCATCGACCCTCTCGCTGCCGCCTCGGAGCCGCGGCCTCCTTCTCAGGCGGCATCTCCGGGCCGCCGCTGCAGCTCTGCTGCATGAACACTCCACCCCGCACTCGACGCGCTCCTCTCCTCGCCACTCTGGCACGCACACTTTTCACCCCCCGTAGCGACATCGCGACTCCTCGAAGAGGACTCCGCACGCACGACCCGGGCTTGCCGGTTACGTCGACGCTGCTGATCACGGTGCTACGGGCGCTACCGATGCTCCCGTCGCTGCTGCATCAGGCGAGCCGTCCCGCGACCGAGAGGTGACTGAGCGGCTGCGACGCAACCGTCAAAGGCCCGACCGGGAACCGGAGGGCTTTGATGTTCCGCCGCCCATCGCGCACAAAGCGAAAGCGACCGAGGAGCGTGGGGATCTCTCGGTATCTCTCTCGGTATCTCTCTCCTCTCTCTTCTCTCTCTCTCTATCTCTCTATCTCTCTCTCTCTCTCGCAACCCCAACGCGACCCTCCGACCCGCCAACGCGACGACGTAGTAGTATGTCGCCCGCGAAAGTTAGCCGAATTGATGGGCGCCGAAACCGAAACCCAAATTTGCAAAATCAAGGCATCTTTCTTCGCGTGTTATAATCCGCCCGCCGCTATCCACGGATTGTAATAGAAACGGAAATGCAGCCTCGTATCTCGCTTGGCTATACCGCGAAGGTATTCCGAAACTTGTCGAGACCTTGGTAAAATATATCAACAGACTGAACTGGTGGGTGACGTCGTCGACCCTCAAAGTTGACGTTTGCTAAAATAAGAAAAAACTCTGCGAATCAATTCTTTTTGTTTTTCAAAAAGTAAAACGAGTTCGAAACCGTTCTCTAAATGCGTTAATCGATTAGAAAACAGTACAGAGCTGACAGCGAAGAGTGGAATATAAAACTAGAAGCCACGGTGATTATACAAATGGCAGTAAAATTGCAGATTACCGAATACGTGTAGTTTTGTTTAATCAATGTAATGACAAGCGGATATAAAATAGGAAACAAAATTAACTCCAAAGTTTTTAGCGATATTCATTGTCTCGTTGATCGAGAGCGTTTATTTTTCTTCTATTTGTAATGAAAAATATGTTCAATATGAAAGTTTTGGTGGTTGTACGACCGAGTGCCGCACGCGAGTTATGTAATAATTAACGTGCAAGCCTGTAATGAATTCACCCACATCAAAGCCCGACGCGTGACAACGTTTGCGGTCTGTTGCCTGCCGGGTGCAGCGCAGTGATTAACGTTTATCGAAACGAATTATGCGAGCTGGCGCAGACGACAGGAATCCGTGTCGCCGCGTAAACAAGCTGGGAATAACTAACTCGACAATAATCCAAACCGTAAGAACGTTTCGCGGAACTGAAACCACATAAACATCGGAGTTGACACACGGTATGAAATCGACCAGTAGTAGCTCCCCGAAGCGAATCGGACACGGACGAAAAGGATAAAGTAAAAAGCAGACCCCCTAAAAATTTTACACGTTGTGGAAATCAGTTTTGGAAGATAATCACAATGTCGCTTCTACGCACCAACGAGTGAAAATCTATCTACCTGGCAACAAAATATTCCACTGAATTAATGAATTACCTGAACGTGTTACATTTGAATGAGTGAATTTCGATGATAACTGCGTACTTTTCTTCTATTTCTTGCTTATATTTGAACAGCGCATTTGTCTATCTCCAGAAAGAAGCAGTCTGCAGAGAACGAAAAAAAAGTCATACACCGAGAGAAGCTGTCCGTTAGTTCTATACAGGGGAGGTAAGAGATGGCGTAGTGGATAGTTTACCGAATCAGTGGTAATAACTTATTCAAGATTTCGAACCGCCAGTTACTTAGCAAATAGCTCGGCTCTCTCGACTTCCGAGTAAATAGATCGAGATAAACGAATGGCCTGTATCGAATAAGAGATTGGCCGCCCTCCAGCAGCTCGCGTGTTCTCCTCTTTACGCGATTCGTTACCAGGGAATAACGGAGTGGGAAGTCTTTAGACGGCAGCAGTAACAGCAGCATCGTGTTTTCGAGTCAGTCATGAATGAGGAGATGCCGTTTACTGCAGCAAGGCACAAGAGGCAGAGGCGTGCAGCAGCAGCCTAAAGGCGAGCATCAACGTAATAGCGAGAGATCGAAGCGGAGTGAGGAGGGGATCTAAAAATGTCTGGAAATTGGCTTTCTCGGTAGTGACGCACCACCTGCCTTATATACCTTACAGGGCAAGGCAAAGCAAAGCAAAGCAAAGCCAACGCCAGCGCCAGCAGCCAGAGCGGGGCACGGTGGAAGTGCATGAATTATTCGAAATACATTAATCCGACGGCTTCCAGTGGAGTTCCTCCATTTTCCTACCCGTGCAGGCGGGGGATGAGGGCGTTGAATGGAGCCAGTGCTCGGTGTACCCGGGGGCGGTGGTGGCCAACCCCGAGCTCAGTTGCCGGGGCAACGTGGGAGCCAGAGGAGGTGGAGGAGGCGGCCAACCGGGGGTGGCGGTGCTCAACGGCGAGGGTGGAATGGGACGCGGAGATGGAGATGGGAACGATGCGGGAAGGTGTGCGACCGACGAATGAACGAACGAACGAACGAACGAACCAACGAACGAACGACGGACAGCCGAGTTGTTGGAGCTCACAATCAGTCTCGATGATGGCTCGAATTATCAAACGATACCTACACGAGGATGCTCAAGCCTGGGAAGATGGGCTGAGGATAAGGGAGAGGGAGAGAGAAAGGGAAAGGGGAAGCGAAAGGGGACGACGAGTTGGGAGAGCCAAAGGATACGCTAAATATTCTATATCCCACGGCGGTAACTTTATATACACACACGATGTACAGAAGAGACACCGTCAAAGTTGACAGCCAGGCGAACGTGACGTACAGTTATTGTGTGTGTGTATATGTGTGCGTTTGTGTACGCAAATGCCGCTGATGGTTATTGAAACTGTTGTTACATATCTGTTTACAGGCAGAAATTGTTACAGTTTGACGGTATAACCCATAATACCGTCACTGCATTTATTCTCTTAAAAAGAGCTTATCAGCTTAATTCTTTAAGCAATTTTAAACAAAAATACTCCGATACATTTTGACGCAGAAATAAAGAATATTTAGAGATATACACGTCAACGTCGAAATAGACCAGGGCACACCCTTAAGTAATTTTTTTTTCTCATAACGAATCGCGAGTTCAACTATATCTATTTTTCAGTCTCTGGATAAAGGGGTTGCCTGCATTCTGCTCCGTTGAGATGATCAGTTTGCATTTCGAGCCACGCATTATACAGGGTGCAAGTGTAATTTATAGCGACCCCTTGCGATCGGTCGATTCGTTTGATGTTGTCCCAAATCAATATAGACTGTATATACATGGGTACATATAGCCATGCAACATTTTGTGTTATACCTACATAAACATGTACGTGTACTTACGCGTGTGTACACGGCAGGAAAGTTGGGTGTTAAAAATCGTTGAAAAGTGTACAGAAGTGAAAATACCTTGATTCGTTTTACGGAACGTTTTATTTTATCGAAGAGACAATTCGAGGGGGGTTCGAAACGTTTTCTCTGATCGTCCACGTCTCTCTTGTTGCCGGTCCAAATTTGAGGCGACATCAAACGTGCAACAACGCGTGTCTCACAGGCTCCTGCCGATTCTTTTTTTTTTCCTTCTTTTTTTTTCACAAGTAGGCACGTTTCTGCGAAAATTCCTGCGATTCGCGACTTGGAAACTGTGTCATTGGCGCGACAAAAGGGAACACGCAGAGGGGCTCGAGCGCAACAAAGGCGTGCAACACCTACGCTTATGGGACGCACATATCCAAGGCTCGCGAAATAACGTCGAGATAAAAAAGGAAATAAAATACATCGAAAATATCACGGTTGAATGATTCGCGATTGTTGAGTAAAAGGGAACACCGGCATATAACAGGATGGTGTGCTGCATGTGCTCCGAAGAAGAAGAAGTGGGAGAAGAAGAAGAAACTCGAACGACAAAGCGATTCACAAGTTTTGTTGAATCGTTACACTTACAGGTATATACGCACGGTAACCCCGTCAAGCGAGTTGGTACAACCCTTGAATCGCACCTCCGTAAGTAGTACAAGGAAATAAGATGAAACAAGACGAAATTACCTCAGAGAGTTTCGATAATTGCCTGTTATCCGTGCATGCATACCTACCCAAAGAGACTCGTTAGAGGGAAGGAGGAAAAAAAACAAAAAAATTAAAATAATACAGATCGAACGAGTTCCATTCGTATACCCATATAATAGGGACTTTAATTTGCTGGCAATTTGACCCGGTGAAAGGATTGGCTGCTAAATTATCGCCTTTCAGAGCTGTCGCACACACCTGAAAAGGTAAGGCACCTACCTGACAGACAACTGGGTTAAAGAGTTGTATATGCTGCATTTAGTTTGGCACGGGTTTGCAGAGACAAGCGCGCTCGCCCCAAGTTTCAAGACACAAGAGTGCGAGACGCAACCCGTCGCTAAAGGACCACAGCACAGAGTTATTGATTAGATTTTCAACTTGTTCGCGCTTCGCCCCTTCGCCCCTTCGCCGCCGACCCCTTAAAAGCTCGAATTGGGTCGTTGCACAGGTTTTAAAAATGCAAAGGAGATCCTCCTCTGATCTCCACGAGCAAAAGTTGAAACCTTTTCCTACCTGAACCTGCGGCTCCGATCAGGTGACCTTGATTACGGAAACACTTCTGCAGCTAACCCGAGATGAGATCAGTGGTTCTCTATTTTACCAACAATTAACGTATTTCCGTAACCGTTTAAATTCTCTTCGTGAAAATTCGATGGGTTTCAAGTAGGGCAAAAAGCTTCCTACAACCGTCTAGAGATGGCGCCGCTGGCGATGTGGAGTGACGTCATACGGCAGTAGCCAATCGACGCGTGTTTGCCTGAAATTGAGATTTTGCTCCGTCGAAACAACAGCGATAAATTTTTGTTTTGCCACTATGATCAAAGATACGGGACGTTCGACTCTCCGTTCGTATCAAACAGGGTCAAGAGAGTTCCTCTCTGGGCAAACATTAGCGTTAGCGTATACATGTACCTAACCATAATCGAAGTGGGCCGAATCCCATGTGTGAGGATGAAGATAAACGGAGGGGATGGCACAGGTTGGCCGGCTGGTACGCGGAGTGTTATCGACGACGGACGGACCGCACCGGAGGCTGTGCAGGACATGGCGTACCTGCAGGAGAGGGCCGGTTGAGGGCCGCGGCGGCCAATCCGAAGGAATCGTCGCCATGGCAACCGGCGCCTGCGTCCACGGGGTGCACGTTCTACTTTTGCCGAAGACTCACGCCCCCGCGCTGCCGCTACAACGATGGTTATACCGTCCAAGTGTCGAGCGCTCCGAGAAAATCCCGTCGCCCGCAACTTACTTTACTTTATAAACGCCAAACCTGGCCCGATATTATCCGCTAGATCGTATTACGACACTTGGCAAACTTCTCGTTTCAAAATAATCGTCTAGCATTACGTTTGAGTGGCCCAATGTGCCGATGTGTTTTTTTTATTTTTTTTTTTTTAAATCGATGTTCCGTTTCTTTCAATATGTTGAGGTTGTATGCTTTTGGGTCGCTGCAACACCGAGTGCGTCTACTTAACGACAAAAAGGCACGAGTACACTGAACGGTCAGAAAAGCACGAGAGCTCTCTGCCACCCCGGGATATTTCTTCGAGGAAAAGTGGGTCTCAAGGTTGGCGAACATCCGGGAATTTCCTCTGGGACACTCGTTCGCGACAAGTTTTGGAAGGGCGGTAGAGATCCCGGAGGGGTGAAAAATGTAAGAAGAATAGAAGCGCTTTAAGAAGAGTGGAGCGAATATGAAAAAGCAAGAAAAGGCTCTGCAGGCACGTGGCTCCTCACGCTTCAACCACTCGAATATAATAACAACAAGAATAATGATACTGAAGAAAAAGGCTGAGCCCAAGAATGGCCTGAAGTCGAGGTACGGGGGGCGAGAAACAAGTTGAAAATAAGACGGAAAAAGAAGAAGAAAGAAGTCGAGAAGTTCCTCTTCCCCGACATCCGAATCTACTTCTCCGCCACACTTCTTCTACATCTTGCTTGAAACTATTCTCCCGAAGCGTCGCGGCGACAGCCGGCGCTAACGGCTCTACACACAGACGAGGTTCAGGTCCTCGCCGTAGCGTATTGTTTATTTCGAAAGCCTTTGAACAATTGAACGGGGCACCGCCGCGCCCTCGCTTTAACCGGAGGCCCGAGGGTGGACTGCCAAACCCAGCAGCCGACCACCCCCCCCCCCGACCCTTCCAAACTTCCTGACGTTGGCGCTGCGTAATTACGTATTACTGTTACGGGGGAAACTCTATACCTACCTACATTCGAGGTGCAGCGACAGTTGTGACAAGGCGCACACGTACACGCGCCCTGGCGAACGCGATCCAAAACGTCGTCTGTGCACCAGCTAACACGGACCTAGCTGGCTCTTGTGCGAGTCACAAAACAGCTGCCGGCTCGTGCTACGTGCGCATCGTTAGAACGTCGTTTCACTTACAATCAGGCGTTTTACTTTCAAGATGATTCCCGTTTCTTACGGACCAGTGGCCACCCTGGATTATATCGAGTAGGTACGTAAAGCCGGGTCCGATTTCCGAATCTTTCATTTTATATTCAGCATTTTCTTCACCCTCAGCGCGCTAGCATTTCTGGATTGAAGAATCGCAGCACCGAGCATCGAGGCATGGGGGGGTCGCGAGGTGCTTTCGTTGGTTCGCTGGTTCGTTTTCCTCGAGGTATGTTTACCTAGTAACGACTTATTCAAGGCGCTTTTGATCTCGCGTACCTCGACTACAAAAATATCCTTTTAAAGTAAGCGGATGCACGAAGGTGGGTGGGCGTTGTCGGTGTGGGTGTGTTACCGCCGAGGGGTGTGTACGGCCTATTTAATATACAAAACCTATTTTCGGTGAGCGGTTCTCCCGGTGGTGACGATGGTGATGGTGGCATGACGGTGCCGGCCTTTCCGCCGATAGGCTTGAGCTGTATGCGTGGCAAAAATGGCATCAAAGGCGGGGATAGCGACGCACGCGGTGACTCTGCGCGACGCCGATGCCTCCGCATGGATACATAGGTACAAAGATTACGTTGCCGCTGACTGATCGTCAGCGGGAAACAACTTTTTTTTACATCCATTCGCCCTTTTCCCTTCCCTCTCTCTCTTTCTTCGTTCAGCTGTACACTTTTCCGCGGAATAAAAACTTCCTCGATTTATTCTTTTCCTTTTCTTTTTTTTTTTTATAAACAGCCAGTCTCAGCTTCATGAAACATCGTCGTCCTCTAAGTCGGGGTTAGCGGCAAAGCCATGACGTTCAAGCTGCTGCAAGGCTGACATCCACCGGCATTGCCCTGTGTACTACAATCAACGAGGAGCGAGCCTCCAGCAGTCGTTTGATCTGAAAAATTTTTATACACACAATCCCACCTGCGGGTCAAAGTTCATCATCCGTTAAAACGCCAGTCCAAGTCAATCGCGCAGCAATTTTTCACCCGCGCTGCTTGTGACGCCCGTTCTCATTTTGGTCCATCGACACCGCATACGTTAGACACGCCGAACCAATCGGACCTGACGCCCCTTGTAATTAAACCCGGAATTCGGTCGACGACCCGAGGTGAATATTTTCAATTGAAAACCGCAATGGTGTTTTCTCAACCCTTTCGATCACAGAAGCTATTGCAGCGATACCCTTTTTTTCGTTTTTATATTCCGTGCAAGATCCTGAATTTTTTTGCACTTTCAGGTAACTGAATTGCGTGACTGAAAGGATTAATCCCGCGACGGGAGTTCCGAAACTCCAACTTTGGAGCTGGAGTTTGACACGACTGATTATTTATTCGTAATATTCTCTCTGTGGGACAAGGTTTGGCCTTGTTTTTGCTTTCTCTCTGTTTCGCCACCACGTCAATTCTCGTATAAGAAGACCGATTCCCGTGAACCTCGACGCCTCCTCGAGCTCAGCTTAGTTCAGCTCAGCCGAGCTCAGCTCAGCTCGGCACCAGTGCGGCAGGGTGAGTATAGAGGTGGTACTTTATCCACTCAACGACCTAATCTTCTATGGCTTCAGTGTTTCCTGCGTGTCGACGCGCTCGTTTGCCACTCGACGATCTAATAGCTCCAACTTTACTTCCGTTCTCAACGGCGTTTATAGGTGTACTGCAGCTATAAGAGGAACTCTGCATGAACAACGCGAGGCCTGCGCGAATGACTCGTCGGTAATACATGAAAATAAATGTTGCGGGACAAAATTTTCCGGTCTGATTATTGGCAGCTTGCTTCTTTTGGCCTAAGTCCCTGGTTCTTGTGCTGATTTAAAGAAAACCTGCACATCTCCTGCATATACTGCGTGTGCGTAAAAAAGCGTGACCTTTGAGGTGAGAGAATTTGCAGGACAACGACCCGAAGCTTGCGGTTTCGAGATTGCATCAGGACGAAATTTCTTTTTTTTTCGTGTTTATCGTTGTTTTTTCATTCTTTCTTTCTCTGTCTCTCGCACTTTCCTTCCTGGGTTCCTTTTTATTGTCGAGAAGGACAAGAGAATGCACTCGAACCGCCGACCGCCGTTGCAGCGTTGCAGTCGGAACTTTAATGGGTCTTGAAGCCGACACATGACCCGCGAACCATAACGCCAGCCAACCTCGCTTATCTCCGTGCGATAAATTTCCGCACCGTTGGCACAGCTACTCGACCCTTTCTAAACTTCCGGGTTTACGTCTCGAATCAATTCTTTCCTTTTCCACCGCTCTTTTTATCCATCGCAGCTTCCTTTCCACTTCACAGAATTAAATCTCACTGGGCCCGTGCACAAAGATCTTAGAATTTATTGTCCAGGCCTTGATACAGCAGATTATACTTATCTCAGACCCCCCCCCCCCCCCTTTTTTTAACTCTCCTCGTTTCTATAACACCGCGTTAAATATATTACGGTCAATTGAACGAGGAGAAAAAAAGAGAAGAAAAAACGTTTGCGCTCAGAAACGTCACGTGGTTGTATACAATTACTTTATTTCACTTTATTATTCAACTTTTTTCGTTTCCCTGTCAAGAGAGAAATAAAGGTAGGGATTGTGAGAAACGAGGCCGTTGATTATATCAGAGGTAATTAAATTTCCATCACCGTTTTGGCATTTCATTCGCATTTGAAACTGAAGAGACATAGAAGGAGGGGGGGGGGGGGGGGGGAGCAAGAGAAAGAGAAAGAGAAACGTGTACAACGTATGTGTATATGATCAAGAGAAAAAAAAAGAACAAATAATGCAGGGGTGTAAAACAAGCAGTAAACATAACGAATAACTGGCACCGTGTAACTTGCGTGTTTTCGTAATTTGATAAATAGCGAAATCACGAATTAACGTGAGCAAAATGTATTGTATGTATGAAGAAATTTGAAATCACGTCGTTGCGATACCGCTCGTTTGGCATCACAACCCCCAAAACAAAATCGACCAACAAGAGTCGACGATAAGCGGAAAGAAGTGAGATAACAGGAGAGTAAAAGACGCGCGGATGGGATCTCGAGAGAAAACGAGAGAGAAAGTAGAGAACGGCTCGTATGCACTCGGTGGGAAGCAGAGGCCTACGGTGTCGGATATTTGCGTGCGTCGTTCTCTATTGGCAGCATATTTATCAGGACATCGAGTGTTGTCGGGGTTGACGAAGGCCGAAGAGGAGAAGTAGAAGGAGAACAAGGACGAGGGCGGCTGTCGGCAGGATCAAAGGGCGGCGCTAGCGCTAGACGACTGCTGCGTCGAGTGAGGAAAACCGGGGAGGAGGGAGGAGAAGAGGACGATCGAGAACGTATACGTCGCGAGGGATGGATGGACGGATATCCACGAAGGAAAGAAGCGGACCGGCGTACATCCCATATACATGCGTACAAATACGGGTCCGCGTTGTGCGAGGGAAGGCATTCGGCTGAGTTTGAGGAACGCGGGAAGGAGAGGCGACAACGAGCAAATCTGATTTACACCCCACTTGGCCTCGCGACCCTCCTGCATCTTCGGCCCTCTTCTTCTTCTTCTTCTTCTCCTTCTTCTCCTTCTTCTTCTTCTTCTTCCTCCTCCTCCCCCACAACAACCCCGGGGGTTCGAAACCTCCTTCCTTCCAGCATGGCCTCGACTTTGGCACACTTCGCAGAATGCATACTGAACAGGAAGGGCAAAGTTCCTCGATCTGGAGTTACACACGCAGCTACACACACAGTCGTTACACCACTTCCGTACCTGGTTGTGTAGTTTACACGATGTTTCTCCCAATTGTAAACTTTTTCCATTCCTTGTTTCGGGTAACGTATGCAGTAGTAAAAACTTTATACACTGCCGGGAGATTCTTAATGAAGACGAATGAACACGGTTGAACGAACGGCTGGAGATATTATTACTCGTGAAAATCGACGTCTGCATGCAGAGCACGTTTCGTATAGACGATTTCGATATTTGTTTGTTCTCATGCTCGCGGAATGATGAAACTGAGAGAGATAGATAGAGAGATAGAGATAGAGAGGGATAGAGATGCGATCTAGTTCAAGAACAGAGAGGGATGGGATGGCGAACAATTCCAAGGAATCAATTTCACCCCTGCACGATGATAAGGGATGTAGGTATAGGCAGCAGGAGTATCTTCTTCACTCAAGGCGGGGGGCTGCTCGAAGGGATGTTAAGTACAGGTACGCGCTATGTTCCTGTGTATTTACCAAAGTGCCCTTTGACGCCGAGGATCCGGATACTCAGCCCTACTGGCTATTAACAGACTGCCCAACGCTCCGGAGAGGAATGAAGAAGCGAATATTCAGCCCTGCGAGGACAAAGATAATGCGGTGACACGCACCCGTTACACATACTCGTATATGATCGGTACACGCTGCCTGATGCATAAGCTTGTGCATAAACGAACGAGCGACGTCGGTCGGTAAACTTTCAAAGCTATACACCGTGTCGCAGAGCAATTGGCTAGACAAAATTACATGTCCACTCTCCCAGTCATCCATTGTTTTACACGTGCCCGGTGTAATTGCCCGATATTAAATCTCCGTCGAAGGTATGTGGGACGAACGATTCATTCGCACCGTTACGGACACTGCGGACAGACGCGTTATGGGTGTGGAAGGTTTGCCTCGCGACGATTGCTCGCTCCATATTGGTGCACAGGTGGGATTGGCATAACGGAGAACGTGCGGCAAGTATGCGAGTATTAATATTGCATACACCGCGGAGCAAGGAAGACTGGTACGTACCTCCAGGAAAGAAGCACGCGGCTTGCTCTGTTTTATCCGGATGAAATTTTGTCGAGAGTTAATCGGATTCTTTGACTTTTAACTCACCGCTGTATGTATGTATATACAGCGAAGCGAACCTGAGGGAAATGCAGAGTGCACGACTGCCTCGAGGTTTGCAGGCTAGCTCTATATATATATGTATATATATATATATATATATATATAAATATATATATAAAGAGAGAGAGAGAGAGCTGATAAATTTTCTATTACACGAATTGCATTATCCGTCCTGCGCCCCTCTACCTGTATAACGGCAAAACTGAAAGGGGGCTTGTAAAAACTCGATTAGAAAATTTTCACAGGGTAAGATAAAAGCGCGCAACAACGGAGCGAAAGAGAGAGCCGTTAACACGTCGAGCGACGCGAAGATTGTTACCGGGCTGGAAATGAGGAGCGGGACGTGCTGACGTGACATTACCAAGAGGAGTTAATTGCAAACGACGCGATAGTATGTACCTCCCTAAATTACGAGGCAAACTAGCTAGAGACTTTGACACCCGGTTGCCCCCTTCTTCCGCCTTTTCTCCTCAGCACCGTCTGCGTCGTTCTCTCTTAAAACACCGTCACCTAAACGCACACACAGGTAAATACCGAGGTAACGTGGACGTAATGCACTTGAATTTCTCGTCTCTCCGAACAGCGTTGACGTTTCAAGCTTTCGTGTATACATACATACTGAGAGGAATAGCACGAAATGTTGACCGTCTTACCCCGCCATCGTAGAAACTTTTTCTAGTTAGATGTACAACAAACTAGATTATACTGTACATTCGGCTGTACTTTTCAAACCTCTGTTTTATCAAGTTTTCGGTTTAACCCTCTTTCGACTCGACTTCCAAGTTTCACAAACTACGACGATCATAAAACACATCGGAACGGTCCTTAATCGATTGGCGGAATGGTCGATCGAATGATTAATAATATCGAAACGAAAATGCCCAAAAATTTGTTGCACTTCAAGGTTTACATACACGGCCATTATAGGCGGTCGTAAAAAGCAGAGTATTACATACATGTATCATGAGGGGGGAGGATATATGTATTTCAGGGAGGGGCAGGGGGAGGGGGTGAACGAAAGCTGTGCGCAACACGTATCATTGTGTCGAATCTGGTCACAAAGAGATCGGCGATAGGATCAGTCCACGTGTCTCTCCGGGGCCCCCCGTATTTTTCGGGACTGTGCCGTTCGTCTGTTCGCTCGTTCGTTCATTCATTAATTTGCCAAACAGCGAGATCGTTGAGCCCAAGCCATGGATGCAGGCAGGGTCCGCTTCAGCCTCCGCCGCATGTCGCTGCCACGCAGCACCGGCCGATACGTACGTACGATATAACTCTGCTGATACGATCCTCCGAGCTAAGTGATCTTGCCAAATTACATGTTATTACCGACGCGTTATTAGTCGGGTAATAACCGGTGAGAGTTGGGGCGCGTACGTACGCTTTCTTCATTTACATTTAACCCTCTCCTGCATCGCTGATTGCCAGGTGGGGCAATACTACGATCATTCGGTGGACCAGATCTCGACCCGGTGATAAAAACGCTCTCGTTTTTAAATCGTGAAAATTATATCGTGCGGAGCGTGACACGTTGGAGAAATTCGGGTGTTTTGATGTTTGTTTGTCTTTTCTTTTTTTGCGCTTCTTTTCTCGTCTCTAATTTATGTATTATACGAATTCGTGTGATCGAAAATCTGCCAAATTAATTTTTTATCGTATCGAGAGGTACAAATAACACATGAATGTATTTAAACAGCGAGTCTTCGGTAAGCGTGACGAAGATTATACCACCGATTGGTTTGCAAGGGAAAACAAGGTTGAGGAGGACCTTTATAAAATTCTAAAATCCGCCTTCGTCGTTTCAATGGTGGCAATTTCGCGGGCTTCTCGTTCTTCCTCAAAAATGCAAATTTGGTAATTCAGGTGCCGCAGCAGAATGCCGCTTTGCATTCGAAACGACAGCGACAACGAGCCCTCACAAAATTGATTTTTCGGCAATAACATCTTCCGAGAAGATCCCCAGGCAGCCGGATGAGAAGGAGCGAGGAACGACCGCCTGACAAACGATAAATCTAAATACGTTCGAGATGCCGCTGCTGCCGCTGCCGCTGCCGCTGCAGGCCGCTTCTTTCGTTCGAACGCGACAATTAGCACCGCATGCTTTCGCTTCTCGTTTTTCACTACTTTGTCTTTTTTCTCCATCTCTTCTCCTTCTTCTTCTTCGTCGGAATCAATTACGTTTATCGCCACGATTTATTACACCGCCTATACAGTTAGTGTCACACATTTTCGTTTGCTGCTCTCCGATCGAGCGTCTCTTACGTTCAACGTCAAGGGATCGCCGCAAGTGATGCGTATGTTTGTGTGCGTGTGTGTGTGTGTGTATAAATATGTATCTATGTATATGCTGTAAGATTGTGGATTTATCTTCTACTCGTTACTGAGATAATTGACCCGAGAGAGGTTTATTTTTCACAACCGTTTTACCGGAATAAACGTAAAATTAGAAAATTAAATCAAGAAATTTGTTAAAGAAAAGGAAAAGTGAAGAAATAAGAAGAAAAAATAAGAGAATAAAGTAACGGGGGTAAACTCCCAGGATTTCTTTTCCCAACCCCAGCTAGTTTGAATATAAAATAAACATTGCACCGTTCGAGATTACACCGTCGTCGTCGAGTACGGGGAGGTAAAGAGGAAGAGAAGTTTGAGACGGATAAAGAAGGAAGGAAAGAAAGAAAGAAAGAGCTATACGTCTATTTCGAAACGTTATTTACATTCCTTCGTATTCTCGCGACGATCAAAAATATCCTTGACTTCCGGTGTTGGTTGAGCAGAGGCTGAAGCGGCGGGCGATGCGATGCGATACGATATAACCTGAACGCGTAGGATAACGCGTACGAGAAAGCCTGCGCGATCAGCATACCCGTGTCCATGTATGTACTTTCGGCCGCACCCCCCAAGAGATAGAGACAGAGAGAGGGAGAGAAAGAGAGAGAGAGAGAGAGAGCGTTGTGGGAGCCGGATAGCCGATGTGTGTACACATGCGTGTATATATATCCAATGTATATACATCCATACATATATATATATATATATATGTGTGTATGTATAGGTCCACTCGTCGTTCTTTAGTCAAAAACCCCCGGCCCCCGACCCCGTTTCAATCGAAACTTCAAACGGTGCAGCATGGGATCATGATTGGAACGGGCCGACGTGGTCCCGGCTAAGCAGCAGCAGCAACAGCAGCAGCGGCAACGGCAAGGGATGACGTCGTCGCCGAGGGGGGGTGGCTTCGGGGTGTATTTTGAGGGTGGCCGAGGGCGGTTCTCCTCGCAGCCACCCCCGAACCCCCGACTCCAACTCATGATGAAATTCCTAGCATTCAATCGCAGTGTAACGGCCGCGCCGGCGACCCGCCTACGAATATCGCGGCCCCCCGGCCTCTGGGCTCTGGGGCTCGGACGGGCCTCGGCGTAGTCAGCCAACGCTGGAATTCAAATACGTTCCGGGAGATTGGAAAATACGGTCGATCCTTACCCGATACACCGACCCACCCCCGCGTAAATACCTGCCCGGCTTCGGCCTCGGCGAGCGAAGAGAACGTAATATCGGAGAGGAACGCGAGAAGCCCGCGCAGCGCCGAGAACGCCGAACCTCGGACCTTCGATTTATTCACCCTGGCTGTGTGTACCTACTTCCTTTGCTCGATCTATAGGGTGGATGATTCTGTCCCTTTGACCATCGCGTCGCCGCGATGATCTCGCCGAATGGAGATACAAAAAAAATATCGAAGAAATATTGTTGCTATCGTTGCTAAAGTGGTAGTAGCTAAGATCTTACTACTTATGATACGCTGTCCAGACATTTCGGAATGCGATGGAATTTTTGATCGAAGAATTAACGACGTACGTCGAACGTGCAATCCTCTGTAACATAGAGGAGGATTTCAAAGTAATCATTTTGCAACGATTTCGAGGAACGACGAATCTGGGAAAACGTTACTAGGTAGAAACTTGATAACCCAATACGCATACCAAAGATTCGTCATACTTGTTGTACAAATCGTTTTGCTCGTATACCCGCGAATTTATCGAATCTAAGACATGCTGCGGTAGTTCAGATGTATCGCGTTTAAACGATTAAAGCAATGTAGATGCGAAAGAATTACGAAACAAATACCGAATAACTACAGTTCGGGTCGACCAAATAGTATAGATGCACAACGCTCTTGAAGAAAAAAAAAAAAAAAACATTCACATTCATCATTCATTCACATTATGGGATTTGTATAGGATTCATTTAGGAATAAAACGAGCCATTATCCGTTGAAATTGGATCAATCATTTGATCTCGCTGATTACGAATCACTGAAATGGTTCGATGAAAGTTCATGGATTCCATTCCCCTTTCTTTTTTGTTATGCACCAAGAGGATGATACTTTTGTGATAAAGCTTATCAGATCCTAATCCAGTTATTGATTTCAAGCATCCGTCTACTAATCTTTCCGTTAAAATCGGGTCTCCGAATCGGGTATTATCCTCTAGACAAAATTCTCAGCTCCTGATTGGTGATAAACGGGCACCTTGATTTTGACAATGAATCCGCGAAAGCAAAACGTTCCGGATAGAGCAGGAGTATCTATCAGCGTACGGTGTGTGGGTTGGTAGATCTGCTCGAGACAGAGGAGGTTAAACTTTCGGAACTAAAGTGAAGCAGCGTAGGTTTGGGATGCAGGAAGGAAGGGTGGGAGAGGCATGGAGAGGCAGACGGTTGCCTGTATTAAACTCGAGTTGACGTATCCCCGGCAGGTTTGCGATTAGCGCACCAAGTTTCCTGGACGTGACAAATGGAAATGGCCTCGGCGTTTGGCGCTTCGTACCTTCGTTCGAGGGCAGGTACAGCCTAATTACCTACCCGAGCCCACGGGCAAGCAGCAGGGTAAGTCTCACCAGCCTCGCCGCGGTTCTGTCGTTGACACCAAAGACTTAACCCCACGTTCTCCGT
Source organism: Neodiprion fabricii (assembly GCF_021155785.1). Classification (NCBI taxonomy): domain Eukaryota; kingdom Metazoa; phylum Arthropoda; class Insecta; order Hymenoptera; family Diprionidae; genus Neodiprion; species Neodiprion fabricii. The sequence continues at coordinate 1,222,692 of NC_060239.1, forward strand.
CAAACTCTGGGCACACAGTGGTGGTGGGAGGGTCGCCGCACCGAGAACGCCGTCGTCGTTCCCATTCCGTGTTCATGTGCGCGTGTGTAATAATTAAGCATGCTCGCTACAACGGCGATCCCGAACGGATTCAAGGGCTGGTTGATCATTTTTCCGGGCACGAAGCTAGGCTGTTCGGTGTTTTGTCCGTTTCAATTCATCCGGTGGAGTTTTAGAATTGACCACATTTTACATACCTGTACGTGAACTTGCCTCGTAAGGTTACAGAGATTGGAACGTACTTTGAAACGGGTAATTTACGGCGAATCTGATTTCGCCTTATCGTACGATTTACATTTTAAATGCAAAGTTTCGATTTCCCGATGAGTCCGCACGATATCGTGCGGAGCCGATTTAGGCAGACCAAATCTTTAAAATATTTCTCCCCCTGGGTCTTATTCGCATTTTCAAGAAAAGCTTGCGGATTGTACGAGGATTTGCGTATTTCGTATTGCACGCACACACAGCGCGTTTTACACCCACGCTGGCTCTCGCTCTCCCGATCGGATGGAAAACCTTACAAATATTAAGAGCAGCCCCTCGCCCACCGGCTTCGGGGGTTATTTCCTCCACCTCCCGATTTTCTCCGCCCGCCCCCTCCCACCTATTTCCTCGAGGACACGGCCGACCCCACGTTGCGGAAACCTCGCGAGAGCCGATTTATTTTTATCTCTGGCTTCGGGAGGTAAAACATTTTCCCCTCCTCCTCCTTATCTTTATTTTTCTTCTTTCCTTTTTTTATATGCATGCACATCCATTCCACTTTATTTCGTACCTTTTCGCCACTTGCTCTTTGCACGATTTGGCAAAAAATAACGTAGGTACCAATCGATTTCAAAGACCGATAATCCGTCGTAAAAGAAGTACATTATAGAATAACAAATCAACGCAGAAAAGTACCTTCTGATGTACCGCGTAACGATTGCTTGACTAATTTGAATAATCCGAGCCCAATCGCATTTTAGCAAACGAGGAATAGATTTGTACTGAATATCCGGAGGAACTTTCAAATATTTAACCATCGGTCTCTCCGCATCGAAAATTACGCGCGCGCGTGTGCGTCTGTGTGTGTGTGAGAGTTTGCCGAGCAGGTTACTGGCTGACTGACTGACTGACTGGCTGGTTGGCTGGCTGCTTACAGATCAGGAAAACCCGGACTGTTTCTGTTTAGCTACTGATGAGCGAGACTCGAACGCGATATAGAGATGCACATTACCAACACCCTGCAATCCAACCTACGATCTGTAAGGACTCCGGCGAGAGAATTTCTCCAAGTGTCGAGGGAATTCGAACGCTCGAATTAGCAAAGCGCGATGCTGTGCATACACACACACACACACACACTGCGAATCACGGTACCGGTGAGTATAGCTGGGAAAACAGGTTTATCCGCCGCACAGATTACACGACCGAGTTCAGAGCAATAACTTCGTTGGGCGAAAGAAAGGTGTTCGATGAAACGAAGAAAGCTTATATCAATAACACAGACTGCAGTTTCCATATTAAATTTTCTCAATATTGAGACGTGCAAATCCTTGATTTGAGACGTTACTCGACCACGAAAATAATCGTAGGATAGTCCGGATCTACTCGTCATGATGACGATGAGGTTGCGATGGATTAAGAGTGACGCCGAAGAGGTAAAATGAAGGACCATCGTAGTCGGAGAGTCGGACACACAATGGCGAACCTCAGAGGCGGACAAAAGGACACACGTACGCGAGCAGGCGGCGATATGGATGGAACGGCGTTCGAGGCCAGCGCTCTTATTCACGTTTGCGTATATTTTCCCTCTGCTTTTAGTATATTGGTATGGCCTCATCCCCGGTTCTCGAGGGAGATTTCACAGGGCACCGCATCATCACACAATCCAAGTCCGAAGTCGGTCTCTGGACTGGGACAGAGGATGCCAATGGACGGACAAAGTTACACCGTCCTGGCAACAACCCGACCAACTCGACTCGACTCGACTCGACTCGACCCAAGAGTTTCTGCCGTTCTTCCCGGTCTCGCGGGTTTCACCCTCTTTCCGTCAAAAATACCGTCCCTGCGAACTGTTGCTTGCACAAAGACTGTCCCTTGCCTTTATTACACCGCGATGTAGTGTGCATGTAGCGCAAGATCGACTGGTCAACAACAGCCGAGCCTTGATCCCTATCCTTCCACAAATCCTGCGATAATACCCATGGATTACGCGGAGACATCGAAGCACCCTTATTTGCGAAAACCGCAGCATGTTTGAAGTTAACTTGTTTGACAAATGAATAAAAACATTTTTTTGTCCTTGTTTTCATCCCGAATCTCGAAGAGTACCGAAGTTTACGTTGACAGAGTGTCTCTATTTTCTTCCAACACCGTCTTCCGTGTTCCTAAGATCTCTGATTTTCCTCTCATTTTCCACCCGCTTGACGGGAAATTGTTATCAAGGAATCGGTGCTAGGGTGTGTTCAACGTTCAGGGTGTAACCGACATACAAGAATGGTCGTTAGCGCTGGATCCGCGCGACCTTTGGGTCCGCCACGTAGCCACTTCCGGTCTCGAAAGAACACCCTAGCCTTCACCGCCAGCCTCGAAGAGCATCTCGTCTCTCACTCCGCAACGACGCCACGGCGTCCTTAGGCAAGCTCCTTTAATTCACTGATTAGGCACGGGGACCATAACAAGGACCGGAAGACGATCGGACTCCATTTTTCACCCCTCCTCCATGACTGCCGCGAGCTTTTCCCTATTGTGCACCATCGATGGCTGTCTGTGTGCTCAACACAAGAACTGATGGTCTTCCGAATGTGCAATAGTGCATACTGTACTCCTTATATTGATACAAAAAACGCCAAGATTGTTACTACGATACGGCAAATTGGTTGGTGATTAAATTAAGATTAGCAAAAAAAAAATTAAGACAAAAAAAATAAACAGGATGAAAAAAGTGAAATAATGTTGTAATCTAACGGATGGATGAACTTTTCAATTTCAATAGATACACACACACGCAAATGGTCTGATTAGATAAATATTTTGTACTATCATTTAAAGCTGCGATTAATTGGTCCACCAATTTGTACACATCAATGCATTTGATGTACCTAGGTACCAGTATTCGTAAGAAATATAAAAAATAAAAAAGAGTATGAAAAAGCATCGACGAGAGTCGTCGATTTTAACGGGGAGTAATACAATATTTCTTTTTTTATTTCTGAGGTGAGTTTATCCCTTCTTCATAATTTCCGCATTAAATATCTTTCTTTCATCCATCCATTACCTCGATTTATCTCTCTTTCTCTCTTTCTCGTTCAGACTCTTTTATTACGGCCAAGTTGATTACGAGCCTCGTGGCCAACTGCAGTCCTGCAGAGCTGAATCAGAGCACACAGAGTATAGAAGTTGAGGAGGAATGAGGAGCGAGTTTCTCCGCTGAATAATGATGATTATAAACGGTTAATTTAATTACCAAATGCAGAGAGTACGACTAAAGCGGTGTATGAATGCGGGAGCCAACTGAATCCGCAGCTCCATTCACGCGGGCACCGTTGCTTTTCCATTTGATTCCGCATCCGGTGCAGCTTTTGGTTTTGAAAACGCACTTCGAACGTCGTAGGTAGTTTCCATAGACGGTAAGTAGCGGAGAGACAAACACGGAGCGTATGCAGGAAATACCGACCCAAGGTACTTCCATGGTTAAAACCGATCCCCGTCGTTTCATCCAGCGGGTAAATTCTGCGAGAGTGCGATATTGTTCATACGTGCAGCGAGAAGTAAGAGTGGAGTTAGGCGAGTGGCCCGAACCCTCGATCCTGGTGGCTGCCGCTGGTTAGAGGGTGAAAAAAAAGGGAAGAGTATAATGTCGCGAAAGCCGTAATTTTTCCATTATGCTACCGAGACAAAAATGCGTCCGCCATGCTCCTGAGGACCGCGAGACGGGGGCGAGGAGGAATTTCTTTTTCTTCTTCTCCTCGCCCCTCGGCGCTAGTTTTTCCTTCTCTCCTTTTTATACCTTACATTTTTTATTTTCAAATACTTTTTTCTCTCCTCCTTTATTCCTTCCTTTCGCTATACATATACGCCACGCAGTGAGGAGTCATTCCCGCGGCTGGCTGGCTGGCTGGCTGGCTGGCTGGCTGGCCCATTAAAAAGTTGCAATTAGCATTTAAAATATAAACCTGAGCGAGCGCGGTAGGAGAGACAAAGAGTGAAATGTCTAATGAAAAGACCTTTTAGATTGGCTAAATGCCTTTCATTGGCGTTGCTGCTGCTGCTGCTGCTGCTGCTGCAAAGCTGTGGTTTAAATGAACGTCTCCGCTGATTGGCCATTCGTATTTCATTCGGAATATCGCTTCTCGTTCTCGTCATTCTCGTTCTTGTCCTCGCATGCTCCTTCACTTTTCCAAGATTCATCATAACAGTATCGTATTAAAAATGCATATAATAACCAGAAAAAAAATCAACAAATGAAAGACGATATCCATATATGTACATATATACGTCTTTGACATTTTTTAAACGAATCAAACGAATCATCGCTAATCATGATGACGTAGCGTTATTTCCTTTGATAACGGTGTGTCAATTGATCGAGGAAAAATGCATTGAAAATACAGATTATGCGAGTGTACGGAATGCGAATCGAGTAAAAGACTGGGAGATGACTCGCGTTCGAGAAGAGAAGAGAGAGATTCCTTGATATTTTACAGTCGGATGCATCTATTGTCCCCCGTTGCTGGCTCAGCTTCAGCCTCTGGCTCTCGTGATGCGCGCGGCAGCCCCAATTATGGGCCTGGGATGCTCTCTCTTGCGCGTGTTAGTCGCGGTGACACGCGACGAGGAGAATCGGAGGAGCGGGAGGAGAGAAAATGAGAGAAGGGGGGAGGAGAGTCGGTATCCTCCCGGCATCTCGTGCATCTTTCAGTAAAATTTTAATTACAATCGTAATTATTCGAAGAAAGTTTTGCTCGAATGCAACAAACTAACAATCCCCGCAAGGCCGCGCCGAGTAGATGCAAACGACAACGTTGAAACGCGCGCGCTTGGTAAAATTTTCACAAAATGAATAATGTAAAATAAAACATGGATGAAGAGGAAGGGGAGGTGGGGGAGGGAAAAAAACGAAACAGAGAAGAATAAATTGAAATACGTCAGGTACCTAACGTGTAAGATCCAATTCCACGTAATGACAAGGGTACTACAGGGGTGTTTCCCTTTTCTCAAATCTCATTACTGCCCGGCCAAAGTGGATGTCAACGAAAGAAAAAAAAAAAAAAATTAGAAAGAAGAAGCGAGGGACTATCGGCAACGGAGGGAGAAAAAAAAACCAAGAAAATATGTAAAGAAAACACACAACACAACGCATCAAGACGAAATAATCAAGAAAAGAAATATACATGTACGAACAAAACTGAATTAATATTCGAGCTTTTTCTCATATCAAAGAAGCGTTGCATTGAGCAATGTTGAAAAAAAAAATTCAAATTTTTCATTTCACTGAGAGAAAAAACGTGTGACGTGTGCATTGTTGCATAGATCCTCAACCTTGATTATGGCGGGTCGGTTTTGGCGAAAATATTACCATTATTACCAATCTTCAATCATTTTCCGTCACGGGAAACGACTGGGAAATTTTCGATTACTTATCCTGACATGAACTTAATCTCAAAGACAATTTATACGAAATTTTTGTTTCTCCTCTCAGTGTAATAAAACTGACGTGTCTTTTACTACAGACAAAAAACGAGATCCTTATGGAATTGTCAGGTGAGAGGTTGTACAGCCTTGGTAAGAAAAGCATGTAATTGTCGAAGAAATTTTTTCAACGGTTTATAATACGGTAGCGACAGATACACGACAAACAAGCAAGTTGGCAGTTGTAAGGTGCAGCTAACAGCAGGCGGGCATCGGGCAGCACGCGATTCATTCACGAGATAGGCGGTGGTCTAGTACACCTTGGGATGATCAACATCAGCAGCAGCATGGGACAAAACCGACTACAAGAATACCGCGGTGGTGAGTTTCATTCATAAGTGGGAAAACTAGAAAGCGAAGGACAGAGAGATGGAACAGAAGACGTCATAGACGTATAAGGTCCGACGACGAGGTCCTCGAGGACGATCAACCGTAAGACGTCGGTTCGTAAGAGGTGAGCAGCCATTAGGTCCGGCGCTCGTTCGCTCATTCGGTCAGCATCAGCGACCCTCGCCGAGCCAGCTATCTACTAAGTGGTTACAACTACTTTATAAGTGACGTGCTAACGAAGTGTGTAACAGCCTGTAAATAAGGAACCTGTAATTACGGGCGGTCTGCCGCGGACGCGAAGAAGGCCACCCACCGGAGGAAGACGAAGAGAGGCCGAGGAGTCGGCGAGGAGAAGGAGGAGTGCAGCAAGTGTGGTCGGTACGCGAGTGTGTGTCTGTGTCTGTGTGTGTGGGCTGCTCGCGCCATACTGTCACTGGGCAACGAGGAGCGAGAAGAGAGCTCGGCAGCAACGGCAGCAGCAGCAGCAGCCCGTTCGTTCGGACTAACTAACAACCTCCTCTCCAACCGGCCTGCACGGCTCGCCACTGCGGGCAGAACCGGCGCCTTGATCTTGCCGACAAACAAAACTCAACGGGGGATGATAATCACAGTCACGCGGATACCGCGGTAGTAGCCGCTACCAAAAAGGACGAAAACGTAGACCGCCAGGACCACCGGGACCTGATAATCGTCGTCCAGGACCGCGCCCCGCCCATCACCACGGTTCTTCCCTCAATTTTCACTATAATTCGGTACCGTACCCAAACTTTCAACGCGGCACGATGACCGCTAACCAGCCTTGAAAGCGAAAGAAAAAAAGAAAGAACTCCCAGGTATTTCGTTTCCTCGTTTCCATATGGTTAGCCAATTATTTGTCATCTCTTCTCGATTTTGGATTATATCTCCTCAGGGATGTAATCCATACTCCGGTTGTAGGTATATCCCGAGTAGCCGGATCACGGGGCGTACCTCAAAGTTTGCGCAACATATAATGCACGGTGTGTATTTACTTATTGACTGTACACCGTGCGCCTGGTGTTTGCGATTCCCATGTTGTTTGCTCTGGCCGAGCGAGAAATCGGGCCTCTGGACACGGTAGGTATAATATATACACACATGCGTGCTCCGCCGCCACGTAGGCAGGTAGGAGGTGCGTGTACCACCAGCCTCTGCTACACAGGCTCGCTTGTGTAGCACGCCGTGTACGCGGTGCACGCAGCGCGCCTTCTTCGAGGAGGAGGAAGAAGCGAAGGACGAGCCTTCGGCACGTTACGTGCCCGGGGTGGGAGCACCGCTGTCAACGCTTACCTAATAACCGTTATTACATATGACAATCAATTTCCCAGTTTACCCTCGGCAGTACTTAATGCGTGGTTACGGCCCCCGCTGGCAGGCTACACACTCGACGGTATTATATACCGTACGTAGCCACGTATGTCGGCGAGCGGGGAAGAGAGAAACACCGGTGGAGAGGAGAACCAGTTGAGACAGCAGACCGTAACTTCCTGCACCTCCGCCGAACGAAGTCGCATCGAAATGTCTAATCGTCTCGAAAAGTTGTACAAGTTGTTTCTGATCGTTAAAAATTGAATTCAAACCCGAAACGTTGGAATGTTTTTGAGGTTTTCCCGGCACTGTGCGCCAACTTGGAGGTGTTTCATTTTTGCAGAACGAATGATATTTGAAACAACGGTCCGTCCGCTGTCTTTTTAACCGGGCACCTTTTCCCATCGTCAGACGTCCGCGTACGTCGGACAAGCAATATAAGGTATGTAGAACACAATCGATTACGACGTGACAGTAAAGCCCCCGTCGCCCCACGTGTCCTCCCGTATGTCACAGGGGCTGTCAAACAATGGGGATAGGACATCGCATGCATGCAGGTAGGATTATGCCGTGGAACCCCTTTTCCCGTCGGCGGTAGTGCTGATCCCGTATGAACATACGCGAGCGGAGGGATCGAGGAGGGTGCGTATCGCATCGCGTAACGGGAAAAGGAGGGCGGAGAAGCGAAGCGAAGAGAAGAGAAGGGAATACGCAATGTTAAAAGGACAGACAAAAGTGTAACTGCATTGTCAAATAGAAAAATCCCCTACGGGACGTCGATGGCACAATAATGGGACAGATTATAATCTTGTCTGCTCTTCACTGCGGGGACTTCCTCGCTGATGCAGGGGTCCTGAACACCGCGTGTATATATCCAGTCCGCCAAAAACCCTCATAGTTCGATCCGTGCATGGAGAGAGGGAGAGAAAGAGAGAGAGTTGGTTAAACTCGCGTTGTATAGTGGATTGCTGATACTGCTGCTGGTGATGCACGCGGCCACCGCTTCATCGATGATGTAGTAGGCATACTATCTTGTCCAACTATTGACGGACATGCCTGCTTACCAACCGGGGCATGACATGCTATAGCCTAATTAAGTAGGCATAATGGATCCAACAGTTGTGTGCATTGTGCATCCAGCCTCTCCCCACTCTCAGGCTTGCGGCGACACTCGCTCGTTTCACCCTGCGATGTCCAGTGAGTGTAATACCATGTGATATGATAAATCGGCTGTTCGATTCTTGTCGTTGCTTTTTTTTCTTTCAACTTTCGGAAATCCTTGGTGACACGATAAATGGTTTTTCGCGTGAATTTACACATTTCAATTAAGGGGGAATTTACACCTCCACCATCCGGTATCGATGATACTGCCTTCATTGGAAATGTTCTTGGAAACTTTAGATCGGCGAACACAGTGAAGTTCGGAGGCTAGAGTTTGAATCTGGTGTGGAGAACGAACGAAGAGTAGGAGCAGGAGACGGAAGGTGGGGTGGTTCTCTCTTTCCAGCTCGACGGAGCCAATTCAGACCCGGAATTTATCGTATCAATTTCTGCTCCGCGGAGTGGCAAAGAGCTCGCTCGCTTCGGTGTATTAGCGCCAACGTTGCCTCCACTTCGACCGGGACCGAACCGAACACATTCGCGAGCGAACGCCGTTGTTGGCAATACGACGGTGCGCGGAGTGCCCTGTATACAACGGTGTGGGAAGGGTCGACGTATTGTTAGCTGGGCACGACCCCCGTCGTCTGGCTTGTATAGAACGTCATGGAGCCTCATTCGGGTGCATTTTAACCTCAATTACGCGAAAAAGATCATCGCCTTACTCATCGAGTGGTTTTTCACCCCTCTGTAAGAGAGGGTAGCACAACTCTGTCATTGCTGGCTCGAGCAGCCGCGTCAACGACAAGCTCCTTACTCACCTCATTCGCTTTTTCTCCCATGACTTGACTTGCCCGACATAATTCCTAAGAAATCAGCTCTTTTCACCTCAGGCTGACCGTGTAGAGTGGATTCTTGAATTCTTTGTAATTGCAAGGTCCATTCGGAGACAGTCCGCGAAACATGGTATAGTCGGCAGGGGGGCGAACGAAGGTAGGTTGGTTTGGGGACCTCTTCAGGCTTGCCGGAGAGCAAAATGATGCATCATCCGTCGAGAGGCCACCTAGCTAACCAGCAGTGAGTTGGAGAGAAAGAGAACGTTGGCGTTGGTTGCCGGTGTGGATATCCAGTGAACCTAAGACCGGTCGCATTGATCTTCGGACAAAAAACAATCGCCGAACCCATAGCTGCTTCTCTCACCAGGCATCGTCCTATGCTTCTCTCCGTGCCGTTCTCCACCGCTAGTGCCAAAATATCAACGAAGGATGGGGTAGAGTATAGTTTACATACCCGACCGTGACTCACCCAAATAACCACACGATATCTACGTGTATAAAAATAACCACAAGAGAACACTCTGGCGATATTTTGTTTCTTTTCTCTTCTTTTTGGGCTCAAATTTTGAGGCAAAAATTACTCGATACGTACATACCACATGCATATATATATATTTTTCCAACAAGAAAGGAAAGATAAGTTATACACGTGCCGTGCACACGGGTCAAGTCGGTTTGTTGGACTTCCAGCGACTCACGGAGACACCGTTTGATCTCAGATGCAGTTTTATTTCCCTCTATTTATTCCTTTGGTGGATAGGATCGAGAAAAATCTGACCGAGCACAGGGTAAACGTTGTCAATCAAAAGAAAAACAGAGAACGTTGTTTGTGTTACAACCTTAACCTCGACGTTGAAGAGGTTAGAGATACGCACACGTATGTGTACAATAATATGTATTTAATACACATATGCTACAGTCGGAGAGAACGAATCGGAAAATGAAAAAGCTGCTGAAGAAATTGCGTCGGGATGCAAAAGGGCGAGAGGATTGGGGGAGGGGGGATGTGACCGGAAAGTCAATGAACGCACTTTGTCCCTCTGCGGACAATAAACTTTTCAAGTTCCATATAACCGAAGTTCCCCCCCTGCACCCCTCCCGTCCAGCATCCCAATTGAAACGAATATGGGAGAGAGGAGCACGTCAGGCAGCAGAGGTGCCTTCGTTTTCCACCGGAACGAAACGACAGAGCCGCATATGTGTGTTATGTACTCGAAATTCTGATAATTCGAGACCACGCTGCCGGTACGGCACGCACGTGAGTATATGCGTTATTTACGTGTGTCCCCGGGGTTTCTGAATATTCATACACGCGCCGATAACTCCGAATGTACCTGGACCCGTGTGCGTGTCGAGCCTCGAGTGTATACCCGACTCCAAAAAGGGTCGTTGCGGGCCTGAAGTGGTCCTCCGCGCAGTCGATGGCTCGTTCCGTTCCGTTTCGTTCCGTACGTTCACCGCGTCTCGATTCGACAGGGTTGTTGTTCCCGTTGTTTTCGTTTCCCCCCTTTCCTACCACCCCGCCACGCCCTTCGTATTCCTCTTTCAATTTTCTTTTGTATATAACATTTTTTAGGCAATGATTAGCACGCGTGTCGCCACCGCGGTAATTCTCGTTCACGAAAACATTCAGTCATAGTTTCGAAGTTGCTGCGAAGATCGACGTGGCTCCAACTACCAAATTTCAAACATCCGAATCTACTTCAATTCTCGTTCGAATGTAACACCGTGTATAGGGAACGGCATTTCTACAAATTCCCAGACCCGGTTGTTCGGCATCCGATCCCGATCTTTTTTGTCGTTTTTTGCCCGGAGGACGACAGCTGAATTTCCGTCCCCACCTTATTCAAATTCGCTGCTGCTCGACCGCGAGTTCGCCTTGCGGTTCTCGATGCGACGTGGATACGTGTAGAAGAAATGTGGGTGTATCCTTGACCATAGCATCCTTTTTACTTGTCCAGGTAGATACCTGTATACAAGCCTGTTGGTTTTCAGATTGAAAAGGTGGTGGTCACAATCAGCGAAGCGGGCGTTCTTCGCGTATACATGCTGCTTGATTTCTCACTGGTAAAGTCGCGATATTTTTTCCTCCTTTTACACCTGTCCCAGCTCTCTTCTTTCCTCGCTGCCATGTTCTAATCCACGCGAGTTGCGCGCCGACCGGCGAAAAGAGCCGCATTGAAACGATCACGCTAACCTGCACCTCGGGGAAAATAATACCCTGTACTTCTTGTAACCTGTTGCCACCACCACCATCACCATCACGCGAAAGTTTGAATCGAGTTGAATTACTAGGTGGTGGGTACGGTTGCCTGCCCAACACCTAACTATGGGAATTTTCGACAAAAGAAATCTGGTAAACGTCGAGATATTTTACCTCTAACGAGGTGCAATTTTGGCAGAACAAGCCGCGTTCAAAGTTTCAGTCTTAGTCTGATGTCCATTCGGGATTCAAGAAGCTTAAAATATATTCTACCGCGCTTACACACGTTATTCATAGCTATAATCGCATGGCTAAAAATTTCAAGGTAAGTATTTTTATTTCTTCTTTTCCGTTGTTCTCCTCAAACGATCAGATCGCCGCCGCTGCTGCTGCTACCGCTGCTGCTACTTTACCTAAGGCATGGTAATCGTTAGGTGGAATTGGGTTGGTGGAAACGAAATTGCTATAGAAGGAAAAACAAAGGGGAGTAAAAGAGGCGGGGATCGGCGCGTAGGTGTGCTGCCAAGTGCGACGACGTTCTTCTCGCTACGAGCTAATGCAGCAGCCGCGGTGAAATATTCATCAGACTTCCAGAGCCGGGAACCGTCGAGACCCACCCTTTATATCTGGTAATTACCCTTTTCTCTCTCGTTCTCCCCCCCCCCCCCCCCCGACTCGCTCTCCCTCGTTTCTCTTTGCCCTGCTCTCCGGCTCTCCGGCTCTCTCGTCACCCTCTCTCAGCCTCGCAGCCTCGCTGCCGCCTTCCTGGTTCCGCCCGTTTTCCGGAACGCGTATATACATACACATACATACACACACACACACACACACACACACACACACACACACACACAATTCCTCCTCGCTCGCCATTCCCGTTCGTCCTCGCCGAAGTTCGCCGCCATTTCCAATATCCCCGTTAATCCGTATACCTCGACGTTCTCCGCGCGTCGTAAAATTCAACGTCGAGATAATTTCGGACGAACGGTGTGCAATGATCAAAATTGATTATCAATTCAAGGCGTTGCGTTCGCAAGTTTCTGCGGAGCGTTTTTTTTTTCTCTTTTCTCTTTTAAACATTTGACACGCCGTTACCGCAGCCCCCTGATGCACATGCGGTGTAATCAAGTATATTAAGGGATACGGAAGGAGAGAAGAGAAGAGGATGTATGGGTGGATGAAAAGATAGAAAGACGGGGGTACAGGGAGAGAGAAAGAGAGAGAGAGAGAGAGAGTGAGAGAGTGAGAGAGATAGATAGCATCTGTAGTACGCTCGCTATCGGAGGCGGGTTTAAATATTTATACGCTAATGTCTATGCATCGGCAGACATCAAAGCAAGCCCCAGGCCTCCTGCATAGTTGATAAAAATAAATTTTACCCGATATACATATACCCCCGCCACCCAGCCTCCTTCACCGAACCCATCCACCTACTTCTTCTTCTTTCGCGGGGCTGTTTCGCACTCGCGTATATAGAGAACCATGGTTTGTTCCCCTTCTTCTCTCGTAGATTCTTCATGAATTCAACAGCGTTGTCGAGGAGTACATGCAGGTGAAAATCGCCGTGGGTGAACCTCTTGGAAAAAGTTAAATTATATCTTTTCTTTTATACCCTCCAACCCTTTTTTTTACCAACCATTTTTCAAACCAATGCATTCCAAAGTTTCCATCGCGTCGGCTTACGCACGCCAAAACAAAAAAGAATTGGAGGAAAAAAGAAGGTATGTAAAAAAAAAAAGGACAGAAGAAAGTAAAATAAAACAAAAGTTGAAAAAAGAATGACACACACACGCGGTTTGTTTGCCATGGGTAAACTTGGGAAAAGAAGAAGAAATCTTCGGGGCGACGAGACGTTAAAGCAAACACGAAGTCACACACGACGACGAGGACGAGGACGAGAGAGAACTCGCGAGGAGTAGCTCACCTCGTATACCCCCCATCCTCGTGTTTCAAATTCGTTTCTTTTCTTTTCTTTTTTTTTCTCCTTCTTCTTCACCTCGGGACAGGGGGCTTTCTATTATACCTATCCTTATTTTCGCATTTACATCGTGAAATCGCTGAATCGCGGCGATCGGTTTGGATGGAAAAAAATCATTCAAGGTAGGTGTACCTATTCGTCAGCGCAAGGGATATGATAAATAATAACAATAGAGAAAAAAAAGCAACGCGTGTGAATCTGAATACCATGTAGGTATCCTGTATTGTGCAGTTTATACATAGTACGTTACATGACACGTCCTCCAAGTAACCCTTTTTTTTTATATACATACGTTGTACCTTTGTAGGAGGCGTATGAACGACAAACGACTTTTGATCGTATTTTAATAAAACAACAAAGAGGGAACACGCACCCCTGTACATATACTGTATAATCTGTACACAGGTAGGTATCTGGATATACATACGACACGTTTATACATTATTAATATGTATAGGTATATGCTATACATCAAGTGTTCGCATAGCTTTTTTGCAACGTGCAATCTATATTATACCGACACTTCAATTACACGACGTCGCGAAACACTTTTGCATGCTCTTTTCTGCGCTCGTTCATTATAATTATTTATTCATTCATTCTTTCATCTCCTTCCTTTCATTTGGCATGCATATTTGTTTGCTTCGAATCCCATCCAATCCGCAGATCGGTTTAACTACTCATCGTTATGACTTGGAAAAGAATTTTGTGTATACGCGTTACGTATTTTTTGCTTTTTTTTTTCTTCTTCTTGTTTTCCCGCCTCTTAAAAAACCGAAAGAATTAGAAAAATCAAGACGAGATATACAGTTATGTGAAAGTTACGAGGAGGCAAATGAAAGACGAAGATGGCAGGGCCTTTGAATTTTCGATACGTTCTTTTTGTCACCAAAGTGTATACATGTACGACAACTTGGCATTAATTGTAAAAGCTGCTTATAAAACGGTAGTAAAGCACGGACGGCATTACAACGCGACGAGCGTGCACGAAACCGCATTAAGAGTAGGAAGAAAAAGATTGCTCATACGGATTAGCCGGGAAAAATCGATCAATCTCGGTGATCGACGGCGGATTAACAATCTGAGATAATATTGTGCCTGTCCGTCGGTCGGTCGCGCATTGCTCGCGTCATTCCAGGTACATAACACACGTCCATAATGTGACTATACACGTGTGTACACATACACATATATATTATACCAACCATGGTCACAGCTTGTTATATTGATACACAGGCTGTGCTTGGGCCTTCCGATATAACACTGTCCCCGTTTAAGATAAGGCCGTGTGCCACGGGACACGGGTTGTTGTTGCTTATAACATGCGGTGGAGGAGGGAGGAAGTCAAAATAAAGAAATTAATTTTACAAGACTGATTCCGATGACGAGTCTTTATAAAAATAGTAAGTTGAGTCATTGTTCTTCCTCCTCCTACGTCGAAAAATCAGGGTGAATTTTGACAATGGATGGGATTTGGGTTACGATAGACATCCACGTACCTACACATATGTGTATTTTTATGTGTGTGTGTATGTATATATATGTATGACTGACCACGAATTCCCCGGTCGAGCGGCGTCATCGTGGTTGGATGGCTTCCCGGTCTTACGGCGCCGGACAATGTCCACCGCCACCTCAACCCTGGTTCCCGATTCGATTCCCCCGTCACGATAGTCGTGGTAGTCCGTAGTCGTTCAAATCTCCCGAGGAGACTCCCCTCGCTTATCTGCTTGCTCCTCCATCAGCGATGGTGGCGTCTCTTGGATATTTCTGCCCCTTTCTTCGCTTCGTCCTGCACCTAGTGGTCACACAGAGTGAGCCGTTGGCCCGAGAGCCAAGGGACAAGACCATCAACTTTCGGCGACGTTCTCTTCTCGCTCGCTCACTTTCTCTCCGCGTCCCGAACGACCGAACGAACGTCCAAATATTTACCCTCGATTTATCCACCTTGGCTAAGCCCTCTATTCACAAGAGGATCTCTCCCCGGATGGCTAGTACATAATACGCCATTATTATATCCGGCCACGGTCCATTTCACGCAAGGGATTCTGACTGATTTCTCCTTCCTTCCTTCTCCTTCCCTAGGAGATCCACCTTTTCTTCTCGTTTGTTTGTTTGTTTGCCCTTTCTTTCTTCTTACTCTCGACTATGCAGCGCAGCTCTACAACTCGTCCGACAGACTCTGCTGCTCTACCTACTCTTTTGTATCGTGTGGCTTTTTGCACACGAATAATGCAGATCCTCCGAAATTGCAACGAATATAATATAAAAGTGCAACGGAATGAGCCTTGAAATTACCTTCGGTACATCAGCTCGGGTTCGCCTATTTCACGTTCACATACCTTGTATACAAACACGGAAAACCCATCATTCCGCACAATTGCTTCGTTATAATGAAAACCGTGAAAATTCACCATCGAAATAAGTTCAATGCTTCGTTACTGTTTAAGCTGGGTTCAGGTCGCGCATCAGACAGCTCCTCCTTCAAATTTTTACGATTATTTTGAAACGAGTAGGGTTTGGCATTGGCCAGGATACTCGGCCTATGGCCACGGCTTATCTGACAACGCCAACTCCTGATGCTGTGGTTCGACGAAGCGGCAGCAGCGGCAACTATCAGTTCACCTTGTCACTGATTTATTTGCGTTCGAAGCGTCCTGTGTGTATCCCAATCAATCATTCCGGGCAAACAGGCAGCGGTGGAAACAAGCATGGCTTCCCTACACGGCCCTTATCGTCTCACAACTCCCCCCGATGATTTCTCCCCCCCCCCCCCCCCCCCCCCCCATCCCTCACCCGTCACCAGTCACTGCAGCGACGGTGTTACGGTAACGGAATATTTACCAAACACCGTTGATAACATTGGCAGAGTACGACACCGTTGTATATCAAGTCAAACATGTCATTCAATATCACCTGCGTCGGTTTAAACCTACAGCAGAAGAGCTGGCGTCGTTCGTGTTGTATATACGTGTCGCACGATTTTCATAAAATTCGTTATTGAATACAGAAATAGGTCTACGGTATCGAGAAAAATAGGGGAAGTAGAAGATTCTTGATTAGTTACTTGCTATCGTTTTCTACAAACTCGGTATAATCGCTCGATTTTACACGGTGTATTCTCGTTCTTCATACTTCACATCACATTGTATCTACCGTGTGTCGATATAATAATTAGCGCGCGATTGTAATCATCGTTCGTTTGAGACACTGCTCGCTAAAGGGTGAATGCGAAACGATAGACATCACGTTCAGGTAGGAGAGTAATTTTCTAGGCGGAATAACTCGATAGCGACGATGAAATATGTACGATTCAAGTGGCACGATACCTTCTATCTACTAGGGGTGCATCTCGAGAAATGACGGACGAGCGTGACGGACTGCACTGCACGATTTTATTCAGATTTAAGGAAAACACGCTACCTGGGACTTGACGTGCCGGTGGATTGACTGCGTATGAGTGAGAGTTCAAAGAGGAAATCAATCGGAAGTATTTCATCCTCGATTTTCATAACACGGTAGGTTTATTTTTTCCAAATTGCATTTTTTTTTTTTTTTTTTTTTTACAAAATCACGTACAGCCAAATGAAGAATAAACATATTCTGAGTGCCTACGCGCGGGTTGATTAAAAAGAAAATGACAGGATAAGAACAAAGGAAAAGAATTTCGTCGTTTGCCGGATTAATAAGGGGGGATGATCTCCGCGACGAACGTTAAGCCGGGCGGTGATATTTAATCTCTGTTAATACAGGATCGAACGACTGCCTGCGTACACGGCATTTTGCTGACTTCTGCAACGTCGCTCCTTATCCTCCACGTCCGCGTCCCCTGTGTTATACGCGAGTCTTCGGCTTCTCATTTAACCGCAAAACTTATCCTTCACTCTTCTACGGCCATGAGAAGAGACAGAGGGAGAGAAAGAGAGACTGGAATTATTAATGAGAAAATTTGAAAGAAAAGTTCCGACCAGTTTCAAATTATGAGAGGCGTCAAATTGTTTTTTTTTTTTTTTTTTTCTTCTTACGAAAATTTAGTACCATTTGTTACATTGCTCGTTCACGTTTTTAGTTCTCACATTATTTCGACGGTTTATAGATATTAATAAACGTAAAAATCGAATTCTTCCACAAGTGGTAAAGGCATCAGTGTACGTTAGAGAAATAAGAAATTAAACCACCGGAAGAGAGATAAATCGATTGGTTATTTGCTCGAATGAAATCGCATTACGTTTCCCGAAATTCGATAAAGAAGAAAAGAAGACGAGAAAGAAGAGAGATGAGTGGGAGAAGGACAAAATATACAACACACGAAATGCGCCAAGACCCAGGAGAAGGAGGCAGGCAGCAGGAAGCGATAACTTAGTTAGGGGAGACTGACGACGAAGAGAAAGGAGAAAGAAAAAGGAGGAAAAAGAAGGCAGAAGCGCGCGCAGGGCGCGGCGCTGAACCAGATAGAGGAATTTCAGCTATTTTCTGCCATTTGCTCCTTCCTCCGACGATCCTCGTCGTCTGATCTCAGTTCGTCGAAAAAAAAAAAAAGAAAAAAAGAAAATGAAAAAAGGAAACGCAAACCGCCCCCACCACTCGTCGCGAAATTCTCCCAAAGACACGAAGAAATAAAAAGTCAAGATAAATCGAATCAATCATCGTTCGTTGGGTCTACACTATGTACAAGGGATTTTAATTTCACGATAGTCCAACAATGAAAGTATTTCCCAACAGGTCGCATCGCCAAATTAAACTTACATACATATATACAGGGTGGCTACTAAATCTCCGCGACGAAATTCCCTGACTTTTCGATGGTTTTCCAGACAAAAGTCTTATAATTTTTCCTGACTAATTCGAATAAATTGGTTACATAGCAAATTGATAAAAATATACACATTTTCCAGATAATTTGTTTTTGTTTTTTATGAAAGTACGAACTGTTACTTGGGTCAGACTGTCCCATCTAGCCGGTGAGCACAATCGTTTGTAAGGTAATATTTAGGAATATTCAAAGTTCAAAGAGAAATTTCCGGCGATGGTAAAAAAAAATTTGTTTTCGATCCAATTTATCTGAAGCTTAAAAAAATTGTGGGACGTATTTGTAAAAATAATAATAACAACAACAACAACAACAACAACAACAATAATAATAATAATATAGTAAACGATTTCCCGACTTTCCGCAAAAACTCCCAACATTTCTCTGATTATTCCCGAATTTCCTGACCATTCTGCCATGACAATATACGTCATAAATATAGTCAAACTAAACTTGAACCATGAAAGAGTTCTGACCTACGAACGAGGGTCGATTCGTCCCCGTGATTTGATTGCAAGTTGCCTGTGCGTACAACAAGGCGAAGGTTGGATGGTAAAAATAATAGAGAGTGGTAAATTGAGATGTTTTGCGGGCGTAGGTGGGTGTCCGCAAGCCTCTTATACCCATGAGGAACGCCTCGCTCATGCACGACGACCGAGGAGCGATGAATTTTTTATAAACTTTCCCCGTACGTGGCTGCGAGGAGCCGCGTTCTTAGATACCTACGAGAGGCCTTAAGACGTGGCGCAGGTACGAGGTAAGGTTCGATTCCCGTTTCCTAACCACAAGGGCGACCGCCGACTCCTCCTCCGAGGTTGACACAAGCCGAGTTTATGCAATCTGCTGCATGATTTACCCAAATTGCAGCTCCGGAATTACTTCGTAATTATTGCACAACACGCAACGGGGCGCAGCGACTTGGAATCAATCCCCGGCTTCGAGTGTACCAAAATAAAAAGATGGAAAAAGATGGAAAAAACTTTGCAACAAACTAGTGAGGAACGTTCGGAATATTTCTGTCAAAATTCAATCAGCAGCCATATCGATTAAGACGATAAATACGGAAATTTGTACATTTACTTTCTAGATACATCGATTCTCTCTTCTACGAATAAATCGTCGTCTAAATCAGAGGTTGAGAATAACGAAAGTGAGAAAAGTCTGCACCGCTTGAGAATAGAGAAAATAGAAAATCGTAGCAGCTAGGTAAATACTTAAATAGGAGAGGTGGAATTGTAAGGGCATGAGCGGCGTAAACCGGACTTAAGGAAGCGGCGGCGAGGTGCCCGGGCCTCCATCTCCTCCTCGGCGACACATAACTAATGCAAAACTCCGGGGTCGCGGTTTATACGACATTCTGAGCCGGGCGTCGCTTCTCTACCCTCGACTGTCGCGTCGCGCACTCATCCTCGGGGGGAACGACGACGACGACGAGACATACGCCGAGTGTGTTAGTACCTTCCACGCGTGCGAGCGAACGACACCAACACACGCGTGACGGCGAAGTGCAAGACCTTGCATCGTGGTATGCAACAGACGGTAAAATTCGTGCATCTGCGTCATCGAGTACGCGTCGCGTATTGTTCGCGAAAACTGTGAGTGTATAAAATAACGAGCAAACGCATTGAAGACCAATTTGTTGTAACTACGGAGGACAGAGGTAAGGAGGGCTGTCTCCGTGGATAAAAAGTATCCGTAAAATAGAGTAAAATTGTTTGTAACAGGGCGTTGCTCTAGGAAAAGTTTCACATGCTTCATCGTAACTGTCAAGTTCAGATTGAATTTGATTACATATTAATGTCAGTGTGTAGAAAAGTTGAAACGAAAATTAATATTTTTCACCTTTCGAATACCCGAAGAAGCTGAATGGACAAAACCTGAGTTTGTTGATACGCTGTATTAAAAGTTTACTAAATTTCAAGTGATCCGAAAGTTGCAAAATAACGAATTTTTCCAAAGATTCATCATTACATTAACGTCGCAAACTTGAGCCCAATTATTAGCGCCATTCTAGCGACTTGTTGAACCACTATCCGTCGCTTTTTGTTGGACACTTTTTCAGTTGAAAACCCATGTGAGATACTTCTCTTTACCTCCACCCTCCGCGGTAATAACCAAACAGCGAAAACGACCGGAAACTGACTAGTTCCTAAACAATACGATTATTGCCATTCCCATATACGTCTACAACACTCGAATTCTACGAGTAGAGTAATAAGCGAATTTCCGTGGGTTAGACAACCGTGCAGTTAATTTTCGCAAACGTCGGCAGGCTGCAAAGTCTGGGAGGTATGAAAGCGGCTTTCGTCGTTGGTCCCGCAAGCCTCTCAGCCTTCGCGGGCGAGGAATTGGCAATAGGAAGGTATTAGCGTTGTGGGGCGGGGGAGGGGGAGGGAGGGAGGGAGGAGGATAAAGTAGCTGCGTATGTTGTACGGATGTGTAGTACCTACACGGTGAAGCGAAACGCGGGGCAAGTAAGTTCGCAAAGCATTTGACGGATGCGTAGGAGAAGATGAGGTAAAGAGAAGGTGACGAATGGTGGTTTTTTCTCGAAGAGGAGATGAGCAAACGGAAAAGTTGCAAGCTTGGTACGTAACGTACAACGAGTGATGCATTTTTGTTGCGCATTTAGCAACACTGAACCGACACTCCCGAAAGCTCAGCCTTAACCCTTCAACAATAAATTGTTATGTAGCTAGTTCCGAGCTCTCCGTATCTTCGATTTGCTGATTCTATGATCTGCGGAATGAAAATTCACGCGTTCGTTATAACGCAAGGATTGATCGAGTGGCGTTTGGTACGATGACCTCGGAGAAAAATGGTCTCTCATCCCACACGAACTGCACATACGTACGATATCCTGCACCGAAGGACCGAGTGAATTCGAAAAGGGAGAAGAAAGAGAGAGAGAAAGAGAGAGAGAAAGGAAGAGTGGAAATCCGAGCAACCTGCAACCGCCGTCCGAGGAAGGAACGACGAATCGAGATCAAGAGGCACTTGAAATCCGGCCGTCCGGCACTTTGCGGAGTGGAGAGCGAGAGCTTTTGCGGCAGTTCTACGGCGGCAGAATGTTGTGGGTAGTACGTGTGCCTTAAGGTACAGAAATATGAGGACGGGGTGAAGGGGGGGGGGTGGTTATAACAAGGGGGAGGTGAGGAGATCCCGGCGGTCAGACGATCGTCTACTTGTACGAGTACCGCGTAGATGCGACGAAGCGTGGAGCCGCAGCGGAACCGTGAAAATCATGCTTCAACCGAAGTTTATAGCTATGTGTATGTATACACATATACATATATACAGATGTGTGTATGTATGGCAAAATCCTCGACAGAAAATAATAATCCCCGGTACCGATCATTAAATTGTTCCGGCGGTGGTTAACACTAGGAGGAGCGTGCGCCGAGGAGGGTTGGTATGTGCTGCCGCTTCCCTTCCCTGATTGGTCAATTAACGAGTGCATTAGAAAATAACGAGGCTTTACTACCCCTGCAGTGGGTATCCTCGTCTCGCAAACGTTCTCAAAACCGTCGCTGTTATACACCATTTTCAAAATTCTGCTTTACACGCGTAATTTATGCATGTTTATCGTATGCCAAGCAACTGCAGCGTTAATGCAACTTTGATATTTGCTTTCAGTGTAAGAAAATAAGAATACTAACAACAACAACAACAACAACATCAGTAATAATAATCATAATAATAATAATAAAGAATAAATCTCTGGCTATGTATAATACACATATATATTATATCGCATGTATCTATATGGGTATACGCTGTGGTTTTAATCACTCGGCGTGCGTTAATTAACCGCGGATAAATGCCCGTAGCGGTAATTACTTCCGTAGGATTCTGGTTTACGGCGCGAAAAGTGTTTTTTTGAAATTCATCAGAGTACCTAGATGTGCGTATAATATATATAAGGTTCTGCAGCGGCCGTATAGGCAAAGAATTGTAGAATAAGAAAACCTTACGTAGCGCAATTTAAAAATCCTTTGAGTCTTTTAGCTTTCCCCGCATGTGAGATTGGGTGGAATATTTTTTTAGGACTAAGAAGCGAGAACAGCCTACGTTTGCGGCAAACGTACTCGTAATTCCGCCACTTCACGGGTGCGGCGTAAGGGATATAGGTGTATATTATAAGTTTTGCAAAATACGCGTACGATCGAAATTTCATACAGTATTTCGAGTAAAAGCAACGACGAGGCAAAAAAAAAAATTAAAAACGGTCAAAAGATTTGCGAAAAATTCTGACAACAAAAAAACTCGTAAGACCTGGAGGAGTTAGGAAAATATTTAGAATTCGCTACTAATTACTGGGATATTTTTTATTTATTTTTTTGTGCACACCGTACAGACTTATATATACATTAGTTTATTTATTTCGTATCGTGATCCGCTTAACGATTGTTCATGAAAATCAGTACCGAAAACGAAACAGGGACATTAAGGTGATGCGATACTCCTATTTCGGTGACAAAAACTTTTATCCAAATTTCTCCGAGAGGATTAATCTTTCGGATAAAAGACGAGAACAGCCATCCGCGGAATTGTTAGGCGCAGTTTGTCGTTGATTGATGAACGATTTATTGGATCGCGATACGAAAAAAATGTACCAATATATACATACAAGTTTGTGAGGCGTAGACATGAGAATAAATAAAAAATATTACAATAATCGGCACCAGCGTCTAATTATTTTCCTACCTCCTCCAGGTTTTACGGACAATCTTTTTATCAGTATTTGCTACAAATTTTTCGAGCGACACCTTAAAAAAAATAAAAGTTAAAAAAATGAACCACCCTAATGTACACATGTACATCGTACATACAATAATAGCTTAACGTATGTACCTATCCGTTGGTTACAGGTACGCGGGTCTGCACCGTTGGTTGGTCAATAATGAATCTGATAATAATTACACGCCGCGACAGTACGTTAATCTTTGATTGTATTCTCGCGTGTCAATTTTAATTAAGCGCTTAACCTATGATCTTGTACAAGGTGGGCTTTACACGTGTAAGTTATATACGTCCGACATCGTGTACTGCCTGCGACAGTTTTCTGAAATATTAGTCGCAGAGCAATTTTGAGTCACGGTTAATTACAACCCTTCATCGTCGGCGATGCGATGGGATCGTTAATAAACCGTCAACCTGTTCCATTCTACATACCTACTTATAGGTGGGCGCATACGAAATATCCATTCACATATAATATGCGAAGCTCACGAAACGCGCTTATTAATATCCTTCATGTCGCCCCAACCACTTAAAACTCAAATTCTACTTCGTTATTCCTCCAAAATTCATCCTCGGTTATAAATTCGAGATGATGCAGAGTTCGGCATTACTTGCAAAAAATTTGACGTATAGATTTTTACCAAATTATCAACGTTTCGAATCTGATTGTGCCAATTTATTAAGCTTTCACAAATTCGGCGCTAAGCGCGACGTTCGTTCTTTGACTTCCTCGGATTTCAATCAAATTGCACGTTTTCGAGCCGGGTGTCGGAACTATCAAATTCAGCTTCCCAATCACTGAATTAGAAGAAAATCTTTTTCATACCTCCCGACAAGCGTAAGATACAGGATCTGAAAGCCGAGCCACAAATCGAGTGCAACCTTCAAGTAGGTCCAATCCTTACCTTAAACTGGTCGGTACTTGGTGCTGGCCAGTGATCAGTAGTGGTTTAATCCGAAGGAGATAAAGGTAGAAAAAGAGATAGCAGATGCTAGTCTCTAATTCATGATTTGAAGAGTTTCGAAGTGAAAAAAAGAGAAAGAAAAAAAAAAAAGGAAACTAAGTTCTCCCACTTTTGTCGAAGCGAAATTTTTACTTCTTTTCTTTTTTTTATTTTTGCTCGTCACGCACGTGTGTTTTATTTCCCCGCTACTTCGCGTTTGGGCGTTTGATTTTCTGTAGGTATACCTGCAGGCTCGCTCCTTCGCCTCTTTGCGGACGAATGCTGATGAATCGAGGGGCTCGAGAGGCCGAGGCTCGTCTCTCTCTCTCTCTATCTCCGTCTCTTTCTCTCTCTCTCTCTCTCTTTCTCTATGCTCTCGTCGATTGTACAGACCGAGGTGGCGTGGTGCCTTCCCGAGCCACCCGCTTCTCTGCCTCCACCAAAAACCCACCCACCTCCTCGTATACCTGCCTACCTGCCGCTTCTCTCGGCTCGGCTCGGCTCGGCCTGACCTGGCTGACTGCGGCAACCCACCGAGGCTGCCGCTGTTGCATTAGCATACATCCCAACCGTGCCGAATTTATTTCAAAGTACCTTCCACTTGAGATTATTTTAAATTACTAATCACCCGAGCGTAACACCGAGCATCTGCATCCTTATCCTTCTCATTCTCCTTCTTCGTAACTCTCACCTTCGTTTTTTTTTCCTTTTCTTTTATGTTTTTTCTCTCACAGCTCGACTTACCTGTAACAGAAAAAATGAAGGAATAGAAGGTTAACAAATTATTTTCCAAATGTCGTCAAAAGTCTTACATATTATACGCGTGCAGTTGTGACACGAGAGAAGAAGAAGAACACTAAGAAACATACAAGAATAGGCTATACAAATGGAACGGAATGACAACAGGGTCATTTGTAACATTTCTTTCCGGCAAAAAAAAAAAAAAATACCAAAAATTTCTCCCAACTGCGCCAAGTCGTCGACCAAACCGTCCTGCGGGGAAAAGATTTATCGAAACCTGTAGATGAGTATAAGGATTGCCGAATAGCATCGGCGAAGTGGTAGTCGGTCGCGTAGAGAGCAAGTCGACGATCCATAAATACATATATATTGTAAATTTAGAGGGTAAAAGCCCGGCCCTCCGCGACACGCAGAGCGGTCGAAATAAGGGATGGAGGGAGGAGAGTTTGCGGATACAGGTTGCTGTGGAAATAGAAACACACAAGAGCAAGAGGAGCCGAAGCTGCTCCGGTGTCCGGCAGGCAGGCGGGAACGGTGGTGCGCGGTTGCAAGACGGAAAAATTATACGGCTTGTACATAGTACGATACACGTGTGTATGCGTATATATGTATGTATATACGTCGAGTGGCGAGGAGCGAAGAGAACCGGGAGGAGGGACGGCTGTCCTCTTCTCCCGACTCTTTTGCCCTCCAAACGGAATACTCGATCGCGATTAAACATAGATTGAGAAAGGGGGGAGAGGGAGGGAGGGAGAGAGAGATATAGACGCACACAGAGAGAAAATCCACACACGCACACGGGACGCCTCCTACGCTCGCTTTAATTTTACTTTGCCCGTCCTTTCCCGTCGACTCGACACTCCTCTTTTACATCCCTTCATCCCCCCCCCCCATCCCCCATCCCCCATCCCCTTTCATCCCTCATCTCGCACTCTGCACTCGGTCCACCAGTCGGATGGCATTTCCGCTGCCAGCACTCA
This sequence comes from Neodiprion fabricii, assembly GCF_021155785.1. NCBI lineage: Eukaryota > Metazoa > Arthropoda > Insecta > Hymenoptera > Diprionidae > Neodiprion > Neodiprion fabricii. The sequence goes on from NC_060239.1 coordinate 1,248,393, forward strand.
CTCGCCAATTCATCCATCCGCCTACCTTTTCATTTATCCGCCGGGCACCGCATACGTACGCGTATAGAGGCACACGCAATTATGTCATTCGCATTGAATTCGCCTTTCGGTAGATGCTTTCTTCGCGCACCTGCGTCGCAGGCATACGAATGACGGTGATAAATGGTAAGATGGTCGCACGAGCAGCATCCCTGCAGCATCGAGCGGAGAGCTCGTTAGGCCGAGGTCAATTTTTGGACAATAGGATTTAGGGTTTGATGGCATGGAATTAGGACGCCGTTGCTTCGCGTCCGTCCCACGTCCGTTGGAACAGAGCGATGCGGGAATGCGGAGACCACTGCTTTGGGATGGCTCGACGCCTCCGAGGCCATCAGGAATCAATCCGTTCTATAGCCGGCTTATAGAGTCTCCAGGGAGGAAGACGGAGGAAGAGAGAAAGGAGGAGAAACTTTACGGAGCTTTTCTCTAATGGAACCGTTTAGACGAAGCGTTGAGAGTGGCTTAGTTTTAAAAGCTCCGTTGAGAAATCCCGCTGACCGACCGACCGACCGACCGACTGACTGATTCAGTCACTCACGATCAGTCGAAAAGAAATGCTGTTTCTGATGCAAACTAAACGGGATACTCGTTCCTGGCGGTTGACTGCAGCAGAGATCAGTAACCGATGGGACACAAAATGAGACGTACACCACCTCTGATTGCAAGATGTTTTATTTGAACATTGATCAGGATCAATCACGGATTGAATATTTTATAGATTTCGTCCTCGTGCGTAGACAGAGAACGAGACTATGACGACGCCACACGCGAGGATTGTCGGGCGTTGTGTAAGAGAGGGAGAAGCGCAAGTCGCGCTTCGAGAAAGACAACATCTTCAATAATATATCAAGTTCGACGTAGGCCAAGGATAACTTAAAGCGACAGTCGCGTCGGGCGAGTCAATTTGTATATAGGTAAACAAGTTTCGTTGTCCGCTGTAATATCTTTGGGGAAAGAAAAGAGTCGCAGGTGCTCGTCGTTCATTCTCGCCCGCGTGATCCCGTGAAAACGGTCAGAGAAAAGGACCAATTACCCAGTACCGATACGCATCGAGAAAACGTTCCGTTCTCGTTTTCAAGGCGCAGGATATAAGAGAACCCGTCTGCGGGTACTTCTTGCCTCATCGAGTTATAAGCGGAGAATGGAGTAAAGTGAGAAAGGGAGGCTATTGAGGATTGTCGAAGAATTTCACCGGTCCGAGAAGAAGCGAGAGTTTCCTGCATAGCTGATCATTCTGGGTATATGTATGTATGTATGCACGAGGTGTACGTATGGAAACGCAGTCAGAATGCAAGTCGACCCCGAAGAATCGGGATGCCGTGGTTAGAGTCCGAGAGAAACGGAGAAACGACATGAAAGAAGACGAGGGGAAAAGAAAGAGAGAAGTCTTTCCGAAGGAAGAAAACGCAAAGGAGAAGACTGAGAGAGAATTAAAAAAAAAAAAAAAAACCAACAACGAACGGGGAGAAGCAGCCGAGGCAACGAGACAGTGATAATAACGTAATCTCACGGGTCATTCTCCAGACGGACAGACAGCGTTAGGAACCACATTTTTCAAGTCATGCCTGTTAATGCGGTGAACAAGGGGCTGACTCCGTGCCATTCATTGGCGTAGCTATTCGAAAATCCACTTGGCCTCACTCCCTGCGTATCCACCTGAGCTCATCCTCGGAAGAACCTGATATTTCCGCCGCGAGTTCGCTCCGAGTCTTCTCCTCGTTCCTCGCTCACGTGTGCCTGGCCAACATCTGTCCTCGAATATTGGCCAAGTTCCAACACAGTAGCTGCACCGGTAGAAACCGTTCAATTCGCGGCCGAATTCAAGGTCGACAGTATCTGGTCTTCTTAGTTGTACCTAGACTGGTGAAGGATCTTCCCAATAAAGTATAAAATACAATTGTTTAATCTGTCCGGCTTCTCTTGTACAAACGACACAGAAGTCAAGAAGGATCGCTTGAGAGATGGTTGGGGAAAATAAAATACCGGAATGGTCTTTAAATCAATTAAGAAGACGGAGCGATGATGATGGTGATTATGACGAGGAATAATTTCTCGCGTTGAAAAACTAACGACGAGTAGGTTATCTTGAATAATATAATCGAGAATACGGGAGAAGAAGAAGACGCGAAACTATACAGCAAACTAGCCACACTTCCAATTATAACTCCTTCTCGAGCTTTGTTTCATCAGTTAATCGTATGCGACGAAACGCCGTCCTTAGCCGAATATAACACCATGGAATAAAGAACACAGCATCTAGATATCCGTCATCGTGAGGGAGAGGAGTTTCACACTTGTAGAAAGTGTTCCTGAAGTACGAATAACGAAATACCGCATGGCCGTCGCGCCGGTAACTCAGACAGCGAATTCCGAAAGAATACGAAAAGTATGGGAAGAAAGACTGGAAGACGGGTGTTTATTATAATACCATAGCGATGATGAGTGAAATTATAAACCGTTCATCCCGCCGCTGCCGCCGGTCTTGGGTTTTATCCTCGGCTTCATTTGCTTATTCATTTATTTATTCATCACGTGTTTTTCCCCCCCCCCCCTCCCCCGCCATCTCGCCGTTCGACGCCGCGCACGCGATTTTCGGTGGCACCTTCTTTTCAAGTGCTGCCAAGACCCGCCGGCGTGATACGCCATTGGCATCGGGGGTCCGGACTCGGCGCGGTCCGTCCGTTCAGGTGATTACGCTGTCGCTCCGGGCCAGGTCTCTCTCTCTCTCTCTCTTTCTTTCTCTCTCTCTATTTCTCTCTCTCGGCCCCGGGACCACCTCCTCCACTGCCACCTTCCTCGTGTCCTCAAACGAGAGAGGAAAAGAGATCCTGAGCACGGACCGGTGGAGCGATGGAGCGAAGAAGAACGAAGGGACGCGCGGAGGGCGAACGAGCGAGAGAAAAATAGAAGAGAAGGAGAGAATCAAGGGATAGCGTGAAAGGTGGGTCTCATCTCGCTCGAAAGTCGAATCAGGTTGCTCACGGGGCAAGAAGGGAGACGAGGAGGAGGAGGAGGAGGAGGATGAAGAGGAGGAGGAGGAGGAGGAGGGTCGCCCCTCAGTCATCGGCCCGTCCGATGTATTATTTCTCTTCTCCACCTTTAATCAGGTGTTAAAATACAAGGGTCATCCTGCACAACCCCCGCGTGCGGTGATATTATTTCTTCCATCCTTCAAACATTGTGGTTACTCGCAATTAACTGTACGAAATGAAAATGAAAAAAAGAAGCACGAAAAAACGAGTTTTCGAATCAAGAGTTATTGGCGAGAACAGGAATGTTTTTTTTTCGTAGGATTACAATTGTTGCAATAAGTCAGGAACAGCTTATCCAGTTTGATTAAACATCCGTTAACCTCTAATCAAAGAAAAATAACCTCGTGGATTAAAACCCAAATCATAAAAATCCTTGGATTCGTACTCGATGTAGATATCGTCAGACAAAAAGTTTATTAGGCACCGAAAAGGTGATGTGAGAATGGTCATAGCTGATTCCCTGTGCATCAAATCGTCGTGACCCATTGAAAACTGAACTTTAAATTTTTGGTACGATCGTAATAACTTTTCATAAAATCACGCCAGAGGAATACAGATACATGACGTAGGCGAACGGTGACCACCGCTTTGAATTTATGGATACACAGATCGGAAAAAAGTCCCTCGATAATTCGCGTGACTTGATCAACGGAACGTGCGCTCTCGCTCTACTCGTTCGTTCGCTCACTCAGTCACTCACTCAGTCATTCACTAGCCAGCTAGCAGCTACTACTCGCGCGCATTCGCGCGCCGCTCGGTGTGTTAATTAGTTAAGGTTGTTGGTAGGGACTAAATTACACCTCGGCAGCTACTCAAAGGAAGCAATTACTGGTGTGCAACCGGAGGGGAGTCCCAACTTCGTTCCTGACTTGCTTCGCTCTCCTCTCCTCTCCTCTCCTCTCCTCTTCAGCTCTTGCCCCGCTGGTTCTGCTTCTGCTTCTGCTTCTGCTTCTGCTTCTCGCGTCGTTGGCACAGACTGAATGGATGGATGGATGGATGGTGCGACGGCGTCGTTCAGACTTGGTTCACGGTATCCTTCGACGCTCACTCAACTACCCATCGTTCGCTCGTTGGCTCGCACTACACGCGACCAACTCGCGCTTGCTTCTTGGTACGCCCCCCTCTAGGCAACGACTGCACGCATGCAGGCCCCTCGTCGGCGGTAGCGGGCTTTTCCAAATACATACCCAACTGCTGCTTTTTTTCTTTCCAGACGTCGACGAATTCCACACGGCGAGTTATTAATCATCGATCAATTTCACACGACGTTGGGATTATAAAAGCTGAATTTAATTACTACGCCGATTGTGCGAAGGGATAAGCCCGTCCGTCTCTGCCCGTCTACTCCTTCACCGTTCACGGTTGATCACGAGCGATAAGCCGGCAGCGAGCTCTCCGATACACGCTGATGATAATTTAATAATAACAACGCGGTAATCACGATCGCGAAGTCGAGCGGACCGCGGCTGCAGGTCGAGATGACAAGTCAGCAATATTTCCTAGACCGTATCTCCACCCCCGGTCACATTCTTTCCATCCCGCAGCATCGGTCAACGCTCGGTAATTTGGAAGTAATAAAATCGCGATAAAGCGATAAAGCGATAACGACACCTCGGAAACCCCGAAACTCGACTCGAGCCGGCGTCGATCAAACGAGGTGATCGCGTGACAGCTAAATTCCAACGTCAAAACTTTCCACCCCGTCGAAAAGAACGAAATAAAGAATTTATATCACTTGCAACTGGTAACCATGACGGTAACGCGTGTGAAATTATTATTCCCGCACAATAATACTGCACAACGCAATGATGATGATGATGATACTGCTGCACTGTTGTATAAAAATCGGAAAATTTTACAAGAATATAATAGAATCCCGTCTGTCTGTCAGCGGTGACGATTCTGATTGCAATTGGTACGAGAGAAAGATGAGAAATATCCGAGGATTTATTAGAGATCCTCGGATTGAAGCCAGCCAAGGCGGTCGAAGTAACTCCACCCTCACCGCGAGCCACCGCGACTCACCAATCAGTCAGTCAGTCAGACAGTGATTTAGTCAGTCTTCTTTCTTCCCGAGTCTTGCATTCGAGAGTGAACCGAAGTGGGCCACTCCGTGTTCATCGAGGACCGATTCCTACCCCCCTGGCCCCTTTATCGCAACCTCTTCGCACTGCTCGAATAGGTACGCGTTATAAAGAGAACCCTCCTCCGTATTCGGCGCAATGCTTTCATGCTTAATTCATAATTGTACGCTCTACCGTGAAGCCTCTGACTGTTGATTGAAGATTACAGCTATTCCCGTTTCGTATCTTCCTCACTGCCAATCATTACCGTATCTACACTTTCGCGTCCTCTTCCCCTTATGTACTTCTTCATCTTCCCTTTTCGTACAAATATGTAAATCCCTGCTATTTACTTTTGATTCCACGTGCCCAGAGTTCGCTGGATTTTTACTGACCACTCCAAGGCCACTTTAATTTAGCAAAAAAAAAAAAAGAAAGAAAAAGAAAGTAAACTCTCATCACTCTAGAAAATATATGTGATTTTTATACACTAGTAGATACGAAAAACGCGAGACTACATTATACTTAAAAAAAAAGAACTTCGCTCTATATGTCAGAAACACGAATGAAAACAGAATGAGGTAAACCTCAGTTTGCAAACAATGCAAGAAGGAAACAAAACCAAAGCACAAGCTGAGCTCTTTGCACAAAGTGCTAAAATGCACTCTCTCTCTCTCTCTCTCTCTCTGTCCGTCTTTAGCATTGTTTCAACGTAGCTGAGAGACACGGGGAGCCAGAAGACACGGCGGTTGTTGCGGGAGATCGGATCTCGTCGTCATCGTCGTCGCAGTTCCAGCAACTCTGATCCTGAGCGATTCTAAAGGTATGAAAGCATCGCTTTAGTGAGGGCCGATGTTCAAAAAGTAACAACTATACAGGCTGGTCGTCAACCGGGCACAGCGAGGGTCGAAGCACAAGGAGTCATCCGTCGTTTCTGAGGGTGTTTCCTAGCTTCCTCGCAGTTTAAAACTTCGAAGGGCGAGGTGGTTGGTGCCCCATGCGGTGTGCCCAACTCGGCGACGTCAACCAGCAGGACCTTGGATGGTCTACGTCGTATTTCCAGGAAGGAGACCGCCTCCGAGAGGTTCAAAAATCACAGAGCCTCTTTTTGGGCTCCGATTTACACAATGCGAACCGAACTACTCCCTCCTTCTTTTTCCTTTTTCCAACTCGGTCGTCCGATTCTCTCTCTCTCTTTCTCTCTCTCTCTCTCTCTTTCTCTCTTCTGAGATCTTCGTCCTTCGAAACGAACGAAAAACAGACGAACGACCCCTGTACAATGGCACTAGTAAACTCGTCCGCCAAGAACAATTGGTCTCGTACATGTCGTTCCTCGTCCAGTTCAGTGAGGTTTTACATGGACTCAATATATGGATGCTGGGTGTACAGCCGAAACAAAACGTTGAAAAAGAGAAAGAGAGATAGAGGCGGATTAAAATACGGCCACGTTACAACCGTTCACAAATTCAACGAGCCTTTGGTTATTTATTAAAAGACTTTTGCTGACAGAGGCAGCAGCAGCAGCACAAGATCTAATTGGAGGGCCCCAAACGCTGTTAAGGTCCTTAAATTAATAACCATAGCTGAAAAACTGACGAAATATATCGATCCCGAAAAGCAGGTAGAGGTAGAGGTACATACATTTAAACACACACCGACGCACAATGGATCGGCGGTAATCTCGTTACACGCGAACGAGGATGATGATCGAGTTTAGCACCACACGTAAGAGCATAAACGAAACTGATTGCGAGTCGAGTCGTTCATTCGTCGTTGGAACGCGAAAAGGTGTATGACATGGAGAACGATGAAATAGCGCCAGGCCAGCGTGAGCTTCTAACCTAAAACACACACCGTCAAATGACACACGTTACACGGTGTATCGTTTCGTTTCGGAAAATGCAGCTTAGTGCTGATGACTTGGCGTGTTTGCCGATGAAAATCGCGAGGACCCGGCTGCCGTTACGCTGTACCAACTAGTCGCAGCTGTGTGCAGGTCGACGTTTCACCGTGGCAGCAGCATTTTTAATATATCCTCTGGCAGTGTTTGCACGTCTGTCATTTGAAACCTCGCCTCGCCTCGCCTCTCCGTCCATCTCCGGCTGGGCTTAGAAGGAGGAGGACACAGTCCGACTAGAGCGACTCGCTTTTTTTCTTTTTTTTTTACATCTCTCGCGTTTTCGTGGCGCACGGCAGCACAATGGCACGAGAGAAAAAGGGGATGAGAAGGCGTTCGCCTCTGGCCGGTCGGTGCAGCCACCACCACCATCGCCACCATCACCATCACCACCATCACCACCACCGCCACCACCACCAGCCACCAACCACCAGCAGCAGCAGCAGCAGCAGCAGCAGCAGCAACGGTAAGGCACACACGTCTGTGTACGCAAGGGTTGGATGAATATAAAGGGTAGGACTTCCGGGCATAATCCGGCGTCGTTCCAGAGAAGCGCCGGGAGTCGCGTTAGAACAAATCAACCTCAACACCGATCCCACTTCTTCTCACTCTCCTCCTCGCCTCCTATTGTCAAAGTGTGGGACACCAGCCCAAGGCTACGTTACCCCGATTGGGGGGTACCGAAGACGCTGTAAGCGTTCTGCACACATACACACACAAATGCTATAATGATGCACGGAATACTCGCTGAGCGCTAGATTCTCATCCGAGCGAATTTTAATTAACCACCGCCCTGCAGCAGCAGCAGCAGTTTCGACTCCGTTCGACTGTCTATATTTTTTGTGGCGAAGCCTTAATTGTTAGAGAAACATTTTTCAACTGTTGTACGAATGAACAAAGAATAAAATAAAATCCAACCCTATTTCACTTTAATAAAAATCATGTGTCACTGTGACGAATTCCTCTGATCTGTTCAACAAAAATTTTGAGGTATTTTACATAGAACCGCACTCACTGAACTTCACAACATTATTTCACTTATGGCTTCTAATAAAATGTGTATAATTCGGTAAACTTATTTTTCGTCTTTAACAATATAATTCAGATCTTTGACGACTTGAAAATTTTTACTCGTACTCATATCTGTACGTATATCTCTCTGATTGTCTACATCGAACATGAATACGCAATAACTGGAAAATCTATCAACACTAAAAATCTTTCTGGTCAAGTATTACGAGAAACAAGGAAGTCCAATAACTTTCAGGGCGTCCAGTTCTTTTTTAAAACGATTTTCCACATAAAACTTACGATTTTTTCACGTCGACTTCATGTACACGATAAATGAAAATACAATGGAAATACGAACAAGAATAGTTAATTTTCGTAACCTCGAGATAGATACAGATCTACGGTCAAAATTTTTCTAATACTTCAGTGTTTCAACGACAATTTTCAAGATTTGACTAAATCTTTATGAATCTAGATTCAAGTTCACAAGATTCCAAAGAGGACATGAAATTCCATGAGATTTCCAGGTCTTTTTCCATACGGTATCAAATTCCATGAGAATTCCCTTCACGACTCGACACCTTGCATCCTTGATTATCGTCGCCGACTTTGTTCATAAACCGTGAAAAAATTTCTCTCATCGCACCTGAATCACCCTGTACATCGAGTTTCGCCTGAGAGAAAGAGATAGAGAAAGAGAGAAGATAAAGAAGAATGAAAAGGGTAGGAGGGTGGAAGGGAGGGGGGAGCAAACAGACAGATAGGCAAACGCATGGCTGTCACGTCGAGACGAGCGTTGAACGACGGTATTTTCCGTCGTTTTGTTACTCCCGGGTAACTCCCGGCGATGGTGATGGTGATGGTGATGGTGATGGTGATGGCGATGCGTGTGTGGCAACGGCAACGGGAAAATGGGAACAGTGCAAGCAACGAAGAGAGGAGAGCCTAGCATCAGCGTCTCGTCTCGAAGCCTGCAGCCAGCCAGCCAGCCAGCAAGCAAGCAAGCAAGCAAGCAGGCAAGCAGACCTCGGCGACGTGGGGTCGGTTGTGTTTTATTTACTCAAGACCAGTAGCGAGCGAGGAGCAGGTAGAATTCCACCGGTGGAATCTTAATAAGGGTGGGCAGAGGTTCTCCTCTCCTCGCCTTACGCTCGTTCGTTCTTTAGTTTGGGTTTCAGCCTCCCGTAGCGTTTCCCCCCTTTTTCTCTCTTTTCTACCCACGTATATACCCCGGAGAAAAAGATTACCGAACGGAAGTCTCATCTCGTGTGACCATCCAGTAATTAAGGCAGATATTGTATTCATTCACTAAATAATTATGTATAACGCTGACTTACATGTTTTGTTGTAATATCCTATTTCTGCATCGGTGATGCAGGTATCATTTTATGGTAAGACCTTATCGTCATACCGCACAACATACGGTTTTTATAAGCAACGTTCCAAAGCATGATTAAAATAGACGAAAAATTTTAAGGTTTTTTACACGATATTATACTGAATTTCGTGATTTCGTTAACGTAAATCGTTTCAAATTTCATACGAAGTAATATAAGATTTAGACGTTGTGTGTATGTGTTACATACCTATACACACGTACACACCTATACGTGTACCAACAGAGAAGTTTGTCAAGTTCTCCTTCAACTTGATATGTGATTAAGTATAAAAAGCAACATGCCCTGTATTTCAGAATCTCGGACACGCCCATGTAAAATCACCGATGAATGAATAGACGTCTGTGGTACATGTACATATATATTTGTCTATGTATATATATATATATGTGTGTGTGTGTGTATATATATACACACGTTATGTATGGTGAAGAAGCAGCATCAACATAATTATAATGCACGAAACGTTGGCAGACCCTAGACGAAACGTACTATTACGTGAATATAATATAACAGGTAGTGTATACCTGCAGTATCATATATAAGATGTACAGACTCGTTGGGAAACGAAGATGAAGAAAAATGAAAATAAACTCGAAAGGAAAAGGTGGAATGGAAGAAGAGAGAGAGAGAGAGAGAGTGATGAAAAACAAAAGAAACAATGCAAATGAAAGACTAAACAAAAAGGAGCAATTTTTTACCTCCATTAGCTGCGCGGTTACCGGAAGTATACGCGACGTAATCAAGGACCAGAGAATGTGTTTAGACTGGTGTTGATTTGCAGGTCTGAAATATCGCCAAAAATACACGGGACGATGACGACGATTCTCGATTGCAGAGTCAGCGGTTGAGTTGTCGCGTGAAGAAAGAAAGGAGAAGGAAAAAAAAATCAAAGTAAAAGCAAGGCAGCGTCCAACGGTACGAACCACAATTTTATACGAGGATGAAGTTGGTAAGGTTACTCTAACGGAGCATATTTAGGAGAAATCGTTACCTCGCATCTTTCATGATCGTCTAAGACTTGATAAACCACGATAAACAAAACAGACTGATATTCTTAAAAACCAACTCCTCGAAAGTGATTAAAATATCGAACGTAACCAACTTCACCTTCGTGATTTTGAGTCACTTAAATAATAACTTTCGAAGTTATCACCACATCAAGACTCACAAGTGCATTGGCGAGGTGGTGGGAAATTCACCGCATAGACCCAAAGTCAAAGAGAGAGCGATGATCAAGAGTCTTGGGGTAGGTAGATATACAATGTACGTACATTGCATTGGTGCATGCACAGTGGGTTACACGCGCAAATATAAGCACCGAAGAGGACGTCCGGGGTTTCGATGCGCGGTCCTCAGTCTGCCGGATGGTGAAATTATTGTTCGTCATTATGTACCAACCGTAATCCGCGGTACCTACACATGTTACGTCGCCGCAGGACCGGGACGAAGGGACGAAGGGCCGAATTTCATCCCGCAGATGCCGGAGTCAAGTGCGGAGGGGGGTAAAGGGTGCGTGAAAATTTCGAGTACATATGAATATGAGGACGCTGCGCCCTCGTCGGATTTCGCGGCTGCTATCGCATGTCGGTATGTATGTACGTACATAAATTCTGCGGCAGATCATCAAGGCAGGGGGATGCGATCATTGGATTTTTCGTAAGCCCGTTACGAAGGCTCGTCAGGGAGAATTCTCTACAGAGTGTGTAAAAAAAAAAGTCCACACCAACCACGTAACGTAAATGCGTGAGATAGTAAGCCGAAGCTTTTTACAAAGAGGGATGATGACGGGGGAGAACCACAGCTAGGGCTGCATATTATATAAGAGCAATGAACAGATCCGCTAAAAGGGATTATGATTCCCGTGCTTTAAACCTCGTGCCGTTCCACTATCATCTCTCCTTACTCGTAGATGTCTGAGCCCCGCGTAATTGTCGTTTCGCTTCCTAGGAGATGGTCCTGCTGCAGTTACAAAGTGCATGTACGTTGGACTGTGTCAAAAAAATCGAATATTTTTTTTATAAAAACTTCAAGTCGAACATATTGTTTCAAATGACGAGAAAAAGATGCCGTCCAAGTTTCAGCTTTAAACATTAATATTTAGAGATGCGTTATCGATTTTTTATTTTCCATTTAAATGACATGGGAAATTTTTTTTATTCCAAACTTTGGAATTTTATAACTCGTCAACGCATCAGCGTATCAATAAGAACAGAACGTATTTTTGTAGGTAATTGAAGGTTCTACAAAATAAGGTCTCGTTATCATTTTATGATAAATCGTGAAACGTGTGCGGGTGAGAAACTTACGCGTGTCTTTTCCGCGTGCGTGAAATAAGTGAATGCTTTCGAATAAAGAAAAAAAAAAAAAACATGGACCTCGAGTGCATGCTGCACGAGTCAATATTCGTCCCGCAAAAATTGACGAGTACAAATGCTTGTATATATAAAACAATTTTTACACGTCGCGCTGTAACATGTGCACCGCTCCAATTTGCCGTACAATTCGCGCGCGTATGTGTTTGCAAAAAGAAAAAAACCAACATACAGCCGTGCATACACAAGAGGCGCACGCATGTCGGTAGGTACCTACATAGAGATTTGTAAACCCCATCGCGGCAGCATCGCCATCGCCATCGCCATCGCCGGAGAGCCGATAACGCTCCACTTGGTTCGGAAGCCCCTTTAGCGTGGGGCGCAGGCAGGCAGTCAGCCACCCTTGTTATAGGTACGTTGGTTGGTACTCGGGGGGTTCTCTCCTCCTATTTCTCTCTCTCGAGCTTCTCTTCCTCTCTCATCGCCTGCACCGACTGATTCGCCCCCCCCCGCCCCCTAGCTGCCGTTATAGAATATCGCAACGCAACGAAACGAAACGAAACGAAAGGAAAGGAAAGGGAGTCCTTCTCCACCCTCCCGGATTCAAACCTCGGCTGAAGCGGTGAATTATGTTTATATTACGATATTAATAGCGGATAATAATGCCCCACACCCTCGACCCTTGTACACCCTTCAGTCTGGTGGATACGGTTCCGTGCATCGGCGTGATCATAGTGGTGCGGCAGCAGGTTGTTTGCCAGTGGTTGTTTACCACGGTGGTTATGTGTATGTATATATAGTAAACGCAGGTGATTTTCTCACCCTTCACGATTTTTTCCCTGCAGCCTGCGTGCCAACGTGTACGCCTGTGCAGACAACGTCATCGGTGCATTTAGGAAAGAAATATGTATTTAACCGCTGATTGACAAGAGTTAAGTGATTGAAACAATAAATCAGACGTTGCACTCTACACCTGTAAGCCTTTTTTCTAAACCCATTCTGTGTATGCGAATATACGCGAACATTCGAGTTACATAAGCCCGTAAATTTTTTTTTTTTTTGTCTTCGCGTAAGTAGGTGATTATTTCGTAAGTAGAGAAGGAAAAACCAAAAAATAAATAAATAATTATTATTACGATAGGACCGGCATTAAAGAATGATTTACTTGAATACAAGTGTGAAAAGCAGCATGAAGTTGGATGTATGTAAGAAATAAAGAGGGGAAAGAAACAGTGACCGAAAAAAAAAGTAGAATAAAAAAAAAAAAGAAATGGTCGACTCTTGGCGATCGCAGCTGGTGATAAACGTTCTTTAATTTTGTATATTTGGAAGCGTGACCGCGTACGCCCGTGGTTCAATTACCTACCTACTGCGGCGTCGAGAGGAAGGAAGAAGGAAAGAAAGACAGAGAGAGGTAGAGGGCGGGGGGGGGGGGGGGGGGGGGAGGAGAGGGCCGGGGGGCGAGAGAGAGAAGAAAAATTAATGAATAAGAATGGAAGAGCCGGAGCGAACGAGCGAGAAAGAGCGAGAGAGGGGGAGTGAGAGGAGATGAAGGATAAAAAATGAAATAAAATAAAATAGCTGAGAAAAAGATGCCGGACCGGTTCTTGTGTCAAGAACCTCGTTGGTTCGGAACTCCGTTCGCGCCTCGAACCTTTGATCCGGCGTCTTGTTACAATTTCGAAATTTCAGTCCCCGCTAATTTTGTTAGAAAACAATTTCAGAACCCACTCATTCGCTCGCTACCTTACCTCTTTTCGAGTTTTATCAACCGCGTCACAAACGACTGTTTGTATAAATTCCCGCCGCCCGTTGTGTATCATACACATAAACATACATATACTCGTATACGCATTCATATGTACAAGCCATAAATTAATTTCTTAGAAAAGAAAAGAAAACTAAAGCGATGCTGAAAAACGTCGGTATGAAATTATTATTATTTTTTTTTTTTTATTTTTTTTTTTCGTCCAAACGGAACTCTATGATTTCGATGCTGCCGGGTACGGATCGAAAAGAAGCGAGACGAAGAAACGGACAAACAAGACTAGAAGAAAAAAAAAAAAGAAAATAAGGAATGTGGTGAAACGGAGAATCATAAAACGGAGTGTAAAAGAAAAATCAAAAGAAACAGATGGGAAAAAGTAGAAAAGAAACGTGGCCAAGCCCTTTCCAAGATTGGCTCTGTATAAGGATAATCGCATAGCTGCAGCCTCAGCCTTGCAGCTTACACTACCAAGAATCGGAACCGCGGTCTCTCTTCCATCGACATCATCGTCCCAGCAGTAATTCCCTAACCCGCATCTCGTTATATCAAATCGTACAATTAGCACGTCGTTTGTTGGATGGTATATGGGTGGCAGTAAACGTATAAAGTGGGACTCCTCTTCGTCCTTTTATTTCGTATTTCGATCTCCCCGTTCAGTGCACCAGCGCCTCGTTCTCATCTCCCGAGGAACGTCGTTCGTCCGAAAGATGATAAAAGAAAGAAACGACGATCCTACACCGCGTCGCTTCCGGTCGCCGAAGACGTAACTAATCGAGTCAAATCGTGAGAGGATATCGGAGAAATAACTGAGACGAGATGTTATTACAAAAACAAAAAAAACTAACCATCAATTACGATCAACGTTTCATCCCGAATACCGACATTCCGTTGGATCGCAATTCTGGCCCAACTTCCGGCACGCCTTGGAAACCCAGGTGCGGCCTTGAAATTTCACCACACAAGGATGCCTCGATTTTACTACAGCTGTACGCGTACAGTCACGCGGCAACGTTTGGAATAAATAAACTCTGAGAAATTACAATAGAGAGGATATTTCATTTGCGACCATCAACCTCACCCGACATCAGGATTGGTGAAAACGAGGCGATTCTTTTTTTTTTGGGGGGAGATTTGAAAATCGAAAAGGCCAATTCAACACTGTGTATAATTAAACAAGAAACGGAGGACCGGATTGAAAAAAAATATAAATGAATAACTGACCACGTGATCAAGCAGAAAAAGACAACGATCTAACGCCAGTCTTGTCGACGCAAAGGTCACATAAAATGAATCACTTCGGAGTTGAATCAACTTGAATAAAATCTTTTTCGGCACAGGTATGCATAATATAGTCGAAGAGAGATACGTGTAAAGAAACAGCGGCGGTACAACGTTTCATTAACGACGTCGAATATATGTAGGTGATAATATAATGCTTGCGAGTATCGTTCGGTGCTTGTATGATAAAATGTGTATTATAATCGATGGTCTCGGACCGGAAATGAATCACCGAATGCCATTTTCGAAACTCTCGTTGGTCCTCCTTCTCCTTCCTCCTCTTCTTTTTCAGCTTCTTCTAGAATCGTTCAAACACAGTCTCTAACTATTAAAATTCCAGAAGCGACGCCAAGTCAGCGCCTCCCGCCTCCTCCTCCTCCTGCTCCTCCTTATCCAGAAGGAAGTGCCGTCGCAGGTATATACGCGTAAGACGGTTATAGACGCAGTGTTGGACTGAAAAATCTAACCGTAGACCTGGTGGACGCACAAAAATACAGACCAAGTATATCGCTCGTTGGTGCATCGTCGCGGGTAAAAGACGCGACACCTTGTGAACGTGAGAAAGCGGCGAGAAATTACAGTCAGAAAAATGTCCGTGTTATGACCATTGACCAGGAGTAATCGTTGCAGCAGCAGCAGCGACGAAACTAAACGAACGACATAAAGTAAGTAGTACCTCCCTAACCTATAGGTTTAAAAAAGACGAAGAATGATTTTTTTCTTCTTCTCAAAGGTAGATACGTGAGCGCGTAGAGATGACGACGACGACGCGACGTCCGGCACACAAAGACCTCGGGGACGAAACGTATATTTCACCGTCTCACATTTTTCTGTATAATATGCAACGGCATTAGGGACGAGCCTCGCAAGGGACAATTTTTTCCCCATTCCATTCATTCGTTCATTCGTTCATTCATTGGTGTGAAAAGACGACGAGACACATTACCAAATGCCTGGGGCCGTATCTAAAATGCAAAACGATACTTCGTTACCATCTAGTATAATGTATAGTATAGACGCTGGGTTGGCGTTATTCTCGAAAGATCATCATGGACCTGGGACATCATCGGTAGTCCATAACGGAATTCTAAGAGCCAAGGGAATTTAAATTTAGCAGGCCGGTTGTTCGGTCAAGAACCGATTTAATTTTTCGTTCATTTTACAACGAGAAAATCCCACTTCGAGTATTGTTGTAAAATTTCATCTACATTAATCAACAGCGATTGATATTTTATAGACTAGTTCAAAATAAGAAATGAAAAGAAAAACGGTCATCTCAACAAAATAAATTATCGTAGAGTAAAATCTGACTCTTATTAAAATTTTAACCACGTTAAAATGATTTCAAGTATAGTTTTGTCAAACCGTTTCCTTCCGTCTTACAAACATATCATGTAATTCGTTGCGTATACTCAGTATACCGTACCTTCATGTAACTGTAAGTGTAAACTTGTCATTAGATTTCCAAAAATTATTAACTTTCAACGGAACATTCATCCTCCTTACAAGTCTCCCGAATCGTCAAAAGTAGCGAAAAATTCGGTGATCAATGAATTATCAACCAAAGTGGGAAGAAAAGCGATAATCTCGGATCTTTCTCGAGTGGGCAAAATCGTTTCGTCACGTGTAAAGAGAGCGCGGTACGCAGGCATTTTGCCGTGCGACAAAACAACCCATGGCTGATAACCACAGCTGGTCTCCTAGCCGCATCCATGCAGGTTTACGCGCGATACAAGGAGAGACGAAGAGAGACGGAGAGAGAGAGAGAGAGAGAGGGAGTGTATCTGGCACTCCACATCTCTTCTCGCGGCGTTCTCCCTAAGCGATGCCGCGCGTCGCGGCGGCGGCGGCGGTGGCGATGCTAAGCTAAGCGAAGCCCTCGCTCTTTGATCTTCTGCTTCCTATATATAAACACCCGATGAGAGCACCGAACCGAAAGAGAAGGAGAGACGGAGAGGGGGGGCGGGGGGGCCGAACGGGAGCAGAACACCGTATCGCTATGATCTCGTCCTGAATCATCCATCGCGATATGTCCATAGGCACATGGTTAAAAAGAAAAAAAAAAAAAATGTCACATATACATGTGGACGATTAAAAACATACACATATACATCACGAATAAATCGAGATTCAATCGAGAAGTATACGTACTTTTATGATATAACGAGAGTTGATTTATTCAAACCTTTCCTTCTTCTTCTCAATTTTAAATCGCGCAATGAGAAAAACAACGGATCATGGCACTTGCAGAGAACCAGAAAAAGATTGCCCGTACAGAGTTCTGTAGAATATTGGTTAGAATTCGAAGCCGTATAACGCGTTGTAATAAAATCGACGATAGATCGATCGCAGTGATAAGACTATCCTGCTGTTAAAACTTTAACGAGTATTTCGATACGAAGAAATGTAATTTCTCTCCCTCCCTCCCTCTCTCTCTCTCTTTCTTTCTCTTTCTTTCTCTCTGTCTATCCTCACTTCTTTCTCGCTTTCACTCCTCAGCGCACCCAAACGACGTTAGTACGCACACATGGGTATAAAATACCGTAGTTTACATTCTGTCATACATGTACCTGCGGCTGCAGGGTGCGCAGGGGGCGAAGGCTAACGAGTCAGACTTGGAGCATAAAGTATTGAACGAAAGCTAGGCGGGGCCCGTCGTCGTGCACCAGAGCAAAGCACCAGCACCCAGCAACACCGACTGCTATTCGACTAGATGCTCGCTACCAAATACACACCGCGAGCATACCTCTATGCCTGGTCGTGATCAGGATGCGAACGAACAGCGCCATCCACGTTATGTGAGAGGCGTTAAACCTAAATTATACGTATACGTGCATGTGTGCCTGTATAAATTATACACCGCCGAATGTATTATCTATGTACGCACACACGTGTGCGACGTGATATACAGACTGTCGAGATGGATTGTTATTTATTGGTAGACGATGACAATAGTCCAATGATTGCCTACTCGTTATATTAGTAGGTTACATGTGTCTGCGTAATACAACATAATATAATATGTGATACGGAGACCGCTGGTATATGTAAATGGAGTTTAAAAAAATCCTGTGAAAATTGTAACATGCGTTACAGCCTACGTCGGGTGTATCTCTGTAATAATAATGGCCTGCTGCAAAGGGAGCTTAGAAGAGGAATGAGAAAAATATTTTCTTTAACGTAAGCACGTTTTGTACAACAATGAAACTCACGAATAAACCTTGATCAGTCGATTCTTCGATTTTCTCCAAATTTGTAATTCCTCCCTCTCTCTCTTGCACGCGATGATTTTTCATACTGAAAAATCTCAATAGTTGAGTTACACACGCTTTGACGAGTCGATATGACAGAACAATTAGGAAACAGAAAAAATAAATAAAAAAAACCTATTGAAACGCAACGGTTTTAGGTATGTCCGAAAACGAATGTTAAAGAAAAGTCTACGACATTCCTCCTCTCTTGGCGTATGAAGTTTAGTTGGCAGTCTGGTTTATTATAATACACGGTCGCGCACTGCAGAGGTACCAGAAGCAAAACGCGAACTTGTCTTCGAAATATTTCTAGAGAAATATCCGTACACGCGAGCTGGGATTATGACGCTTTCTCTCTCTCTCTCTCTCTCTATATATATATATATATGTATATATAATGCACAAGGAGCAGAAAAGTCAGCGTGAACGGTGCGCACTGCACATCACGCTCTTCGTTTAATCCAAAAATATGAAAATCTTTGCTGTAAAATATAACAAACAGAGAAAAACTGGATATATTTAATACCTACGATATACGTACGTGCAATTTCAGGAAAAATTGCAACAAAGAGAAATATGGATGGAAAGATTCTTACATTTTTATACCAGTAGAGGACGATCGCTTTTCTCATCTCGTAGTGTAATTTGCCGTGCAAAAATAAAGAAAAAAATAAAAAAAATAAGAAAATAGTTCTTTCATCCGTTGTACAAGACGTATTATTTGTTGCACGTATTATATTACCGACTACACCTACATACAAACTCGCATCAGTGGAGTGAAAAGCAGCGATTAGCCGTTCGACAAGTGCGGAGAGATCTTACCTAATACAACCCACCGGCGGCAGAACCCGTTGGGATTTCGGATTAATGTCGGTAGGGTTATGATTTTGACACTGAGTAGACATAACTCGAAACGGGGTCGCGCCCCAACCCCGAGTGGATATTATACACACACGCGCCCACGTGTACACTTTGCACATGACCGAGAGACGGATAGCCTAACGGAGCATATCCTGTACGCCGCATCCGCACAACCATAAATGCAGGAACATCGAACCCCGACGACGACGAAGTGTAGGAAAATATCATGGGGAGAGTCGTATAACCGGGGAAATATGAATGTTACACGGTTAGTTGGGTAGCCAAAGTAGACATACGTATAGACGTACACGGGCACGCACACACGAAGAGTGGAGAGGAGAGCATCAGAGCCCTTCTCGCCTCGTTTCTGCTCGGCACTTGTAACCGATTACCTCGCAATTATGGCCCATATTGTTATGTTAATAATTCGACCTGCAACCCCTGGGTGTGAACAGGGGTGTGCTTTTCGTCAAGGGGGGGGGGGGGGGGGTGGTGGCGGGGGGAGGTGAGAGGGGTGAGATCCCGATCCCCGTATAGAATGACGTTATAATATTTCAACACCGCAACTTTGGGGTTGCTCGGTCAATTGATAAATCATTTCATCCGCTACAACCTGTACGTTATTTATCTTATTGTATGGGTACGTATCGCATAGGACACGTATCGCGTATATCTATAGAAAGACGAGACAGGTTAAACACACTTGTATACCCTGTGTAACGTGTACAACCGACAATATGTGTAAAAACTAATTTCAAAAACATAGATAAAGTACCAAATTTATATACAATACCTGTGATATTAAATTTTTCATTTCTTTTTTTCGAAGTCAGTAAGCGAACGAGTTAGTACCGTCGTTTTTCTTTTGTTCATCGTTACTGCCAAGGTGTCTGTGCACTTTGTGAACAACGAGACGACTAAAAGAGGGGGCGCGGATACAGAGAAATGAAATTGAAAAACGATGAGGAAAAGAAGACGAAAAAAAGTAGCGAGCGAACGGTTGGATTAATTAAGAAAATTGTTGGGAGGTGGCTAATTGAGGTAAGCCGCAAGCAGATCTGTAACGTGTGTAAATATCAGTGTTGGCGGTGAGCGCGTGCGGATAGAACAGAGTAGAATAGGGAATAGAGTAGAACGGAATAGGTGGGTGCGGAATGGACAACCGCACGCAATAATTGATGGGGTGCAAATGGGGTCGAGCACGGCGCTCCTGTAACAGCCCGGATTACCAGAGATACGTGTTATATTTATTTAATACACCATGAGAGTGAAGAGAGAGGGGATCCAACCCCCGACCGCGATCATCGCAGCGGCACGAACTCGCCCCGTGGCATCGTACATAACCCCATATCGGTTATTATTTCTTTCTCGCATGACCGTCGCCTGACAATGGTATCGGGTTAATATTCCCATAATACGCACCGGCAGACCTGCAGCAGCGTCATCCCGCGTACCAACCCTTCGATTCTATTTGGTATTGTGCGCGAGGCTTTTCGCCGCAACCCCTAACGTTTAGAAATCGTTTAGGATTGATACTCTGTATATAGCCGTGTAATATGGATACCTCCCCTACGCGGTTCGACTTTTTTTCGTTTTTCTTTTTCATTTCTTTGATTTCGCGCGCTAGGGATGTCAGCCGCGTGGCGTGGTGTAGTTTCTTTTCGTAACCGCGATAATTGCGATAAGTATACAATAAGGTATGCGTGATAGTTTCCGCGATATAGTGTATCGATACAGCAGCACGATACGCTGTCAAATAACAGAGAGGGGTTTAATCTAAGCTTGGATTTATACGGACGTTTCTATAAATCCGTATAATAATCGATCCATTTATTTATGATCTACGTATTTTTCATACGTATGATAATAATGAAAATTACGATTAAAATCTATGAGTATATACCTACGTGATATTATTTTTGCTGTGCATGATCTTGCGATTTTTGCGATGATTTAATGTTGGCTTGAAAATGAAATGATATGGAATAAACTGAGAAAATAGATTCAATATTGAAATAAAAAGTGAATTTAACGTCGACAAACTTGTACACGTACAATTATAATCCGAGTAGAAAATATTTACCCGCACTATATTTTCTTCCTTATACGTGTCTGTAATGGAGGATTTGATACTTTTATTCGATAAATTTATACAATGTTTCGATTAAATGATTGCTTAAAAAAAAAGTACCATTTTTCTCATATTCTGTCGGTGCGTGATTCGCAAAGTTTACGGTAAATACTACTGCAGACACTTGAAATAAAACAGCGAGACGTCGCGTCATTAAATTCTCATAAACACTCGCATTTTTTAGAAAATGTTACTACAACAACAAACCTTTAAACCTAATAAGAATTAATTGAAATCAAAGTAGTATTACAGGCATCTGTGCAGGACCAGCGCACACGAATGTGTAATATAATAAGGGCCCGGGTTCTTATCGAGCGAGGCGATTAGTCGAAATGGAGGAAATAATAAAAAAGAAAGAAGGAAAATTAACCCAAAGAGAAAGAAAGAAGGGGATGATAATTGGCCCCTTGTAACGTTACACGGCAAACTGCAGCAGCAACCCAACGACGACGTACGTAATTTCTACGCTGCGCCTTATCTTCCTGCACCTTGTGGGATTATATTTAAGAATAAAGAGAGATAGACAGAGTGAGGGGGAGAGAGGTAGGGCACACACGTTAATCGACGATTATCGTAGACACGGTGAAGGTGTAAGAGAGGAATTTAGGCGTTGCGTTCACATCAAGTATGTATGTGCCCATATGGCCCACCGTAACCCGTGTGCATATTACAGAGAGGAAGAGAAACCAAGCGGGGGGTGAGAGCAGGGGGGAACACAGGTAGGATGGTGGCAGGCATGGCACGCTATATTGTTCATAAATTAAATACATAAAACCGTCGCAAGACGGCTCGTTTGATCCAAGATAGAGGATATTATCCTACGTATACGACTCTGTGTCTGCCCTGCGTGTACGGATTTATATATTTACGTTGTGCGTGGTTGATTCTGCAGCGCGCGGAGTCATTCCAGTAGACATGCGTACACACACGTGCGAAGAGAGTGAGGGAGATAACGCGTAATGACGCTCATGCCGCAGCGATTAAACCGCATTGAATAGTCTAGGATATAACAATGGTGTAACGAGAGAGCTCGATCCGTGATATTCTGTCGTTTTGAATTCCATATCTTTGAAAAGATCACGGCTGAAGCCTGAAGTCGGTAACGTCACCGTATCGAAACGTTGAAAGAAAAATAGCTATTTTGCAGGTTGAAATAAGTGGAAAAGTTGAATTTACAAAATCTTAGTTTGCTCATGCTTTATATTCAGGAAATCCTAATGTTGCAAAATGACGAGTTTTTCTAAAAATGCGTCGTTACAATAACGTTTAACAAACTTCGGTCTGATAATAGATAAAGTCTAGAACCTAAGCGCTATTTCAGTAGGTTTATACTTGCCAAAGTAAATATGTTCCTTTTTTTTTTTAAAAAGAAAAAAAAAACCTAAGCAATGTACCAAGTTTCGTCTAGATAACATCATTAATTTTTGAGTTATTGTAACGGGGATGATTATCTCCGTACCTCGAAATGTCGCGATCTGGTGATATTATACCCAAGTTTCCAGTATCCGATCGACTATAATAACTTCGCCACTTTTCCGAGCACATCAAAGCGGAACGGTTGAAAGAAAAACACTGACTCAAATGAGAGCCAATTATTCACGGAGCAACGTGAATATCAAATCTTTCATACCGCGGGGAAAAAACCAAAATAAAATTATCAAAGACGAATGAAAGGCTAAGAAAAATTCCAAAAATCTACCATGCCCATCCGTATATTCCTCGATCATTGCGCAAGAATGACAATAATCGTCTGAAAGGATGTTATAAAAATGTTCGATAAATCGTACGACGCATCCATTGTAGGCAAATTAAAGTATTAATCGTCGACGCGGTTTAACGGTTTGGTTTGTTAACGAGTAACGCGTCACTGCACGGCACGTGACACGTGTCGTCGACGTCGAGAGCGCAACAACGTACGGATCATGTTAGCAGCATGCACCAGGAGGTCGTCAGCGAGACGGCGGCGTTGCGCGAGACAGCCTTTCTTTATCTTTTTTTTGTTTTTCATTTCTTTTCTTTATTTCTCAAACTCCTTTTTATCCCTTTTCTCTGCATCGGTCCGCACGGTATTCGACGTATATTGTACAACTCTCGGTGTATTCGTACGATCGCATACCACAACAACGCGTTGAGAACCACTGTAGGTTGTGGCACGTCCGGTGGGGAGAGGAAAAACCAGGGCTGTCCACTAAAAACCCTGAAAACCCATCGGCGCCCCTCTGGGAATGAAAATCACAGACACGAGTCGAGTAAAGTTATTGCAACGATGCGTGTTTAGGGAAAAATCGCTAATTCGCACCTTAACGTCTTTCCGAAATTTAGTGTAAACTGTTTATAAACAATGTATATATATATATATATACTCCTATTCTAAAGAACCAAATCCTTGAATGTCATTCTAAAATTGATCGATGACTTTTTTTTTCTTCCTCCTGACGTACAGTTACGATAAGGTTACTATCTTCAGTCTCGAAAATAATTCGCCTGCATCTCTGATCTCGAAATTTTTACCTACACTCGAATTCGCAACTTTTCCACCGTTCGTCACCCTTCGACTGCCGTGCCAGCGAAATTTTCCATTTAAGCCAATATCTTTTGTCGTAAATTCGTTACGCTCTCGCGATTAACGCTGTCGTTTACGGAAGGGCGGGTAGGACTTCAACCAGCCGACACCCCTTGCGCAGACTCTGTCATCTCGAAATCCCACATGCAGGATGTACACCCGATAGGGGTATCCAATTTAATGAACAATCTATAGTCGAGGCACGATTATATTATATAGCAGGCAGGTAGACGGCTCAGATCTATTCACGATATATTATACACACCGTGAAGGGAACGAAAGGATCATTCCTCCCCCTCGCAGGAAGAAAATAAATTACCTCTGGATTGTTTTGAATAAATGAAAAGGAGGGAGATGTTCTTTTTTTTTCACCATTGTTTGGACGTTTTCTGTCTTATTCTTAGTTCGTTTTCTTCGTCAGAATATAGAATTACTAAAAAGAAAAAATCTTTTTCAAAAATATTTTATCCCCTCTGTAGGTACTCAAACACTTCCACATACTCATAATTTATTTTAAATTTTCATTCAACACAATCCCAGCGTAGCTGGTCAGTATCCCGCCAAATTTTGTCGTATTAATAAAATCGACCGTCTGCGTAAAAATGTGCGGAAAAAACCAAATAAAAAAAATAAAGAGGAAAGAAAAACGCCGAGGTAAAAACGAAGAAAAATAAAATAAAGGAGAGGAGGGGGCCGGGTTCTCAGGTCCGATTCTTCGTCCCTGGGAATGAAACCGCGGAGTGGGAGTCGTGGAGGCAAAAGAGGGGCGGGGGCGGCCAGGGTGAATAGTGGAAGGGAAAACGAGCAAGAAGAATGAGAGGAGCGAGGCTGGTAGATCATGTCGCGGGTTACAGGGGGGCACGCGGGGGACAAGCATCGTCGCGGTAACGAGGATAGGAACCGCCGACCCGTTCTCGACGCTCGACGCGTTGCACATTCACTTACACGTCCACGTCCTCAGACACGGACGGCACCCACGGCCCGGTCCCCGATCTGCTCTCTTCTCCTCTCCTCTCCTCTCCTCTCCTCGCAACGCTTCTCTTCTCTTCTCTTCTCTCCTCTCCTCTCCTCTCCTCTCCTCTCCTCGCCCCTCATCACCGACTTCTTCCTCTTTTCCTCCGCGCCGCCGACCAACGCACCACCTCCTCCTTACAATGTTGCCGCTTTGCGCTTCGCGCCCGCGGTACCCCGGATTACATGCTCGGACAAGCAGTCGCGGGGCCTCTTCGAGGATGAAAAGAAAAGAAAAGAAGAAAAAAAAAGAAAAAAAAAGGATAAGAGGGAGGGGGGGAGGTGAAAAAGTGGCGGTATCAAACTTGCGTACCTTTACGCTGTAAGTCCGGTTTTTCACCCTGTCACAATAAACGATCCATTTATAAGTGGGTGCCCTGGTCGATTTAGACACTTCGCAAACAAGCATAAAAAAAAAGGTTCAACGATCTTATTTTCTACGCAATTGTGAAGGAAACCACTCTAACGCATTCTCGTTTGACACAGAAATAAAATGAACTGGAGTATTTTTGATCAGAATTGCGAATAGAATAAGACTGTTGCTAAGCACCTTTTGGAGTTTTAAGATACGTGGACTTTCGGTACTTGGAGATGTATTCGACAAGTCGAAATCGACCGGAGCATCACCTTAAGACGCCCAAATGAGAACCGAATGTTCGAGTGAAGAAAGTATGCGCCCGACGTCGGAAAACGAAATCCAACATTGTTGCAAAAACGTTGCATTTGATCGAATAATTTTTTCTCCTCTTTGCCCAAAGTCAATATATTACAACACCTCCGAAATGAGTACTGAATTATTCGTTTGCACAGACATACTACTTAGTATCGTAAAATCAAATATTTCATACATTCTATCAAGAAAATCAAATCTGAAAATATACGTAGTACCGATGATAATAATTTGTTCAAATCAAATAAATATTCGGTTAACCGTTATACAACATGAGTATAAGGCAGGAATTTATTTAATTCAACCAAATTTTGCTTCGGAATCAAAACAAACTTTGTTTTTCTGATTGAACTGGCAACTTCTATTT
Source organism: Neodiprion fabricii (assembly GCF_021155785.1). NCBI lineage: Eukaryota > Metazoa > Arthropoda > Insecta > Hymenoptera > Diprionidae > Neodiprion > Neodiprion fabricii. The sequence continues at coordinate 1,274,047 of NC_060239.1, forward strand.
AGATTTGAATTACTGTATAAAGTCAACTTTTCATTTCTGTTATTATTCAAAACTGGGGTGATTCTACAAACAATTCGATTTCAGTCAGGGTGATTTTATTGCTGTACTTGACACACGGTCCAATCTGACACCAACGTAAAATCGTTCCATGTTCCTTGACTCGATTCCTACGTATAAAATATATTTTCTCCGTTACACGTACAATAATTGTTCACCTCATCTTTCCTTCGTTCCTGTATTTTCCGATCATTTTCTTCCCTCCTCAATTCTCGATTCAACAAGTGATTACGATCGGCATGAGAAGGCGGTATTTTCTGTACATATGTAACCTAGGACATAGAATACAAGGTATTGAAAAGGCACGATACCCAAGTTCGCGTGCATCACGCTCGCCTGCTCGCTTCGTTCGCCTCGCCTCGCCTCTCGTTTTATCTCCATAGTTGTTAACATCGGCACACAGTTTGCAAACCGTCATGTTTACACGATCAACAGGCTAAACATCTTAATCGTTAATCGTACGTGACACAGACATTCGTCGCGACGCGACTCTCGATTGTATTTTTCACCAAATTACACACCCACCCATATCTATAAATAAACAATCTTCAACGAGCACGATTCCCAACGGAAAACATCTCGCAGGATGCATAATGTAGGTGCGTAGGTACGTATAAGCGTGAACGTAGGCCTATGCGGGGTCGCCATGGTAACTCGATATCCATATTTCTCTCCACCCTCCGACCGAATTCCCTCCCTCCCCGGCCCTTCGCTCTTACTCTTTGTTTCACGCTCTGCGCGCAAACTCCAGCGTGTATATAATAGCTATGTATGTGCAATGTACGGATGTAAATACCTCCGCACACCCATCGCTTAGTCTGACGATGAAACGCGCCGTTTCAGCCTTGCGGAATGAAATTTGATACTTCCAAGTTCCTAGTTTTTCCACGCGTTGAAGAAAGTTATTTCTATTTATTTTTCAGAAAAGATGGCGACATTTTTCTGAATATTTTTTCGATTTCTTTTGATACACGGATATGTATCTAAAGGATATCGGCAACCGATCTCGTTCCAATCGGTAACTTTAAATTCCTCTTAAATAACAACGATCGATTATTCGCACGCTGTGTCCATATCGATAAATCGATCTCAAAGGTAAAATTTGAAAATTCTCCGTTTGCGTTCGCGACCACGTTTCTTTTCCTTTTTTTCTTCTTACTTTTCTTTTGTGCGATACACGGAGCATCCAGGAAGGAGGAGAAGGAGAGAACGGGATGATTCCAAGAGGTAACAAACGACGGGGCGTCAGTTTCGTCGTTGAGAAGAGGAGATGAAGAGGAGATGAAGAGAAGAAAAGGGAGAGAGAGAGGAAAGATAGAATGGGCCCTATCTCTACGGGTCTGCATGGGATCGGTGATGCGGGAGGAGCCAAAATACAATATTTATGTTTATGCCGCGGCGTGTTGAGGCTCGGTATTTAAGTTGTGTAAATCCAATATAAACGCCAAACGTGCAATAAATAACAACGTCGGTTCGTTCGTTGCGGTCGGGGCAGCTCGGAGAGCTTTTTCGAGGAACGGGAACCTATAAGGGGTCCCAAAACCCAGGCGTTATACCTGCAAGGCCCGTACATATCCAGCATCCTCCCTCCTCCAAGTCCCGAGGGCCTTACACCTCTCCCTCTCTGTCCCTCTTCCTTTTCCTTATCCTCTTCCTCTTCCTCCCCTTCTTTGCCGAACACGACCGCGTGCACATGGATGCGCGCACAAGTGTAGGAAACAAGGAGAGGCGAGAGATTGCCGGATAATTTTTCAAGCCCCGAGAGTAACGGAACACCGCGTCGTCGTTATTTTATGCTCGTAAAAGTTTTTAGTATGTACACGAAAACTGTGATACATGCGTAACGAGTCGATAAAATGGAGGGTCGAAATTTAAGCTTTGCAAAGTTTTGAACCGAGGTAGGTAAGCGTATACGTACATGGGTGTCGGAGTTGGGCTTCGTTTGAAAGCAACGTTTCTCACGATTTGCCGCTTCTACTTGAAAAACAAAATTGTTTTATACGTAGAAAGAAGTATATCGTATTTTCCGTTAAGGATGTCTTTTGAAAAGCTCGCTCTCGGAACTCCTCCACATTCGAAAAACGTGAGGGAAATATCGTTTTTTTTTTCCTTCGATTTCGAAAAAAATTCTAACCTTCGACTCAAAGTTGACAATTTTATGTAAAGGTTCGTGTTTCGAAGTCTTTTAGAAGGCTGAACAAATATTGACTAGACGGCAAAATTTCGAATTACACTTTTGCACGGAATTTAATTCTTTGCACAAAGTTCTTCCTACGGGATAAAATCGTATAGTTTAACGCGATTTACTTTTATGTGGCAACAATTTGAAAAAGAAAGTGACATCATTTTTCCCAGTGATATTAAAATGGCGAAAATTCAAATTCCACCAATTAGAGATATCATCGTTTCTTCGTCGAAGATTTCAAATGAGTGTTTCAAGTGGAGTCTTGGAAAGAGGAAAAAAAGAGAAAGAAAATATATATATATATATATATATATATATATATATATATATATATATATATATATGTATGTCTATTCCAAACGCAACAGTCTATAATATAAGTATATATTATAATACACGTATGTCTATAAATTATGCATCTTTCAATTATGGTAATTCGATATAATTGCGAACCGATAATTAATAATCGGTAATTAGAGCACATAAGCTTGCTTACCGGATGCTTCTATAGGAGTAAAAAATATATAGAAGCATGACTTATATAGGGTGGCCATAAATTTTTGTAAAAAAAATTCCACAACATATCCGGAATTCCCATGACCTACAAAACCTAGTTTTCCCTGACATTTTTCGAGTTCTAACAATAAGTTACCAGAACCTAAATCGTTCAGCTTATCGACTCTGTAATATTCGATTGAAATTCAATACGAATCGAAGAAACATGTTACGTATGTATACAAAAAAGAAAAGAAAGAAAAAAAAACCCGCCAAAGCCAATCAGTTTCTCGACAAAAACCAAGTAAAATTATTGCCTTAAAAAAATCATTCCCAATTCCCATGATAAAAAAACAGATACTTTCACTAGTTTTTCCAGACGTGTGCGACCACCCTGCTTACACTAATTTCCAGATTGCACAGATCAAGGCACCTACAAGCAAAATCATCCTTTCGCTGCCACGGTGCTTCATGGTGTTTTGCGACGTTGTTGTGTAGGTATAGACGACGCGGCTTATACCGTATATAGGACGCAGGCAGGTGCGCTGCGGCGGGACCGATTAGACTCGATGGGAGAAGGGGAAGCAGGCTGCATGGGGTGCGGGCTGCTGCATGGTTATAGCGATATAATTGCGGCGATTCGTTAAACCTCGGGGAACCGTTTAGTTACATCGAAAATTTCCGGTCAGATAGACTTTAAACCGCAATTCTATTAAACGATGCGATCCCCCCGCCGCCTCGCCGCCCGCTGCACGATATCGATGCTTATAACACAGAACCACTTCCCCATGCGTGACCGCGGTATCGATGTATAATATATAATAACACCCCGTAATAAATATACGGGGTTCATAGCCCTGCAGCCGCATCGAGACTTGCAGCGCCTGTATCATAAATATATATATATATATATATATTTATACATATATTATACATATAATGGTATCAAATTTTTTTCATCATTTTCCGTCATAATCGACACCGTGCAGCTATGAAATATTGTAATTATTAATTGAGAGTCTGCGCAATATATATGTATATAATTTCGGAGTAACGATTCGGTAAAACTTTCGAAATTCCGACATCTCCTTAATATTACAAACTGCAGGCATATTGCTAGGTGCAGGATATGTATAACTAAAAATTGTGAAACGGTATGGATTATGCGAAAAACTGAAAAAACTGCAAGGAATTCATTAATAAAAAAAAAAAGAGTATAAGGGATTACGTATCACACTCCATCTGGAATACATGTCCGAAGTATCATACTTTACACCCATAAAATCAGAGGTACAAAATATAACATGAATATGTACAAAGTGGCGAAGACGAGATGAACACTCAACACGGGGGTGATCGGAGTGTCGCTCTGGAGTTATACACGATACGACGTCCTACCTACATATATAATCGAAAAAAGTGTACGGAGGGGGGGGGGGGGGGGGGGGGGGGGTTTGATGAGTGGAGAACAATGGCAAGGCAAGGGGATAAAAAACATACTGTTAGGTATTAGTGTGCACGTCTCTTCATCGTAATACCCCCCCGGAGAATATACGTTATAGGTATCCAAGTTTATAGCACCGAAACTACGACAAGCATATTTCCGAGTTCTGTACATGTAAGTAATAACGAGAGATAAATAATCCCCCCCCCCCCAAAGAGTAGCGACATGCGGCGAGCGGCACACCGGTAAAGTGGAGGAAGCGTAGTAACAAGGGTCTCAAATACTTCTATACTCCTCTCTCTCTCTCTCTCTCTCTCTCTCTCTCTCTTCATCTCCCTGCACATTTTTCTCGCACCTCTTCCCGTAACCGGAGAGAAGAATATTGTTCTCGTGAGTAGGCGACAATTACAGCCTCGCTAATGGTCGCTGTATTCCCGACACCATCGTCAATGGTTGTGGATATCCAGCCCGTGCGTACTCCGCCGTTTCCCCCCGCCCCGCCAAGACGACGTATTAGCGTTTATGGTAGCGAGAACCGATTGCTTCCACCATACGCACCGGACGAGGCAGAGTAAGGAATGAAGGTGGGAAGGAAGGAAGAAAGGTAGGAAGGATAAGCGTTGTCCCTCGCCGTTCGAGGATGACATTAATAAGAAGCGAGGGCGCGGAGATGAGATGAGATGAGGCGAGGAGAGGAGAGGAGAGGAGAGGAGAGATGAGAAGAAGGAAAAACTCTAAAGACCGACTTTACACAAGAGGATAAAAGGATGCGTGTAGTACCGCGGTACTACGATGCTTTTAAACGACGAACGAACCTCGCTGCCGGATCGCTCGACGCATTACAAAACGTGAGTGGGCCGTATCATCTATCTGCGGAGAGGGAGTTTGAAGATGAATACATCATGTATTTAGAGAAAATGCAGGAATGTTGCAAAGAGGTGGGGAGGGGGAGGCGGAGGAGGAGGAGGACGAAAAGCGAAAAGAGAGGCATTATCTAAATGCGCGACACTCTTCGGTTACACACGTTATCCACCCACGCCCCCTCCCCTCCCCGCCCCGACATTTTGCACCGCTCTTTGTCTCTCCTCTATATCCATCCATCTTTACTTGTATGCATTATATATAACACATATATAGAGATATTTATCTCACGCGATGCGTAACTTGGGATTCTCTGTCAATTATCGACTATCAGGGAGAATTTTCAAAACTTGTACTACACGAATAGAAAAATATTGTAGATTTTACATTTTCTGTGGTAAATATATGTAAATATATATAAATATAATCGGTCACTTGGGGTGATTTTCACGCCAAACATTTTTCAAACTCTTCGCAGAGTCTCTTATTGTTAGTCATGGAATCGGGTCTCGTGGCGTCGTTCTTCGTGCGAGATAAAGGACTATTTTTTGAAATATTTTTGGCACTTTCGTTAACTTTTTCCGATGTTTTAAAATATTGAAATAATCAACTTTGGATAGTAAAACTGATGGAAGTTTTGCCGCGATTCTTAAACAATACTTGGAAACTTGTTTTTTTTTCCAAGATTTTTAAAACTCCAATTTTTAGCAAAAACATCACTTTTGGGCTGAATTTCACCCAATGTGATCGTTATCCTCGTCTCTCGTTTAGACGATGTTTTTTCGACGGCTAGTAGAGACGCGTGCATGCATACCTATGCACGTGATATACGGCAGGCCGAAAGTAGTAGCTGCTTACGTGAGCCGAGCTTCACCTCTAGCGATGCTTAACAACCGCACACCATAAGCTGCGCGAAGCGCGCTCTTCGAAGCCTTGTCGGACGTATTTTTCACGGTAGTGCAAAAGAAGTCTGTTCGAAGGACGGAGCAGCGTTATGACGAACGATATAACCGTAATTCACCCTGGACGTTACGTGCAAAAACGTTTCGAAATCATCTCCTTCTCGTTGTCATGGCTGTTAAAAACGGTGGATTAATGGGGCCTAAGTGGCATCGTCGATTTTGCAATTAGCTTTTTTGAACCGCAAAGATTACGGCCTATGGTGATCTCGCGTCAAGCAGTCGAGCGCAAAGACTGTACAAGGAGCACGATTCGCTCAAACGGGTGAATTGACAAAACTTGTCAGAGTGATCGTACACGTTAGGTTTATTTTTTGTACCACTTTCGTCGCTGGTGTTCCTTTAGCACCAAAGTGTCATTGGTTTCTGGGATGCCCAAGATGGAGTAATCGATGATCTTGCAATGCGATTCGTAGAAAGTCCCACCCGCAGGGTTTTGGAACTTATAGAACACTAGTGCCCTCTTATTTTGGAAAAAGATTTCTATGCGTGAAGTTCGTGTTCCTTGCGTAGTCTCCGTGAGGATGAGGTTGAGGGTTGGAAGGAGAAGAAGATGACGACGAAGAAAAAGAAGACGACGAAGAGCAGCGAGGCGAAGCAAACCGAAGCTAAAGGCGAGTCGGGAATGAAGAAAGACCGCGCGCGTGGTTGTTAGTAAAATTTGAAGGATGCGTATAAGTATAGCTAAAAAGGCAGTCGGTCGGAGAGGCGCGCGCGCGCCAACGGCGCAATGCGCATCGCACCGCGAACTCCAAGAGGCATCGTCGTCCGAGAATTGCCAGAGGGCGCTAATGTAACGAGGCATGTAACGAAGAAAAACGCATCATGCTCGCTTGCAGCGTAAACGGAACCACCGCCATCATCACGGTGCGTAAGTCAACTTCTTCGCTCTACCTACCCGTAATATAAACGTGTTCCCGTGATACCGCGTATTATATATTATACATACCATAGTCAAAATATGTCGCACGCTGGCGATGACTTGGCGTTACAGCGACGCCTTGTTCAAAAATTAGTCACGTCTGATTATGGTTACGTGATGAATACACACTGTCGGAAGAATTCACGGTGCCGATAAAAGTCCACGCCGATTAGTGTAAGATTAAGGCGTCGTCGGTGTAAATCGTTCGATTCTTGACACCAACTGGTCTCGGAATCAACACTCAAAATAGTGCGGACTTCTCTGGAATATTTTCGGTGCTACATCTAACACCGCATTTCTAACGGTTTAGGGGTGTTCTGTATCTGAAATCTCGGGTACTTAAACTCGGCTTCGGGACGGATTTTTTGTAAACCTCGAAATCTTTGGGTAGTCCGAAATCTTCTGGTACCCGGTACGAAGGTAATCCATTTTACCCGACTCGACCCAGAGAATTTCAGTACCCGCACACCCCTGTAATGGTCGATGGTAAAATTATTTAACGACGATGTGCTAATGACGCAGATATGAAAGAAGTCGAGAGTATATTTCTCGGTAAGCCTCTGGTCCGATTTTTTGAGAATAGAACCTCTGGAATTCGTAATTTCAGACGGCTACGAAACTGTTGTCCTTCGGATTGTCCGAGATTTCGGAACTAACATAAGAAATTTTCGAAAATCTCTGTTCGGTTTAGTAATCCCGGTATTTTTGGAGAAGCGAAAATAGCCGTGACCAAAATTTTCAAAAACTCTACAATTTTCGGTAAGCCCGAGATTTTCGGGGAAGTCGGGATTTTTAGGTAACTCGAGATTTACGGGTACCAGAAATTTTTGGATAATCCGAAATTTCCGAGTACCCGAAAGTAATCCATTCTACCAGACTCGACCCGACCCGAAGAATTTCAGTACCTGCACACACCTAGTTATGAATAATGATGATTGAATAACGAAGCGAGGAAGATGATTCGTGTAATACCTATTTTTGAATATCCAAGTATTATCAATTGAATAAATATATCGACGAGGATGATAATCGAAAATTCGTTATCCCGGAAAAATTTGAACTTGTATAACAAAAGTCAGTACCTATGTAATTGAAATCATGAAAAAGCGGTCATATTTTGCAAACTCAATACACTTCAAGGTCCTTCGAAATCCAGAGAAAAGTTTTCGATGTTTTGACACCAGATTCTGATTCAGCATGTAGCGATAGTTACTGAGCTAAAAATAAACGATGCACCGATTAATCGAATCCAAAAAAATAATCGAACAAGTCTCGATTGAATCGATAAAAATAAATTGATTATTTGAATATGAAATGAAAATTTCGTAAATTTCAGCACGCGGTCTTGACAGCGGAAAAGTTTGATAATAATTTATAGTTTCGATCAATAGTTTTCAAAAAATCGATAATTCCGCGTCATTCTTATCAGCATATCCAAAGAGATATATAAGTATGCTGGTCTAGTCCACCGGAAAAGGTACTTAAATTGTTTTCTCAAATACGGTTGTGTAATCAACGATCAGGGGGGATCGCGTGGAATGAACAAGGAGAAACTCGAACGCAGAAAGGAGTACGCCCGACCACCATGGATTGTCCACGTCTACGGGGATAAGGTGCACCACACCCCGCGTAGTCGCGATTGTCGGTTGTTTTAATTAACACCACGTTAGGCTAGACCGGATTTCGAATGGTGCGCGTTGCGTGGGTGCCGGGTATGCCGGTTGCGTTCGCTGGTGGAGTTGGAAGTAGTGGAGGAGGAGGAGGCCTCCGCTTCTTTTCTCTCACTCTCGCCTCTCTCGCGCGAGATACAACTCGAGAAGAGAGATGAGAGAAGAGAGAAGAACGAACGAACGAACGCTCGGCGATAACAACGATACCGTTGTCTCGCGCAGCTGTTGCCACCGACCTCCCGTTGTCGGTCGTATCTTTCGCTTCTTCTATATTTTTATTTTTTTTTTCTTATTCCCTCTCTTTTTCTCTCTTCCTCGCTTCATCTCTTTCCCTGATTTAAACTAAAAGTGAATAAAAAAAAAAATAAATAAATAAATAAAACCAACGAAGTTTGCTATTTCTTTGAAAACGATAGCGCTTTTTTTTTATCATTCCATTTTCTGTTTCTTCTGCTCATTTTCCCCTGGGTTATACATTTCACAGAGATGATACATTTCTTTTTCTACCATCGTCCGACGGTGTCCACCTGTCATATTTGTACGCCTGTGTGTGTGCATCTGTGTGTGACGTATATTATTTAGCATCGCGTGCGGAGGCGTTAAAAATTGTCTTGTTAAACACGGAAGTTATTTTTCCATCGTCGCCCCGTACATGCACCGCATGATGCACAAACAGCATCGCTATCGAGTCAAAGAAGATTCCGACTAATTATTATCGCACCACGAGACTGCACCACGCGGTCTCGATCAATTTTCGTTTGAATCACCGTCTACATGTGTGTAGATAGATTATACGCAAAATGATGAAACGCACAATTTTATTGAAATATATACAATTCCATATTTTAGCAAGGTTATTATTATTTTTATTTTTATTATTATTATACGTCATATATCACGCCAGACGGAGAAGAGAGATTAGAACTGCGTCGAGATTTGATAATAACAGTGATCAAAGAATAAGACGAAAATCAGAAAGTTATAATATACGACGGTATCAGAGAACAGAAAAAAAAATCCGTCAGTTGTCGATAAATCGTAGTCAATAATTAAAGATTCTACCTATTATGATCACACACTTGGAACGTCATAATGTGATAACACGATAGACGTAATGATGAAACTCTCCTACATGATTAAACCCATTACATACAAAGACTGAAGAAAGGGAATGAAGAAACAAACTCCCAGAAAAATAAAAAAGAAAAAAAAATGAAAAAGGAAGAGGAACTAATTAGCTAATGAATTAATTGAATAAAATCACTCAACAAAAGGCGAGGACGCGCGTGCTTGTTGTACCTATATGCATGTATAACTTATACTACACCTATACGTATAGTAAGCCTAACTCGTTCGTTTGACTTATGACGCGACGAAATTACTCTTCCTTCCCGTGGTCATGCGGCATGCGCGCCCGGCATATTATTCATCAGGTGTAAACGTTACACGAACACAGGCACACGCAGGCATAGTAGACGGACGGACACACGGAGATGCAAGTGCAATTCGAAACGCATTTTATTGCGTATAAATGACACTCTACTCACGCAAACGTGGCGTTTTATGCAATCAATAAATAAATATATATATATATACACACCATACTTTGTTTTGTTTTATTCGCGATGTGGAAGAATGTATAATTATTACATAGTTTTTTTTTTCATTCTATTTTCATTGAATAAGACAAGAAGTCTTGTATATATATGTATATATTCAATGACTTCACGCATAATAAGATATTTAGGTTTATCTTTCCGTCATCTCTCTCTCCCCTTTTTTCTTTTTTTGGTTTTCTTTTTTCAATCCACTATTCCCCCCACGTTTTCATTCACCACGTTCTCGTCCTTGTTGTCGTTGTCGTTGCTTTACTTTTCTCTCTCTCTCTCTCTCTCTCTCTCTCTCTCTCTCGTCAATTTTTCCCTCGCCGATGCTTTTTCCTGACGGCGTGGTTATAATAGCGCCGCTTACCCGCTATTACCACGCCGGGCACGACGGGCACGCCTCTCTCATCGCTGGCAACCACCGCAATGCCTCGGGTACCTCCGCCGCATTTACCCTCCTTCCATCACCCCCCCCCTTCACCCAGCCCTCGAGGCTGAACCGGAGGCAACCCTAACCCTGGGGGCCCCCCTCGGTCAACGAAGTTCCGCGACAGCTCGACAGGGTGCGGTTACGCCGTTTCGTTTCTCGCGATCGATAGCCTCGCGATTATCTCATCCGCTGTGCGACCTGTCGACTTGCGGAAAGAAAATTTTTTTTTATTCATTGGTTTCGCCCCCCTCCCCCGACCCTTCAACCATTTTTAAAAATCTCTTCTTTCGGGTATCGACGTTTAATTTCTGCCTGAACAGGTTTTACTTTTACTTTCAATACAATCATAATAAACGATACGAAAATTGTAATCAAATTCTTCGATAAATTTTTGTTCGTAAGCTTCACGTTTTTTTTTTTTCCACCACAACTTTCACTCTAATTCTTTTCAAATTTTATTCAAGCCTATTGAGATATTTATGTAACAGAATAAGCTTGTGTTATTGTTATTGTTGATTATCGATAATCCATTGATTCGACAAATGAATATATAATCCAGCCATAAAAATGCGGCTAATGGTTCCGAACGCGCCTTTAATCTGACGTAGCCGTCGTCGTAGTCCTCGCCTCTCTCTCTCTCTCTCTCTCTCTCCTTCTTTCTTTCTCACTTTCTTTCTCTTCGGCACGGTCCTCTCTCTTTATCCGACTATACACGCGTCTTTCTCTCGGCTCGCGGGCTTGCATGTAGAATAAACCCTGTGATGCAGGCTGCAGGCCAGCCAGCGAGCCAAGGCTGGACTTGCTTTTGCTTGCCACGGTTGGTGAGACGTGTAGTGGCTGCTGCTGCTGCTGATGCACAATTACACACACAGACACACAGGCAAGAAGACTCACACAAAATATCTCGACCGGAGAGACCAACTTCTCTCGTACTAATAGCTTACCGCCTCGCTATTTCTATTACAAACAAGAATACAACCCCACCTGTATTATATACGTATTATAAATTACGTATATACGCGTCCGTCCGTGCATACGTGTATATATATATATATATATATATATATATATAAAGTAAAGGTATTTCTCTCCTATATACACACGGTGCATACCTGTTGCCATACATAAGTCTGTATGTAATATATACCTCGATGGCTAACCAATCCTTCTCCTATCTCTGTCTTATCCTCCTCCCTACTTTTCGTATTGTGTTTTTACATCGCACGGTATTATATGTATTACATAAAGCCTAGGTGAAATATTAGGCCTGACATACACGTATACTTAGTAATATATGTAGTATGTTAGCCTGCTGCCGAAAGCCGCGCGAACTCTTTTTTTTTCCTTTCTATTTTTGCTTGAATTTAAATTTTCTTTTTTTCGTTTTTTCACTTACTTCTAATCATTTCATATATATAACGCATATCCGTAATCTTTTAATACATACGAGTATAACGTATGTAATTATTCGATAGTGGTTTTTGATTTTCATTCAAGGTATGTGCATATTTTTAGATGTTTCAGGTTAAAGAAATCAAAATTGTGTTTTGCTTGAGAATAATTTTGAAACCGGGTATACGATCTTGTATACCTACAAATAGAGTATACGCTAGGTTATACAGCGCGTAGATACATACACGACAGATACTTGAAGAATCCAGCACGGAAATTTACGACCTGCACTTCCGGTATGTGATGGACATACACGTACCTACCTATAGTGTAGAGATTCCGTGGTATTTCGTCAAGCCGATAGATAAACTGTGTACGTATAACGTATACAATACTGATATACAACCAAATACGACGCGCGTTCCTTAATCAACCAATATATATGTATATATATACAATATACGCAAAGCTTCCGTTAGACATTCTTTTAACATGTACATAATATATATATATATATATAAACATGTATACAATCGGATCAAAATTAATCACGATGTAAAGAGAGAGGAAATGTGATGGAAAATATTTATACGAATTTTAATTCAACTGAATTGATTTTTTCTGTCTTTCTTTTTTGTCTTTCGTTACCACAAATTTTGTCCTTTCTTTATTTTTTTTTTTTTTTTTTTATCAATTGCTATTCAAGCAGCACCACTTCAACATATTACGACAGTCGATATAATAAATCCTTCGCGGAATCAGGTCAGACACGATCTAATTGTTTCTTGCAAAAAGTAACGAAACGAAGGGAAAAAAAAAACAAGAAAAAGAAAAGAAATTGAGATAAAACTCAGTTTTCGTATACGGCGAGAACCGAGGTTTATTGTACAACACCATGACCAAAGCGATAAGAATTTCAGAGAAGAGAACATAATCGTAGTGCGTCGTTGAAAGTAGCGCGCGAAGCCGTGTGTGCGTGATGTCGAGTATGTGTGATGATATACGTATAGATGTACGAACGATATTTGCATGTCGCGTGTTTGTATATAATAATAATAATAACAATAATAATAATCATAATACACCCATGGGCACTTATTTAGAGTCATTAGACGGACATGTACGAATGTACGAAATGCGATTACCAGGAAGTCGTGCACCATGGATATAATATACACGTGTCGTATATATTATCATGTGATTTGAAACATGGAGCGACGAGAACGAGACGAAACAAATCTTAATTACACCGGTCGGATAATTTTCAATTAGGTGTATACGTACGTATATATTAGAGTATTAGGGTGGTTAATTTTTTAACGTGGTTTTTTTTTTTTTTACAAGACACTGCTCGAAAAATTTATGACGAATACTGGAAAAAAAAATTGTCGTGAAACCTTGAGGAAGTAGAAAATTATAAAGTAAATAAAAAATACTGCAAAATTGGTAGCGACGTCTAAATATTTTCCTACCTCCTGCATGTTTTACGACAATCTTCTTTTCCGTATTTTCCATAAAGTTTTAGAATAGCACCTTAAAAAAAAAAATTTTTAAACGAACCGCCATTATAAGTGTAAGTATAAAAATTATATTAATTTGAAATTCGCGGTATGATGAGAGGAAGTTTTCAAACGAGATAATTGGGTAAAGATGCGTATTAATTAAAACGAATCGAAAATGCTAAATTAGTCGTGAGTAATTAAAAAATCAAGACGAAAAAAAGGATCAACTTTTTTCCTTATAAACAAAAGTCGAATGAAATTGACAGATTGAAGTATTTATCGTGTCTAATTAAAGATATCGATATTGATATATTTTAATCAAATTACTCAAACGGCAATCAAAGTTATTTATATATAAGAATTCCATAGATCTTAGAAAATAACGGAGGATGTATAATAATCACGGTTCGATTAGAAATTATTGCGCTGATCGCTGCTCAAATCAAATTTGATTATACAAGTTTTGCTGTTTCATAAAATTGGATTATAACCGCGGACGGATTTGTATTTTTATACGAGAAGCAGTTTTAAATCATTAAGCTGCAGTGTTTTTAGAGCGAGGGAGGATATCGAGTATGTATTATTGTATATTGGTGAGAAAAGATCGATATAATTGATAAGAAATATTTGTCACGCGTATCCGTTGCGCGGTTCAATGTCATCGCGATCGGTGATTTACGGTACATACATATACATATTACATATACATTATATACTATACATTAACACATCCATCGCAAAACCTGCACAGCATATACATGTGACACGTATAAATAGGTAGACAATTATATCGTGGAGTGAATGTATAAGTGAATGTGTTGAGAAAAATAAAAGACAAATAAATAAAACGGAAGGAAGAAATAAAAAAACCAGACGAGTTGAAAAAAAATGTGATCGTCCTCATTTATAATAACCGCGGCACGTGCGGCACGGAAGTACAATGATTATTAATAATTACAACCACACTGTATTGCAAATAAATATGATCAATTATCTTCTATATAAAAACGTCGTACGCAAAGTAATTGAAAATTGTAAAAAAGATAGGATGAGATAAACGATAATTTCTAAATCAGCGCGATTATAGAAAGCCCGAATTTCGATGGACGAAAATGCGGGAAAAATTCCTTGACGGACTGTGTCGGATACAATTGAACGTGGATATAATATAATTATCTATCGAACGTTAAATTCTCTCGGATACGCGAGCAGTGGCCTCTTATTTACATACGTATATGTATCGGTGATAATTGCTGACCCCTTTGTGATAAACTCGGTGGCTTGCGACTGCTAGTCCGTAAAGCGCCGTTGTCAAAATCAGCGCGTATAAGTTATACCATATTGTCATATTTATATGCATAATTATAAACGAGGGGAAAATTTCCGAGATATATGCAAATGCGACAAACCGAAGGGCGGAGAATAGAAAAGGGTTGAATATTATGAGAATGAGAATGAGAATAGGAGGAATAGGTTGAGTTGAGTCGGAGGTCCCTCCCCTCCAATTTCAATTAACCTGTCGCTCCGAGCGAACGACGAGAGTTGTTTTAGAGGAGATGAGAAAAAAAAATATCACGCAGCTGAAAGTAAATATAAATTCGGAATCGTTTCGTGGCAAGACGGGGTGATCACAAATTTTTGGGGGAAAAAAATTCCATGACATTTCCCGGTTTTCCAGGACCTAATACCTAGTTTTCTCTGACATTTTCCCAGTTCTAGCAATAAGTTACTAAAACCTAAATCGTTCAGCTTATCAACTCTGCGATATTCGGTTCAAATTCAATACGAATTGAAGAAAAATATTATGTATAAAAAAAAAAATCAGGTCAAGCCAAATTGGTTTTCTCGACAAAAAAAAAACTCAACCTGGTAGCTGAGAAAAATCATCTCAAATACCCGTGATAGCAAAACTGATATTTTTCGTTTCTAGTTCATTCATTCGTTTCTTCACCTTGACTTCGAAGCAGAAAAAATGTTTTTGTCGATAATTTGACAAAGTGACAAGCAAAAAAATCAAATGAATAAACATACAGTATAACATAATATTGCGTCAATGTTGATCGATTGATCGTCGCGCTGTTTCATCTTATTTTTTCTCTCATTGTTGGTTCGTTCTTACCGCACGTATTTTGGATTTTACGGTTCAATCGCTCATTCGCATCGAATTTCTTTCGCCTTCAACTTTTTACCCTTCAGTCTCTTTCTATCACATTTATTCGTATATCATGTATTCGAATAACCGCAAACGCGGATACAATATTAATTTCAGTCCAAGAGCACGTTTATAACGCGTAAGTTATAGGTTGTATAAGAAATCTTCCCCCCGGAATCGTGTATTATAGTCGAATTAATAACGACGACGTCGTCGTCTGATATCGTCGCAGTAAACCCCGCATAACCAACAATAGAGGAACAATAGGTTCGCGCATGTTCGTTCAATCCTGAAGCACGTCTTCCGTTCTGGTGCGAAAGACAAAGCTTGGCCGGTTCGCCCTCCTTCTCGTCGTTCGCGAACCCCTTCCTCGTGCCTTCCTTCGTGCCAATAACGCCACGGGTATGGTAAAAAGAAAAAAAGGAGGAGAAATTGCAAAGAAAAAGAAATACCCCCCCCCCCCCCCCCCCCCCCCCGCCACCTCTACCACCACTCCCCTTGGTTAACGGCAAAGACATACCATGCATGAGCGCGAGATCTCGTTTGAATTATACATATACACATGTAATAATAACAATACAAAAATAGAGCAGGTATGTAGAAAAATAAAACAGTGAACTCGAATCGCGAGGTGAAACAAAAAATAAAAAATAAAATAAACGAAATGAAAATCAAAGGACGCAAGCTTCGGGAGCAGGAGTGAAAAGCTCCGGTGTTCTCGACGCGAAAACGTCGCAACGCTGACGATGAGATGACGGCCATGTTTTAGAAGGCATTATTATATGTGTATTATATTGTTTTGAATTAAGAAAGTGGGCGTAACGCGATGCAACGGCTGGTCGCGTTTCAATACCTTGAGGAGTAAAAACGTACACGTATTATATTAGGTATGTATAGATGTATGTATGTATGCACGAACCTACGAGGGTTTTGGATTTCACTAGCTCGTTCGCTCGTATAACTCGAGTTGCATCCGCGTTATACGCGCTCTTTCATCCCCCTCCTTTTCCTCACCCGCCTATTTTTTCAACATCACCGTAGTCGTCGTCGTCGTCGTCAATCGTTAATTCAAAAATCGTTCTCTAATTAAACACAAGCTCTTCGTTTTAAGACAACGAATTGGAGAATAGAGGAAGAAGAAACGAAAAGGATAATTATTTCTCGACTTTACTATTTTATTCCTCTTCTTATCAAAATCACCCGCTTTGACCCCCTTTTTAATGGTCTAGTAGTCGTCGTAGATAAAAAATGCATATAGCTTTCATGCGCGTTTAAATAAAAGTAAGGTTGCTGCGCCAACCATCGTTATTTTAGAAACAAACCTGTTTCAGACCTTAAACCGTAAACGGACATTTTGCCATTAAAGCATTGTGCGAAAAATTAAATTTCGCCGCTTGACAATTCACTTAATAAGCTCGCGAAAGTAATTATTTATTCTTCAACGCCTAGTTCGTTACATTTGGTGTTAGAAGTGCTTTACTTTAAATTTAGTGCGCGATTTTGAACCGTTACCGGTACAATGTATAAATTGACGACGAGAGAGAAAGAGAGAAGGAGAGAGGCGTTTAATCGTCCTGGGACAAGTATCCTCAGGCGATGTAACACACAGCCATGAAATGTGTATTAAAACACAAAATTAAAATTAGAACTAGAGTTGCAGGAATAACGCGATAAGAAAGAAAACAATGGGTGAGGATAAATTCAACGAGAATGAACGATAACTAGACAAAAAAATCAACAAATAGATAAATAAATAAAGAAATAAGGTAAAAATGATTAAAAATAATAACAAACAGAGTATAGGAAGAGGGATAAGAAGAATGGCGACTCAGCAGCATCGCCGAGTATCGCGTGCAGTGCATGCAAAGGACGCATCGAGACCTTAACGCCGATCCGGACCATCTGCATCAGCGGCGGGCGACGACCGGCTAGTTTATCAACTCCGAGGAAGAGCCGCACACAACACCAGACTCTTTAATGGGGGGCTGGCTTGGCTGGCTACGCGCGTATGCGCAGCCATCGGTTCGTGCCGTTCTCTTTCTTTCTTTCTTTATTTCTTTCTTCCTTCCTCATACCAACAACACCGAATTGCCGGCGGTCCGACGGCGATCATTAATAATCGCATCCGCGAAACTAATTATTATACAAAATCATCGCTCTGCTGTCAAGATTTCAGGGATGATGTACGTATAATTGTATAATATGGCAGAAGTAAAAAATTTGCCCGACTGACCCGAAAATATTATCTCTCTGAAATGCGGTTTTTTTGGGCAATTCAGTAAAATCCTTACATTTTTTATTACTCCTATTATTATTTACCGCAGGTATAAGTTAGATCGGAGACACAAGTTTTTCATCGTTTTACATTTTCAATTTTGAAGATTCCTTGATCTGATCTCACTTTTGAAATCGATCGATCCCTCGTGAACCTTTCTACACTTACTCAGTTTCAAAGAATTTAACTGCAAGTAAAAAATGTATGCTTCGAAGGGTTGAATCGCATTGTCGGTTAAGTAGGTTTACCCACCTACGCGTTTCTTGTCGGAGGCGACGTTAAAATATTTTATAAAAAATCCCAGACGACGATCGACGTTCCAATATTCCCTGAGAATTGAAGATTTCCCAAATACTTTCAGAGTATATAGTTTGCAGACACCCAGTGAATTTCATTTGTCATTTACAGCAGCGGGTGCGATACGCGATAATCGAAGACTCGTCGTTGCAATTGAATTTTAGGAAAAATGAAAAGCGACTCACCATAGAGACGGGGATGTGTCCTCCAGCGCCGTTTGGGTAAGAGTACGGTGATACGAGGTAGCCCATGTTGAACGATGAGGTATGAGGAGTAGGGTCCACCTTTCCTGCTCGCCACCGAAAAAAACACAACGACACAAGAGAAAACGGATTAGACGAGTCGTCATCGATCTTGGGTTTGAAATGAAAGAATTTACATATGATCATACGCAACGTGTGAGGGGAAAAAACAAGTACATGAGGATCTGCAAAGGTTGATCGAAAATTAGACATCGATTTTTAGTATCGATGCGTATCAAGCGGGACTTTGAGCATCGGCTTTCGGACTATTCAAAACTTTGACGTGTCGTCAAAGTTCGACTTCTTTACTCCAAGTTTCACCACCAAAAAATCCGGACTTTACCGCTTTCGGAACTTTTCAAATTAGGAATTTTTACCCCGCTCTCAAATTTCCATCATCCTCGCGTTTCTCGGTCTTTTTTTCTTCTTCTTTTTCTCCTTCTTCCTCTTCTTACGAAGAGTAAAAATTTAAGCGAAGAACAGCGCAAGACTGCATTACGTTTCATAAAATGACCAGAGAGAACATCTCCGCGTACAGTTTTTGCGCGAGTAGTTTTAGTACCTATAAGCCCAGTGTTTCGTTGAACTGGGTAATGCATCCGGTCCGCAAGGTTGTGCCAATCATGGTTGTGTAATAACACGAGGTGCAGGTATCGAAGCGCAAGGTGTATAATGACGGTGAAAAAGATAATTATCTCAACCCTTTTATTCGTTTCGAAGCAGGTGAAGAAAGACCGAGCGCCCATAAAGTACATTTGTAATAATATTTCGCCCCGAGCTAGGTCCAAGTTTTCTCTGAACTTCTGTTATTATTCCTACCAAAAAACCAAAAAACCAATATATATATACATCTAAATTTATTATTATTATATCAGTCACGAGTTGCAAAATTTGATCCAATCATCGATGATTGCGAGACGTTTTGACAATTTATTACATTACATCTTTACTCAAATTCCCGTAGAAAATAGGAAAGAATCATTTCGCAATTCGCCATCGCCACCGATACCAAAAATATACTTTCGGACTTCTAAACAACGTCTCGAGAACGTCGTCGTTTACTCCGATTCTCGTTTTTCCTCACTTGGTTCTAAATACATTGAAAATCGTACAGCAACGCGCATTATAGATATACGCGCGTACGTCTATCCATGCCAAGAATCATCTCATTGTCAGTCAATTAGGATTTCAACGCGACGATACGATGCGATGCGATGCGATGTCGAGTCCGGCACGCGGCGTTTCCTCTCCTTCCCCTTCGCCGCCATTCTTACCCTTTAGCAGAACCACTTTATCTCCCCGTTCAGCTTCTTAATCGTCGCGGTTCCCCTTTTCGCATTTCAACGAAACATGTCAGTTTTTTATTACAATTATATATCTCACCAGAGTTTAATAAACTGCGAAACATAACTTGAGCAATTTTCGAGCAAAGAACCTTAAAGCTTCCTCAGCTGCGCCAACATCAAATGCAGGATCATCGGGAATCGCGGAATTCGTCGGTCGTTAAAAAAGATGAATAACAAGAGAGAAAAAAGGCTGAAGAAAAAAAAAAAAAATTAAAATTAAACAAACTCTTAAAAAATATTGTGAAACAGGAAAGACGTGACTGAACGGTAAATAAAGTAAACATTGTTTAGATTTTCTCCATTATATAACGTACGATAGTCCTCCCTCTCCTATAAATTTCAATCTATATGTTTCCATTCTCATCTCATTCCCTCAATTCCTCAAAATACTTTCAAGCCGCTGTATAACTCACGCGATTATCCACAGATTACACGGCTGTACAAGTTTTACCCTGCATGCACGAATATAACTTACCCTAGATATCTATTTCAACCCTCGCAGCAACATTCTTGGCTTGTATAATTCTGCCGTCGTCGCGTTTAAGCCCGTAAGTCCGTTGAATGGATATCGTCTCGCGAATTTCCTTCTCTCTCTCTCTCTTTCCTCGTTTTTTTTACCTCTCATTCGCACCAACCCGTTCACTCGCTAACTCAGCGGAGAATTTCGCCGGTCGCTTCGCCGCATCTCCATATAGTTACAATAGTTCTTTTCGCGCCATCTTTAAGCGCTTTATGCATGCACATCTATGTATAACAATACCCTGCGTATACTATAATGCGCACATGTGGAATCTAACGTACAATGAGCGTAGGCAGGTTGCCCAGTGCCAATGAAATATCAAATTCGCTGACATTTCCCGGTTTTCCAGACGAAAATAAACGTTCTTCCAGGACTCGTTTAAACCTGATTTGACTAAATAAATGCACTTTTCCATGTAAATTAGTTAAAAATTATACGTCAGATGTCGATGTCGTGAGTTAAAGTAGTCCAATTTTTCTTAAAAACAATTACAATACATCAATAAACGTTCCAATTATAAGAAACTAACCGAAGATTAGGATTAGCCATTCTTTCGAGACGTGACGGTAGAAACACCGACCTGAGAGTATTTGACGCTTTTCAGTACTTCATCTTCACATTTTTCATAAATCGTACATAAAACCATATTTTTCGTCACTTGTACCCTTTTCTCACTAACCCCTTCAATATTTTCAAAGAATCGTACAACACTTAAAGTGAGAAAGAAAATCCAAAAATTCCTCGACACGTGCCCGATTTCCGTGACAATTCCCGATTCTTCAGAGATTTCCCTGACAATTGGACACCCTGCATGGTAGATTCCTATTAATTTACTCTCTCTCTCTCTCTCTCTCTCTATCTCTCTCTGTGTCTTTTTCATTTCGTCCCGCATCCCCCGATTCTAAACGGCTCAACTTTCCTGTCTCCTTATAACGCATCCCTCTGAAAGACCCTCCCAAGTTCCTCCTCCTCCTCCTCCTCGATGAGTATAATATAAGCGAAGGCGACCTGCACGGCCTGCATGTGTATCGCGTGGGTGTAAACAGACCCCTTCTTCGCGCCGTCAACGTTCCCTGGGCCCTCTTTCCTGGGCATCCTCGTCGTCGTCGACGAAGCGACTGTAATACGCGTCAACCCTCGAAGGAAAGCCCCCCAACCTGCGCGCAAGCAGCGCACAACTGCAAACACAAACTTTGAGCTTTGCTCTCCTCTGAGTTTGTTTACTTCTCCGTCTTGTTGGAATAATACTCGGATGGTAATAATAGATCTATCTATATATATTTCTCTCTCTCTCTCTCTCTCCATTCTCTATTTCTCGCCTCTCTTTTTTCCCATGTGTCATTCTTACATGTATATTCTTTATTTTCTCATCTATCGCACAACGGGTTGAATTTTCCAGTCAAGTATATCGTGTCGACGACGATTTTACAACGCGCGGTTTTTTAGGTCAGAATTACAGTTTTAGTCCATCGATTTCATCTTTCATGAAATTTTTCACAAAAAGTCGGTTACATTAAAAAAAAATCTTCCTTACTCTTTTCTTTGTAATTAACATACGAATATTGACTAGAGATTCAATTTTCGTCCAACATACGGACCGAATATATTATCAGAGCATTTACTTCATCAGCGATAAAAAAATTAAAAATAAATATATAAATCGCCATTCCATCAAATGTATAACAAGGAGAGCAAGTAAAATGTGCGTACCCGTGCATAACACACACACACACACACACAAATCGGCGATGCCTACATGTAGCAACCGACATAGGCTCAAGGGGGAGGAATCTGGTTCTCGTAATAAATTTTGGCAAAGGAGTGCAATCAGAGAGAGCTGACGACGAGTCGAATAAGAAGGAGGAGGAGGAGGAGGAGGGGGCGGAGGAAGAAGAAGACGAAGACAAAGAAGAAGAAGAAGAAGTAGAAGAAGAAGAAGAAGAAGGGCAGGGCGTTAAGGCTATAATGGACAAGCTAGTGTGTACACCTTGTTGTCGGCTGGTAAATTACTATAATTGTGAAGTTCCGGTGATTTTTAGATTAGCTCTGGTCCATCAACGGCATACCCACCACCACCACCACCACCACCGTCGTCGTCGTCTTCGGCCAACCTGCAGCATCCTACGCCGGGTTTAGCAGCGCGAAGGAGGGAGGGAGAAGACCCCGAGGTTCTCAAGCCCATCTCACAGGTATAATGCTGGACGAATATATGTATGTGGTGGGTATAAGTATTATCCGAACCCTGGAGCGGTGCGGCAGGGCCGTTCCAAGGAATGAGGAGGATCCACTCTTCGTAAGAGAAAAAAGGGAATAGAAAAAAGAAAAAAAAAAGAAAAACGTGATCACGGGATTGAAGGTAGGAGATGAGGTAACGATTCTTTCAATTGGGTCAAGGGAAGCTGGTGAACAAAGATCGAAATTTCCACGATCTGACACCTGACTTGTCGAGCGTATAAATATTACAATAAACATTAAGTTGCGTATGAATTCTATAAACTTGACCGATTTACTAATGCTTCCTTTGATTCCCCAGTTCAATTAATCTCTTCCGCTACAATATTGCATATATACTGATTGCGAGTCTTGCTTCCCTTCTGTTGCTCGAGCTATATGTTATAAATGTGTCTGTGATAGGTAACGATAAGAAAATAACAAAAGGATATTTCTTCTCGTCGTCAGCCGTTCTAGCGAACCAATATATAGCTTGATACGGTAATAATGAAATTAGTCTCGGTTTTAAGATCGTGGTAAGAAGAAATGGATCCGATCGTATCGTCCTTTCGCCTTGTCTTTCTTGTCACGACAGGTCCGCAAAGCCCGAATCCCTTTGGAAATGAGTTGAAAAATCCTTTCGACGATTCTGAAGGAATGGAAAACGACTAAGATGAAAGAATCACAGAATATGTGAAGTCAAATAATCTAACCGTGAGAAAATATATAAGTACTGGGATGTTTCAAAAAGAATGATTCACGATTTTCCACCGTGGTACCCATAAAAAGGTTGTTTACGTTAAAAGAAAAATTGCACTCATTTGATTTTTCCCGTTTTTCCACACTTTTTTAATTAGCAATGAATCGCGTTGTAGCACTTCAATTATTATTTCTTTCCTGACATTCATATTCAACCCAAAGATCACGATCCAAAACGCAACGAAGTATTAACCAGGAAGTGTGTACCTATGTAAAATAAATTATTCAAACAAGAGATTCATTCTACGTTTCATGATATATAAATACGGAACGTAACTACAGATTGAAAAAGTGATCGTCAAAGTTCAAATATCAATACCGAATTATCCGTACCGAATCTACAAAGATCAATTAACACCCTGCGTCCTGTAATGTCAAAAAAAAAATTTTCAAAAATCTGTAACAAGTGCAAAACATCTCTACCGGATCAGGTTATAGATATGAGCTGTTTGCATGGCATAACAGGTGAACAGCGGTTCAAAGTTCACTGACACAAACACAGGGTGCTTGACAGCTATTGCCCTGCTCTTGTGAAGGGGCAAAAAAAAAAAGGGGGGGGGAGACCGATGAGTATGAAAAACTGAAACTCTGCGCAGGGTTTTTCAAGGCCTAAAAATATATCTTCGCTGTAAGTCATCCTCCTTTCAGTCTTTCGGAAGATTATTCCGAGAAAAAAAGGGCAAGAAAAGATAAATTTCTGACTCCGAACAGACGACAAGATATCCCTGAGAAGGGAAAAATTTATTTAAGAGTCAGAATTAAGGATCCTTGAAGAATCACGTGTTGCAAGAGTGTATTGGATCTTGAAATCTTTTTTTTTTTTTTTTTTGATAGATACGTACGTATAAAGCAGTGAAAGTAAAAATAATTGTGTTGCACTTTTTTTTCGTTTTTTTTTCCTCTTCCTTTTTCGATCAAGTAAAATTTGAAGTAATTATACACATCGAATTGAAAACTACCGCTGCAACAATATATACGAGGTTAGCCATACCAAAGAGTATAGTTCTGTAAATTGATTTTGAAAAAAAAAAAATTTTCAATTATTGAAACTCGATCGGCACTTGCACATACTATTTTTACAATTACGCAGATGAATATTTGACTCAAATTTTTTACATTAACATATATATACATCAGCGTTTTGGATATCCCTACACATCCGATCCTGCCGGTCGCAGGTTGGTAAGAAGAAAACGAAACGGACAAACGAGTGTTGGAAAGAGAGTTTCGCATAGAATGAGAATCGGAATGAGAATGAGAATGAGAATGAGAATGAGGATGAGGTTGAGGTTGAGGGGGGGAGTCCATGTGCAGGCAACCAGACGTCGTCTCTCCGAGAGGCGAGAGTCGGGAAAGGAGGCGGCGGAGGCGGGGAAGCCGATCCTGAGGCTCGGCCGACGCTCGTATGCCGTAACAAGAGAAGCCCCCAAGACTACGGACAATGGGTGCCTTGCTGCTGCTGCTGGTGGTGCTGCTGGTGCTGCTGCCGTCGCGACTCTCGAGGCGAGAGAGAGAGAGAGAGAGAAAGAGAGAGATGCGTTACAGTGTACGAAGAGAGAGGTGGAGAGGTAAATAATGTACACAGGGTAGGTGGATGGACAGATAGGAAAATGAATAAGGATGCTGTGAAGTTAGCGAGCAACGTTAACGTAACGAAATGTCACGGGAGGGAAAAATTATTGCTGCGCAATATTAGAGAATGACTTCCGAGGAGTCGGTTTTTCAAAATATAAATATGTTTTGTCTGTATCATGGTTTACTAAATTTCAGATATTGTCAAAGGTTCGAAGTAACGATTTCTCACAAATATGAATCGTTGTAGTAACGTTACTAACTTCATACTTATGTTGGATAGGCAGCCAGCAGATAATGATGATGATGATGGTGATGGGTGTAACTTGTGAAAATGATCGTTGCACCATTGAAAGTAGACATTTGAAGGGGGAGGGGGCGTTCGACGTGATTGATTATAATTATTCATACTTTTCGACACCCTTCTCATAACGGGGTAAAATTGAAATAAAAAGAATTGAAGAATATGAGATAACTAGTTGAGCACGATTAACGTTTTGGGCACTTCGATTCTTCCAATCTTCGGAATAGATAAAAAAAAAATTTATTTTTGTGCCTGAGTTAAGTTGATCAGTTTTTTTTTTTGTTACGCATCGAAGTAATAGTAAAATATGCACACCCCCTTTCAAAGTTTGCTTTTGTAGTCTTGGGAGAAATCGTAACAATTTAATAAATTCGCTAGCACAAGTCTGCAAAGATTTTGCGTTTCATATTTGTGCACGTGATTATTATATGTTAAGTGATATTAAAGAAATGAAAATTAATATTTTTTTCTTAACTTTGTACTTTGCAGCCAGGTAAGTGCGCTATTTAAAAATTGAAGAAGATTCACGATTTAAATTATTCAGGTAATAAAAAATCAAAATAATATTATTCTTTTTAATAAAAGTATTTCAAATGAAAGTTCCTTCAATCGTAATTTACAATAAATGTTTAAGAAACTAGGTCATTTTTCTTAAAATCCGAAATATCCGTCAGGTTTCTACAAAAGTAAACTTCATCTGATAAAACCATTTTCTCTTTTCTTACCTACGTGGAATAAATCAAAATTTGACATCTAAAGCCCAGACCCAAAACTCGCATTGACCCGTATTATGTTACATACATACGTAATCAAGCTAACTCCTCATCGCACATTTCGCATCCCGATATTACAGCGAGTGAGAGTGATCGCAAGTAGAATCTCGAGAGTACAAGAATAAGAGGCTGAAGAGAACAAGAAAAAGCAGCGTCGTTTCGGTACAGCGACAACAAGCCCAAGTCCGAGAGACGGACGGAAAAGTGAGAGCATGAAAGAAGGGGGGAGGGGGAATGGGCGCAATTCCTGGGCTTCGTATCTCGCCGGTTTGTGGGATGGGATGATGGCATGGCATGGCATGGCATGGCATGGCATGGCATGGTATGGTGGTTGCCTGGCCGCGTGTAACTGCAGCGTCGTCGTCGTCGCCGGCGTCGTTGGTTATAGGCTAGACGGTTGTGGCGCGGATGCCGGTTCGACCGACCTTCTCTCTTCGCTCGCTCCGCTCGCTCCTGGCGAGACACACACGACGCCTAAAGAAAGAGAGAGAGAGAGAGAGAGAGCGAGAGAGGGTGAGAAGGAGAGAGAGCGAACCCGACGTTACGGCAACGCCGCGAAGGAAGAAAGCGCGGAGAGGCCTTGCTTGCTCGCCGGATACCCCGACTTCTTCTTCTTCTTCTTCTTCTTCTTCTTCGTCTTCTATTGCTCCTTCGGCATCGTTCGAAAATCCACGCGGTCCCAGGGACCCCCAGCACCGATTTAGAAACGATTTGACAAAATCGCGAAAACACGAATAAAGAGACTAGGTGGAGTATCGAGTTCGAGCTTATCATACTTCACACTTCCATGACGATTTTTTATATTTTGGCATTCTTGTAGACTTTTAATCTGCTCTCCTTTTTTGTTTTTTGGAATGAATTTCGGTAGATATTAGGTATAATAGCACGAAATTTCTATCCGATGAATAGTTATATTATACCTATACTTTTGATTTTCATTCCACGCGTGTATACTTAATCGCAGTGTGAACAAGTTCCTCTTTCTTTTTCTCTCTGTTTTTTTTTTTCTTCTCCCGTTCTCTCTCTCGCCTTGTCATAACCTCTCTGCAGACGCTGTAAAACCAGCAGAATTTATGACGCGTATAGATCCAAACACACTTTTGAAAGCGTAAAAAACTTTCGTACATTTATAACGCGGTATGGACACACACACGCGCGCATGCTGTAGTTATATATCCACGCACGCATAGCGTTGCACTGTACAAGCCCGGTAGGTAGGTAGGTAGGTAGGTGGTAAGTTATAAGTGACGTCATCGAAGTAGCGAAGCAGCCAGTCAACGCGGCGCGAGTGATCGAATAAGCGAGTGAGTGAGTGAGATTTACACTCAGAGTGAGTAATGTGAGTCGCGAAAACGGTAACACTGGCCGATAAATATCTATCTTCTTTCCATCTTCGAGTTATTTTTTACTTATATTTTTTATTCGTAATACACGTACATGGTGTACAATTTTATCACGACACACAAGGCTCATCACTGTCATCAGTTCCGCCAAGGTGGTTGATGAAGTGGAAAAAGTTACGGCGATTCGTATACGTACACACAAAAATCACGAGACTCGTGTTAGTAATGTCAATGTATCGAAATGTTGAAACAAAAATCAATATTCTGCATCTTTAGAATAGGCGAAGAGGTTGATTGTTACGAAAACTGAATTTGTTGACTTTTTACAAAGATGCGTCGTTACAATGACGCTACAATCTTCGGCCTGTTCAAAAATCATCAACAGTATTGATTTTCAATTTTTCAACAGTATAATTAACGTAAAATCCCAACATGTGTTTCCTTAAAATTTTGAACCGGATACGCATTTGAAAGAAGAAAAAACAAAACGGGAGAATATAAAATGATCGGCAAAGTGTATGCAACGATCGTTATCTAGTCGTAAAAAATCCTCCAAAGTTTCACTGCACGCGAGTTCAAATTCCGCCTCGTTCAGCGTGCATTCTCATTCTCTCTTTCTCATTTTCTCACTTTCTCTCGACCGATAAGATTAGCGGCAAATTCCTCCTGCGTCGCAGCAAAGCCTGCAAGCACCGGATCGTCCCCCTCGTCTCTCGCCGTTCCTCAGCTTCTTTAGCCTCCCTCGATGACGAAAGTGTAAGAGATGGAAAAAGAAGAAGGAAAAGAAGTATTTTAGCACCTCTTCAACGCGGTGTCTTTTCTCTTCCTTTTCCTTCCACTTTGTATTTTTTTCTTTCATCTTTTTTTTTTTCAACGAGATCAATTGGACTGCTTGAACTCCCTCTTCTTCTCTCATCTCTCGTTATATTGCCCATTATATTACATACGTATACGTACATAACCTTCGTATGCAAACAAACACGAACGCTGCGGGAGGAGGTATAATAATAACAATAACGATAATAATAATCTTGCTGCGAGGCGGAATCAAAAATAATGGATTAAAATTTGCCGCTGCTTAATTAGGTACAGGCTGAGTTATTATTACCAGCTTTACTTTTACACGAGAAAGACAGGGTGAAAAAAAAAATGTATAATAATTTACTGTCGGTAACTTCTCAACATTTGTTTGCTTCTCACGCATGATTCTATAAAGAAAAAAAAAAGAAACGAATTTAGCGAAAAACTTAATGGTAGAATGAATATGATGTTATAGAAAACAAAAAGAAGAAATAAAACGTCGAGGATTCTTCATCGATGATTTCCATCTTCTTTTCCCACCTTTGTAACAGTGTGACGACTTTCAGGTTTGACAAAATGTAAACTAAGTGTATACGTATACCAAAGGAAGCGAGAAGCGTGTGCGAAATGGAAACAAAAATTTTCGATAACGTTCTCTCGTCTCTATATAATGTAATATTATAAGCGAACGCCGCGTGGATACGTAGAACGTCAAAGAGAGGAGAGAAGTTAGAGGATTCCACGCGCGGGTGACTTAACGAAGCAATTTCAATTCATGCACACCGCCACGCGGACTCGAATGTTTCCAACCGACGAGTAACGACAACGTTGAATAAGGAGAGGAAAACGAGAGAGAAACAAGGACGATGCCGTTCGTCGTCTTCGTCTTCGTCTTCGTCGTCGGCATTTACGATGGTGTACCGTGTTACACACGTGCTCAGCGACACCGTGTAAGCAGAAGAGGGCCGAAAGAGACACTTGAACGATACGGAAGGAGAAGGTGAAAGTAGAAAAAAATAAAATAAAAACTAAACGTGTAATAACTAAAGTATGTACGTTGTAAAAACGTGTCTTGGAACAAGAAAATTCAAGCGAAAAAAAAATATGACAGTTAATAGAGAAGTGAAGACAGAGAAAAGATAAGGAAAAAAAAAAGAACCACTTCGTTATCGCCAAAGACGGATGTAACAACCCTACGTACGTATAGGTAAATACAAACGAAGCGCGACACGCCGAAGAAGACATGGATCCGTGTCACTTGTCGTTCCTGGAATTCTCTGCGCCATATTCAGTACATGTAGTTATACATATACATATGTCACACACACACACACACACCTATATATCTATGTATAAAAGAGATAGTATCGCAGCTTGTTATGTTATGTTAATCCCCGCATGGTCGATAAGAGCCACCCTACCGCTTTCCCAATTCCGTAGACCGCTGCACGGGCACAGGTTAATACGCGTCATTACGTGTGTAATTTTCGATTACCATCGTCATTGTTATTGTTATACAGTGCCAGTTGCCAACTTTTGTTATACCCTGCAAGATCTTCATTTGCCAGGGTGGGCACTATCTCCATCACGAAAATTCCTTGACTTTCCGATGATTGTCCAGTCAATAATCTTAAAATTTTCCCTGATCAATTCGGATGAATTGCTCGCAGCAAATTGATGAGAATACGCGTATTTTCCATGTAATTTTTTTTTTTATTGGAAGTGAGAATTGTTACTTGGGTCAGACTGTCCCATCTAGCCGATGAGCGCAATCGTTTTTCAAAGTTTGAAGAGAAACTTCCGGGGATGATAAACAAAGTTTATATTCGATCTAATTTATCTAAAGCTTAAAAAAATTGTAGGACGTATTTGTACGAAAGAAGAATATAACAAAGGATTCTCTGACTTTTCGCAAAAACCCCTGACATTTCCCCGACTATTCCAGAATTTCAGAATTCCGTGACATGTTCAGGTTTTTCAGGATTCTCTGACCAGTGGCCAACTTGAATTTTCATATGGCAATTTTTCTTGTAGCGTCACGTAAAATTATCTCTCTTCTGTGCATAAGTTCAGTTTCAACTTTAGAATCAAAATTGTTCAGCAAAAAACAACAAAACGAACTAATAACAACAATAATAAAAGGAGTGGCAATTCGTAATAACTAAAGAGCCTGAAGTTAGTAACGATAACGTAACGAAGCATTGAGAGCCAATTGATCACTGTGCAAATTCCGAATGACTTTCAAGGAGTTGGCTTTTCCAAATACACGTGAGTATGTTCCATATATTGTGATTTATCAAATTTCTCAGATTGCTCCAAAACATGCATCGTTACAGTACCAACTTCGCATATTCATTATAATTGTTACGTGCGTTAACGTGTAGTCGAGACACAATTTCGCTAAAATTGTTATAATTTCTTTCGACGTAAATGCTGAACCTCTTCCGAAATGTACAAAAACAACAAAAAGAACTGCCTTGTAGGCAGTAAATTATCTCCCCCCAAGTGATTATACGGTAGGTAGCCGAATAGCAGCGGATGCGTTACGTAAATATGTTATGTTAGGTTAAGGTAGGGTTGTAATATTAATTTGGGTAAATTAATTAATGAAATACTTAATTAATTAAAAACTCTACGGAACGAAGCGCGCGGAGTGCGACCCGCGGCTACCGGCTTCGAGGGACGCGGCGAGTGGTCAAACAAAACCGGACAAGTATACGACGTGGCCGGCCATGGGTGAGAAGAGAACGTTACAAGCTCGGAGCTCTGGCTCTCTCTTGGGTCCCGAGGATCCTCCCGATTCGTATTCTTCAAATCCGGACCTCCCTTGTCTCCGCGAATAGATTTCGGACGGCGATTTATCCATCTCCGATAATCGCGTATAGGTAGCGAATAAGCATTTGAGGTTTTCTCAGAAACGAAATAAGAATTTTTTTCCCATGACCATATCGAGAAATATTTAGAGTATAGAAAGCGTGACTTGACATTCAAATTACGATTTTTTGGCTTCCAAATCATCTTAGCAATACGCGCAATAAATATTATAATATGTTCCGTACATAGGAAGAAAAAACAAATCGCATTTACTTTAAATCGATCTATCTATACAAGACTGAAATTTTTTTAAAAATGCTGAAATCTGAGTCACTTGTTAATAACAGGAATAAAATTTTCAGATTTGTTAGTAAAATTTCATGACTTTCCAAGAGTCGCATTGAATTTGCACGACATTTGAGAATTTTCAGATTTTTCGAGGTCGTTAGACACCCTGGAGTAGAAGAGAAGATGAAGAAGTTCGACCAACAAAACAAAAATTGAGGTGTAATAACCAAACGAAGGATGAAACGAACTGTACCCGCTGTTTCGCCGGTCCGTTCAAACCGTCAAGCTACATACCTAAACGGCTTTGAGCAACGAACCCAACGTGAGAGGAGCGAAGGAGGAGGAGGAAAGGAGAGACGAACCGAGAGAGAGAGAGAGAAAAGAGGATCGAGGGGGCAGAGCTCACGCAGTTTCGAAAGCCCCACAGAGCACAGACTGGGTCTGCTCTAAACAAAGAGCTTTATGGCCATATTTATAGTTGTCGTAAAACACTACACAGATTGCTAACCTCGCTCAACGGACGCGGCTCCACGATTCCGACCGACCACGACGCTGCTTGTGGCGATAGTGCTGCCGTCATGGTGATAGTGGTGATGATGATGATGGTGGTGGTAGTGGTGGTGGTGGTGGTGGTTCCCTACACCCTCTCTCCTTCGCTCTTTTTCTCATTCCTCGCGCCCCCGAAACCGTTCTTAGCTTCTCGGTCCTCCGCCCTACCTTTTCAGTCTTCTATCTCTTAATTTTTATCTCGTTTCACCCCACGATTATCCTCATTGTCCTCTTCGCACGATCGATAATCCTTGATATTCCTATTCGTTACAGGCTATGTCACCACGTGTGAAGCGTAATTATGATACGATGAGAAGAAAAAAAAAAGCTCGTCATTTAGTCAATTCGTGTGAGCGATTTCTCCTCCGGACACATCACGGGATACTGCAGAGAGTATTTTCACCTACTGCTGACGATGAGTGTATTAAATTATACTTTTGGGAACAATATCAGCGCGTGTAATATTCCGCAATTAGAGTTTAAGCTCATTTTCGATTCATCTTTTCTCATAGTTTTAAGTAGATACTTGATTCGTTCGGTACCTACACTCGGTTCAACGAGCACGCGTTGAACTCGATCTTTGCATATCTCATTCCCTCTTCGCCTTAAATTACTTATACACTCAATAAACGATATTCAATATTTGAAGATAAAAATACTATGCATCGTTCACGAATTTCGTAAACTGCTTTGACATACATAAGTCATGAAAGAATAAAATTAGTAAAAGAAACACAAAAAGTTTTACTCCGAGCAGTAAGCCTGCAGCACGTTCAATTCATAATAATGTACGAAGTAAATTAAAAGTATGAAAAAAACGAGAAACGAAAGAACGGAGAAAAAAGAATAGAGAATGAACCGACAATACCGAGAAACCAAATCTGTGCAAAGAAAACGAAAATGAAGAGTCCTAATAAGACGACGATAGTAAATGATGATAAAAGAAAAGGACAACATGGAGCAAGCAATGAGACGCGCGTACGTAGGTAACCCGTTATAGTGCCGGAATGGTAAATATTTGGCCTTGCGACAAGTCGCCGTCGTCGTACAAGAAGTAGAAGTAGAAGTAGTAATAGTATTCGTATTCGTAGTGTGAAATTGTTTGAACAAAGCGTTTCATAAGTACAAACTTATAATGGACCAGACCATGAAACGTACGAAGGAAGGAACGAACAAACGCAAGAAAGATATAAAGAATAATGCAAAGCAACGGCAAGTGCAGTAGTACAAGGTGTACCTACACCGTACAATGTCGTCATGTTTTATAATTTCTGTATACGAAAGACCCTGAGCAAACACGTGTTGAGTGACAGTAGAAAGAAAGAAAATACACGCTGTTTGAAGAATTAAAAGTATTACATTGGTACAATGTTCTCAAAAAAGCTTCCGACAATATTTTCACGATACTTTTTTCATTGAATTAATCGTAAATCACGAATTTACGACAGCCTTGCCGATTATTTTTCAAAAAGACGAAAAAACCCGGCAAGCATTTGACATTGCTCAACGGATAAGAGAAGGTATGGCGGGACCGGCCGGTTTAAATGCGCGTAATTTCTACATCTAAGCCCTGCGCTGTACACACCTGCACGGTTTCGCGTTTATGAATCAAGTAAAAAACATGTAGGAATGAGGAACGTAGAGGCGAGGCGAGGCGAGGCATAACACCTCGGTAACCCCGAACGAAGGTGAAACGTTAGGACCGGGGGTAAAACTCGCCCTGTCGGAAATTTTCACGGAAAAGCATCTTACCAAGAGAAATTTGTTTAACCAGTTATAAAGGGAGGTGGTGCAGCAGCAGCAGCATCACCTTCACCGTCGTCACCCCAAAGGCAAGGTGTGTTGCGGGGGCGAAGAGAAGAAGAAGATGAAGGAGGGATCTTGGGCAAGTTCTCTCTCGTGCCTCGCTCCCCGTAACCTTTCTCTCTCGCACTCCTCCAAATATAAGAAGAAGAAGAAGTGCAGCAGGTAGCCTCGTTAGCGGGCAGGTAGGCAGAGAGGCGGGCAGGTAGGGTGCAGGTAAAGGTAGGTGTATACACCATACTGACTGCACGTTGCAGTGGTGGAAGAGAAGTAAGTGCAGCAGAGCAGAGCGCGGGACCCCGGAGAGTCTGTCCGTCTGCATCTCTGGCCCACAAGACATACCGGGTGATCGTATTTGATATATCATTTATCGCACTCTCGCAGGCCAACCGAAGCGGGTGAAATTTTACCAGAAGAACATATCCGTCGTACAATGGAGTTTTATCGAGATCCGTAGAACTCGGCAAAATGTTGAACCGAACGAGGAGGATCGAACAGGAGGCAGCAGAAAGGCAGGTACCGTCGAATCCTGTCTCTGGAGAGTTGAAAAGTTGAAGAAGAGGAGGAAGGCGGTCGAGAAAAGTGAGAAGAGCGGGCACCGACTGCGAGAAAACAGGCTCTGTTGGGTGCCATGTGGATCGACGGCACGGAAGGGGGGCAAAGCCGTGTCTCCTGCGGAGAGGAAGAGACGAGAAGAGAAGAGAGGAGGCATGGCGGGCGGTAGGTGTAACCTAGGCATACCAAAAGAAGACGACTGAGGAGAAGAAGTCTGTCTGTTTGCTGGTGCTTTTTGCCTCTCCATTTACACGTCGCAGTGGAAAACAGGCAAAGCCTAATACAAAACTGAACGAACTGACAATAAGGAGAGAAGGGACGGTGCTGCAGGGATCCCGCGGACTAAACTTTGCCGATGTTGAAAAGCAGTTTGTCGATTGTGTGTCTCTCTACCAACGGACAACGGCGCAGCGTCCAGCGAGGCTGTAGTCGGTTGCCTAAATGACTCGGGGCTATCTAGCGGGAATACGACGCGCCTCCTACACCCGAAGAGAGAGAGAGAGAGAGAGAGAGCGAGAGACTCGCCGTCGTCAATTACTCGACAACGCAACGAGATATCATTGCCGCTCATTGTTATGTCGTCGTCTCGGCGCTCGGTTTAACGTGAAACGGAGTCAATCCATCCGCCTTACTCGCGTTTCGTAATTCGTTCTTAAAGACGACCGGGTTAATCCTGGTGACAAGATTTCAAATCTATTTTTCACATTTCCAATTCCAATATACCTCGCACACTTATTATCACCCGTCTTGTATTCCTGACAATGGAGACAACGTTAATTAGATCGATGATATTGATAACAAATCACGCAGAAACCCACCCCATGGGCGAGAATTTTAGTACCGACGGAACTAATACGCCGAGAGAAATATATTGTACGGTATATTTAGACGGACAGGGTAAAACGCGACGTTGAAAATTTATATCGATTGGCGGGAAGGTTGAGAAGGAGATAAATGAACAGAGAGCAAAAAGCTAGACTCACCGTAAACGGGGCTGAGGTCCGACCTGGCCGTCGTCTTTCCCGTCGAGTAGCTGCCTCCGGAGAGTGATCCTTTTTCCTGTAACACAGATTATACGGGGTGTGGTGATTTCTGTGACACCTGTGTCCAACGACGATGGGTTCTGCCTACTTCCCGTCCTTGTTTACGTTAAAATAAGGCATAATAAGACGATGTTTGCTCATCGTCGTCGTCAAGCGAGTTTATCTCGTTTCTCATTTTTCTTATAATACTTGAATCGTTTCTGCACGCGCTTGTTTATTTGTTTGTTTGATTTTAACACGGACCTGCTATTCGAGGATATTCGGGGCGTCCGTTGTCTGAACACAGGCTTGGGACGGACACTTATTTCACCGTCGAGTCTAGCTTATAATATGATAATCCCAGGTTTTCTCCGCGGGCAAAAATTATTGGGTATACATACCTCCTGCACACAGTCAGTTTGCTATTCGAGTTTGCGTTCGATCTCATTAGCGGCGTAGAATTATAACTTTCTAGTCACGATTTCAACTCACAGGCGTCAATTCGAAATAATCTTCAGACAAGGTATTAGATTATAACATGATAAGGTGAAATACATATTTATCACAATGTGGAAAAAAATCTGACAAAATTTCTAGGAATTATGGATCTGTTTGTAACACCTTTCAAATTAGGTAAATCGTACAGAAACGAATCGATATTTTGAAAACCCGCAACACCCTGTCACCGAGAAGAGTGATGTAATAAAACTGGACGCATTTCACTTGTGGATGAAGAAAAAAAAAACATAACAAACGAGGTTCAAGTTCGCAGAAGCGATGAGTCTTATGCAGACATAAAAGGTCTTCCAATTGTTTGAAATTCGATAAAGTTAACGTATTCCCCGAAAAGCGAGCACTATGAAATTGCGTAAGAGATTCGTTTGTTCCGTTGCGTTTGAACGAGCCTGATGTTAGTAACGATATCGTAACGAAACATTGG
This sequence comes from Neodiprion fabricii, assembly GCF_021155785.1. Lineage (NCBI taxonomy): Eukaryota > Metazoa > Arthropoda > Insecta > Hymenoptera > Diprionidae > Neodiprion > Neodiprion fabricii. Next base: position 1,310,134 of record NC_060239.1, read on the forward strand.
GGAAAAAATCACTATTTTCTTAATGTTACAACGACTTTTAGGGAATTAACGTTTCGAAATATGAGTGTTTTTGTTTTATTACGGTTTTCAGACAACTCCAAAATCGCGAAACAACGGTTTTTCCTCCACACGAATCGTTTACGATAACGCAACCGACTCGAGCCTCGTGCGAATCGGCCGGACAGTCCGAACTTGGCAACAACAAAGCCCGCGTTTTATACCTAGATTATGTTTTGTTTTATCACGAGAAGCGAGCACTCCGAAGTTGCACGATAGCGATTCGTTTGTTTCGCTGCGTTTAAAGGCAACCAACTTGAACCTCGTGCGAATCAGGCGGATCGCCATAAGTTGGCAACGATAACGAAGCCCCGCGTTTTCTATCTACATTTATATTTCGTTTTATAATCATCAGCAACGACTAACCTCAGACTCTGTGAGGTCGATAAGGGAGCTCTTCTCCTCGGTGAGGTTCTCCGAGGATCGTTTCTCGTCCTCGCCCTCATCCTTGAAAATTTTGACCTCGTCCTTGCTTCCGAGATCATCGCCACCGCCGCTGCTGCTGACGTGCGGCATTATTGCGCTCGGCTTACGATTAGCTCGAGCCTCCGATCGGCCGATCTCCGATTGTCCTTTATCCCGTCCTCTCGTTATCGGCGTCGGCGTCCGCGGCGTCGGCTTCAGGAGGCGAGAGTCCGGCTTTGTCTCGACGTTTCGCCGAACTCAATGCCCGCCTCTGCTTCCTTATTTCCCCGTGAATAGAGAATAGGCGACGGCAGGAGCACGATTATTAACCGACACCACTGCTCTCCGAGGGATAATAAACCGAAATAAACAAAACAAAACGAAACAAAACAGGATCACCACACACTTTGTATTAATGCGCCAATTCTTGTACATGTATCGAATCAATATCCTTCTTCCTCTCGTTATCTTCCTCTTCTTCTTTTGCTTCTTCTTCTTCACACTTCACACCGTGACGACGTTATTAGCGTAAAATCACATACGCGCATTTTTATGGTATGATTAACGGGAAAAAACGAAAGAATTTAAATTAAAAGTAACGAAAAACTTATTGGTCACAACTATTCTCCTCCCACGTCCTTTCTGCATTTGTTTTTCTTTTCGTTCACAAAACTCGTTCGACGACGAATTTCCTTCTTACTTTTATTAATTATTCATTTTTCTCTGTCAAAAACAAAACTACGTTGTACAAGAGACGTCGACGAAGATGATGATGATGGTGAAACGATGACGATGACACACAGGCACACGCGGGCACAGAATAATTAATTATTCACAGTGTTAAAACAGGTCGGTAGACAGACGATGCACGATGGGGGGGGGGGTCATCAACAACAACAACGACCACGACGTCGAGGAGAGATAGAGATATGGGAAGAATAAAGAACGAGGAAAGAAAAGAAAATAAAAACCGACCGTTAGAAATTCATTAAGAAACTTGTCAACTTGATTGTTATTGTTGTTGTTGTTGTTGTTGTTGTTGTCGTTATTATTATTATTATTGTTATTGTAACGATTATTATCAGTGCAACTGCCGCGTTAAATCCAGTTTACTCAACGAGCGTGTACGCGCACTGCACACGTGTGCATGTATACATGTAATATACTATTACATATTATATACACACGAGACTTGTATACACACACGTCCAACTGTATATACATACATGTACATGTGATACGTGGGTGGGTGTATGTCGTTGCGTTTCGTGTATGTATATATGGTATATACGTTTGAATATATATATATATATATATACAAAATGTGGGTGGGTGAGCGTATGTATGTATGTACGTGTTTGCGTGTGTGTCGAGTGTGTGTGCGTGCGTGCGTGCGTGTCGTGTGTGTTTTTTTACACGCGAGCATGGAGCGCGCAGCGCCTAAAAACTGCACCACCGCGTGGCGGCCGCGTAGAGTGATCGAGGAGCAGCAGCAGCGGGTGATCGTGGTGTAGAATAATAACGGGGTTAATAAACACGCGGACGGCCATCATACCACCGCGGTATATGTAAACACCGACGTGTTTAGACGGCCCCAAGTAAGCTTGATGGCTGCTCGGTGCTAACTGCGAGGCTGCCGAGACGGCGGCGCGAACGGAGCTCGAGGTTCGGCGGGCGGCTCCGAGTCTCGGCCAATCGCGGCGAGCCTCTCGACGCCTCGGCTTCCCTTCCTCGACCTAACCAGTGATGGCAGTCAGCGGGCCGACGACGGCCGAGCAACGCCGGAAACGCACGAACGCTGCGCCCTCGCCTCGATCCTACGAAACGAAACCACGCACCGCCACGGATTCTTACGCTCGCTCTCGGATCTCTCTCGTCGCGCGACAATCCTGCGACACACGCCTACCTCCCGAGTGACCCTGGATCAGGCTGGATTACGGCTCTGCCAACGAATTTATCGACTCTCGATGGAACGACAGATTCGACATAGCTTTCGGACCTTTATCCCTAGCTTGTTGTTCGTTTCTCTGAAAATCTTCTCACCCGTTATTGGAAGGTTTTTCAACCGTCGATATCGTCGTGCATCGAACAATCGGAGTCCAGAAGTCCCGCTTCGGCGACGATCCGAATTCGAATCGTCGTGCGTACGTATCAACGGTGCGAAGCAACAAGGCCCGACGATCGAAGGTACGGAAGCGGGATGTTTGACTTGGAATGTTCCGAGAAGAGGACTGTTTGGGGAAATTTGTTTCGAGCCTGTGTTATAGGTAGCCCGAGCCGGGGCCTCTGCACCCCTCCACGTCGAGATGAGATATGAGGCGGTGGGACCGACGCCCGGCTCCTCAGCCACGAAACTAATGACTGCGTGATAGGTGCCTCTGCCTATAGATCGTGAACCGAGGAGAGAGAACCCGTCGGCCGTTTCGGCCGTTTCGGGCCCGCCCCCCTCCTCGAGCTCCGCGCCGCGACCGAAGTTTCGTATACATATACCTGTACGCAACACCCGACGTGCATACACACGAGAGACCCACCTACCTGTACGCGATTCTATAGCCGGCCGGCGATCCGAGGTGCATACAACGCACGGACTCCGGAGCTTATATACGCGCCTTTCGGAGTAAACGAGATCCTCCGAGGCCCCGAAGACCGGCCGTACTTTACGATGCAGTTTACCTCGTTTGCGCCGGCAGGCTCGGGCCTCGCGCGGGCCCCGTTCAATTAGCTTCCTTTTTTGTCTTTTGGGCCGCCTCCTCGTATCGAACCCTACCCGGAGGATCTCTCGCATCTCCGAAAGGCGCGAAAATAAGCCCGTGCTTTTCCGAGGAAGGGGGAGGAATTACGTATGCGCAGGTTGTCGATCCGCGAACCTCCTCTCTCTCTCTCCTCCTCCTCCTCCTCCTCAGCCCCCTCGTGATCCACGCAGCCTTGGTCGACGATCGGAATTAAGAAACGGGATTACAGAAACGGGAGCCTCGCAGGGAACAATGCGAGACCACTGAGATTTCGGTGATTCAGAGAACAACGGAGCCACCACCAGCCTTTGAGAAATCTTTGGCAATACGATCTTTTGACCCGGCCCGGCGTTCCTGGAAACCCTTCTTGACTGGGTCTCGACTTACCCACAGCTCCCACGTACATAATACATCCGTACCATGTACCCGAACCTTTCTACCCAACCCAACTCACTCTCGGAGCGATAGAAGCTATACACCGGCTAACCAAATATTAGTTTCCTACACTAATCATAGATTATCGTTTTTATTAGACATGTTATACCTACAACGTTGCATCTTTTTTACTTCACCTTGTAGAGGTAAGGAATTTGCAAGTCTGTTCTGCAGTGGGGTTATACATTATATACGCACAATTGTCCTGCACGGTCGAGTCGAAATGAAAACAAACATTGCGTGACAATAATGTATCAAGATTGTTAATTTATTCGTCCCGGGGTCAGTGCCGCAGGACAACTTGGAGTTCGTGTCCTGGCGGCTGCTCACCTGAGGCTTAAGGTGGAAGGTAGAAGGTGCGCTGCGACCGTCACGCGATTCTTTTCACCTGCACGTTGCAGCAGCGGCAAGAAAAACAGATTCCCTTTCCCTTTTCACATTTAACGATTTTCACAATAACGACCAACTCCACGTTTTGCAAAATCTACACGCAGGGCACGCGGTTTAATCATCGTCTCTACCGATCCCAATTATAAACGTTATACGTATACGTTATTTGGCTTATCGTTGGATCGTTGGTCACAGATTAACAGTGCGAATATTATACATGCAATATGCGTGTACTTTTGTACAAGTATATAATATATGTATATAAATATGTATACATATTGTATATCACCTGCGGGGATCTTGGAAGATCGCGGGAGCTGAAACTAAGTATATAAATAACGCTAATGAGTTGGTGTTAAAATTTCGGTCGTATCGACTCGCGATCTCCGTAACGGTTGTGTGTTCGCGATAACACAATGCAATCGACTATCTAAGGAGAACAGGCATCACACTCGACGATGAGTATCCATTAGTAACTCGGTCGTTAATCCTCGAACGATATTGTGCCTCTGGTTATCGAAATTTATAGATATACCATATTTATAGATACGTGATACATGCGCACTATGTGTATCTAATATTCATGTACATGGTACGTTTCATCATGTACTCCGCATCGATATAATTATGAAACGGCATAATGTTGGGCATCGAAATTTTTCCCATTCTATAACGCGTTCAGTGAAAGTGCAGAATTATATGTACATTCAACTGTGATCTGAACAATTTGAACTATGCAAAATTCAGAATCGCGTATCGCTTATGAAATGGAAAATCAATGAAACAATGAGAGAAGCTGTCAGATTGGAGAAATTTGCATAGAATGATGGCAGCACTTCGTAGGTAAACGTAATTCGGCACGATGGCTTCTGGTGAAACGTTTTTCCTACTCGCGCGTTGCAGCACATCCTGTAAAAGTTAAACGTTAACTTTATATCTCTTTATTTTCATATCTTTCAATCTTTACTCCCGATATCTTCGACGCCAAACGCAGCGTATAACGGCAGGTATAAAAATTTCGTAACGCATTTCTAAACGCGCAAGTATAATCGGTGGGCATCAGGTTTGTGTAAGTCTAACGTCATATCAATTACAACCCCGCGTAGATGATTCCATGTATATCCTTCCCGTGCACGATCGTATGTAATTTCACGCCTTCGATGTACATAGACACAATAATAGACTCGCGGGTCATGGTCAGAGTTTGACAGTCATTCACTGACGCACTCTACACGTCGTATCGCGCGCAAGCCAGGAGACGAGGAGATAAGTCGTAGTATGTATGTATGTATGTAAGTATGTACCTTCTTTGGGTTCCTCGCGGTGTTGGGTGACAACTATGCACACTCGTGTGTCAGTGAATTCAATCCGTTAATCCCCCGTCCCGTCGAATGCAGGGTTTTACCATTTACAGATCACGGCTTTCGGCCTTTCAAATTATTACCCAGGTATTCCTCTAATTGTAAGATCGCGGAGGGGTAAAAATTCGTCGGATTTTCAATTTATAGATAAAATTAATGCAAACCAGACCTTGTATGTTTGTCGCTGGGAAACCGGATCGACGGCTCGAGTTGAAAAGCTCCGTGAATTACCTGCGCGATGGAATTAACGCTCTCTTGAATTTTCGCTTACGAGTTGGGGATTAGGACTGGTGTGTTTCCGATTAGTATTTTTCTGCTTTTTAGATTCTCAGATTAGATATTCAGGCCGACATATTTTTGTAAATGTGTGTCGATGTACGGAGAAGTCAAGATTGAAAAGCGATGCCTGGTAGAAACGAGCTCGCTGCTAATGCCGGCATCACTGTCATCGTTATAACATGCATGGGTACCTTACACGTTCGATAAAATTTCATAACTTATGTATGTCGCTTGATGGCTGAACAATAATCAAATGATCATTATAAGAGAATTCCGATAACGACTATCGTTGTCACTTGTCGGACGTTTGTTAAAGATTAATACGTATAATTCACCTGTCGCGGAAACCTTGTATTGCGTCGAATATTATACAAGTGATTATGTACCGCCTAAAACTCCAGGTATCACTTTGATCTTTGCATTCCACAAAGGTCTCCAGACTGCACAGGTCTGCAAAAAAATATTTAGCGATGTTTTTGGTAAATTTTATGTTTTCGAGTGTGCTGAATCCAAAAATGACTTTCATTTCCCTGCATCACGTACAGTATTTCTGCAAAATACAAGGTGTTTGCATAAAAACAAACGTAACAATAACGAAAAAGCCAATATCTTATTACGTGAACTAAACAATATTTCTTATAAAAATTAAAGAAACAATTTCTTTGTGAAGTGTATTTAACATTCCTTGTTCGTTCTTTTCGCCTATAAAACCTTTTCTTTTTCTCTCTAATACAGTTTCGAACGCGCTTCCGCTTTGCATTTTCTGTTTCCCTGTTTGTATTTATTTTCCAGTCTCACTCTACTGCATATTAAATGAAAGTAAAGAATCACTATTGAACAGGATTTTTTGGAATCAAAAATAGAATACCGGGCTTCGAATTAAATCGGAGTTTTCACTCTAAATGAAACTACAAACACGAGTTGAAGAAGAAACCCGACGTGATGGTACTTTGTGAGTATTTTACCCGGTTTCAGTAAATCAAAATCCATAAAAAAACAGTATAAAAAACCTGTACAGTTTTTTTGCTGTAGATCTGTCCATCGTCCTTACGTTTAACGGCTGACCGAATCCTTGGAAGGCAACCAAGTCGCGTAATGAAAGATGAAGAACATGAAAAGAAAGGAAATATACATATATTCATAAAAAAAAACAAACCACAATTTATTTTACTTACAGGTAAGAAGACGCATGCGACATCATTGTGGAATCAGACAAAATTACTGGAAATGTGACATTGCTGTATATAATTGTACTCCAATAATTATAATTAATGTATAAATATGGAGTAGTATAGAATAAACGAAATAAAAATCATTAGTTGCGAATACAACCGAGTGATAAAATATAGACCTATAATTATTTTCTCCTTAATCACCGACACGTTATAAATGATTATCATAAATTTCTCGTGACCGAACAATTGTCCGACTACTTTGCAGATTTCGGGGGTCTGGTTTACAATGTACTTTAAAAATCAGAGGTGCCTGTTCGCTTGTGAAAATTATAGTAGTATATCATATGTATAACCCAATTGAAACAAATCACTTATTCTCGGATCATTTGTACCTGCGGATCAAAAGTGATGACTAAGAAAACTGAACTGATTGTGAAGTTGCTGCATGGCCGGCGTGCGTAAATAGCAATATGCGGTACAAACACAAAAATGTATATTTGAATCAACGTATAGGAAATGATTTCCGGACAGCTGGTGCAGGGAGTACTTGTCGAAAAGAAAAAATAACTTGCTAAACCAGCAAGTTTTGGTAACAATATCGTCGTAGCAAAAAAATTCGGTTGCAGCAGCCAGGAATTTGCAAGTTTAGTTGACGGGTTTGCTACATTGGAACTTCGCTTGGCTATGCTTGTGAAACCTTTGCTGTTGCGTTGAAAATTTTGATTTCGACAGCTAATATCTTGCTGTGACTATATTATCATTAAAATTTGCTAGTCCAGTGAATTATTTCAATCGGATGAAATTCAGGTTTGAACACAGATAATTCACTTGCCTTATATCGGCATTCTTTCTACCTACCTCTGACATCTGTAGGGCTACAAACGGACCGTATTTCGCGGGTAACCAAGTCTCTCGGCAACTGAACACGACTACACACGAGCCTGCCTTCATTACCGGCTGAGGTGAATTCTACGAGTATTGCTATGCTTTTTATCAGTGCATATTTATTCTCGCTACGTCTTTTGATCGAGTATACTTGTCTTGTTGAATAAGTATTACGTTTTTTTTCTTCAGATTTACGTGTTCCTGTTTTACCGATTAACTACACATTCAGATTTTAATTTTCCGCGCTTCAAATCATCCGTCGCTGTGGAACTGGCTGAATTTTTAAATCTACGTTTTAAAGTTCTTAATAAAATATGTTTGTGACGTATTTTCAATATGGCCACCATTAGACGCTTGGAATTTCATTTAGGCTGCAAGATAATTTCCATCACCTGTCATTGTTCAAGCGTTGGTTCACGGCAAACAAAATTGCAGCAAGAATAGTTCGGTCATAAATTTTCCTATAACAAATGCCCGAGCACTGAGAATTCAGCTTGTAAAATTCCATCGTACCTACGTAACGCGCGTTGCCTATGGTTTTCAATCAGATTGCGCTTTTTCGCCGCCTACCCAGCTTACGTCTTATGGACTGCATTCTTTGCGTGCGCAGATTTTCACGAAAGAATTCCTTGACTCCATGCTGGCAGGAAGTTACCGTTTCGTTGAAACAGTCTTCGTTTCCTTTGGAAGACGGGGAGTGACTTTCGCACCTGAAACACAAAACAATGAAGCTTACTTGAAACGTTCCCGTAGGCAATGTGTAGCCTGTGGCCGTAGAAAGTTTCGTTAAGCCGAATTACTCTTTGTCAAGTTCCCGGTTCCTCATGGCGATGTCGAAAAGGGCGTCGATCAGCTCTTCGGAAATCCCAGTGTTCTTCTTTCCGTACTCCGTCAACACGCCGAGCGTTATTTGGGTCGGGATCATCTTCTTCGATTCGAACATCATCCTCAGGTATCTGGGAACCAGCCGGCTTTTGAAAATCCGGTGGGACGTCACCCACTCCAAGTGAGCAACGAACTCGGCCTGCTTCAGCAACCGACGGATGTAGCCCTAGTCGCGCAGGAATTTCAAAATTTACATGCATTAGCTGAGTCATTTTCCGATCTCTCCCACAGATATAACTCATAGTCAAGGGCAATCCGGGTCGGGTTGCTGGTTGCACTACCTGCTTTCAGGTAGGTCCGTCGTTCTCGAATAACACCAGGACCATGCCAACGCTAGTAGAGTTTCAAAGGTCATTAAATTACCTCCTTCAAGATTCCCTGGATATCGCTGACCGCCAAACCGATCATTAGATTCATCAGCACAATACTGGCAAGCATGACAAACATGAGGAAAACGATCCTTCCGACAAATTGGAGAACGACGTTTTTCTCCGTAATATCCATCGTTTTCACGAGGTCGTCGAAGTTGTACTCCCCGGTCATCATGACCATGGTCTTGATCACGGCCTTCCAGGAGTCGGTGAACTGTCCGCCGCCGCAGAACAGAAGCGAGAAGCTCAGAGCGAAACCAACGATAAGCCATACAAAGGCTATGAGCACCTTGAAGACGTTTTTCAGTACGGTCGAGAACATGAGCGTGTAGTACCCCAAGGTTGGAAATCTCCCGATGAGCAGCATTATCTGGATCCAGGCGATGAGTATGGCCACGCTGACGGACTGCAGGATCCACTGACGAAAGCTTTCGCTCTCAGCCTGGTTCGTTGCTTCCATCATGGTCGGACGGTACTCTCCGGCAATCGCCACTCCGATCGAAATGGTCACACAGATGGCTGACAACCAGGTTTCGAACTGCCTTGTGTGGTGCCTGAAAAAGTGAACCTCAAATAATAACTCGGTCGATCGAATGAACTCGGCAACAATTAGCGAGGAGCCTGATAATCGCTAATAAAACTGTTCTCTCGGCGTTATCTTGATAATGTGTATGGACGTCTCGATCTCGAAGGTCTCAATAAATAAAGTCAAATTTATCACGCCTGACTTTCGTTTAATTGATCTTAAATTCAATTAAATTATGTCTCCAAAGGAACCGAATAAGAATGTGTCATTTTTCTCTCAACCTAGGTAAGCTTTTTAATTCTAAGAATGGTGGATCAAGGTAGATTTCAGTGTGAGAATAAACTTATCCCTCTCCATGTCATTGCTCGGGTGATGACTGGACTACCACATGGAATAACTGACGTTTAATTGAATTTACCGCCGTTATACACTTTTATGTATTTTCACCGTCTCGATGGCTGTTTGATCTTTTATATTGAAAGTTTCACCTCCCACGTGAGGTTTATTGTATTTAAACGTAAGTGATTCTCAATGTTTTTCTTCTTCCTTCCTTCTGGTGAAACAATGGTGATGTAATTTCTATCAGTTACAGTAAATGACACATGATACTTTTCCGAGGAGGACCCCCCTCAGAGTCAAAACGTCGAAATTTGACCTTATTCATTAAGACCTCGACACCGAAACGTCCATACTTAAGAATCACCTCGGCACTATGAGCAGCTGGAGTAGATTGTGGCCAAGAATAATACAGGCGCAGAGAATGAGGACTCTGCCTGCAGGTATCGCGATGTCGAACACTTTCTGAAGGAGGATCATCGCGTAGCACGACAAGGAGAGGACGAAGACCACGTGGATGAGCACGAGGAGGAAGAAGAACGGACGAAGCCGGTACCACTTAATTCCAAGGAAGGCTTCGATTAGCGGGTGTTGGAGGATCGTCATCTGCTCGATGCTCGGCACAGCTCCAATCAGGGCAGAAACCACGGCCATCTGAAGTTCGCCTCGGGGTGCCAGCGGCTTGAAGTCCAAGACGACTTGCTGAAAGGAGAATATCAGTCTTGTTGTAGATCAGCGCCGATGAAGAGGGACTAGGGTGGAGGTGTGCTTACGTTCACGTTTTTGTCCGTCCCCCGCACCAGCGAGTCTAGAATGTTCGTGATGAAGGTGATCGGCCGGGCGATGTTTTCGAATATGGCGTCGATAACCGTCACTCCCGTCTTTGTCTCCGAGGCCAAATTAGACCCGCTGTCTACCAGAACCCGAATGGAAGCAAGGTGACCTTGGTAGGCTGCCGCGTGAAGCGGTGTACGTCCAACCTGCGCGAAGCCATCTTAATGTGAGTCGGGATTCCACCTCGTGCCGGCAACTTGGAACTCAAAAACACACTAACCTCGTCCTGGACATCGACGAAGGAGGAGTCCATGTAAAACAGCAGGATCCGTAAGATGTCGTGGAACCCGGCGCTAGCCGCAATATGTAGCGGGGTGATTCCTGTTCCGATGCAACGAGCCGACGGCCAGGCACCGCCCTCGAGAAGTCGCTTCGTAGCTTCCCGGCTACCCAGGGTCACGGCGTGGTGCAGCGCCGTCGTGCCTTGGTGGAGAGCAAGAGGTCAACCATTTGCGACTGAACCGCAGACGATGGGAACTGGATCGACACTCACCTGTGTCCGGGTGGACGATGTTGACGGACGCCGAGGCGGACACGAGGATATCGACGATCCTCTCGAACCGCGACATGTCTTTTGGGTCATTCGAGTCCACAGTAACGGCGGCCAGATGCAAGGGCGTCACTCCTCGCTGGTCCCGGGCATCCGGGTTCGCCCCGGCGTTCAGGAGGAGGTTCACTATGTCGACGTGTCCAGCTTTCACCGCCTGGTGAAGCGCCGTTCTTCCCCAACATTCCGGCAGTGGCAGCTGAGGATTTGGATGGATTTGGATTAAGATTTAGATTATTCGGAAATACCATGCGACCGGATACTTATACGTATATCAACAGGATACTTGTAAAATAAGAATGAATTTACAAAATTTGGTAATCCTACCGAAATGAAAAAATAAAAGCCTCAACCGGCTTTCCCTTTCGCAAATATCTGAACAATCAATTGTCTACGGACTCGACTCCTTGGACACACTGTGATTTTTGTACGTACACTATGTCCGATATCGCACTTTGGCCAGGAGTTTAAAGCGGTGGCACTGTAAGGTTCATCCTTGGGTAAGAATCTGACTTCGAATCGGTTTTCGACGGCAGCTCCTCGCTCCAAAAGCCACTTTACGACGTCGACGTGATTTTGCTGAGCGGCCAGGTGAAGCGCACACCTTCCTAACTTGTCGCTCGCGTCAAGGTCCGCATTCGAGATTTCAAGCCGCTGGAGGATGCTGAGGTATCCTTGCCAGGCTGCGAGGTGGACGAGGGTTACTCGGAGCGAACCGCAAGGCTCGACGAAACTTCGGTGGTCGTTTGTGTTGCTGGACTCGATGATTTGCACCGCTTGTTTCACGTCGCCGTTCTCGACGAGCGTCATGAGCTCGAGTTTCGTCGCCGGGGCCCGGCAGACCGTCATCTCTTGATCAGATTTCAACCTGGGGATCTACGAACGGCGTTCAAGAAAAGAGCGATCCTTACTCCGACTGTAATCTCGTGAGTATCAAACGCAACTAACCCCCAACACCCACGAACGAAAGAACACCACTAACAATTTCCACTTCCATTATTTATTCGAGGATGTGGTTACCAGAGGAAGTCATTTAGCTGTTTGCAATGTCGCTGCTCGGTGCGCTTATTACTCCTGGTTAATTCTTGTGAACCTTATTATCGCCCCGCTGTATATCGGCCTGGTAACGACGAAATCTTGGTTCAAACACAGATTTCGGCTAAGCCAGATTTACGTCTGAGATTGAGCCCAGCCCCTGATTCTGAATTGTTACATTGAACCAAGGAGACGGAGCTCTCGACATCGGTCAAAGTTCCGAAATTCACTCGAGTCAGTCTTAATTTCTCTTCGTCACTGGCGGTAATTGGAAAATTATTCGATATATATCGTATCAGAGATCATAGGGCATAGATCGTAATAAATTTTTTCTGGCTTTCTCCACGTGCGTGGGACGAAATTCATACTCAATAGAATGAGAATGGACGAAGGAAATCATAGGTTGCTTACGCAGACGCAGGTAAGGTTTTACTACGACAGGAGTAGGTATTAGAGGCTGATCAAAACTTTCCAGCCTGCGCCTCGATGACTTATGGCTTCGACCTTGTCTCAATCAATCAATATCAGATCCCGCCGAGCTTCTCCCAGCGTCTGAGATTCTTACCCATTATTTTTCTCTCCTTTCCTTTGGCTCCTTTATTCCTTCAATCTTCTATGCCAAAGCAGTAGATTCCATTCACCACAGATCATTGTCGAATTTAAGTGCGGCGATAAGCTTTAGGCGCAAGTCAATTATACAAGGTATTGACCTACGGGTGAAAAGAAGAGCGAATGAATTGATTTCTCAGAGAATGAAAGAAAATAACCCTCGGACTATCTAATTGACCTTCCTTGAAGGTACTATGTCAATCAATCCAAGCGTCACAATAGATCGGAGCACAAATCACCCGCTCTTGACCCTAAAAAATTGGGCCAAAGAGTACGAGGGTGATAAAAATTCGGGGTCTCTGCGTCCAGTGGAGGCATTTTGAATCGGGGTGCTTGTTGCATTGATTCCAGAAACATTGCGATTGGCCGGATGACAAGAAGGCCAAAATACGAACCGATTACATCAGCGTTTGCGGTGATCTCACCTCTCAGAGCCGGGCTGCGATCGGCTCGAGTGGCTGCTTGAACGGATCGAACGCGATGCATTATAACGCAGAACGTAACGCGTTGCGGGACGCAAGAAGCAGGACGGAAGGTCAGAGGAGGGGAAACCCGGCGACCGGGACCAGACGCGATCTAGTCAGCGGTTGACCACGCCGAAGAACGCTTGTCAGACTTCAGAGACGATTCGCTTCTAGCCACGCTCACGCCCAGTTAGCCTGCATCATGCCGAACTGCCCAAAGTGCGAAAAGCCGGTATACTTCGGTGAGTCTTCTGCTTCCACTGCTTTTCCATCTTAGATTAGATTTTCCCCATTTTTCTTCTGCACCCTGTTCCACACTTTGAGGCTGAACAAAGGTGTGTCGATTTTTATCTGCACTGCCTGGAAAAAGAAGTTGTACAACTCAAATTATTGTAAGGAAGTTTGATAAAGTGGGCAAAAAATAAAGAGCTGCGGAAGCTGCGGTTAACTGGTCGAAACCATTTACCGAATGTATATAACTCAAGGATAATTTCAGGCTCGCTTAACAACGCTCTTAGTATTCCTTGTTTACTCCGGTTTCATTCTCTCGTATTGTCGGTTTTGATGTAGAAGGGAAATCGGTTTGCAGGTTGATACGCTGCTGAGTTAAATCAATTACAAATGAAGCCTTAGGTAAAACAGTGTCGCGGGTCTTAGCACCGAGCTTACAATTTTCGCTAGGATTCAGTTTTGATGATACGGAGATTCCCGCGTCACTTTTATTTACGACTATGCCGTAATAAGCTACGAGCCTCGGTGTATGTGGGTGGGTCCCTCTGTGATTAATTATAATTATCGTTACGAATGTGTGAGCGTCAACACGTGAATACATCAGCCAAACGCAAACGAATGTGGTGACGGATGTCTGAGCTCCGTATCGCGGTGCACCACCGGATGCGGAAAATGTCGAGAGACTTCCATGTAAAAATTAACAATATTTTATAACACGAATTTACGTTTTCTCGACTGGACGTGACGGTATATTCCTTGCCAACACGACCGGCGATTCGTTTACGCGTCTCTCTTGGTCAGCGATTTTTGACAAACGTTGCGAAAACGAAGGAAGCGCGAGAGTCGGCAGTTTGCTTGCAGCGCAACGCGATCCGGAACGAACAAGAGAAAGAAAATTCGCAAACACAATTTTACAAGAACGAAAGAAAACGTCCACAATTTCGTTGAAGCGTAATTGGTGCAACGAACCGAGCGCATTTCTGCGAACAAAGTCGAAGAGAAACAAACGTCCTTGCGGAAACGCGTTGTGTGTCAGCGGATGGTGGAACTGTGTCAAGGCATTGTTATCGGCGCTGTTATTCCTCGATAACGCGACTTTCGAGTTGTATTTTAATTAGCGATGATCTCAGTTATGCGTAAGAAAGAAGGCACACGTTCTCTTTTACTCTCCTCGTGCAGCGTACTTGAAAAATCGACGCGATTCTCGTTGAGTTTTTGCTACCGAATCCGAGCCAAGCGCGAAATTATGCACAGGTTGTTTAAAATTATGCGGACGGATGAATCACGCGGACCTAACCGTGACCTCATCTTCTCAACCTTCAAGAACTTTCTCTATCCACGCTGCGAGTTACGCGTAGGTTACAACTGCACCTGAGTACACAGAGCTCTAATACGTACAGGTGTGAAAACATGGACGTCAGTTCGAAGTCGTACGTCAATATAGTACATGCGAGTTGAGAAAAAAGAACTTCATACCTTTCACCTTTACCGATGAGCGCGTCGTTCAATTTTCCTCTTTAATCCGACAGTGATCGATCACGAGACTTGAATTCGAAAAGCTGTACATTTATCGCGTCGATTTATACATCGGTAAACCTTCGATTTGATAATCATATCGTCGAAAGGTTATTCTTTTGTAACGTAATCGAATTTCACTCCTCCGATCGATTGATTAACGATAGATCCTCCCTCCGTGATGACGGTGAAAGCAACGATTACGACCCTGCGGAAGGAAATGGCTCTGCACGTTGATCGGTTTCACGGCGAGAGTGTTGAGATAACATTTTATACACAGCGTTTAACGCTACGCCTCAAACACACGGTTCTCCGTATTTCCTTGACGCGCAGTGTCAGTATTTACACCGCGAATGAAATACCAGAAACAGAGTTAAAAAGAAGCTTGTGAAAAATTGAGGAAAGTTACGCGAGCTGACGCTTCGTTGAAGCCGACGGATATCCGCGTGAGCGTATAAAATTAATTATCAGGTAGCGATTAGTCGTTGAAAAATATCAGGCGTCAGTTGCACGGTTAAGCAGGAAACTATGTCGTTATACGGTAATAAATGGCACTAAACGTAATTGGGCGGCTTATCGCCTAGGTGTATTGTTTGTTTTCCCATATAATCGGTATCGCGTTATATTATCAGCTTACGAAACATTTCGTAGTATTCGATAAACCTTCGCACACCCCTCACAGTGAAATAATCTCGAAATTGTCGGCGGATAAGATATTTAAGCTTTAAGAAATTGGTAAACTACAGCTGATTACATGAGCGTAGCAGCGTTGAGTAACTGCAACAATTCTTTCTCGATATAGCTCAAAATCTTCTCCAATAAGTACGTACTTATTATCATACCAGTATCAACGAACGCGGCTAACTTCTGGCCCCATAATACGACTCTCGCTTCGCGTACAAGGCGCGCACTTTTGGACCCCGTTTTACACGGTTCGGTACCTCGTGCATACCGACGCATGCTGTACATCGGAGTCTTTTGATAAAAACCCGTCTACCTCGTGAATAGAGCCCAGCTCTGTTTCGGAGTCGTTGACGAGTGACGCTGAAAGCGTCGTGCGTCTCACGCACCAGCGTTGCATACTTGAGCGTATACGAACTAATGTATCCATACGTGGAACCGCACCTACGCGGTGACCGAAAAGAATCTACGAGCCAATCGCGGTATCATCCGGTCACAAACCGAACCAATCCTGAAACGTTTCCTATGAAATATAGAAATGTAGCTAAAAATTGTAGCCTCGGTCGAGTAATTGGAACCGTGAAAAATGAGTAGACTCTGCAGAAACGGGAGCATGTAGGCAGAAATTAGTCAAGGGATCAAAAGTTGGTAAAAAAATAATTACCGTATTGCGGTCTTCTGATTCTACCCACCGAGTATCCGGACTCATCAGCCGGGTGCGGCGATATGCATGTACACTCGACGGCGTTGATTCTCTCGGTAAATATGCGTGGGTGATTCTTGAAGAGGGGTGAAACGAGGGGTGAATTTTGAGTAGCTGCGCACTAGGGTGATCCTTGAAAATGTAATTTTTTAATTTCGACCGGCTCGCTCGGCAAATCGGCTCGAGATAGTTCAAGAAGAATTTCCTATTTTTTTCAGACTTTCATCTCTAACCTATGTCCCAAAAGGGATGGATCCCGTTCCACCCTTTCAGGGGAAATCAGTTTTACCGAACGGATCTAGATGAAATTTGGTTCAGGGGGGTTTCGTGGGTCGGTAATTACGAATCTGAACTCGAAATTACAAAATTGAAAATGGTGAATCCAATATGGCAATATCAAGTGACGTTTGGGGTTTGAATCCACCATATTGGACCCGAAACTTTGAATTTTGTAATTCTGAGTTGAAGTTCGTAATCAGCGACCCAAAAATCCTCTTATACCAAATTTTGTCTAAATCTGTTCGGTAGATTTGATTTGATATACACGGGTTAGAGTCCAGATAAAAATCTGAGAAAATTAGGGAATTATTTTAAAATTACGTCGGGCCGATTTGGGGGGCGCGCTGCTGGAAATTAAAAAATGACCTTTTTAAGGACCACCCTACTCCGAACGTTTCGTCTTTGTCGAAAGAGTCGCGAGGGTTGCCGATGGCAGCATCGGAGTCGTTGATGAGCTTGGAGCGATTCGGTCGAAAGTTCGTCAGGACTCGGAGGCGGAGTGAAGTTGGCCAGGTGTACGCGGTGCGCAAATCTACACAGGCGCGAAACCGTAGAGAGGAAGGTTGCGTATACGGACCCGGCGTTTCGACATCGCCGTCGCCCACTGTACAACAATGAAGCATCCATCCGCCTGCGAGGACAGCAACAAAGCTCTTCTGCCCGCTCCGACGGCCTTCTTCTCTGCCTAGGTAATAACAAGAAGAGCGGACCGGGCGCCCGGAGATGAGAGCGACAGGTTTGTTTGCGGCGAAATGGCAATGAAAGTGGGGTTGCCCAGCATCCGTTATCCTCCTCCTCGTCCCTCCGGCCAGCACTCTTTCCATCTCTCGGCCTAGGGAGCGACTTGGATGCTTCTGGTTTACATAACGCGGATTTGTTACGCTGATGGACCCGTAGATGAGAGCCACTACACAACCGCAGTCTGCGAATTGTTCGCGCTAATAACTAACCCTCGAGGGTTTGGATACGCTGGTTAAGGTCGTATAGTTCTGCTACCTTTACCGACCAGGCAAACTCACCCGTTTGCTTCCTATATTAAATAAACGTATGGATAGGGTTCAAATTTCGACGGTGCATCGATAATCGTCAAAAAAATGTGCGGTTTTTTAACACGTGTTACTATTCCCAAATTTCCCGCATTTCAGGGGTCAAAGAGTGCACGGTTTAGATACTTTGGGCAATGACGGAAACAATGAGGAGTAGAATGAGCCTTCGTGAAACTGTTTTCATACAATATCGAAGTCGCTAGACGAGAACTAGGAATTATAATAATTACGTATGGACCGTCGAAATTTGAAGTATTTCCGTTCGTTTGCTTATCTAATATAGGGAGCAAAAGGGTGAGTTTGTTCGTTCGGTAAGGGTAGGAGTATTACACGACCTTACGGATTGCGGATCCCAATTTCTAAACGTCAAATTTTAATGACTCTACTCTGGATTCACGAATCAGCCCCGTTGTTCGCAGAAATTTCGCGCGATCATTTGGACCAATGAGATTCCGCGTGACAACTGTGAATCTGTATACATTTTGACGTGCACCGATTTTATATCGGCGCGGTGCACTCGACGCTCTTCGGTGGAACGATGAATCGGTGCCGTTGAGAAACAAAGGTATTGGCTGTTACGGCTGCCGATATCTACTCGTGATTGCCACGATGCGGTAATTCAAGTACCTAGCGGCGAGTAGCGGCGCGTAATAAACATCCCCATTTAATACGATATCGCAAACTCATCTGGGATGATGGATGCATGCATGCGCCGCGGATTCTTTGAAAAGAACAAAACACCCGGTGCGACAATGCTCGGTTTTGCGGGCTCCATGTTCGCTCCCCGCGGATATCGCCGAGTTCACACCATGCGTGAAAAGGGGTTTTTCATGAGAAAGAAAGCTCCGGGTCCCAGAGGACGCCTGGTGTCTTCTTGAAATTCTTAATTAGAAAATTGCTAATGCGTCGGCTCGGTTGCATCGATTTATTCATTTCTCTTGGTTCCAAAGCGCGGCCTGCGAGTCGTCTCGCATTTTTATGCTTATTCCTCCCCCTTTTACAACCCGTTGGTTTTCCTTTTGTCCCTGTTTTCTACAACGCGTATATGTGTAAAGTCTCCATACTTCTCTGTTTTTGTGCAGCGGAACGAAAAACCTCCCTGGGAAAGGACTGGCACAGCGCATGTCTGAGATGCGAAAAGTGCAACAAGACTTTGACCCCCGGCAGCCACGCCGAGCATGAGGGTAAACCGTACTGCAATCAGCCTTGTTACGCCGCGTTATTCGGCCCCGGAGGTGAGACACTTTTTGATTCTCCGATTCGATGCCTGCGAACAAACGAAACCAGAATTATTCATAATCGCCACAAGCGGACGAGAATTTCTTCAAGTTTTATGCATTTTATTATTCTCCTTTAGCAATTTTCAATTTCATTTTGGTTCACATTTAGCTTGTAGAAATTAATTACCATTAAAAATTCTCACGTCTTAAAGTTGGATAGCTCATAAAATCCCTCCATGATAATTACAGGCTTTGGACGAGGCGGTGCTGAGAGTTATGTTTACAAGAAGTAAACGCATTTTACACTTGAGGGTGGTGGCGACCTACATTCCAAGAGAAACGTTCCAACCACAATAACGCCAGTATAATAACCGTATATGTTAACGACACATAAATACACCCTACATTATCTATGTAATAAGCATAACGTACCTAATTATACATCGCTGATATAAAGTACCTTCAACTATAAGCGTATAAAATAACAATTGTTTTGTAATTACACATGCATATAACGTTACAATAGCTATCGCACAAAGTTCAAGCGTAATGCATTTATTGGAACAGAATAAGATTAGAAAAAAAATCACATGACAAAGTTCGCATGTAATGATCGTTCGGACTAATAAACATATCGTCATGACTCGTAAGTGATTATAACTCGATACCTCGTTACCCATTCCTGACAACCGGACAACATTTACGTCTTATCTCACAATCAGGTCCGTTTATTCATCCCGTGTACTCGCAGTCGTTTTGCCAGTTGCATCTTTTGAATTTATCGAACGAGCAGCTCGAGCAATATCGCAATTAGTAAGCTTGCAGTGTAAAACGAGTCGATGCTTTAACTGGTCAAGATAAAACGCAACTTTCCATTAGCCGGAAAGCTCAGATGCTATGGATCCTCGACCGGTAAGACAGCCATTTATCAGTTTCGAATGGTAATCTAGCTGCCTTACCAGCAGTCGACAAGTTAGCAGCGGTAAGTTTCAATATTGTGGATCCCACGCTAGGTATACGGTTTGGAACTGATTCTGATTTCACGCACTCTTGCAGAAAGTCTGCAATTTTTTCATTCACGCATTCGGTACTTTGTAACTCGATATGAAAGAAAAAAAAAAACATCTCGATTGTGAAACAGAGTCGAGGGGCAGGTGAATGGGCTTATTAATGCTCGCCTTAATAGGCGCGAAGAATACGAATAAGGGGATTCGAGATCTCGATAGGCGCATAAATAATCCAGTAAAGATAGCGCATAAAAGTAAGCGAACATCGTTATGCTCCAGATGCGTCGCAGTCCACTTTACACATTTGTGTACAAGCTTCGCTCACCGAGAGCGCTACACCCACACGAATACCGATCTAGGGTATAAAACGGCGACGATGGTTTGACACCCATCGTATATAAAACGGACTAGTTTCGTTAAAAGTTGAAGCGGCAAATAACTAACTGTTAACACAACACGATCAGCGGAAATTCCGCAAGTCAACCGCAAGTCGAAACCGTCTTACAACACCAAGAGTCTCTCGACCGCGGTCGAGTTGAGCCAAATTCAATGATTACACCTCGTTTGTTTCCTCGATTATATTCCTCGAACTTCAAATTTATTATTTTTAATTCACCCGTGCCGTACACTGACAAATAGTACACAAATATTGCCCACATATTGGTGGATTCCCATATCGATATTCATTGATCGGTAATTCGAATCGCGAACGCCGAAAAGTTTCCATTTCCTCTACGGAGATGTAGAAAAAAGGCCCCAGCTTCGACGCGGAATGAAATGGAATTGTATATTGAAAAAAGCGCATTCGCGACAGCGCGTATTAGAAATCGCTCCAGATTCTGACGGCAGGCGAGAACAAGGCATCTGTACTACAAGTATATTTTTAATCAGAATGGAACGGTGCAATTATACACGCAAGGTGAGAAGATACGCTCTCGCGAATAAACGCGTCGCTTATAATTCGATCCGATGAAAAGGTCTGCAGCTGGGCGAAAAATCGTCCCGGTTCGGTTGTACAGCTCAGCTACTGCATGGCGGGAGCCAATTGCAGCCTCATCATCGCTGCGAGTTTCCTAGACGACCCAATTACCGGCTCCAAATGAAAAATAGAACCGGAATTAATTGTCTCGTAATTCGAAAGGGTTCGGTGACCGAAAAATCGGCCTCTCATAATTGGAAATGGGCCTTGTTTACCAAACTGTAAGTGGTCCTCGGTCAAGTATTGCTTTGATTCGAATTCTGTATCGATTGATTTTCCTCGCTTATGGGCAATGAGATATCGCGCGATAAAGCAGGTTATAGATCTCTAAGTGTGCCGATTCCTGTGAACCGAAATTTCACCGCGAGATATTCCAAGTCCGCGACGCGTTTTTATACTTTTTCTTCGCGACTCAGGTTGGTTGTAAGAAACGAGGGGCGAAAAAAAAAAAAAAAAAGAAAATGCGAGTAAGTATCATAAAATCGTTTACAAACGTTTAATTAAGAAATCTGAGCTACGATCGCGTTACGCAAAGTTGAAAGTATAATACACAGAGAAAGGATATATAAACTTCATATTTATTTAAAAAGGATTTACAGAGTTTTCATTCTTTTGGTATTTTATTTATTTATTTTTTTTTCTCTTTTTCTTTCATTTCTTCTGTTTTCTATTAATAATTTTTTCAATTCTCCATGACTCGACAGCGAAACATGAGAAAGATTGGTGCAAACGGAACGACGAGTTCGGAGGTTTAGGTTGAGGGCTTGTTCATTTCAAACACGCATGTACACGTAATCACACCCGCGGAAAAAACGCACGCACATCGAACGCCGAGAGTCGGACGATATCAATTAATCAATTATAAGTTCTAGAAAACAACACAACACAACGATAAATTTATTGTACAAAAGTATACTATATACTTTACGCGTGTAATAAAAGTTTAACTGATTTAAATTTTGGCTCTATACGTATATATTGCAAGTATGTGTATATGCAGATTCAAATAATTTAAATACGAATCCTTGTAGCGTACTTGCCGGTCGCAATAGTTAATTTGAAAGTTTTTCTCGTAATCTTTTTCTCTGTTGTTGAAATTCTCGTAGCTCTGTTTCACGAGGAATGTACCGGTAGAATTCTGAATCGGTGTTGTACATTTACACAATCGCATTTTCGATCTGACGGTAACTGTTCAATATTTTTATATATATATATATATATACATATATACATATACATGTACGTATATATGTGTATTAGAGAGGTGACTTTCCATTTCATAATTCTCTATATAATTCCTTAAATCGTTATATTTCTCATTCTTTCTTGCTTCGTTCTATTTTCCCTTTTTTATATAATTTTTATTCATTTATTAAAATTTTTATTTCAATTGCATTATTATAGTGGGCTGTATATATATAATATATAAAGTATTACCGTTATATTGCTTTGTTCTGTTTTTTTTTTCTTTTTTGTTGTTTGTTTGTTTGTTTGTTTTCGTTTTTTTTTTATAGTGTTCTTTGGCAAAACTTATTACACATAGGTCATCATCGTATGTAATTAATAAATAATAAAAGTATTAAATAATAATACTAATAATAGTCATAGTGATAATAATAATAATGATAATAATAATAATGAAAAAAAAAATTAATAATATTCATAAAGTAGCTTCAACAATGAAAAGTACGTACATTTGTGGATAAATCGTAGCAAGTAATAGATAATGGTCGTGTTTAAATTATGGGTGAAATATGCACGTATAAGATCATAATTAAATACGCCAATTTGATAATAATAATTATTATTATTACAGATCGCGATCAGACTCTGTTTTCTCGAGGATCGCGGAAATCAAACGTGACACGAAATTGTTATGCGATTCTGTCTTCGAGTTAATGGTGAATACGTTATTACTCTTATTATTATTATTCAAGTTTTTTGGTTTCTTCCTGATTTTTGTAAAATGTTCGACGCGGAAATTTAGAAGAATAATAATAATTATTATTAAAATTACCACGAATTGGATTTTGAATATCGTCATTTTGACATATCATCAAGTGCAGTATTACATTATTTTATATATATATACCTGTAAAGTATATGTATATACATATATTTATACAAATATATTGATATATACTTATATCAATTTATGTTACATTCTATTATATAGAGGTTGATTTTCACTAGTTACAATTTATGTAATCTATCTTACATAGGTGGTGATATATCGTATCATATATACCTACTAGTGTACAGAAAATAAAATGTAATTATCGTACAGTAATATAATATTATATATAAGCATTTATATAATATTATGATTAAGAACGTGATAATCAGAACGATCATCTCATACGGTACGTCTTTTAGCATACCTACGAGTGTCTGGTTCTATACTTTCTTTCAGTTTCATTTCGCAAAAAAAAAAAATTTCCGGCGAGCTTTTCTGCCCCTGTATGGACATCGGGAGACTGTAAAGGCGATTCCGCGGCGAGACACGACGGCCACTTCCGACTGGCGAACCGAAAATGGGGGTGCAAAACGGGGTAGTCAAAATTCTTTCAGAGATCTACGACGTGAAAGAAAAATAGGGTAACGCGCGCGAGGTATAGTCTTTACAAATATACTATAGATTAATCGAGAAGGATACACAGCGACCATCGATTCGCGAAAATTTTAGTCTTGTTCGTTTTTCTTTAGTTTCTTGCTGTCGCAGTCGTGTTTGCTTTTGTTTTTTTTTTTAATTTATTTATTTCAAATTAAACGAAAGTCGGTTTAGACATAGGATTTGTATATATGTATATCTATGACAATAATAATAAAAACACGGTGACGTACCGGCTTTTAGATGTATGTATATATATATATACCTATATACATGTACATAACATGTAGGTGCTGTCAAAGAGTTGAAATTTAGTCGATTTTTAGTACACTCATTGTTTATTATTATTGTTTGTTCTCATCAACTTGCGACTTTGTCATCTGCAGGTGTTATATCCCTCGACAGCTTTATTTTAGCTGTTATTTGACATAAACTGTCTTCCTTACGAAAGAAAAATAATCCATTTATTCTCATACAATTCGAGCTATTCATACAATTTTTATATGCATGCATATATAGGTACATTTATGTGTATACTATAATATTGAAAAACGTCGTGCACGCATCACCGTGTATAATAAATTTTATTTACAACAATTATGTATGATATAATCGTGATGATAACATATACCGAGAGTTCTTCTTGAAAGGATCTGTTCGTAGCGCGCGCGATCCAACTTCCTTAATCTTGATTGGCTGACATCCGTGCTTGAAGCCTGAAGCAAATCTTTGCTGGTAAGAACAAATTCCCTAGAATCGACACTACGCGTCGGTGACTCTGCCTACCATGCTGGTAACATTTTTACGAAGTTGGCCACGCTTATAAACTAGACGAGTAGCAATTGTCGAGCGGGTCCTTTCAAGAAGGACTCTCCGTATATTTGTACGTGTGTATATGCCTATAGTAACCTGCACAGATAAGTATAATATAAAAATAATAATATAGTTTTAATAATAAGAATCGCGTAATTAAAGTCGCTGTAAACTCTGCCTGTCGAACACGACTTCGTGGTCTTTGGTTTCTACAAAATATATATATATATATATATATGTATATATATATATATATTCATGTATATATAATATATTCTTAAAAGTACGATAATAATGACGAATAGATGTAATTGCAATAAAAATGTGTCGTTATAATTTGAACAGAGAAGAAAATTTAAAAAGAAAGAAAACAAAATTGAAATAAAATAGAAATAAATAAATCTCAATCAAACCGCGATTATTATAATTAATTATAGATATCATACAAATAACAAAAGATTACCTGGGTTTTAATTAGTACGTACCGGGGAGACGTTATTATTACATCTGCGCACGTTAACGCAACTTATTCAAGTTATAATTTAATACAATAATAATCATAATCATAATCATAGTCATAATAAGGATAGCATGTATCTCAGTGTGTATAAATAGGTATGTTCGGTGTGATTGGCAAAATGATTGCATAAAAATTACGCTCTATGTTATAGGAATTAATGATTAATCAGTTAATTGAGGATAAAAATTAAACTATCTAAAAGCTGCGGCAGCTGCTCGCGGGTCACCGGAATATACCTGCGTGTATAATATTGTTCTTTCACTAATCGAATTTCAGAGACGATGATGGTATCGGCTCGCCTCTCACCCCGATTCGCACATTATATACATATAGTACACGACAGACGTATGCCACGTGCAACGTTGCAACCAGAAAAGGAAATATTTCAACGAACGCTGAAAGCGTCACCGTCCGCTCACGATTATCATTCAAGTCCAATTATACGATTATCCTCAATTCGATACTTTCACTCAGGGTGAAGGTTTGGTATATTTATCTACAATTTCTCCGCGCGTTGCAACAATCGGATGACATTGCATCGTCGTACGTTGTAATTGAACCGCGAAACTCGTCGCAATAACGTCATTCGTCATCAGACATACTACGTCCGTAGAATAAGAGATCAGTGGTCATGATTTCCCCCTTCCCTTTGCACCCTCATCAAACTTTCGGCAAGCCCCTCGTCGGCGTTTTCTCTCCCCCTCCCCGTTATGATATGGCGTCAGTTCACAAATCGAATACTGCACTTTCGTCGTCACGATAACGAAAGACGAGATTCAACCGAGGTACAAATCCGTGGGCGTTGCGATCGGATGCTCGGGTTTTACGCAGGCGCTTCCGGTTGGCGAAGCTGCGCTAGCGCCGCTGCTCGCCCTCGTTGCTGCCAACGGCGAACGGCTCGCTACTTCTGCGCTGCTCTCCGAACCCGCGTTGTGATTGTGGTTATGGTTGTGGTTGTGGTTGTTGCCGTTGTTGCCGTTGTTGCTATTGCCGCACCCGACACCGATTCCCATCCCACTTCCGCCTCCCTGTTGCCCAGCGTTATGGGAAGACGCCAGCGTGTCCCCATTGCAGTAGTAGTACGTCGAATCTAAGCAACGCGAGATCAAGGGGGGAAAAATTAGCCTCAAGGGTCGGTCGATCATCGAGACTTCTTTCTCGTCGAATTGCCGCTATTCAAACCGCTTGAAACAACGCAAAATTAATCGTCAAGGTAAAGGTTCGAAAAGCGGTCCTTATCCGAGAAAAAGAGGTCTTCGGGTCAATACGCGCCTTCGTATATCGGCACACTGAATAACGTCTACGTCGGAATATTGTGACGAATCTTCACGACATTTCGCTCCGTTAGACAGAGTGTCAGCTTTAGGTACGATACAGGAGTGACTATATTTAAGCATCGAGCTGAGGTGGAGTTTTCATCGAAAATCTATAGGCAAATGCGAATATCCTGGATCTGGACAATTTACAGCAGACTGTCTTACGTTAGGATGAATAAATGACGACTCTTGGATCTACCTGATCTAATCGGTACTCATACTCACTGTTTACTTACTGAGCAACCCGCTTGTCGCCGTCCCGTACCCGTAACCGCTGTAAGGTGCGCTGGAGTACTGAGAGTACGCCGCGCTGTAGGCGTAGTCACCACCGCCTGTTGATAAGACAGATAAAAAGAGCCGGGTCAGCAAAGGATTTATTCGTTGCGAAGGCAGGCGTCGTAACTCCGTTTATCAAACTGCGGTCAACGGGGTCACCCGCGTGGCTGAAGTCACCTTTGCATCCAGGACTTATTCAGGAGCTCGAGTGACTTTACGGAAGACTTTTTGCAAAGAAAGCGCGAGTCTCTTCGAGGCTCGTGACCGGTCGGTCAGTTCGGAGCATCGGTGAAGCGGAAAGTACGTTGTTTCGCGACTATCGAAGTGGGTACTCACCGGTGGCGTAGTGTCCGAAGCTCGGCAGCATGCCGGAGTAAGGCGGTATAGCCGACGATACCTGGGACTGGGAAACTGGTGGCTGAAGGACCGTCAGTCCCGGGTCCCCTCCGGGGGTGTTGGGGGCGGCAGGGGCAGCGTTAGCCTCGCTGTGGAGCGATATCGGCGGACTCTGCTCGCCCCCGCCCGCCCCAACGACAACGTACGGCACTGCGACGGCACCGTTCTCTCCTACGCCATGCACAACACAACACGACATTCGAATCAAGCACAAGCCAATTGAACGAAATAACGAAACGAAAGTTAAATAAAAACGATCGGCGGTGTCTACTGGTTCGCGTTCCACCCCCGGTTGGTCCAAGCTTTCCTCTTCGACAATTATATTCGACGAATTCTCGTGACGATCTTCGACCAACTGGCGGTGTTATCGAAGCTTATGCACCATTTCGTCGAGTTCTCAGCGACACGCGGAGTCGACTTGGAACCGCGAAATTTGCTACATAGGTGAAGGTGAACGTGAACGTGAACTCACCCGTGGTATGGTAAGGCGACATGTTAGCCGGGTCCAGAGTTTGGCTTAATTTAAGTTCCTGCATCGTCAACGGGGCGAGGGGCGTCAAGGTACCACCTGCTTTCGAAAAATCCCCCAAGGTTTTTCCCTATTTAGTCATCCCTCGACAACGTTCAGTGATCCGCTCGCATTATCGACGTCGCTGGCCGACCTCGCCTCGCCTTTAATCGTTCTTTCTTTTTGTCCTTTTTATTTCACCCGAAATAGGAGAGGGGGTTACTTTCGCCGATTTGCGAAAACCCGGAAAGGGTTTTTGATAGCTCCCGAGGTCAGAGCCGGGGGTTGTCGTTGCCCGTGGTCCCCTCGAATGGGGTTCAATCCGGCCACCCCAACCCACGTTACGTTATTATTCTCCGATCTCCGGCACAGTGCAGGAGTCATGTGTCTGAGTGACATTTGACGCAATCCATTATCGAAGGTTATTGTTGTACAGTTCGGTACGCGCCAAATACGCACACGATGCAAGGCGAGGTGAAAAAATGTTCGGCGACGTCGATCACGCGGCTTTTTTTCACGACTAGAAACATTACGCCTTTATCTTCCATTTTCAGGAATGATAATCAGCCAAATTCGAGCTTCCCATGGTCCCAAACCACCGCGATACCGTTCTTTGACCTCTGCCTGCCACCGCCATCATGCATCGTTTGGAAATGCGAAATTGTAAAGCATATAAAACACAAAGCCAGCGATACGCCGTTGCATCTAGATATTTACCTGCAGATGATATAACGGTAAAAAAGCTCACGGCCACTAAAACAAGACTATACCTACTTGAATTATACAGTAAAAGTGAAGAAGAAAAAAAAGGAAAAAAAAAAAAATACAAACAAACAGACGTGCACTTTTCGCAATCATTGCACAGCCGCAAATCGGCCAGCGATGACGAGGAGCAAAGGTGCGATATACGTATGATAAGTATAATCAAGAGGCAGAGCAGAGCGCGGAAGAGAGAGAAGGAGATCAACACGATGTGAAAAAAGTAGCAGGAGGGAAAGAAAAAGCTAAGGGCAAATAGAGGGAGAAGCTCACCTATGGTACCCCCTATGGGCGGGGTATAAAGATGGGGTGTTTGCGCCTGCGTCATCGTTCCGATGGAGCCGAGGGAGTCGTAGAGTTCGGTGGAGGTGGCCACGGCGGACCCGGGGAATCCCCCGTGTTCGTAGTACCCCGGACCACCGCCGCCACCGGCGTTCGCCCCACCGCCCCCGCCGCCGCCCCCACCTCCGCCACCTCCGCCACCTCCTCCGCCGCCCCCAAGTTCACTGAGGAGCTTATGCTCGTCCTTGATACTCCATTTACTCGACCACAGCTGCGTCAAAGAGGAACAAAGAAAGGAGGATTAAGCAACGTCGGACAAACGTGTCTCCCGTGGCTTGACCGTGACGGAAAAAATGCAGTTTCTCCAGTACAATCGAATCCTAGAAGGCTCGACTGGTGTCGTTTCATATTTCGACTGACGATAGAACGAAACGTCGACTTACGTTGGAGTAGAGCTGATCTCCGTTGTAGCTACTTCGTTGTCTCTTCAAGTCGTCCTCCGGGTGATCGCTCAGGTCGCGATTATCGTCTGCGGACAGATAAAGCGGGGGTGTAACGGTACGGAGAGATACAAATAATAGGCCGTTGCGTGGGTATTATATGGGTAAAAAAAAGCTCGAAGGCGGGCGGTGCAGCATCTCAAGTACAGAGGAGGCATGCACGACGTGCCTATTATACCTCGGACATATTTGCCGTCACCGCTCCGCATCCGGGAAAAAGATTTACTACACATCTATCGCGTGTTTATTATATATCGGGATTTACGATGAGAAAATGACGCGTCCCTGGCGCTTCGTAAATGTTTTACACCTAACTAAGCCCCCGTTAAACACGCCACGAATGGTTATAATGTATAAATTTTATTCGGTTCATCGATGCCGGAACTGTCCATACGTTTTTTTGTTTTATTTCTTCAATGTGCTTTTTTGCGCCTGGCCTATATCGCAGGTAGTAGGGTCGTTAACTGTTATGGCGCCCCATCCACGGACTGTGGAATTTGCAGGATGCGATTGAAAGACTCGTTTTCGTTCCATTGAAAGATCGATCGTGGTTTCGATCGGTGGAAGACCTTTTTCCCTTCGAATATTCGAAAATTCTAGGAGAGTAAAACAGGCCTTCAATGTTCCCTCTTACTTTACTCATTGTCAGTAATACCAAAGCTATCGAATGATCCGCAATTTGCCCGAAGCTGTTCTGCGGCCGTATCGATGTACATTGTATTTCTCTTTTTTACTACTCAGCGCGATCTTACATGCCCACATACCTGAAACACACGTCCCGTTCTGACATCAGACACGGGTGTATAGTTATACTGTTTCGCGGAACGGTCTTGGATCGAGTACAGTGACACTTATCGATTTCGCCAAGAGCAGCGTTCACCCCGCATATTGTTCCGTAAGATGAGGGAATGATGCCAAGCTGGAGTCGAGGTTTCGTACCGCGGATACAGGGCGATTCAGGTGTAATTTCGAGAAAAATTTCACTTCGAGGGACGGCAAGGTTTCCAGTTCGAATCGGTGAGTGACGTTTAATTTCAGAAAACGTGGATCTGCCGCTGCAAGAGCAGAAATTGATAAAAAAGGCTGATTTCGCCCCGTCGATTCGAACCAAGGTACGGATATATGAATTTCCGGTATCCGGAAAGGGCCTGTATGGCAGGTAGATCGACGTCACCTGCGCGAGAGGCCAAAGACACAAATGAAACGTGCGATTTAAATTGAATCCGTCGAGTCGTCGGTTGGGATCGAACGAGTTGTGCACGTGTTAGCGGCAGAGCCGGTGCAGCATCGCCGCGGGCATTGATGGATATAGAGAAACAATTTCGACTCCATTATACGTACACACATCTTTATTATCAGCGGGCGCAGCCTACATCCGGCGACGAACAACGCCGGCTCTCCTGGCTGCTCGGGGTTCGTTTGGGAATACAGTGGATCCGAGGGGCGGAGGGGGGCTCGAGTATCTCGAATAATTAAATGACCGGTCCGTCGGGGGCCTGGGGTCCGGGGACGAGCGTCGAGCAGAGGGCTCGTTAAATCCCGTCCACCCTGTCAAGTCGCTCCAATCGCAGATTGTCCGGCGTTTCGTCCGCGTGTGCGTGCGCCATCCTCACACGCACGCATTTTACACCGTCGCGTCGCCAAAGTTCGCCGACACAACCCCCGTGTTTTACACCGCTCCGGCACTACCACTCGGAACCCGCTGCTGATGGCGGCAGTACGGGACTCGCCCCTTGCTCGGGATGACCGCCATAAAATCCGCCTTGCCGGAGGTACGCGCGTCCAGCCCGCCAGCTGACCGAGCCGCGGTCGTTGAATTTCGACTTTACGATTGAATCGTTTGGATTAATTGTCGTTGTAATTGAACGCGCATCCGACTTTTCTCTCTGTTTTCTCTCTCCTCCCGAGAAGCCGGGGTGGCTTTGGACGGGGGCGGATTCCCGTACACTTGCCGGCGCGAGGTTTAATTAGATATCTGTATAATTCAAGGTCAACGGATCACTGGGTACCGATTAAAGAAATGGAGGAAAACAGGGAATTCGCAGCGTTGAGCTGGCTCTTCGGGGTCACGACGTTGCTCCTTTGACATTGAGAAGCGGATGTCGAAGCGCTTCTTCTCCTGCTTCTGGTATCCGTCGTCCGGGGAGGGGAGGGGGGGCATGAATAAGGAAAATTCTAGGGTATCCGGGAAAGAAACCGGCGACGCCAGAGGTAGGCAGAAAAGTTAACGTCTCCTTGAAAGGAGCGGTAAATTGAATAATTCGATCATAGGTTTGAAAGGACCCCGGTAGTTTCCCATGCGTTATTCGAAAGCAATTGAGTCAATGTCGAGCGATACAATACAAGGGTAATAATGGACTTTGGGATGAACCCGGCCCCCGTCTACGTACCCACCCCTCGACCTCTGTAATATACCAACGTCGACGTGTTGGTCCGACACGCACACGCTCTCGAAATACCCTGACAGGACAAAATCTCACCCGGGGGTAGTGGAGGGACGGGGCAGATGTACCGAAAACATTGATTCGAATTTCAAATATGCACCGCAAATCAACTCAATTATACTCCAGTATTTAATCAATTTAACACAGCTGTTATTCTCCCTCATTTGCAGAATTATATCAGCAAAATAGAAACATTGCAACGATACCGTGTAAATCTGTGCAAATTATATAACCGTGGTAATTTTTATGACCAATTAGAGACAATACTTTTCATCCGGAGTTTGCTGCAGTGAGAAAAATTTCATTTGTTACAGTAATTAGAAAAATTTAGTGAACCATTTTGCGCTACCGTCGATCCTTTTTTGGTAATTTCAACGCAAAATCAGTTTTTTTCGGTGTACTCTACTTTTTTAGTTAAATAAGGCTTTATCGTCAATTTATCGTTGCACAAGCATTAAATTTTCGCAACAGTTGCAAGAAAATGTAGTAAGAGTGATCGTAATGAGAAAGAATAGTAACGGATGCTAGACTCTCTGGTAACAGCTACGAAACTAATTTTCATTTTCTACCTACAACTATATTTTTCGATTGTGATAAAAAACGAAAATAATTAATGACCGAGCGGTAACCGGAACTAAAAATTTCTCTCGGTGTTATACTTTTTCGGAACAAAATCAGTTTTCAGCGCAAGATACCTAATTGATTTGCATGCGATCAAAGGCGCAAGAAATTCTGCGCTGTATGCATAAGCATAATAATCGCTGCGACGACGTTGGGAGGTTAAAAAATAACCATGTGCAGCATATGTGACTCGGCCTCGTCGCCGGGGATTTTAGCCAAATATGAAAACGACGCCGGGCGTCGACTCTGATGAGCGCTAATGCACCCGCCGTCCGTTTGAATTAGAACCGACCGCGGTCTTTGAAGTTTATAATCCGATACGCTCGCCCCGACGCTCGTCGCCAGGGCATTGAGTGCTTTCGCCGCAGTACCTACGCGCCACTTTGCAGTCGCCTGGGTGTAATCGAGTTCCTCTTCCCGATGCCTGTTCGTCTCTCCTCGACTCAGATCTGCGTATACGTATACAAGGCACCGACGTTACAACGCGTCGCCGTTGTTATCGCAATTTTTGTCCTACCTTACTCGTTAATTTTTAATTTTATTCCTTAACATTTTTCGATCTTCCAACGTACCCAGAGAAATGTAACAGAAATACAATTCTCTGTGAAAACTAGAAAAAAAAAAAAATAAATAAATACAAAATGGACCAAGGGAAGAAACCGGAGGTCGGCCGCCTCGAGTATTCGACACGGTTTCGCAGGGGCGGATGAGCGGGGTACCCGGGGCCCCGAGTCCACCGCCTTCGTCGTAGTCGTGCACGTGTCGGGAATATTTCAAACGCGTTATACTCACGCCGCGTGACGTAGAAATGAATGGCGGCACGTGCGTCGGGCCCGTTGACATTTGACCGATAGCCCGGCAAGCCGGGCGCGAATTAGAAATTCGTGTCGATAATCGCACGCACCTTACAACGCTACAGACGCCATCGTCGGCATCGCTGTTGCGAAACAAAACCCGATTATTACCGCACTACGGTCTTTTTACCCGGAATAATACGCCATTGTTGCAATTATATAGTCGAACCTCTTCCTTTCTCGATTCAGACCCCCCCCTCCCTCCCCCCCCCCGCTCCTCCCCGCCGCTCCCTCCTCAGCGTCTCTTTGTCGCTTTTTGCTTCCTCGTCTTTTCGCGCTCGCGTAAGTCACTTTTACAGGCCTCACTCTCCCTCACTCTCTCTCTCTCTTTGTTCCCGTTGTTATAGATTTAATTTGTATCAGAGCGAGGAGCACCTCGGTATGCACACCCCTTGACATCCGTCTCCTCCTACCGCGAGCCACTCTATCTCCGAAAGTTTGCAACAAAGTACGGCTGCATAATAATCGTCTTGTTTCTTGCGAAAAGCATTGTTTTCTTGTACGACGATTGTAACAAAAGCTGAATAGCTCAAAAGTCTACATCTCATTTCGTTCTAGATTCTTGCAATATTTCAAGTAGAATATAACAAAGTGAAGCTTTTGGACTCGTTCAGAGCTCGGTCAGCTCTTATACCGTAAAGTACGCTTAAAAATCTACCCTGTAGGAAATAGCGGAATTTGGTCTCTTACCGTCGTCGGTGCGTTTCCGCTTTATGCTATTTCCATTGGGGTCCTGATGGTGAGCCGGGATACCGAGAATGCCGCTGATGCTGTAGGCGTTGGGGGCAGTGGCGGCAGGGTGTCCGGCAGCGTTGGCGGGGGCGTGGGTGATGACGGATACGGAACCGCCAGACCCAGGTTGACCCTGGGGTTGTCCTTGCTGCTGGGCCTGCTGCTGTTGGTGGGCGTGTTTCGCCTTCTCGGCAGCCTTGTTCCTCACGATCCTGAAGCGATGGATGGTTCATGAAAAAGAATAACCAGAAGAAGAATTGCGATTAGACGACGGTCGTTGATCTGCCGCGGCGAACGCGTGTACGCAGGTAGAAGAAAGGTCGCAGCGATCGACTACCCAAAGTCGAACGAAACTGGCATGGCGGTGGCTATTCACCGCACGCGGCATTGTTTTCACCGGTCGAGTGGATCCTCGGTTATCGAGTGATTAATTACGATTAGGAGGGTCGCTCGTAGGCGGTCCCGGTTACTGCCGACGTATGCAACACGTATATTATACGTTATTATAGGTCCTTCTGGGCGGGTTAACGTCGGCTGTGCCGATACACGCATTCACGGATGCAGACGAGGAACCCAGGATGATGACTCGCGTTTTGCCACGCGTCGAAACACCGCGTGGTGCCGGCGATTCACCGTGCTACATCATCCCTCTCCCCCTATCCTCTCTTCGTCCGATACACGTAAAGATACCTACGACGTCTACTTACGCACGTGTATTGTGCATCCGCATCGATCTCGCATCATGATGTACCTACAACACTCCGATACCCCGTACCGGGGAACCTTTACATACATCGTGACAACCACTAGACGTCCGCATCGATTAGCTAGCCAATATTGTAGCCGGTATTACTTGCTAGTTTGCCCTTGGTATCAGATTATATTTATCATTTCTCATCCCCTCGAGATTGCACCCGCTGTCGTTGGCGCTTTTTTCTCGACTTGCTGTCGACTGCCGCCTCGTCTCATTTGCCGCGAATAGTTAATCGGTAGAAGAAGCTACTCCAAAACTACTTTCAACACCTTGAAAACATCGAGCTACAGATCTAGACGTCGGGTGTGGAATTAACGACGCGACAAACTTGGATACAGAGTTTTTTTCATTCATCAGATTGATAGAAACAACACGCGTTTGAATGGAAGGTAACCTTATCTTCTTCCTTAATCCCCAACCACCATAACCTGTCCTGATACCATCGCTTGACCGTGCAGGAAACATACTAATTGCCCGAGGCTAACACCGATTACCGAATATCGATCAGTTTAATCTTGATCTCGATCTCAGGAGTTCGTGACCAGGCGGTGGGTTCTGCATGGTTATGCGTGGTGAAGTAAATTCAGGGGTGGTGTTTCGGCTCGGGGGCGACGCAGTGATCAATCAGGCGACACCTGTTGCCCCGTAGCTCTGGAAGTTGGGTAGATACCTCGACCTCCGCTAACTCGGGGTGATTAGGCCCGATTCTCGCGTCTAGGTCCGTCCCTCACCCCCGCATCCCGGGGGCCGCGAGTGCAGACGATTGTGAAATCGGTCTAGGCCGATAATCACCGCGGTGTCCGCTTTGCGTTACGCTCGAATCTCGGCTCCTGCATGCCCGACTGGCTTCGATTTAACAAAATTGCGATGCCCTCGGTGATCGCGGCTCGGGCGCCACTCGAGTATCGCGTTATTGGAGCGCTGCGGGTGCTCCAGGTTCTGTGGATACAGATGGCACGTGACGCAAGGACACGAGGACTCGAGAGGAGAGCAAACAACGACGTTCTGCCGCTTCCGAACTCCGGAATTGCTTTTTAATTACCTCACGTGGTAATGAAGATCACTTAGAGATCGATCAGGGAGATTTTATGAAATTCGCACGAGTCCGCATTGTTTCGGTAGATACTGTTTACAAAGTCTGGCCGCAGATTTCATCCGAAAGATATCAAATTTCAATTCCATCTATTCGGTTTTTCTTTGCGAAGATCCGAAATGTCGGAAGAAATTTTATAGAATTTTACAGCTTTTCATTTATCGTTAGAAATAGTTTTCCCTCTTTTTCGGAAAATCTAGAAACTCTGAGCGCTTACCTGATCCCGCGCACCGATTCGGTTTGACTCAAAATATCGACCTTACGTTTTCCAACAACTAAACCACCATTCACGGTTGCAACACATAGACGCCAACTAGGGAGTAAAGGATAAATTGTAGAGAAGCGGCGCAACACCGCGAGGTTAAGGATAAGTTGGAACCGGGAACGGTGGTCGTAGGACGCAGAGATTCGAAGGAGGCGCAGCCGGGGGTCGGGGGGTGGAAAGGTGGGGTAGAATTATGGGGGCAGCGAGGCGAGGCGCCACGTGGGTGGAAGCTATGCCTCCCTTGGCGCCGGACGATCGCTCCCTAACGGCCACTCGACGACTAAACTACCCCGAGTCCTCCTTCTCCACCCCCGCCGCTGCCGAGGTCGTCGTTCCCGCGTCTTAACTCGAGTGTCTCGCGGCTCTCGCGGAGAAGAATAAGAGCGAGAAAAACCAGAAAAGGATAAAGAACAGGGAGATGAGCAGAGAATTGTGATGTTAGGTATGTACAGCCCGGTGAAAAGAGTTCCTCGTTCGATGAGAGCGAAGAATGAAAGAAGGAGAAATTGAGTAGAAACAAAGAATTGCGTACCATCGATTCGCTCCGAACTGTACGCGATATAGTGAAAGAGCCGGAAACTCGTCTGCGGTCGTTTTGAATCATTGCAGGAGTGATGAAAAAAAAGTTCATCGATGCGACAAAAATGATTGTTACAATTGTTCCAAGTGACGAAGCCAGGGAATATCGTTTGTGGAAATAGGAATTAAAGCATCCTGCGCACACGCGTGACCGATGAAACGAGTCGTTCCGACCAAGTCTTGTTCCAAAAAGACGCCTTCTTCGCAAAGTTGTTAAAATTCAAGTTTTACACGTATACGGAGATCTCATGCGACCGTTAGAAATGAATAAAACGAGGAGAAATCGAGAGTCGGAGTGGAACAGCGTTACCGGTACCTATGGGTATTAGGGAGGTGGATAACGTTTGAGTTTCGGAACTTGTATACGGCGGGGGAAAAGGAGACGAAGCGGAGGCAAAGCAGCGGCTCCAGTCTGGAACCGCAAACTTTAACGTCGGCATTACTTTTATGCGCAACTTTATGCCAAGTATCCCATCAAATATATGACCCAGGTCTTCTACATTCCGAGTGGGTAAAGAGAGGAGTGGTGGAGGAGTATCTGCGTGCCTTCGTTACACGTTGTACATACGTGTGCAGGTACATTCGCGTATCCAGACCCGTAGCCAGCTGTGCCGACCGACGGGAGGCCGCCCATATCCACTGGGCTAAATTATTGCAAATAAAACTTTATACACGCGAATTTCCCGCCTACCTCTGCAGCTCAACTCTAGCGAAAACTTTATCGCATTACGCAGCGTGTCTCCCGGTGGGAGTTGTGAAAACGTAACACATTCATCCCCCTCGTGTGGAAAATTCCGGCAAGGTTATACCGGCGAAAAAATACGGCCTGAAATTTTGATTGTCCGCGGATTTGGAACGCCCGGGTAAAAGGTTGTTGCGAAATTCATGCTTCACACTTCGGGATGGAGCTATTACGAGTGGTATTAGGAGTATTACGGTAAGAGGCGGCGTCCTGCGGCACTCGAGAACGGATTACAAGGGATTTTGGTATCCCCCACTCGGTTCGACCGAGCCCCGGTTCACGGGGAAACGGCAAAGTCAAGAGGGTCGCGTTCCGGTGCAGCAGCCGCACAATACTCGGGAGTCACTCTACCTATACGGATATACACGGGCATTGTGTGCACCGGCGCTTCACAATGCTCTGACTGCACGACTGGGTTATACATATACTCACACATACACGTACGTGTGATGCCTAGGCGAGCAGGCAACGCCACGGTGTATCAATTCATCTACTTATGTACTACACACACTCCGCGGTACGTACATGACCATGTACGACGCGATCGTTGTAGGTACTGCACTACGACGACGCGCACACTCGGAGAAACCACCGTGTCGGGTCTCTCACTGCGTAACTTTTTACCCCGTGCGGTAATTCGGATTTTCCTGTAATCAGCACGGATGCCTTTGTGCAAACCCTCGACGAGGAGAAAAAGTGAAGCAACGCGACACGCGAGATACGATTAACGTTTACGAAATAAGAGAGAGAATCGAGATGACTGGTCTGGTTCAGCGCCGTTGGGAAAGTCGACGACAAACTTCGTCAATCGATTATCAACGTCATCGGTATAATTATCCGATCGGAATTAGCAAGGATGAACCGGTTTATACCGGAACGGTACAAGTCCGTACAGCACGGTAATCGAGTAGTGAATAATTTGTCGATGCAGCAGCAACGCCAGCGAGTATTGGGCTGGATGCGGACAACAAAGCACGAGGCGGACGGTATTCGAGGACGAGGAGCACCCCTGGTGGTCGAGCCATTTCGTCATTTTGATGAACTGCCGTGTGTATAGTGTACGGTAGCAGCGTGGAGTGCATTATATTATACGTACACCTATCTCGGCGTATATACCTGAATCGCATTGTCAAAGAGGAGCAGCTGCCGCATCCCGATCCCCGAGCAGCATTTACCCGCGATGTTCAGCGGCGCTGGTACACAGTGAGAGACGACTATATTAACCGAGTATCCCTGACGTCCCGGTGCACCGTCGCCTCGGATGCCGTGCACGCCGCCGTCGAGAGGACGCCGTGTTTGTTTGCGTTGTGTCCCCGACTGCACAAAGGGCCCAGGGGGCCCCCCGGAATACACCGGCGAGTCAACAGCGACGAGGACGCTTTTCCCGCTCGCAGTCCCATATAGCTCGCTCGATTTACGATGTATCATTCCACGCTGCCCCCTCCCTTCCCCTTTCACCATCCATGGGGGGCACCCTCCTCATGGGAAGCATGGCAAGTTAGTTTTACACCTCCGAAGTCGAGGCAAGGGTCCGATCGTTCGGTGGATTGTCAATTTTTCTTTATTCTTTTTTATTTAGCAATCAACGGACCGATTTGATCCTCTTTACACGTGCAACATTCTGCTTTACAGAAAAGCTGCATTATCATTTGATTGGAACTTTGAGAATCGGTCGTTACGGTTTCTTGACCAAGGCACTGATTAAAATTCTATAACTACAAAGCCTGAATCGAAACGCGTCGGAAGGCCGCATTTTTATGGGAGCTGTACGCTCGTTCAAGCAGTCGAACCGGATATCCGAAAATGTTGAGTATCCGTAGAGAGGGTTTCTTTGGTTTCCTCGCATCGGTCCTCCGACCTCGGATTCTTGATTTCAAACCATCGCTGACAATCGAGGAAGTTCCCGTGTCTCGGGGTTCTCGAAAACCGCAGAGGCCGCCGAGTAGAAAAGGTCGGCGGAAGCGAGGGTCACCGAGTGGGCGTATCGCGATATCATTACCCGAAACTTTGATCGGAATGAATAAAGCCCGCGTGAATAGGTGGCCGGGAATCCGCGGCAGCATCGTCGAGTCAAAATGGAATTTAGCGGGGTAGGATTTTCGCGAAGCTGTGGAAAAGGGTCCCCGATATTAGGGCGAGCTTCCGGTCCCGTCGTGGCTCCGTCTGTCCTCTGACGTCTCCAGGGCAACGGTTGCCCTCCTCCCGATTCCCAGGCCCGTTCTCTCCGATCCTCCGAGTGTAAGAGAGTCGAAGGGATCCGCCGCCACCGGCGCGTAATTGTAACTTCGTTTGAGGCTAATTTCGGGCTGGAGGGTATGATGAAACGCGGTAATAATTGCGTTATTCAGACAAAGGGCCGTTATGGATACGCGCCGGTGGTAACCGCCCTCACCCTCCGTCGGCCGGGGATCCTCCGCCGCCGTCGACGTTACCGCGTTTGGCGAATAAGGGAGGAGGGTTACACTCCGCAAATATGGCCGCTTTAACGTACCTCCGCACCCGGGAACCATATTGTCTCTCTATGCCGTATATTGTAAAACAAAATTATGTCCCTCGCCGCCGTGTCTACCCGCCCGAGGCAAATGGCGACCCTTCCACCATCCCCGTTCCCCACCCCTCTCCTCTCCTCTGCACCTACACCTCCACCTACACCCTCCTCGTCTCGTAGGTCTGCCCGAATACCCGGCTCACGTAAATCTCGTTACTCCCGAAAACCCTCTTTGTCATTTCGACGAGTCGAACGACGGGGATACTCCGCAATTGCACAGTCAACGCTTGTGCCAATCTCAAGGATTCGTTCCGTTTCGATCGTTTAAAAAGGTACTTTGGGTTTGACACCTGTGAATTTTCATCCACCTTAAGGCACCGCGATCATCTTCGACGCGAAACGGACCAATGCACGTCACGGATCAAGATGTACGTACGTACACGGTTGGTACACCTGTCGCGATATTGGGCGGAGTGAATTTCCGCGGGTTATTTATGTAGGTGTAATTTAATAATCGCGAGATGAGGAGGGTAGATAGGAATATGTGGGTTCGAGTAGAGCGGAGGTCGAGTAAGTGGCACAAAAGTAGCGTCGGCGTGGCCGTTCCTCGTTGCTTACGCCGGGCCATATGGCTGCGCGGGAGTTTTCGCAGGGGTGCGAAATGACATGGAAGTAATGGACCCGCCCTTATTGTGCATCCGGCAGATTGACCCGTCAGATAGAGTCGAGAGTCCCGCTCCCGGTATCCACACCGAGAAAAATCTACGCGATGACGGATTGATACAATTCCCGAGAGCGAGATTTCGCTCGACAGATTTTCTACCAACTGTTACGCCTCTCGCTCGACTTCCTTCGGTCCGATCCGACGCCACCTCTGCCTTCGACGACCGTTCTCCCGCTCCGCTGGCCTTCCAGCTTCGTACCGCGAACACCTTCTGGGTACACGGTGTCAACATTTTCGCATGGTTTCCGACATCCGTTCCGTCCACACAAGCGGTTTTTACCGTATTCGGATTCGACCATTGTCGGCCTCTGGAGTATGTTCAGGGAGTAATTCCTTGTCAAACTATACCGAAAAACGATTAACCTGCACTGTACAGATTACTCTCCAAGTGCGGTGACATTTCCATGTAAGTTGGAAGAAGCTTGGTATACAAAGAGCACCGGAAGCTCGACACTCGCAGTTTTCGCGCAGACGCCAAGTTGATTTTAGCTCTCCCATGACGAAAGATTTCCAACGATTCTGTCAGCTCTGACGTTATCCGATTTTCTGCTTTCTGTTTCACGATACTCGTACGGCGATATTCCGTTCGGACAGCCAGCTATGGAGGTTTGTCGCAACAAGCGGTGGGAATAAATTGTTCGCATGGGATCAACGATCGATTTGCAGTTTCCGTGAACCTGACCATCCTGACTTCGAAAAAATAATCAAACGCAGGATTGATTTCTGACGAGATACCGTTTGAATGCTAATTTTAGACTCCAGTACCTAATCCGCGACGATAATTTCCGAACTACCAAAGATGTGACCAATTTTCATAATCGAACAACGCCGACGACAGCTTCGTTCCAAAAGTTTGCCGGTCTTTTTCCCAAGGTTTCAAAGTAGTGAAATTGAACCGATCTCTTGAAAAAAGGTAAAAATAAAGCGCAACGAAAATGCGGTAGCGAGTTGGATAGGTAAGGGGATGAGAAGGACGGGGAATTTTCAGGAGGAAATATTGATAGGCTCGGCTTTGGCTGCGGAGTCACGGTTGAGCAGGCGGTTCTCCGCCGAGGTATATCTTACGGTTTGCTCGACGAGAGTCGTTTCGTTGTGTCTCGCACTCACACCCCCACGGTTAAGCCGGGTACCTAAGGAATACGACTTGCGCACACGATCGCACGCACGGCGGCACACCTACGTGCATGGAAGGAGCGAGTGGAGCTCACGGCAGACTCTTAGGCGCGGATCGATAGGCACCGAGCAGGCTTGCCCAAGGTTCCCCTGCACGCTCCGATATCCAGCCATCCAGCCATCCAGAGTCCAGCCGCCTCCTCCTCGCGCCTATCCAGCCGCACCACTTTACGGAGCCCATGGAACCCGCAACCCCGGCAGCATCGCAGAAAGCCTTTTTCCCGGCTTCCTGTTGGTCCAGATACGTATTTATCACCCCTGCGGCCGGCTTCCTCGTCCTTGGCCTTAATCCCGGTGGTCCGGGCCGCTTTTCGCTGGCAAAGCACCACGCCGCGGTTCGAGCGGAGCTTCGCAGCTTCGGTCAGTTCACAGCCGTGAAATCGGCGAGGATTGGAAAGGGATCCGTGCGATCTCGATTCGTCGCACTGTCGCAAAAACAAATTCGTGTCTTCTGCCTCGTACAAAATGGCCGGGATTTTTTGCTCGTTTATTCACCGCCGATGGCTGAGGATCGTTTTCCTCTACTCACTGAGCTCGGGCTCCGACTAATTGCCTTCCTCGCTCTCGCCTTATCCCCGTTTTTCACTCTCTCTCTCTCCCTATCTTTTTCTATCCTTTTCCGCTCCATCGAAGCCTCGTGGTTCTCGGTCAATCGGCGAAAACCTTCGCTGACCTACGCGCGACAAAACACAAGTCTAATCGGAGGGCGATAGTTTGTCAGAAACGGAAGGGACCAATTGAGTTTTGATGCTAGATTGCGGCGAGTTTTGTTCCAATGTTTTCTTTTTTTCTTACCGCAGGACGCTCGTTTCAGATTCCCCTTCGTCAAAGGATCGCTTCAATTTTTCCTTACTGCAGCATTTGCGTTTTAAAATAACCGACGGGTAATTGTGTAACGGATACCTAACCGAGACACTTGAGTACAAGCGCGTCACTTCCGGACAAAGAGTAGAGGGGGGAAACAGAGAAGAAGAAAAACCGAACTGAGAACGAGAAAAAGAAACGTACGAGAAAAACGATCGTCTAGTACAAGTAAAATAATGGTCGAGTGGCTCTTTGCGAAAATAACATCCAGGATATATTTCATCCCTAAACAGAAGAACGGAGGTAAATATGTCGCGTGATGGTCGGTTTTGGGGTGATAAATCCTGAAACGTGGAACAAAAGGATAGCTGGAATTGCCCGGACGTCGTGGCGATTGAAAAATTCTCGCTCAGTTCCCGCGTTCGCGTATAATTTGTCTGTGTTGAAAGATCGTTAGCGGATCCTAGGCTTGTGTGGGTATATTTATAAATTGGTTTGAATGTTCGCATTATGCGCGAGCTCGATCTGTACCTAATTTTTTGTTCCGCTACTCCGCAACCTTTGAGGGGGCTGGTATACAAGCCGGTACATTCCCACCCGCGGAGGTTTATCCTCTCTATAGAAGGACTCGAGGCGAGTTTTTCCGAGCGATCTACTCTCCAGATTCAGATCAATACCCGACATCTGGGCTCTCGGATCGCGCGGGGCCGAAGAGGACAAGGAGCGAGGAAGAGGACGAGGAGCGAGGAAGAGGACGAGGAGGAGGAGGAGGAGGAGGAGTAGGAGGAGGAGGAGGAGGAGGAGGAGGAGGAGGAGGAGGATAAGGATGAGGTGGCGAGGTGGAGGTGGAGGCCTCGCTCGAGCAACAAGCCACAGCGGCACACCCTTGGCTGCAATCCTAGGAATACGAAACCACCGTTTTCCGACGCGGCGGTATAACTTGATGCCCGTTGGTGTAACAACGCTCTTTACAA
This sequence comes from Neodiprion fabricii, assembly GCF_021155785.1. Classification (NCBI taxonomy): domain Eukaryota; kingdom Metazoa; phylum Arthropoda; class Insecta; order Hymenoptera; family Diprionidae; genus Neodiprion; species Neodiprion fabricii. The sequence continues at coordinate 1,353,349 of NC_060239.1, forward strand.
ACCCGAAATTCGAATCGGGAATTTCGCTTTGTAACTGAAATTCAATCAAATATTGCCTACGAATGAAAACACAATATCAGTTCAATGTACCCCGGGAAGAAAAGCAACAAGACTAAAATTGACTTCATGAATTCAAAAAACTTGACCCGATATCAGTTCGAAAGGCCCAGGAACTTGGACTTGTACCATGATTCCAAATTAATTCTCATGTCACGATTTCACGTGATTTCTGATGACTTTATAACAATTCTGACAAATTACAGCGGTACTGTAGATGATTGAAGCGAAAACTCGTTTTGTTTAGACAACCGTGTCGTTTGTTCGATATTATACAGCCATTACCGATAGCACCGTCGCTTCGGCATATGCCGACACCGATCGCTCGAGTGTTTGGATCGAGGTTAAGACACTCGAGATCGCTAATCGCTGACAACGAGACGACTGCACTGTCAGGCTGACGACATTCGAAACATTATCTTCATCAAAAAGTTAGCAGAGAATTTTTCCGTGAAATAAAAAAGTTAATCATCGATCCCGTTGATCTGCAGTACAAAATGAGTCGAAAAGGAAAAAACAATCCGTATCTTAAATTCACTGATCAGTCCAGACCACCAACATGTTGTTTTTCGATGCAAATCTTCGGTTCTCGACTCTCTTACAACAATCCAACACGATTATCAGGCTCTTATCTTCACTTTGAACACGCGTACCTACGCACCTGATTGCGTTTCTTCACCCCGCGATCTTTCTTATCGCTATTCATCGGTACAAAGTACAACCAGCGACTACTGCAGGGCGGCGAACATAAGCGTACAACGACTACCGGCATGGTATAGTCCCGAGGGCTGGTTGACCTTTTGGAGAAGCGCGGCAGGTCCGCCGAGGGAATTGGGGGATTAATTCAAGTGTTTTTGGCCCCCGGGGGTCCGCGGCTGGGGCAGGGGGGGCGAAGCGGGCCGATCGACGGAGCCACGTTCCCGGCTGTTCCCGGCGCAGAAACGGGAACTCGGGGGTGGATGCGGCGCCCCCAGGGGAGGGCATTACGGCGTATCAGCACCGCACAAACCCGAGATCGGGTGGAAAGGTGGCGAGGGGGCGATATGGCGGCAAGGGCGGCGGGGGGGGAGGGGGAGGCGCCCCTCTTCACAGGCAGCCCCCGAGCCCGAAATTCGAATAGTCGAATGCTCGAACACAGCCTACATTCAACCCCCGAGTTTCCTTGCCCCCGTCAGTCACCTAGCTCGTCGTTGATCTGCTCACATATGTCCCGAGATTTAATCAGCCGGTACTTCAGTCGGCTTTATCTCCTGCTTATCTACAACCCCGGATCCCTTCGCCCCGCAACACTCAACCTCCTCCCCCTGCGCTCTTCGTGGGTGCTAATGAAATTGAGTGTAACGCGTATCGAATTCGCTACAAGTGGAATCCGCTAACGCGATCAACTAGTGTTAATGGTGCCTCACGCAAATTAGTTTGTTAGATGTGCGCGGAAGTTGAGCGTCGCTGTTATTATTATATATGTACGTATCGACCGAAGGGGTTTCTATAAGTATGAACTTTTTTCAATGCAATTTTATGCCCGATTCGAAACTCGATGTGTGAGCGAGACGGGGGAAAAATATGTCTATATTTCATGGGAAGGGAGAGGAGTTTACGCGTTTCTTGATTTCGTTAAGGTCTGACGGAAAAACGAGAAAACAAAACCAAACTCGTCACCGCTGATCGTCAAGTGTAATAATTTCCAATTAAATGACGTTCGTAATACAAGCATACATCTTTACATCCATCTTTATTTTATCGAGTCAAATTTTCTATCCAAAAACTGTTGAAAACTTCAAGGATCTCGTCGAAAATCGTAACATTTATCGTATAAGCTTGACGAGAGTCAAAGTAATCGTATTCCTCTGCAGAATCTATTAATAAGTTTGCAAGCGACTGATTTTATTTATTCTTTCATTCGACTCACCGGTTGATCGACGAGACGGAGGGAACATTGTCCTGGGAGCAGATGCCCTCAGCCAGGAGCCTGTCCCGGATCTCCCACGCGAACATCGTCGGGTTGTCCCTCTTGTAGTTGGCGATAGCGTCGACGACCGGCGGCGTTGCTACCTTAGGTTTCGAGCCGCCTATCACGCCGGCCTTGAAGCTTCCGGTCTCGTAGTACCTGCGGGGTGAACGAACGTGCGTATATACACAAGGAAACGCCTCGTAAAAATAAATGATGCAACCAAAAATAAAAAAGTAAAAAGAAAAAAAAAAAAAAAACCAATGAAAAACAAACGCCCGAACCAAAATTTCACCGTTACGCAACAACCGCGTTCGAGAAATGGACACAACAGGATCGACCATTACGTAGATATAGAATACGTGGATTCGGACCCCCCGTCATGGCCTAGGCGGCGTCCGATCTTATCAATGCGGGGTGGCCGTGTTCTCAACGAGCCCTTTGTGCCTAATTAGTTAAATAATATCTTCGCTCGTACTTTGATTCAATTACGGAGAGCCCGCAATAATGGTTCGGTTGTGGCCCCGGACTCGGTTTAAGGTCCTGATTGATGCCGGTCTCGTTGCCGCCGCCGCCGCCGCCGCCGCGTTCTCTAATTCTCACCCATGAACAGTTTTCCACGTAAGTATATTACGCGTGATACGCCTGAGATTCTCTGCTTGTGCGAACGTGAAATTTTCCACTTTTCCCCATGGGATTTCGCAACGTTCTTTCGCAGGGTAGAGGGGGGAGAAATAAAAAGTAAACTAAGAAAAAAACCTGGCATAAAAGAAGCACTCCAAAAGGGTAAAATTTTGATCGAATTTTTTCCATAAAAATCGCATAAAAATTCAGCCCTGTTGTTCAAGGCGGGTCCAGACCAGGAATAGCCTGTATAGGCATCGTTCTGCACTGTATGTGCGATTAGGTTTATACGATTATGACCCTCCCCACATCCCGGCTCGAGTCGAGGGTAGAAAAAAGGAAAAATTTCACCCGCGAACACATGGCGTCGTATTATATTCTCGACGGGTGAATAATATACAGTGTGTGGGTGTTTGTTATACATATATTTAAAACGTACGATATTTTCTTCTCTCTTATTATTCGCGATATCCTCCCTCGTGTACACCCTTTTCCAGAGTTGATTTACTCTTCTCGTTTTCACAAATCTACCGAAAGTCGCTTATATCCGAACACGTGTTGTGCTGCAACGTGTTATAACGTTCCGAAATGCATGGTGAACTTGAAAGTGTGATGGAAAAAAGGCGGGTTCGTGAAGGTATGAATCGCACATTTTTTTCTTCCACATCGTCTCTACGCGATTTCAACCCTTTCCAACAAACTGACATTCGAACAACGGTATTATTTGAGACGTAGGTGCGTCGATTCGTACTCTTCGAGTGTGAAATAAGATTGCAGATTGCAGAGTACAAAGAAAAAGAAAAAGGAAAAAGAAAAATAACCCGCGACGACGATAAAATGGCGAAGGGCTCGCTAGAGGTGGAGGGGAAATACCGGAAGGAAGGCCCCGGGCGGTGCCCGATGCGGTTTTCGTGTTTTTTCGTCCCGGGCATAACCGGCCTCGTGCCCGTTTGATGGACCCCCGGAATTGGCGACGATTCCGGACCGCACGCTAGCGGCCTCTCACAATAACAGATCCTTAATGCATACATGCCAGAATTGCTACCCAAGTGAGCGCATAAATCTAAGCAGATAGGCGTACAAATTTTCTAACGCTACGTTCGTCACTCATAAATTGGATTATATTTATGCAAATAATAATACATATTATAATAGTCATTGTATTTATTTTATTTTATTTTATTTTATTTTATTCTATTTATTTTCTCTTTGCAAATTTGAAAGTAAAATTGAACCAAAAATAATCCCTACATTGTACTTCGAAAGTCATCCCGAATTTGTAAAAGAAAGTATCTGTTACTATTTTGTGTATTCGGATACGATATAGTATAGAACATTGAATATTTCACAAATTATTGACGCATCTGGGAGCCAAGATGGTTTTCCTGAGGCAAAGCAGGAAGCCGAACACTGAAATTGTGCTCAAGATTTTAAATACAGATCTTCTAGTAGATTAGTTTTATTCCGCTGCAGAATATAAGAGTCGTTCGTTCTACTGGGACAACTATTTTTTACAAATTCATTGGAATAGTTTCTTGTTAACAGTCGATTCAATATTTCTCTATGTTTATCACTGGGTACCCGGACAAATATTTAAATAGTATTTAAAATGACAAAACGTGTATATCCAATGTAGACTTAAAAAAATAAATTATCGAAAATTGAAACTGCATTTTCTTGCTGCCAACATCACACTTTACGTAAAAAAAACTAAATAAGGACTGAAAATGTTTTCTAATAAAAAACATTTATCTACATATTAATCCGGGCTCTATCGATAAAAATCACTACAAGCCATTGTTTACAGTACTAGTCTACCATGTCTTGCGTCGTTAAAAAATTTCCCGTGGCTTGCCGATACCCAAATTCACCCAACACACAAAGTGCAACTACCTCGCGATGAAATGACTAAAAAGTATTGATTCTCGACTCGACAACCACCTTAAACACGTTGGTTTAACGTCTCGTCGACTTATCTGTGAATGGGTAGGAGTGCATTCGACGCGCACATCTCGGTATTGAACAGAAAAATATTCGCCGTTATACTCGACCCTCGAGTAGTTCAATCGCTTTCCTCCATTCCTTGAGCTTCCGGTCGCGCCAGCTTCCTTCCCGCAAGGGGCAAGGGGTCGTTTATACTTTCGCCTGCGCACCCCTCGACCGCGACGCATCACGAATCCCGAATTTTCCGGCGGCAATCGCGGAGCGGCGAATTTCCAAGGAACGGAGGAAATTTCGCGAGGCGCGGAAGAACGAGAAACGAACGAAAGGCGAATCGATGCTCGAAGGAAAACTCGAGCTACTCACCTCGACAGTATCTTCGAAACGCAGCCGTGAGATACCCTGAGTTGCCTGCTGATGTCGCAAGGTCTGACGCCGCTGTGGGCCAACTCGACGATTCTCTGCCTCACGACGTCCGGCAAAGGTCTTCCGTTAACAAAAACGCCCCCAAGTTGATTTACTCCACCGTGGCCTGGAAACAGAAAAGAAAAAACAACGATCAGACTTGAAAGTCTTTTTTTACCCTTCGACGCTGTCGGGTCAACTCGTGCCGAGTGTATAACGCATGGGTGGGTACGTGCCGAAATAAGGAATCGATCTGAAATCGATCGCGGTATAAAGTAAAACCGGCCGATTTATTTCTTAACTGTCCGTTTCTCGGTTTTCAAAGAAAAAAGGAAGTTATTGCAGTCGCCGCGAAAATCGACAGTTTGGTTTTCACTATATCTCCATATTTTCAAGTTTAGAGATTGACCTCCGATCATTTTCAGATGGACGTCTGTCCGCGTGTATGTTTATACGCATGTATTTACGTGTGTCGTCAATTTTTTTACCGAACGAGTTACCGGATTTCAATGATTTTGGTCTCAATCGTTGCGGCTTTTCCATACTTAGAACCGATAAGATTTTGTTTTTGATCGGTACCGTAATTTTTCAATTATTTAAGTAACAAAATTCCAAGAAGGCAAATAAAAATTATGCTATTTTGAGAATGGATTAATGGATTTGAATGAAAATTGGTACCTTGAGATTTTGCTAAATGAATAAGCTGAAAAAATGGAATAACATAATGTGTATTTTGCTGAAAATTAGCACTCGCCGGCTCGTTGGCTGTCTGATCACGAATCTGAAGTCAGATTGCAAAATCTAAAATAGCGATTCAATATGACGGGAAAAAATCTTCAAATATCCCGATTACAGTAGAAATCAATAATCGGAACTTTTTTGGGTCACCGATAACCAATCGAAACCGAAATGAAAAAGATCGTCATATTTTCATGTAATACAGTATCCGAGGGCTTTAAAATCATTAATCACGAATTTGAATTTGTAGTTCAAAGTTCGAATTCGGTATATCATTCTCTTTCGTTCGCCACGAACTTGGAACCTGCAGTGCGAGAATGGAAAGTTCGAAGGCTGGCTCATGACCAGTCTAAATCCGCTTATTCACTGCAGAATTGCAATTTTTGAAACAACGTCAACGATTGTAACGTACCGAGTGTAACTTGGTCCCGATTCGCTACGGAATGAATTTCAGCGAACCGTCAATTTCATGGCTGCCTTGTCGGAAAACAGCAGCTCGAACAAACTTCTCGCCGAGAGAGAGACGTACGTGGAAAGAAACATCGAGTCGTAATAACACCGTCGACAGAGACCAGGGCACGAGATAATTCTATTAGCCGGAGGGGTGGTTCTTAGGGGTTGTTGTCGCGGGGCGGCTGATCATTTGATCATTGGTGCGCTGGCCCGAAAGCAGGGACATATGTCGCCGAGGCCTTTTCGCGCGTGTTAAGGTGCCTCGCAGCCCTGCCATGCCCGACAGGCCAAAACTTCCATTATAATATTAGGCCACTGGCCGCACCGGGTTATGCGTCAATTTATTGCCGTACCAACGGTATATAATCTCATAACCAACCGCCAGGCTGTCTTTCTATCTTTCTCTCTTATTTTTTCTCTCTCCGTTGGCCACCCGGGGCAGCCAGATGTCGTCTCAATTCGCAGGACTAGAGGCTGCTTTTCATCCGCACAACTCGGTCGAAGAATCGGTTAGCGTCTTAATTTTCAAAATTAAGAAGATCGAGTAGGTATGCGAACAGAGAACCCGAGGTGATCGGAATCTCAAACGTTTCCTGTCACGGCGCAGCTTTGCAACGCTCGATAAATTTCCTGCGACGGTTAGCGCGGTGGAAACGAATGAAAAGCGACAAACGTTAACTCTGCGTCGTTGATTTCGAAAGTAGATGAAAAATTTTTCGCCGCAATAGCGAAACGGTGAAAATGAATGAGAATATTTCCAGACCTGGGAATCTAGCTTCGACTAACGCGATATTGTAAAGGGAATACTAATGACGTCTGCAACTTGCAGTGATAAATGACGTCGGTCTCCGAGAAGCGATAAAAACGTTTTCACCCCGCTGCTGAAATAAGAGCAGGGCATGGATGGCTAGGAAGTTGAAGTCCGCGCGTACACGCGTAGATTCCGCGTTTTTTCCACCTCTCATTTTCCCCGATCGATCGGCCGAGAGAATAAAGAAACAATGAGGATATTCGGAGAGAAAGCAGACACATATACGCGTTGCGGCTAAGCGCGGTGAACGGTCGTTATCGAAATCGGACTGCAGCCTGCACGGCTCCCGACTTCCGGTCGCAAATCAATTGCTATCCGCGTTTATGGTTGCGCCCCGCGGCGCGGCATCGGGGCATCGAAATCGCGGTTATACGCAAAAAGCTCCGCTGTGAGATGGACACTCTGGGATTTCCTACGCCGATCGCTCTCTGACCGTCAGCGACCATCGCCTCGCTTCCGATTGCCCCCCCCCCCCCCCCCGCACTTCACCCTCCAGGGTTGACTTCATTTTTCTTCTTCACAATTCATCGCGAAGCACAAAACGAACTCACGCAATATACGTATACATATATATATTATATATACACGGATTATAGATGCGCTGCTATGTAATTGTGATGTTTCGGGCGTGGGTAAAAATATAGAAAGATCATTAAATTGATGGAGCAGAATATCGAGTTTTTAAAGAAGCGAAAGCTCAATTTATAGAATTTAAAATAAATTTTAAAGTAAAGGTATGGAGAAGTAAAAGAAAAGAAAAGACAGAACGTGGAATACCGAACTGTACAATCGTCCGAATTTCTCTCGATGATATAGAATCGTATAAAGATTTGCGATTTTGCTGTTCTACGTTCCGACTTTCTATATTTACAATTTTTTATACTTGGACTTTTAGAATTTCAAAATTGTATGCTCAAGATTTTCGCGCCTATGAAAATTCGATATTCTGATCCTTCTGTCAATCGAAAATTCTAGTTTCTTACCCCAACCTGATATTTTTCTTTTTATTCCGAAAAAGTTTCTCTGTCATATCAAAAAAAAAAGCCTCCCTAAAGTGAAAATTCAGGATTGAAACGATTTCTGCTTCGACGAGTTAGTATTTCTTTAGTTTCAAGGACTAGACGCATGATTTACACGCAGTATAAAATCGAATCGTATCTGTACGTAGGTGTGTGGGTATGAATCCGCATGCAAGGTGAATGCATAATGAAAAGTGGAAGGCACGCGCGTTCACGCAGATCTCAAATCACCGGGGTAAAGGAATACTCACGCGCCGCGACTTGTGTCACCAGAGAAGACGGAGTATCGAATACGGCGGGAATATCCTGGAGGTGATATTCGATACTTTTGTCGCGACGTGTGTGTATAAACCGTATATTCTGTATACTCCGCGTCGTTTCCTGTCGAGATAGATAGCTGGAACTCTGTTATTCCGCTCGCCGATTCACATCGAGATGATAAATCTTGCCGAAAATAATTTGAAATGGAATAAAAATATTTATTACATTAAAACTACGAAACGCGTTACAAATCCCAAATTCGATAATCAAATTCGTTGACATATCTGGCTTACAGTCGTACTCGAAACATTTCCTTGCGCAACTTTTTGATGTAAAAAAAGATTAATCGTCAATACTTGTTTGCGTGTAAATGTAATTACATCTCACGGTGATAACACGGTAAAAAATCTTTTCAACGAGTGGTCGAAGTGTCCAACAAACAACGTCTTGGACAAAATTCACATCCGTCGGAGTATCGCATCCGCGTGCGAAATATCCGCTACGAAAGAGCTGCCATTTTTCTTACTGATACAGATTGAAGCTCAGTGTACGAATTTAACAATTTTTTACTGTAATTAAAAAATTTAATCCGCACTGTTGACACAACAAGAAAATGAGAAATATGGAAGTAGAATAATATCATATCATGGATAAAACGAGTGTGAGAACGAAATCTCTGACTTTGACTGTAATTTGATTCCTGTTCTTTTTTTTTCTTGTTTTTCCGTTTTGCACTCTCTTGTCTCCAAAGAATAAAATTTCCAATTTTCACAGTTTGCGAATATTCTGTACCAGATTGTTACGTCGTACGTTTCCAAGTACAGAGACCGTCGATCGGCGATGCGACGGCTCGACGAAGCGGACAGAATTTCCGACAGTAAAATATGAATCGCGTGAGTGAACAACATTTGTATTATTATTAACAGCGGTAGTGACGCGCTAAAGATAGCATTAGCTCAAGTAATTCCTCAATTATACTCTTCTGCAATAGAAAATAAAGAAAAAATAATAATGTTTTCCACATCATTCCCGCTCCTCTATCAAAAATTTGCAATACTTGTATAAACAAAGTTTCGCCGGAGATTATTGTCACAGACAAACAAATTGGTCAACGATTGGCTAGAAACGAATCTGACGTACACAAATAGTATACCGTGCAGATCGTTGAGAATAATTATAGAAATTATGTAACTTTTTAGACGGAATACAGAGCTCAGGGTGCAAAAAATCGCAAAATCAAAACACGTCACACGATTCCTTGAAACTAAAATAAAAAGAAGCAGCAAACGTCAACGACGGAGCAAAATTGATAGAACGAAGAAGAAAAATAAAATGCCAACAACCGCTCACACTTATCCTAGAAAACTATTTCACCGTTGCTACCGCATTTAATTAACAACCGCACGTTTGTCACTGTGAAGCGAAATTAGCACGACAACGTTCGAAAATCACGCGCGAAGGATGTAAATTTTATCAGGAACCGATCGAGCATTTTACCGACTCGTCGTGAAAAAAATCATGATTCATTAGATTCATTAGACGAGGTAACATCCGTCTCCCTTACAGGTATAATATTCCATCATGTTCTGATTGTATCGATAGGCGGTGCTCAGGTCCATGGCGCCTGTTTCGAGCACCTGGTCGAGCTCCGTTCTTACTCCGGGCTTCTCTCCTCTCCGGTCACTCGGAATCGCCTCCCCCGCACCGATTGTCAAATTTGAAAAGCCCGAGGCCGGTGATCTCGGTTTGGCGCTTACAGACGAAATCCTCGTTGATTTTTCACGGGGACAAACCGTCGTCAAGAAATCCTTTGTCGAGGACCGCGGGTGGCTCTTCGAGACCGCTGCGGCGGCCCGGCGGCCCCTTCATCCCGGGGCCCAGGATACGATTCTCCGACCCCGAGGATGGGAAGGGAATAGAAATAAAATCGAAAACAAATATCGCACAAGATTTCCACGAGTCGCACGGATTTCGTTCGTCCTTTCACGTCCTTTTCACTTCGGCTACTACGTTTCCATTTCGCACCGCTGACCACCTATACCTTTATACACGTCCGAATAATCAACCGGCACCACAACTCCCGACACGCACTGCACTGCCGCGGCCGCGGTTACTCTTTCCCCCGAAAATAAATAAAAAAACAAACAAACAAACAAACAAACTTATAACCCTCCCGCACTGGCGTAATCGCGAAAATCGGGGGCGCGGACGGAGCTGCGAGGCGGCTGCTCGCGGGCAGCGTGGCACGTGTGATTTTGACTTCTAGAAGCCCGCGAGAGAGAGAGCGCGGTGGCTCTCCTCCTCGCTCTCGAACGGCGCTCCGCCCCCAACCCCTAGTCAAGGATCCAGCATCGCGACGCCGGGCACCGATTCGTTCGGTGGCAGCGTCACGTGGCCGAAAGGGGCGGGACGAGCTTCGGGGTTGCTACGACGACGCTCCCGCGACGCTCCCGCGACGCTCTCCGCACCACCGAACTATCCGACTCGATTACGACGGGATCGCGGGGCAAAGATTCCGCCAAATAAACGCGACAATTTTGAACTCGGATTCACGTTCGCGCTTCGGGCTGTTGTTACCGTACGAAAACAATATCGATTATTCCCCTTGGCTAATTCCCGCGTGCCCACGTGGGGATGCTCTTCGTTCCGTATACGTGACGATACGCATGTTTATGGATTTTGCGCGTTTTTTGAAAAAGGGGATCGAACGTGCATGCACTCTCCTTGTTTGCTCAAATGACATTGGAGAAATGACTCGAAGCGGAAAATTGCAGGCTTTGCGTATCGAAGTTGGAGTACCTGGGAATTCAAAGTCTGTAGAAGTTGAAAAAATTCTATCATACGTAACTGACGTATCCTGTGAGTAATGGATTTAATATAATGAGTAACTCGTAAGTTTTCCAAAGTAAAAGTAAAAATAATCCCAGACTCGCCTGAGTCTAGGTCTTTAGGATCGGCTTCTGTATTGAAAAAGTACCAAATTAAATTGAAACCTTTTACAAAATGAAAAACATTCAATATTGAACCAACAATAAAAATCATACAAGACAAAATTTTCAAAAATACACTTCATCCAACATATATTTCTCGTTCTACCCGTAAGCCAAAAAATTATGTGACCGTTCGAACGACTGCAAAAAAATGCGCTGATAAAATTAGCTCCCAGAAGACGATATCCCAAAACCCTGAAGTACAGATATACCAAGAGTCTCGCAGTATCAAATTTTTCCAAAAAGTTCGAACGGTGAGTTTTCCTTGAGACTAGTCGTGCACTTAGAAGCTTACGCGTATAGAATTGAGCAGCGAGTTTTACAAAAAAAAAAAACTTTCCAGTGTATTCAAAATCCGCAATATATATAAGTATATATTTTTCAGTATACAGGATCATGTTTTTTGATGACAATCAGCGAAATACTGAACATCGCGTCTCCTAGCCTATGAGGTATAATACCGAAGGTGGATCGGCTCGCTCGGGGGTCGACGAGGAGAGGGGAGGAGAGCAGAGGAGAGGAGAGGAGAGATCACCCCGATCGGCCGGAAGGTGCGGTCAGCCTCTGTGGGATCGCCACCGAGCCGCGAATCTCACACGGACCGGCTTACGTTCGAGTGTGACACCCCCGCAACCCGGCGCCCTCTTTCACTCATTCTTTACAGCCGCGCTCTATACTTAAACACCTACTCGGCATCCAGTAGGTGTACGGAATTAGTTTCGCGTTGTCACCAGACACTCGACGGCCACGAGGCGACAGGTGCAGCCTGCATTCGTCGTCGTGGTGCTCGTTGTGTGTCTTGTATATTACACGTCTTTCCGTCCTCCTGCGCCGCCGCAACGTTAAGGAATCGCGACACCTTTGTAAGGGCGCGATGCTGACACGTTCGCGTGTTGATGTCCCGCGTTACATACCCTCTACCTTCGTCGTGCGGATTGACCGGTGTTTCCGTACGGGCACGTATGGAACGCAGATAATGTGTCACCGGCACCGTAGCGTGACGTCAGGCAAAAGGGACGAAAAATCATAAGCAATAACTAGATTTTAGCGAGCATCGAGATTTGAGGATCGTAACGGAGGTGCCTGATAATTATACAACACGTAGGGATGGTAGTTTTTTTCAAAAATAATTTGTGCAGATAATTAATTCGTAGTGATAGCGATGAGTGGAAAGGTTAAAGGTATCTCGGTTCGAACAAGAAGATAAAAATTTTCACCCTATCCCTTTTCCAAATGGGAAATACTCGTTACAGTTTACAAAGTGTATATTATTGTTACTGTATGGTACACGGTTTAACGTCGCTCCTTTCTTTGTATTTCCAAGTTTCATCAAATTGTGTAATTTGAGCATGATAAAATTTCAATCAAATTGCAACGACAAATACAATTCCCCTGGAAAAAAAAATAAAAATAATCTCTCATCGCTAGAATAACGACGATAGTAAGAACGACAAGCCCAACCATACTAGACTGAAAACTGGTAACGAAAGTAAAATATCCGGTAAGAACTTCCAGCCTACCGCAGGCGGCTGCGGAATATCGGCAGGGGCATCGTTTGTCACAATTCCGTTTATAATCCGGTTATAAAAGGAGTGAGATTCTCAGTTTGGCATATAATTTGCGGAAACTAACGAGGAGCTCAGTCCCCGTTGACGTGCAATATGTCCGTAACATGATTGCACCGAGGAGCAACGGGTGCAGCAGGGCTGAAGAAGGTCGCTCGGGTGCATGCAGGGTTATCTCCGCAGCTCGTAGAGAAACACGCGAATCGGGGTGCCGGGGGTCGAGGTTGGGGTGGGGGGGGGGGGGGGGGGCAGAAAGGGGGCAGCGCCAGATGCAGATGAGCCGGCCCGCCGCGGGGTGCATCGATCACGAGTGCACCGGGACACGTAATCAGTGCACGTCCGGGTCTCGGGGGTGGTTCCCGTCCTCCTCGTGATCTCCGCCGAGTCCTCGCAGCATCAATCATGTCATTTTTTGTTTTATTCTACTTTTTGCCAGGGTTTGCGTCGGAGTAGGTACTACCGACAATTTTCAAATTTAGATTTTCTTCTCGCTGCGTATCGTTGCAAGCGCATTTAAAGGGCTGAGAATTGTTTTTTTACGCCATGTAGAAAAGGGCGCACGCTAGATGAAGGAAGAAAAATCTACAATCGGTGCAATGTATTATATCAAGATACGGAGAGAGAGAGAGAGAGAGAGAAGGAGCAATTTATTTTTGCAGTATCAAGTCGGATGTGTCTAACTAGTTTGCGATCCTGGGTTTCGTAGAGGATAGGGGGCCGGCAGGGGCACGAGGAAATAAGAGGCCTTTTCCCAAGATTAACGATACTTTAGTGCTGTTTTAAAGAGGCCAGAGTCCCTCCCTCCCCCCTCCCCCCTCCCTCCTTCCCCCCATCCAACCTTCTTTCTCGTTCTCCTTCTTCGTTTCTTCCTGCTTTTCCGAGTCCCGCGAATCTCTTACATACATATATACATGTACACCTATACAACCTGTACAGTGTGCAAACGTATATATTTGTACACGGATACAACCGTTGGCGAAGTTGTGTGCACGGGTTGCTCTCTGCGGGATAAACCCTATTTCGTTATTTCATACACCCCCGCTGCCGCCGCTGAGTTCCCCGTTCCTCGCAAGAGAAGAAGAAGAAGAAGAAGAGGAAAGAGAAGAAGAAGAAGAAGCAAAAGTAGAAGCGGGAGGAAAAAGAGAAGCACGGCAATCGTCGAGAGTTGAGAGCAGGGCATTTTATGATGACTACAGAAGTGGTCGCGGGATATCGCTCGACCCGGACCATCGCGGTACGTACAGCAGTCTTGGTGCCGGTGTCTGCAGGGGTGGGGTTCCAAGAAAAGGAAACTTCCCCCGTGGCGGCGGTTGAGAGAGAGAGGAAGGGACGAGAGGGTGGATGTTCGGTTAGGGGGGGCTGGGAGTTCGCCCGGGGAGAAAGAGAGGGACTTGAATTGATTGCTTTCATTACGCAAAAAAAGTCTCCCCTTACTTGACTCGGTATTTTTAACTTCGCGGCTCCCGACGTGGCGGTGGCGGCGGATAAGTAAGTGCGCTATTTACATCAGGGATCTCGATAAGTTATCGCTTGTCGACGTTACGTGTACGTGTAGGCTATATGTATACCTCTGCTACACCTGAACATTGAATATCAACACACGGGGATATTCGGAGTCCCTAATTAACCCACGCAATCGTCAAACCGTACGATGCCGCGCGATTTATTCTCTACGGGAGTCCGAAACAATGAGCCATTAGCTGTCCATTATCCCTCGTGCACGGAGCAACGCGGAGTGATCATTTGCGCCAGGGAAAGAAGAGATTAAAAAAAAAAAAAAAAAAACTCAGCGATGCGATGTATCGGGGTTTCGGTTTGACGGTGCGCCCCGCGGGAAATGCTAAATGTCAAACACACCCCCGGAGTTCTTACCCGAGGGACGTAAAGGGCACGAGATCGTAATATTATTAGGCTCTATCCATCAAGAGCTTATTTATGCCGAATAAGCTCTCACGTATATTACACGTATACACACGCATACCTGCACCTCCGGGCCTCGGCGAAACGAACGGCGGAAGGTGACGACTTGTGGTATTATTTCTCATTCCATTTTCCCTCTATTCATCCAAATTATAGTCAAAGTAAACAGTCAAAGTTTACCCGAGGCTTTGTCGACCCGCAAACAGTACACAGCGCAAACGTAAACTCGCCGTTGCCTCTTGTCACTGTTCGGCCTTTCGGTAATATCGAAGCATTGTACACACGCCGTATGTTTCTCGCTTTACGTGACACGCGTCGTCTCTCCTCTGAGGATATATATTATCCCCCCCCTCCCCCTCCCCTCCTTAACTTCGCGCGTAAACCAATCGACCTGAGAGTTTCGTTGGTCGGACGGTATCTTTTCCCACAACCTTTTCCTACGAGGGAAGAAAAAAATCCCTACCTGCGCAGAATCGCAACGACGAAAATCTACGGGGGGTGGGATAAAATTGCAAAGATAAACTTATCGTACAAACCGTAACCACAACCACTTACTCAAGAGGAATATTTGCTCGTTTCCTACGTAGAATTCATTGGGTTCCTGGGACTGTTTCTGCCAGCTCTGATCATCGCCCCAGCAGCTGTTCGCGTGCCGAATGGCCACTGACATATCGTTAAGGATCACCTTTTAATCGCAACCGCCGATACAGAACCCCACTAAATTCACTCGTTTAGTCGTTAACGTAACCGCGGAGACCGATTAACGAGCCGCTAAATAAACTCCGTACACATCCCTCGCTCACCGCACACGCAAGTGATTTTTTTTACCACCAACAAGTGTCCCGATTCTGTGCGCGTGTAACACGGCTTGGCAGGTACTCGTAAATCGCTCGTCCCGTCGCGGTACTTGGCTCATGACTGAGGCTTGGACAGGTGTCCTCCCCTCTCCCCCCCCCCCCCTCTCACTCTCTCTCTCTCACTCAAATCCTCTTACTCCCGAGGCTCAAAGTTTGTTTTGATTTCACTCAGATTCCATGCCCTTCGGATCGCCGAGTCAAATGTCGGTGAGCGGGTAAATCGCGTAACCGGAATGAATGAACGCCGATGACGTTACGATTCAACGACGTTTCTCCGTTTGAATGACGAGTCTTCCTCTGCGGTTGGATAAAATATTCTTTTCGGCATGGATGACGGAATAATTGAAGGATCGCTGGCTCGAGGTTATCGACTTTTCCCCCCGTAAAAACAACGCGTAAGTATAGTAACAACCCCTGTATTCCGGCGATGCTAGGGTATTAAGGGTTGGCTGGCTCGAGTGGATTGTCGCTGCGGTGTCGCCGGCTCGTTTTGGCCGCGCCGCGCCGCGACTCGCCGCGCGGCTGCTGCGGCACGTGCCGGCGCGTGGCTGAGCGTGGCTGAAGGGGGTGCTGCTTATGATCTATGCCCCGTCACCGTGCCCATATATATGGAAATAGTTGCTTCGTCGTCCAAAAATACCCCCTTTAACGTCTTGCGGCGACGTGAAAGTTTCATTGAGTTTCCCCGAAGAGTCAGGGGGGCTCGGTGTGTGCGTGTGTGTGCCGGAGCCTTTTAAAAATCCGCTCCGCACTAGCTGCACTCTTCGCCTCGAACTGAATGCCTCCGAGAGCGAGAGAGAGAAGCGGTGACGGGGTGAAGGAGAAAACGGATCGGAGTCTCTTTGTGCGGGTTTTTCGCTCGGGCCGACCTCGATCAATCGTGAAAACGGCGAAGAGAATTCTGCCGATTTTTTAGGAATGACGGTTCGGAAGCTTGACAAGACATGGGAATTATAGACTCGTGTAATGTCGCATTGTTTTAGTATGTCGCTTCGGTCTTGGAGGTGGCGATGTAATCTCGAAAATAAGGAAGGACGGACGGAAGGAAGGAAGGAAGGAAGGAAGGATGGAAGGAGCGAAGGTCCTTCGAGATTCCAGCGCGCCCGGGGTGCGGTACATATTTCACGCTCGGTGGTTTCATCTCGCGGAGAGAGAGACAATCTGAACCAGGATGGATACATCATCGCCGTGACGCGGCGTATAATAACCGGTGGTCCGCCACCGCCGCTGCCGCCGTCGACGTCGACGACGACGGGCGAGAAAAATCCTCCTTATTTATCCATATCGTTGTCGTTGCGTGCGTCGGGGGGCCGAGGAGACCGGCGTCGCGGCGAGAAATCGCGGAAATCGAACATCGCGAGGCCTACGCGACGCCGGTAATGTATTCTGGGTAAGGAGGTGACGGTTGGAATAAGAGCCGGCGAAGAACAAGAAGAGGCGGAGGCTGAGGAGCTATTTGTCGCGTGACAAACGAGCCTCGAGCGACGCCGGGCGTCGTGGGTGGCTCGGCGCTACGCGGCATCGGGATCGACGGGCACCTCGCGGTCCCGAGGAGGAGGACGAGTCGAGGAACCGAACCCAGAGACCCGTGTCGACGGCTCGCGGGAGCCGGAGGAGAAATCAAAGAGCTGCATCGGCCCGCACACGTGACTCTCCGATCACTCATTTCGGTAGTTTCAACCTCGTTCCTCCCCCTCCTACACCCTACGCGGCTCTGAGTTGCAACACCGTCCCCGTATGCCCGATGTGTGGGTGAATACAGGGTGGCCAGAAAAAGGACGGGAACGATTTGAAACGTGAATAAAAAGCGAACGCGTTGCCCGATTTTCGAAAACTTTCTTTTCCTCAAGTCTGGAAGAATGGATCTTTCATGTCGCGTTTGAATATCCGAAATATCTTTATTCGCTGCTGAGATAAACGCTCTTCGAAACCCGGTTTTGTAAAAAGTCGATATATCAACAAAGTCAGTCGCAACACCATCTCGAAAAGTCTAAAATGTTCGTTATAACTGCCTGGTGGTTGGTTGTTGACCGAATCAATTTTGGTGAACTTCTCGACATCATACAGTCGACTTTCTGGAGAATGTCCTGAAAACGGAAATTTAACTTTGAAGCGTGGGTTTTGATTCTAATTTTACAAGAAACGTTTCACGTTATGTGAATAAAATTTCTGAGAATTTACAATATGCCGGAATTAATCTTCGAATCACAATTTCAGAAGGAAATTGAGTTGAACATTCTTTAATGCTAATTTTTGTCAGCATCAGTTTTCGAGAAAACAAAAATAGGTTTTCGAAAATCGTTCAATACGTTTGGATTTTATTAACGTTTCGAGTCGTTGACTATTTTTTTTATTCAAGCCCACCCTGTACATGTGTACGCATGTATGCTCAGCGTCGGATGCGTGCTTCTCGTTTCCTGGGAGCTTTTTAAACGAGCCCGGACTCATGGACCGCGAAGAGTGACACATTGCGCCTCGTTTCGGTGCGGGACAATATTTATCAAAAATGAATTATCGCGCGAGTGGCGTTGCAACGCACGTAGGTGCAGCATTGCTTTATATAGCTCTGCTGCACGTATCACGGGATACAAATGCCGTTATGTCGCGTTTTCAAAAACAGCTTGTGTGAAAAAATGCTCTGCAGCTCAACCGATGCACTTCTCAAGTTCATAAACGGACTATTTTAAGCCACCTTTTTTTCTATAACAGCATGTGGTTTGCCTGCAGCGAAAAATATAAACAAATTCTTCATTCAGCGAGTAACGATCGACAATTTTCAGTTTTGCGACTGTAAGCAGATAATCTAGTAGGTAGGTATTTTTCGATACAGTCACTCGTGACATATTTTGACACGACTTTTGCAATAGTAAATTTGACGTAGAGAGATCGTTGCTGTAAGTATTAGAAATTTTAGTACTGACAGGAATAACAGTCATTCTATACTGTGTAAGTTAATCGTGCCACGTTTTACTGTAATCGCGATACAGTTTGAAACTATTTTGCCATAATCTCTCGCAAGAGTAGCAAAGTGAGATCCCTCTTATCGTCGGTATGCCTTTCGAGTAAATAAAAAAGACCATCAGAGACCACCTTTGATTCACTCTTGTCTTTCTATTCATATTTCATCCCAGGTACCCACCACATTCGCGTATATCTCCCCGATACAGTTTTCTATGACACAGTGCAGGAATAGGTCGTACAAAGCGCGGTCGTATAGACGGATTCCATCCGCAGGGCGATGCGAAAATGCATTTCGGTGAGCCCAAACGGGCGGCGGCACGAGGGTTGGGGGGTGGGTACGGTGCTCTTGGATTTCGATGTGACCGGGAAACACATAATGTCTAATGGGGGTGATTGTGCTCGCCTTCCGTGACGGATCAATCTGCCACCCCCGGCCGCACCAAGCCCTGTCCCTCCCTCCCACCCTCTCACTCTCGGCAGCCACCCCTACAGGGCGGCCGACAACTGAGCCGAAACCCAGGCGCGAACTCGAGCGAACAACGATCGTATACAACGATTTTATACGTTAATACAGATCGGGCCAGTGATCGCGAAGGCTGAGGAAGGACCAGAAGTGGCGCACGCGTAAACGCGTTCAAGGACTGTTATTATATCGTCGAATTATTATTAAGCGTCGTCGAGCGCCGATTTTCGCCGGATTACACGGGGGCGAAACTGCGGGCTGGTTCTGAGCCCCGCTCTCAATTCCGGGGAGATTTATTGCCCCAAATTTTTGATTACACCGCACCCGGCGGTAGCCGTTATAATCCCGCCGTTGGCTTAACCGCTTGATTCAGTCTAATCGCCTCGCGTCCCTCCGCACGTTTTCGACTCTCCAATTTGAACCCTTCGAGTCCCCTCTCCCCCGCAAAAAAAAATCTCGTCCGAGCAATTATGCAGAATCCCGTTCCGCTGATCGGCCGATCGGTTTGCGCGGGTTACATGTTATGATCGCAGGCGAGAAAAGAGTGACAAATTTTTTTTAGAAATATTTTCATGTGCGGTAGCGTAAAAAATTCGTCGAGCCGGACTCTTCGTTTAAATCTTACCGCACTGAAATTTCCCCTCATGAATATATGAATAACAGGAAACACCGAGACGGTCATTCTGGTCGTCTGTATGTGTAGAGGCGGTGGATGGCGAATGATTACCCGAGGCCAGACAAATAAAGAAGCAATAAAGCATGTGTCATAAACGACTGGAAGATTTATGCGAGTGTGAATATTTCTCTATTTCTGTTTCCTTAAGTTATATTAATTATCATTAATGTTTGTTTCTGTTTTCTTTTTTTTGTTATTCTTTCTTCCTTCTCTCTCTCTCTCTCTCTCTCTCTCTCTGTCGTATTTGTCCGGTCAATAAATTAACGAGAACTCGTATAACAATAAATTGCGTTAGTGATATCGTGCGAGAGCCGAAGGGAACTATAACGCGTTATACGGTCATGTGTGCGGTATTACAGTACCAGTTCGAAAGACGTAGCGGTTGACATCCTTGCTCAATGAACGAGGCATCGGGAGAGAAAGAGAGAAGAGAGGAAGAGGGAGTAGGAGAGCGGGAGAGCGAGCGAGAGAGACGGGAGATCCCGAGGCACTTCCGTCGTGTGGCGTTAGGTGGCAGCAGATATTCGTCAAAAGTAGAAGCAGCCGTGTACCGTGGATATTGTCCGACTTTGTCGGAAACGTAGATTCTCGTTACCCGAGTCACGAGGCACTCTCACTCTTGTACCAACAAAAATTCACCCGATTATCATGAACCTGCCGCCATTGCTGCAAATTTTATCGCCCACGCAACGAATCTGGACCATAGAAGCTTAGTTTGAATTTTCGTCAATACATGGTTTGCGGATTTTGCATTCAACGAGAAAATAACAGCAACGAAATCATGCTTCTGGCAACAGTTGTCATAGTTTGTACGGTCGGAATATAATCAAGAAGCCTCGAATCGGCTCAAAGAATACCGATGCCAGCCAAGTTTATAAATATGCCGAAAGGCGCGAAGCTTACGGTAACTCTGCAGAGTTAATAGTTTCGCCGCAATACCAACTCCTCTGCAGGATTCTACTTTTCGTGACTGAAGCGCAAGACGCGTTAACGGAAAGGAGAAGTGCGTAAACGTTGGAAGTGGTCTCAATTTTTTTGCCCAGATACGCGCGGAAAAATTTAGCGAACGATCACCGGAAGAGAGGTAGGAAAAAAGAAGCTGAATAGCGTAGAGAATGAAAATCATAACGCGGCAACGGAACGAGGCGAAGTGTCTTTATAAGGAGTCGAAGCGACGTCGAGATGCAGTCGTTGAATGTTGAATGGTGCACGGCATGCGGTGGGCACAACATCGCAGTCTCTTATACGCATAGCTCGAGTCGAAGCCGTTCTTGGCGCAGAGCAGCGCAGCAGAAAGTGCATTAGGTAAGGCGGTGATTATCTCGTTGTGTAGTACAGCGTTCGCCGCATTAGCATTACTATCAGTCGAAACCTCTCCCTGAGCGCTAAGGCAACGCATGCCGCATTACGCAACTCCCGCGCTCGACACACACACAGGCGTTACAAAACACCGAGCAACTCCCCAGCGTGCGGTAGGCAGGTACCCGAGTTATGAGTTTTGTCGAGACATTCCTCGCTGAATTACACGAGCTTTCGTCGCAAGCCGCGGATACGCGCGTTGTCCTTAGGGAGCACGGAATCCGATCAGCTTCGTGCGGTGTCTCTTTTTCTCCGAGCGAGGCCGCGGGGACCAGGACCAGGATCAAAAACTGCACGCGCGAAGCGGCCGCACGAATCCAGCGGCGATAAGTGACCGGGAGCGAAAAGCGCGCGTCCCTGATCGGGCACTTTGGCACTCTTTAGCGGAGTCTTGCGGTCGGGCGGATACCGATAATTGGGTTCCTCGAGGTCAGGCGAGTGTGCGGTACGCGCAGAGCGGCACCCCTAGCTTTGAAATCGAGTTCGGCAGCTTCCGTTGATCCGCAAGCTCACCGTCAGACCGCAAGAGCGCGGCGCCGACCGCAAAAGCTCGCGACTCGTTGTCGAAATCCTTGCGGACGAGCGTATCGGCGCGCAGGTATAAGCCGCGTGGTAAAATCGGACAATTTTAATTTCGGACGGACCGCCTGACGTCATGTCAGCGAGACGACCGGATCACCGGGGTGAGTCATTCGGTCGGAATAGCATCGCGGCAGCTCCGCTGGATGCCGGGACAGAGCGACTCGCAGCCGGCCTCGCAAATCGTTTCCTGCCGGCTTCTGCCATCGAGGCAATTACCGCAGGTAGGATACGCGTGTCTGTGAATCACGGGCGTGCGTTAACGCTCACACCGACTCGTTCTGTACGTACAAACTCACGCTTTCGGTCGAGCCTAACCTGCCTTTGTGGTCGACCGAGGCCTCGTCGTCAGACGCCGATGATAAACTCCCGGGCGCGCCTCTCCCTCAAGGCTCGTCAAAATACAGACAGAACTCGTGTGTCTCGATCGTCATCGTCATCGTCGGCCGCGTCCGCCGGCACAGCGGCCAAAATAAACTTTCCCCAGAGTTTCGAGGACGAGGATTAATTAACGCGATTTTAATGATAATTGCCATCGACGTTGCGGGTACGCAATCGAGCTACGCGCCGATGAATATTATACTCCTCCCGCCTTGCATATTACACTCGTCGCTTTCTTTCGCACTTTCCGGCCGCCTGTCTGGTTTGTTTTCACCCGCAGCTCTCGTAATCCGCGATGAAAACGAAACTCGTCTACGCGGGAGTGAAAAAGCCAAGGCACGAGGCTCGGGATCCTCGAGATCCACGCCGATAAATCATCCCGACTGCACGGCTCTCGGTTAAAAAGCTGCAGCACGCCTCGCCCTGGGACGCGATTTTACAAGCTCGCAGCGGATGCGCCGACCCGCGGCGATGCCGAGTCGGCCGGAAGTCGCCGGCTCTCCCCGTGAGAATCGGTTATCTAATTTTCGGATTGCGGAGGAGGAAAGTTCGGGCGACCGAGCGCCGGGGTGCCGCCGTTGGAAGTTTGGTCCTCGTTGCGGCGACCGAGCGCTTCGACCGTTTTTCTGTCAATCTCCCGTGATCCCTGTAATTTCCTGTCTAGAGAACCGCGCTGCGGCTTAATGTTCCATTGTCTCAGCACGCTCCCGCCCGCCGTGCACACCGTACACCGTACCTTTGCACCCTCCGCTTCGGAGCCTTCCGAGGAAACCGAGGAGGAACGCTGCACTACCTCCCCCTTTGACTCCCACTATTTTAAGGGGTTAGGTGGGTTTCAAAATTTCAAAAAATCGAATTTTTTTTTTTTTGCTCATCTTATAATTGAATATGTTGAGAATATTCCTTTAAAATTTTAAAACGATCCGAGTCATATTCTAAGAGATATAGCCTTTGGATGTTTCACCCATCAGGCTATAACCGAGCGTGACGCAGGTATATGGAGGCAGATACATCGAGGCAGCTGCTTAGCTATTGTTCATTTATTTTTGTGATGCGAATACTAGGCTTAGGACTTGCCGGATGTAAAAAATTCTGTGGTTTGATGGATATAAGTTCCTCATTCTTGAATGCATCAACGTACAATTTTTATGTTGATAAAATACATGAGTGCGTTATAACTGTTGCCGAATCAATTTTGTTGTCTGCTGCAAATCAAGAAAAAAAATTAACGTGTGATGAAAATAATGTTGAAGATACGACAGATGTTACCGTGTCAAGTGATGGCACGTGCAAAAAACATGGGTTTGCATCATTATATGGTGTAAGTACGATTATTTACATGTTATTTGAATGTAAATCTTCAATCGCGTTTTTCTCGAAACTACATTTTTGAAATCGGTAGTCACGATTTCTCGAAAACTTATGAACCGATCTCTTTCAAATCTTGCACACTTCTTCAAAATAACATTATCTCGTACTTGAACGAAGGAATTTTTTTTTTTTCTATTCCAAGTAATTTTTCAAGGCCATGAAGGGTGCAAATTTTACTCAAAATAAGGGTTTTTTGTTTTCAACGCCGCCAAAAATGTAATTTTTGTTTTTTTTTTTTTTCCTTCGTCCAAGTACGAGTTTTAAACATCTACTAACAGAAAATTTTTGGTTTTTGCATTTCAGATGAATCTGTCATGAGTTATCCTGACTACGCCGAGAGAACTTTTTTTTGAGGTGTCATAGCAGACGACGTGTCCACGCCTTAATTTTCAATATTTTTCAATGAAAATTTCACAAACTACTTATAAAATATGTATCTTTTATGTGTTAAATTGATGGAATGAAATATTCTGTTGATTAAGTAAAAAAAAATTCATAAAAATGTACCTATTTTGAGCTTTTGAAACCCACCTAACCCCTTAACTACGCGCCGCCGCCAGAGATTCTCAGTCGAGCGTTGTTCCCAGTCGTTCTCATTTTTGTATCAGGGCAATTTTTATTTTTTCATTCCTTCATCTTCTCTCTTGCTCGTTCCAGGGAGGTTCAACGATTCACAGGCGAGACCGCATCTGGATCAATTCCAGAATGGCATTGTGCAGGGAGTTCAGCGCACACGGGTTAACCGGTCGGCTTTGTGTTGCGACGAGAGAATAGAGAAAAAAAAAAAAAAAAAACGAGCAAAGCCGTAGGAACATTAACGCCGCTAGAGAACGTTTCCAGGAACGGCGTAGGGAGTAAAATTCAAATTTCTGTCACGGTAGATGAAAGGAGCGGGCCGATCTGGCTCGCGTCGATCGCGGGATCCGAATTACCGGGAGCCCTGGTCTAATCTAATAACGAGGCGCGAGTTGAGTGGAGTTGAAACCCATGAAAGCGGACCGCGGTTGCGGGCGTAATTGCCTCGAATCCAGGACTCGTCCTGCGGGGCGACTCGGAGGGCAAAAAACGGGCCTAGGTACTCAGGGCTCGCCGCCAGAAATCCGAGAGAGAGCCGCGATCCGTATGGCATTGCGGCTCTCGGAGATCGGTCGCACGATAGAGCCGGTCAAGGACGCGGACTTCGTTCCCAGAGCGGGTCGTCTTCGCGTTTTCGCACCTTCGGTGAAAAACCGAAGCCGTGGAGCCATTAGGTACCGGAGCCGGTTCGCTATTCTCACGCCGGCCGCGGCGCGTCGGGGCTAATTTCGTTTTTCATCCGACACCCTCGGGCTCCGGGGGTCGAAGGTTCGACTTCGCCGAGGCGAGGCGAGGCGCTACACTTTCACCGCGCACCTGCGCTATGTGTGTTATAGAATCGCGGAGTTTAAAGCATCCTCGATGAGCGTTGCGGAGGCTCGCGTTTCAGCCAGTAAGTCAAGGGGGACACAACGGACAATGGGGGCCGCGGGAGCAAACACAAGGACGCTCCCACGTCGCGCTCCTCCCGATCCCACCGCGTCAACCTGCGGCTAAAGCTGACTCGAGAATCGGACGAGGCCTGCGGCGAAAATGGAAGGAAGATGGAAATTACAAAAAACAAGCGACTGAATCGATCATCTTTTCCCGATTAATCGAGTACAATCGATTCATTTTCCTCACAATCGGTTTTTCATTTTTACTCCCACGAACGACGCGATACGATATCAATTTATGGGATCAAAATTTCAATTATTATCATTGTCCTACTTACTAAGTACCTATTTGATATAACAAGTGAAAGATGAATGAATATTTTCACCTCGTATTGAAAAATATCTTGAACGAAACTTTAAATTATCAACAACTCTTCCGCTATTGAGACTGCATTCTGAAATTTACAAAATTTTGGCTTCATTGTACACCTTTTCAAAAAAAATTCGAAATAAGCGATTAATCGGTTGACTTTTACCGATTCAATCAAGTCGTCTTCGATTATTTTTAGCTTAGTGGCCATCGCTAGAGAGAACGAGGGAATTCCATAATGGAACGGCACGCTGTCATCGTGTTTGCTTCGATTTGGCCTGACTGTACCTTTCGTACAACTTCGAGGCTCTCGTAACCCGCAGAAATCATAAAATTAGCCTTAATTTTAATTCTGTTAAATCATCTCCAAGTCGAACAACCAAGAGAGACGGAATGCCCAGGAAAGCTCGCGAGCTCTTTACCCAATTCCAGTTTCGAAAATCTCGTCGGGGGTGGTCGATATTCGTCCTTGGTCGAGGAATAGCTGCGGAAGGAAAGCTGAGCCTGTTCGGCGGAATCCTTTGACGAAGCAATACGGCGATATAGGCAAGACTGTTAAAGTTTCTTCACCGGGAATTGGATGAATAGAGGCCGACTACTCTGAGTGAGGTTTTCGCCGAGCGTATTTACGGAAATTACCGGCTCACGAGTGCTGCACCTGCTCCGAAGATCCTTGTCGGGGATTCGTACTGAGTTACATTCCGGGAAATCCTTTACTCGCTTCCTTTTCCCTTATTCTCTCTATTGTTCAATAATTTTCACGCCAAATTCACCTGGAGAGAGCTTGCACTCGGAGTAAAGCCGAGGAGAAGCTTATACCGTCGATTCGAACTAGAAGACTCGCCGTTTAGTCGCTTTTCATCTCTCGTAGAGGCCATGAGGATATAGAGGATACAGAGGACCCGTAGAAGTCCTGAGTCTAGAGATGACCTGTAGAGCTTTTAAAGATATTCTACTCTAAGCATAAATGTGAGAGAAATGGAAATATCAGCCAAGCTTGGGTCTACAATGGATTCTCTTTTCTATACAAAGTTAGTCTTCCAACCAAACGTAGGACTTGCAGGTCTACACGAGGGTCTAAATTTCGACTCGAGCTATAATTCAATGATCCAAGCAGGATTAACTTTCCACAACTCTGGTCGTAAGTGTAACTAAAACGTTCTATACTTGGGAAAAAAAAATTGCACTCGCCCAGAAGAGTGGCCCGCGTTTCGTTTTCCCCTGCGCCGGATGAATTCCAGGTTCCACTGGGTGATCACACTTCCGGTGGTGCAGTGCGCGAGAGCACAGGAGGTTCCTACGTGCGAGACAGGCCTGCCTCGGGTTCTCGCACATTATCGTCGCAGACCAACGAAATTCTCGGCCGTTCGAATACCGCCTGCGTTTCACTCGCGTTAGCCGACATGTCGACACGCGGAGCGGTTTCGCGGCGCGTGATTACCGCGATCCTTAAAAGGATACGCCATGCAAATATATTCCCCCCAGTTTGATCGTTAGAAAAAGGAAAACTTGGTGCAGCGTTCGCGGGGTTTTTTCTTTTTTTTTCAATTTTTCAAACAGGCATCGAGGAAAAGACAAATTCGAAGAATAATTTCGGATATCCTACGAATTCCGCATCGGTGTTCGAACCGCTAGTCCGACTCGCGCTTGAAGCCTTATAATATTATGTGGACGGACACACAATGACGGAACGACCGCGTGTGTAACATGGAGATACGGGTGTAAAATGTGGGTCGCGTGCACGGGCGCAGTGTAGGTATTACCTGGGTAAGTATACGGCGAACGCGAGGCACCGGATTCCGAGAGGAAGGAAGGGGATCGCAACGAGCAACGGTCCTGGAGCCGCAGCGGCGGTCCGGTGGCTTGTTAGAACTCGGGCTACATATCTACATACGTTTCATGCCGTTTTACGGTACCGAACGACGCGACGTCGCGTTTCATTTCTCCAGCCTCGGCTGCGCGCGCCTATTTTTTTTTGAGTAGATATACTCCGGAGTCCGAACCCCTTGAATAATTGCCTGCGGAACTTTCGAACGACGTTGGCTTGTGCCGGAAAAGTGCGATTCGAGTTCATCCGGAAGGAGGACGACGGGAAAGACTCGCGATTTCGAGACGAGTCGGGATCCTGGATTCCCTCCTCTTCGTTCTAGTCAAGCTTCCGCGAGTTACGACCGCACAAAACATGCTAAACGCCGTCTTCGGCTAACCAGCTGAATTCATTCGCGCCGTCGCGGTTATCTACCTTCGAATATAAACGAGCGAGGAATAAGGCGGAAAATTACTGCGCAATCCATCTTCTCTGTCGGATGCATATAAAGTCATTAGCAATCGCGCCGGGAATCCTGCACGGCGATCGGATGGATCTGCGAATTTATAAAAGCGATCGCCAAGACTTGTCAATCCTTTCCTATACGAATCGTTTAGCTTTTTATCGTCGCGTTTCAATCGCTCGAAAGGATCGGCGTGTATAAAACAAACAGATTCAGGCAGAAAAAGCTCGATCTTCACGGATTTGCATGTCCCGTAGGGTAGTTCATTTTTAACTCGTTTGTTTTAAGGTGCCACTTCACAAACTTGTGACAAATACTGAAAGGAATAACTGTCGTAAAATCTGGATGAGATAGGAAAATATTTAAATGTCGCCACCAATTTTAATTTGAAATATTATTCATTTATTTCTATGTCTACACTGTACGGACTTATTTGCGATCCAATTAATGATTGTTCATAAAAATCAGTACTAAAAACGAAACAGGGACATATTAAGGTGATGCGATACTCCTTGGACCACGATACGAGAAAAATAAACTTATATATACATACAAGTCCGTAAGGTGTACGCACAAATATAATAAAAAAATTTAATATTAATTGGTATATAAACCTCTGAATATTTTCCTACCTCATCCAGATTTTGCGACAATCTTTTTTTCAACATTTGTCACAAATTTTTCGAGCAACACCTTGAAAAAACAGGTTATATATAAAGGGAAGAAGTGCGATTGGACAAACCGAACGCAGGGATGCGGAGTGAAGTGATCCGGCGTGAGGTTAGCCGGGCGGATCAGGGGCGGGCGTATCTACTGCAGGGGATCCAGAATCACGGCTTGTTTCGTTCGGCCGATTCCCGTTGCAAGCTCGACTCGCCGCGGGCGATATCGCTAATAATAATACTGCCCACCATCGCGGTAGACACAATAAGCGCGTTTGTGCGAGTGACTCAATGCAGCCTGGAGATCCGACCGAATACACCGTCATTAAGATTTTACTGTTTTTCCGCCTCACGATCTCCTCTATCGTCTATCTAACCGCGTTACGGTTATCTCGCCTATATATTCGCGCGTGTATTTCATTGCTAATCGCCATTCCTCGAGGACACTATTCCGCGGCCTGCCGATGTTTCTTGTCACAGATCCTACCGTTTCTACAGCTAATCACCAGCACGTTAATCGATTTCCCCGACGCTATTTGTCTCCGAGTATTATACGTGCAACGTTTAACGCGGCGTCTTACACATCGCAATTATTCTCCGTCGAAGGCTATCGCTTCATTTTTTTCTTTTCTTTTTCTTTTATTCTTTCGTCCTTCTCACTTTACGGATTTTCTCCTCGTTAATGTATTATATACCATTATATCGCTTCCATAAGTGACCGCGGTATCTAATTCGATTCCCCAAGTCGGTTGTGAAAACATTGCTGTTGCAAGTTTTAACTGCTCCTTTTTTTTCCCCCCGTCGAAAGTCGGTGCAGGCAATTCGTGATTACTGCATCCCACAAACTTTTAGTCAACGATTGTTATTCCCATGACTTTTCAAGCATAGGCAGGTATAGCTTTTCCTATAATTTCAACATCTACCATTTAATCTGAAACCTAATGTCTAGGTACCACGACCATATCCTAAACCAAATCACTCTTCAAAAATTGTACCAGGGGTGAGGAAAAAGCGAAAAAAAATATATAAAGTCCTTCCTGAAAAGGGAAAGCCGAGAAGGATCAAGCGTCCGCCTGACCTGGGTCAAGACCCGAAGAGGAGCGAAGCGCGGTTCGTGGCGCCGGTCGTGGACACCTGTCGCGGGCGTTGGCCGCTCGATCGCCCAGGAAGAAGAGCTGGAACCTCTCTCGGCGAGCTCCGACCGAGTGGCTTGCGGAGGTCAATGGTCCTCCCGGGTTCCCCCGTTTACCCCGGGGCAAGGACGCCGATGATATCCTCGGCCCTGAGTAGCGCCCGGAATGCATCCTTCGCGGAACAAGAAGGCCGCCCGAATCGATTCCGGATTTTTCCCTTTCAACGGGAACTTTCATACCTTTCGACAGCCGAAGGTGCGATTACACCCAGAATATAATCGCGAGTCGGGATCGGTAATTCGCAGC
The DNA here is from genome assembly GCF_021155785.1 of Neodiprion fabricii. NCBI lineage: Eukaryota > Metazoa > Arthropoda > Insecta > Hymenoptera > Diprionidae > Neodiprion > Neodiprion fabricii. The sequence continues at coordinate 1,382,920 of NC_060239.1, forward strand.
GTGCGGATTGGCGGTCGACTAACCGACTGACTGACGGATCGAATAGGACGAGATCGAGACGCTGCGGAAGACAAGACCGGGACTTGCAGGATCAGGGCTGCTGCTCGGACTCGACGGACGTCGAGTTAATTTATCCAACCGGAGCCAGTCAACCGCGAAAGAAATCTTTCCGCTTGCTCGCATCGTCGAAGGTGCTAAGCGGACCGTTTATGCTAATTTTATGGATAAATTATTGTTTACAAAACGGAAAATTATAAACCCAACGACGATGGCCGAGCGATCGTCGTAGTCCTTATACCCCGCAATCGTTTCATTATTTTCACTGCAATTCTACGTCAGATCGGACTAAACGATTTGTCGTATATCTTGATCCTTTTCGTTTCTCCTTTGACAAGTTTTCGTCTTGAAAATTGGCGGGTTGGAATATCGCCTGCGTTTTATTTACCTGATTGTAAAAAGTGGTAGTGGCAAAATTCGCTTTTTTTCTATTTACTTTTTAGTCCAACATTACAGCGAGGGAATAATTGTGATGTGAATATAGTCTCGGAAGGTCAAGATCCGCGGACAAATGTATTTTCGAAAAACCTGTAAGGTCAACTCTCGAGTTATAAAAAGTTGGAATAACGCTCGACCCACCCAGCGAGTATATCTTCTTTCTGAAAAGTTCTAGTCCCTTCAGCTTGCGACAAAAACTTGGACCGAGGTCGGTCCGTGCCTTCGAACGAGAAGGAAGAGTCCCACGGAATCGAATACGCACTTTTTCCGTCGACTCGTAACCACAGCTCGAAGTACCACCGCCTGCGGGATGAATATGCCGGCTCCCAGGGGGAGCGGGAAGAGAAGGGAGGAGAAGGGATGAGGAGCGAAGATGAGTCGAGATGAGAAGGAGGAGGACGAGGAAGAGGAGGAGGAGGAGGAGGATATCGGGCAGCTAATCAACACGGAAGTGTTCCGCGAAGGAGTTCCCATGGTCGCGACGACGAGGCAATAGACTGTAACCGCAGAACCGGGCAGGGACTTGGTCGATTGCTCTAGTAGAAGAAGAATAAGACGAGGGGTACGAAGGGGGGGCAATGATCGTCTCATTGTGGGCGTCGCGACGCAGCGTGAGATCTTTTTCGACGGGTGATCATCGCCCTTGCGCTAAACGAGTGAAGACAGCGGCCCCGAGGCGAGCCTGACAGTAATCACTCACTCCGCAGTTTGTACAGCACGGCTGTTATAATATTCCCATTCAGTTTTCACCTCGTTCTCCGCGTCGCAATTACCGCCTTCGATCGGCCGCCCCTTTCGCCGAAAGACGTTGACCTTACCTATCTGACGCGGTTTATGCCTACGAGTCACGTTGCAGATGGTTGTGCAGTTTGCCTACTTCGATTCATTGACGAATCGTGGGATTTTAAGTTTTAGGAAATCGAAACAAGTTTGAAGTACAGAAAAATGTATAAACGATGACGATGGGATGGGATAAATAGTATTGCAAATTTTGTTTCACAATTCGCTTCACCGATCAGTCAGAAATAAAACACATAATTCTTATATTCAACTAATAATTTTTCAACATTTCATACAATAATTTATTTAAAACTCGACCGTGTTGTTACGAAATATAAATCGCGAAGAACAAGCTCCGTTGCGCGTTACTTTCACCTCGATTAAAAAATGTCGCTCGAGAAAATTCAGCGAACCGAAAGCAAGTGAAAAGAATGTACAAAAATTAAAAGAAAAATTGAGAAACGAATCCGTTGTTTGATTAGCAAGGAACGTTTTTCCGAGGATCTCGCCGGCGTGGGGCTGACCACCTGTTAGCATGAGACGAGGATCGATGGGGCATAAGATGGGCTATTCACTTGGGCCCGTTTGCCCGAGGAGCAAGCCGTAGTACCGGCAGTAAGATAGCATTGATATTCCCGAGGAGGATCGGGAGTCCGTCGAGGCGTCCGTGTGCCGATGGTGAATAGGCGAGGAGTCGTGAATATACCTGTAGGACTCGAGTTGGCCTCCTTATTAGACGCGGGGCGAGGGGGGAAGATTACACCGGAGGTTGTAAAATGATTATCGGGATACGGACGATCGGGAATCATCCTCCGGGACCCGGACCGGACCGGCACCGAGAGCCCGAGATAGAAATCGCGTCGGCCTCGCCGGACCACTTTTACCGATCTCGATTTTCGATACGGACCGCTATCCTTTGCGCATCTCAAGATCCTCCGCCTCCGCCTCCGGATTATTCCCGCCTGCCCGCCTAAGTGTAGGAAGCAAAACTGTCGTCGGCTTATCTCGGCTCGTTCAGCTTCTTCCTGCACTTTTCACCTTGCGGTATCTTCACCCACCTTTTTACCCGTCGCCATTGCCTACGGCAGCTTTTGCCACCGCCCCGTCGCTACTTTCAACCACGATGAACGTATCGGGTATAATTTTTATTCCCGGCTCAACCGTGATGTTAAGACGGAGGGGTATGTACAGCTTGGAGGGTCCAAAATCGTACATATTCTTAAGACTTTTTGTTTTTTTAATCAAATGAAAACACTCGGAGCAATTTGAATTTACGGGATATATTATTTATAGTTTGAAGAACACTTTAGAATTTTTTCATCGAAATTAAATCAATTTTTATCCGTTTGATTTGACATTTTAACATAGTCTTTAAAACTTGTTTATCTATGTGGCTAGATTTTTGAAGTTCAGCCCCACGGAATACGACCTCCAATTCGAAAAGGTGTTTATAACTCGAAATTTTTTGAACCGCGATGTCAGGATATGCGCCACGCGGCTATTTTCTTATTAATTTCAATGAAAAAATTCCAAAATGTTCTTGAATAATGTGGCCAGAGTTGAGTCGGAAATAAAATCTTTTACAAACCATACAGAAATAAAAGTAGATTACCCCCTTGTTACATAATGTACTGTTACCAAAATTGCAACTCTCTTTTCAGTTCCCTCGAAAATAATGAAAAAATAAATGTAGCATTCCTACAAGAAGAATGCAATATACGACTATAACATACAGCTTTTCCGTGCCTGTGATTATTCGCTTATTTATTACATTCTACATTACATTTGGTACTGAATTCCGCGAGCAGAGTTCTTCCGAGTAGTAATAGGAGTAACGTCGTCGTCGAAACGAGTCGAAACAAGGAGGGCTGTAATTACGGGTGTTTACCGCGGGATCTGCGCAGCTCTCTACCAGTTTGTAAATAAATGTTGGGCTTCGGTTGAAGCGCCCGATGCCGCTGTGTAATACCTACGCAGCTTCCATTGTTTCTTGTTATCGATCCTTGAGATCTTTCTAAAGTCAAACCTTGAAATCGGACGCCGCTATACCTACACATAACGTACGAGCTCCAAGGACAGAGCGGCGTCACTTTTCTCGCTAAACAATTATAAGCTTATAACGCGGCTAAATAACAACGTTCTCGATCTATTCGGCTGTCTGTCGTATCCCGAGACACCGGAAGACGCGTATGCCTCGGTCATCGTCGTGACGATGTTAGTTGAAACCGGTAGACGTACAATTTCATGCGTCAAATGTACACAGTTTACGAAATTATTCCCATGGATAGATTTTCGGCATTGGAATTTTCATAGAAAATGAACAAATTCCGAAAATTTCATTCAAGTACTTGTCAAACATTGCCTGTGAAGTTTACAATCTTTCTGCGCAGGATTGATATTTTCATCGATTAAAGTACGGGACAATATCTGAAAAAAATTGAAAACCTATTCGAGGTAGATTTGTATAAGCCTAAAACTGCAGGATAAATAATTCATAGGGTGGCTGGTCGATGGGTTTACGAATGTTAGATTAAATCGAGGCTTTCTACGACACTCGAAAATAAAAACTTACCCCAATTGGTTGTAAGAATAAGGTGAGAATCGGCAAATGATCCGTGAAAATTTAGCGCGACAAGTTTCAATTACAATCTTCACGCCTTGGATCTGAATTATTACCGGGGTATATAAGAAGGGCGATAATAACCTGTAATGCTAATGTATAATGACAATCGAGTGGATAGATAACTGCACTGTAGCAGTCGGGCGTTCAGGGAGCTCCAAGTTGTGAATGTAGCGTTCGCGTGGACGCAACGAAGCATGGCGGGAGTAGTTCGCATCAAGCTGCTATGCCGCCTCTTACACGGGCAGGTATCTACCTACCGCTCGCAGGTTCAGGTAATATCATTATTTCAAGCTAAATAATAATTGAACAATTTTAACCGTTTAACCGTCGGTCAGGACGACCGACACGAGCCGCTTTGTGCACCTCCTACCGGCCCGCGGAATACCGTGATACGTGCTGCAATTAGCGCGGTGATGCGGTCGCGAAATGATAATCGATGCAAAAAAACGCGTGGTTCGTCGAAGATGATCAGACATTAGACGGTTCTTATTATAATTTCGGTGATTGGATGGAACGAATTTTGTTGGGCTGGAAAGCAGGAAAGCTTCCTCAATGGCACAGAGGTGCTGCGCGTAAAACGAGGATCGACAGATGGAATTTCATTTATCATGCCGTTGTCTCAAGAAACAAGGTACGAGTAGGCTGAAATTGAAAACTAGAAGATAAAGTGAAATAAAAATTAAAATTAAAATTTGCAGGTATAAGTAAACCTATCAATGTGACGACGTATACAGAGACTGAAACGGATAGAACATGGATATAAATAAAACCAACAAGAACACCGTGACACTGGATCGTAAAGTGCAAGAAAGTGAAACTTCTCTAGCGCGCGTATTGACGCAAGGAAGCTAGTTATTTACCCATTTCGAGCATGTGTTTTTCCTTGCTGATTCCGGTTTACTGCAACTTTGAAAATCACGAGGTTCGAGATCGTTGGTTCTATACGAATCTGAGGTAAGAATTCGTAATTTCGGAATCAGTGACGCTTTGATGTTTTTTTTTTTTTTTTTTAACTTTGACTTCATACAAAATCTCGTCGTTCTCAAAAACGTCAAAGTAGATACCAAGTTTCATACGAATCAGGTAACTTTTTAAGCCTTATATTCACGCCGATAATCCGAATGCCCAAGTTTTGAGTTCACATATAAGACAAATATGAATCGTTTCGTTCGTCCCGTTTTTGATATTCCCACCCCAAAAAAATTAATAATTTCACGGCGATTTCGAAGTCTGCGCACCATCTCGAGCCTCTGTCGCCTATCTCCGAAAACTATTTGCGGGGCCTGCTGCGTGACAACCTGTTATCCTAAAACCGCACACCGCCAGGGTTGTATTGTATTAACGGCATTTCAGCCCGCAGAGAGCGGCGTCGGCGACGTGTAGCTGATGCTGATGCTGATGCCGACGCTGATGCTGATGCTGATGCTGATGCTGATGCCGATGCCGATGCCGTTCGCTACCTGTACAGCATACGTCGAACACCAGACTGCGAGCGCGGTTGCGGCCGCGGTGCGACCAGACCGCAGTCATTATCCACGTCCGGTCAATCGCTTTTCGATCCTCCACACCGGCTCCTCTCCTCTCCCTAGGTCCGCGGATCCAGACATTGTACCAACTTTAGCCCTCGTTTCCCGCCATCTTAATTTCAAACAGTGCACGTTCAGCTTCTTAACGAGAGTTCAATTTTTTCACCAGGCGATGCCGAATGATCTTTATATCCGCAAGTATGAAGCGACTGGATCACGCGACGCTTGATAAAATTATTATATTTTAAAGCCACTGCCAAACAGCAACAATCATCCATCCGCACTGCAACAAATCGTGATCCAAGGCAAAGACAAAGCCCCGTACGCGAAGGAATTTTGCGGCGGAAGTGAGATTTTGTTTTATTTTGCAAACTCTTTACTAGTTTCATCTGGTTTTCTTTTTTGCTCTAAGAATTCCCCACCTCCGTCCCTCAGGTTTTATATTTCCACCGGTTTCGTTCCTTCTTCCAAGACTGACGTAATCACCTTCAAATTGTCCATCACCGGAAGTTCGCTGACCGTTATTTGCAGTTTCTAATGATATCTGTCAGCGCCTTGTAACGAAAATGCGATCGCATGTTCCGTATAACTCATCTGCGATGTACATAATGAAACAAACAATACAGGTACCGATAATTTTTCCACAGTGTGAATCGACGCAAGCCGAAGGTGAAAATTTGGCTGAAGGATCGTTGACCCGGCCGATTCATCACGAAGAGCACCTGTTACGCCGTAGAACCGAGGCTTTGCTGGAGGTCGCATTAGCCGGGCACTGGGCGTGGATTAACACGTCAACCGGACAATGGCCGGCGGTCCTAACGCGTCATTGTTACCGGCAGGTAGAGGTGCACGGCATGCCATGCATGTGCGGAGACAACAACGGCCCGGTAGAACGTGGACAATGAGCTCCGGTGTTCTGCCCGAGTCCAGAACCCCCCGGAAAGACGCCGCGGCTACGCTTTGGCGTCTGTGTGAGTGACCCGAGAGCCGACGTTGACGCCCAGAGTGAGAAGATGAGTATCTGGTGAGTTTTTTGCCGAGTGCAGGAAGTTTCCCTTTGGACTCGATCGACCTTTACCGATCGAGGTCGTTCTGCCAGGTGGCTGCTGATTCCTATTTTTTACGAAAAGTTCCACTTCTCCTTTCTCCGGCTCATCCCCTGGTAAGTCAATTTCGCCGGACACACCCTGTAGAGAATGCACTCTACAAGGTGGTGTTGGGTGGAAAGGCGTGCAGCGCGTAGTCAGCGCTGCAAGGCGTCTATGACCGGTCTATAAATCGAATAAATCTTAAAACGATAAAACGATCGGTGTTTTGCCGAGCAACAAACAGGTTACTAATGCACCACGATCCAATCACTGCCCGGTGTTCATATGTGCTCGAACTTTTCCGACTCGTTGGGTCATTTTTGTTCTTCTTCTTCTCCTTCTTCTTCTTCTTCTTCATTTTGTTCCATTGCTTCGGTTTACTTCAGCCTTTTTTCGCTATCCTCATCCTTCCTTTATTTCTGCAGGAGCCTCGCTGGCGCACCATATTATACACACTCTGCACTATAATGTGCTACAGTGAGTAACAACCGTCTCATACCGAGTTGCGCGGACTCGTGTGCAGCCCTCGGATTGAACCTATGTAGGTATACAGGTACGTGGGCATACACCATACACCTTCCAGGCCGACACAGGACTGCCTACTTCGTAATTTGTTTGAGTGAGCCAACGAGCCCGCGTTGTCTCTCAGATGGCAGGCTACACTTCCTGATCACCATGAGCTTGATAATAATTTATTTATAATTATTTATAGGCAGCTAGTCTGACGGTGGGCAATTCTCGCGACTGGCAGCTCTGCTTATAATACAACCCGTTAACCAACCCATGAAACACAGGAGGACAATGACCACCGTCGATCCTTGTCGACTTCGTACACACTCTCAAACCGATGCCTCGTTGAGATTTTCTTCGCTTTTTTTTTTTTCATTATGCATCGGTTGATATTTCATCTCACAAGAGAACTCGAGTCCCTTTTGGTCAGACCACGATCAGCGATGGGGATTGCGACGAGGAAAGATGCCAGCTTCGCAAAATTAGAATGACTGGAAAGCGTCGGATGACATCGTCTGGTCATCCAGAAGTACCAACATCATCAAGGAAGGTGATCGCATATTGCGTTATATCTACGGTTCCTTATCTGCTCAGCTACAAATGTTCCGAAATGTTTGCGACGGTGCGAACAGGTGAAATCGAAAAATCTTTCCCTAAAGCGGGAGAAGAGCCTCGCCATCGGATCGTCGAGTTATCTATCGCCATCTTGACGTGTTAATTAGGCGTTCGTGTCTTGCGTCGGTCTTGACGATGACGCTCTGTAGCGAAGAAGCGAGACAGCTGCAGGACTGGATTCTCGATTCTGCGAGTCCGGGGTCTTCGAGTTCGCAGCATCCAGGGCGTGGGCGTATCGCAGTTCTCGCATGTGCAACAGCGACGTACATGAGCACGGGGTTCGTGCATGCAGACCGCGGAAGCACCGGATTACAACCAGTCCTAACATCGTACTATCAGACTCGAGCTGTCATCCCCGTTAAAAGTCAAAGCAGTTATGCAAATAGGGCCAAAGACTGCGTATTACATTACACTATCAACCCCGAAGGGTAGGCGGAATGTACACCGAGCGTTACCGATCCAGTTGGAACCATTGGAACCAGTGCCGGTAAGTCGAGTGTCCCAGTTATTGACCCTGTGCCAATAGGACACTTACCTTAGTGACCCCTTGATATTTTTTCGAGGAAAATTTGAAAGGTTCATCGCTTCGACAGATCTCATGCCATCGCTCTATCTCTTTTCCCCTTTCTATATCTTTCACCCGCAGGCCAGGTGGATGGCAGATAAGATCTGAAATAATTGTCGAGGCATATGATTGTTCGAAATCGAGTTATTAAATCGCCGCTTTACGGTTAGGTATACAGGCATATATTGTATCGGCGCATAATACCCGCCTGTATCTCGGTTCCTATCCCGCCCCTGCGAGCGGGCAAGGGAAGGTCAAAAGGTCAGTCTGGCTACCGATACCAACTAACCAACAACTTTCATTTCGCAATGGTCTCCGTCCGCCCGCCTGCCGTTACAGGCCGATCGATTGTTGCACGTTACATACCTACACACACGTATAATATCTAATATACGATATCGTTTGCAATATCCACTATAAACGGCGAACGTAATTGCGCCTAATTGCACGTATCGAGGAGAAAGAAAAACTGGGAAGAAATCAGGAATAGAATCGGATCTTCTGCCCCGTCTGGCTGGAGATTAGCGGAAGGATCTTCCGACCAGATACAATGTTACGTTGCCGATCGCGTATCGTGCCGGGTGAATCGACGGATGCATACGTGGAGGAATAAGGGAAGATGAATTGTAATTCGCGGTTTCCCCACCATCGTATTATCGCGGGCACGAGTCAGCGTACGTCAAGCCGTGCAGCCTGCTGCGGACCGGCGCAGGGTCGACCGGTCACGATACCCTGGATAAGTAATGATAGCCTGCCCTCGCCTCGTAATCAGTCCTCCATCTTAATTTATGTTTGCCCCTGCCGGGGGGTCTTCCCTTTTTTCTATTCCCAGCTGATCCCTCTTACCGCCTCCCGCTCTTCTGCCTCCGGCTCTCTTCCCGTTCATCTCGTCTTTCTCTCAACTCTCATCAAACCGATATCTGTCTCAACCGAAAGCGATACGTTCGAGAAGTACGACTCAGCGAAGAATGTTCGAAGCTGCAGTCAACGAAAAAGCACTTTCACGGTGTCCTGGAGATGTCCTTGAATTTTTCTCGTCTCCTGGAAATGTTCTATTTTTAATGTCCTTGAATTTGTTACCAATTTTTTACCGGACACCATGACTTTGCACGGAGCATGAAAACTGAAATAGCCAAAGTTGCAATATATTTCTCTTCATCTTCGAGTGTAACCGAACATCACGAATGGCTAATCCACGTAAACGTGTGTAACGTTGGAACCGCATACGGAATGGTCATAGCTGCGATCGTTTGAGCTCAGTTTAATGCATGGCGACATAGTGCAAGGGTTGAACACTGCGGGGCAGAATGGTCTACAACTTGTAGCCTCGTTACGGTAACGGCGTCATGCACCGTTGCTGTTTCGGTCGACGTGGCTGCACTGCAAACAAACCCCCCCCTCCGAAATCCCTGCACTGTTACAGGGTTCAACATCATGCTCCGTTGACTTCTTGTAGTTCCCGCGTCGCGACTATCGCCATCTTCGAAATCATCCATCCCGACGTTTGTTTTCCCCCCTGCACGATGACGCGACGAAGTGTAAAAAGGTGAACACGAGAACGGAATTCGTCCCGCAACCTGCTATTCCGAACGCGCTTCCAGATGGCGAGGTGGGCCGGTTTACAGTTCGTAGGTGGGTAAATCTATGGGGCAAGGGTCGGTCCCGCCGACTGGCGAGCCGCCGTCCCCATAACCACTACTCACGAGCTAATTGCCGCGCGTGTCGAGGAGCGTAGCTACCGACACCCGCCTTTCCCCATTCTTCGTTTCTAAAGAACGACCGTTAAGCCTCCACCTTGTAATGAAGGATTTTAACCATTCGGCAGCCGTTCGATCCCGTTTAATTAACACCTTGTCAACAGGTGTCGTCTTGGAGGCCAAGCACCGGTCAGCCGGTGGAAACCGTGTCCAATCGGGGAATTAACTTATGGTCGTTGGTTGTACGCTACATCGAAGGAGTCGCGATGCTGAAAAACCGCATTTTCATCCATCGGTAGAAATTTGTTCAGTTATTCGGTCTAGCGGTAGAGCGGTCGTCCAGTCTAAAAACTCTTCCGTCCGAATGACCGTAGAGCTTGAGTTGACCGACGGACGGTCGTTACTGGATTTTCAACCAACTTTTCTCTCCGCAATCTCGACGCTTCGCGATTTACCTGGCGAATAATACGAGCACTGCAAACGGCGCGCGTCCTGTGCGCCAGTGTTCCGAGCACCTTGGCTCGGCCACTGCTATGCATCCACCGACTGTCCGTTGCCCGCTACTTTCTCTACGGCATCTAGAGTAGCTCCGCTCTGCATTATTATCTGTCTACGATCTGCTATCAGTCTTTGGTATTTTTTACGTGCCCCCATCGCCCGTCGTACATGCACGTACACGATACACACGTAACAGGATACCGATTATACACGCTGTCCTCGGCAATCTCTCACTGCATTATACGAGCATGCGGTGCACGATGTGGAAATTCAATTTGACGGCGTTAGCGAGGGATCGCAATTAAGGTGTGATAAATTTTTCTCCCATCATCCACCGAATCGATTCATCGGGAAGAAATTGAAATAGGAAAGAACGAATGAAAGTGATGGATGGGCTTATTTTTGACGCGATGTTCGAGACGGCGATCGAACCACGAGATCCGAAAGGACGAAAATCGGCTGTTGCCCAATTTGAACGCGAATAGCGTTCGATCGTTGCTAATCCGCAAAGGCCGCGTGCGCGTGTAGATGATCTAAGCCGAGGAAGGCGCGTTATGCGATCGTCTTGAGAGACGGGCGCGAGCCGGGAGAATCTATTAAAATAATAAATTGAAATAACTGGAATAACTGCGGTAGAGGAGCGCAAGAAGCATCTCTCGGTAATATGTATGATAATAATTGCGCGTTGTACCAGAACTCGAGCGTATTATTTTACAGGTAGGTAGACATCCCGCGTTAATACCGATGTAGATGATCACGTATTACCTACTATCGTCATCCCGCATACCTTACCGCTATACATCCAGTCAACGCGCTCGCGACGTCCAACGGCCTTCAGTCATTTTCACCTCCTGATCAGGTTTCCGTTCTTTCGCAGCGTCGATTTTTCCCCGCTTTGCGAGAATCATTTTTCCTCGAGCTTCGAGAACAGGCTCTCTCGAACCATGTGGGGCAACTAACGCTCCCCGATGTTATAACGCGGCACAACCGGCGCTCGGTCGTAACCCGATCGTCAATCACGCCCACGCGCCAGCTCAGCGCCAATCGGCAGTTGCAAACGGGGTACCCTGTCTCTGCTTTTCTCCGACTAATCGCCATCGCGTTTAAGCGACAAAAACCGCTGCGACCCAGAGTGGAAAAAAGCAACGGACACGTCTTCGACCGTCACAGACGTATTGTACGAGGAGCAAATTTGAGGATATTTGCTTTTCGCCCAGAGACTGGGGAGTCGTGCAAAGACTGCGATGCAGCCGCGTGCAGAACGCGTCGGTTCTGCATTAGATCCACATAGGCATGAGGCGATGTTCGTTGATGATACCGTTGCAAAGGAGAGAGCCACACCCCTGGGACAGCGCGAAGAGCGGACCCAGGTACCTGGTACGCCAACACCTAACCGTTCGTACAGATGCGCGTAGTTATACGTGTTCTCACTATATTGCTACTTATACTCTGTACATATCCTATAACAGCTATACCTGCTCCGGCTCCATGGGTAGTTTACTTGTTCAATTTGTTCTCGTGCAGTCCAGCCTGCGAGCTGAGACCGCGTTTCCTAGTCGCTAAATCGGCCCGATAAATTATATCACTGACCTCGAAAAGCTCAAAGTCAAACGAACCGTTTTTTTGGATGTTTTTTTTTTACGTATCAAAAGCACTGCGCAAAATAAATTCATCTTCAATGATTGGTTATCGCGATGGTTAAATTTCAAAGTAAAGTTTCGTGAACCGAATCATGGATCAGTAGAGTAAATTGTGACAGAATGATTGTTTTTCATCTTAACGGATTATGGTATATGTCTTTAATAAAATCAACGATCTTGTTGACTCTTGGAGAGGAGGTGAATTTTTGATCATCTAGACGGTCAACGGGTGACGAACCAGAGTCAGTTACCGAACGATCAGGCGTTCGGAAGGTATTGGAACAGGGATATAGGAGATGCCCTCGAGGAGAGGCGCGATACTGGAAGTATGTAGGTCCGCGCGCACTCCGCACCCACACAACGGACCTGCGGTACCGCCGGATCCGTACGGCGTCACGGGCGTCCTTTTGCGAACGGTATATCGGGGCCTGAAGGGCGAATCGCGATTGGTATCCGCGGCTGAATTTCCCGGGGTGGGAAAACCACGAGGACGAGGACGCAGGTCCGCTAACGATAATCTCGGTGATAACGCGCGACAGTTATCACGGAAATGAGGATGCCGGGGGCGCGGTATCGCAGAGGTTGTCGTTAAACCAGTTTACAGCGCGGCTGACTGTTTATTTATAAACGTACAGACGCTGGGCCCACGTGCAGGAGAGAATTATCAAGGGAGGATAACGCTTCGGAGATGCTCCACGCACGCACCACCGAAGAACGAGCTCCTGACACTTCTCATCTCTGACCCTGACGTAAACAATTTCCGAATGTAAATACCCCGGCTCGAGATACCTTCGCTCTCTAAAGAGGCTCATTCTCGCACCACGTCGCTCTCCCCCCCGGGCTGCCGCACCTTCTTCACCCCTTCAACCCGGGTAATTACGCTTCACCGTCCGAACTGCTGCGCCCGACTTTCAGAGAGCGAGATCGTTTGACCCCTCACTTGTTAAGTCGACTGTCTTCCCTCCTCGCCTCGGGCGGGTCGGAAAAAATCACTATACTGATACGAGGTCGCAAGTCCGAGGGACGTCGTCCGTCCAAATCCCGGTACTGGATTGGTCAGTTTTTTGGACATTGGGGAGAAAGAATATGAATAAAAAACGATGCGGGCTTTACTCACCGTCCTGGTTCATCCCGTGGCTCCCGTCATCTGTGGCAAAGCAAAAAAGAGGTACATTAGAATCTGGGTTGGCCGACGCAATCGGTGCAACGTCGTGCATTGTGACGCTGGACAGGATAATACCTTTATTTGCCAGGGTTCTGTACCGTAGGCACGAACGGCCGAGCCTATTTGTACCGCGAGCTGCTATCGCCGCATCGTGAGTCTTCCTTTATTTAACCCCATAAATTGCAAGGCTATCTTGAAGTGCCTTCGCATATAAATACACGGTGAAAATATACACGTCGGAATGTGAAACGTTGCCCCGCACTCGCCGGCGTCCACGCGCACGACGTCTCACCGCGGGTGGAGGGAACAAAAAATCAATCTCGAGGTAGGAAAAATTGATACAAGTTGATCATTATACGCGCCCGATCGCGTGACAAAAATGTCCGAAACCCTGCCGCGACGGTTGCGCAAAATATCGCGGGGTAAAAGTCGTGCAAAAAGAGCATCCAAGGTAAAATAGCGGTTTTCGCGTCCCGGGCTGGCCTCTATCAGTGTGGGCCAACCGATCGCGAGTACCGAGTGATTCACTGCAGTCAGCGAGCGATTATTACAATTCTTCGGCTCAAGTCTGAGCGCGGAGTGACTTTGGAGCGTTTGTCGAGACTCCGAGTCGTGTGTAAAAGGTGCTTAGAAACTGTTGAACGACGTAAAAAGCGCCGCTAGCCGCGCAGCGTCGAGCAGGACGAATCGGTTTTACGCAGGTATAACACCGCGATCAAAGTACAGCTGGGATCGGAAGTCGATTAAGTAACCGTGGTTGTAAAAAATGTCTTAAAACCCGTTTAATTAGCCGGATTAAGCGACGTCACCCGGTCAAAAAATTACCCACAACAGAGGGAATAACAACACAGAGCGTACCCCGAGCCACAATCATCGCCATTAATCAACTCATGCACTACCACGCGATCTTGCCGGTCGGCTTCGGCGCAGCCTGAACACCCGGATCATTTACCTCGATGCACGTGCCTCCTAACGAAGTTTACGTCCCTGACAGCCGCGCGTATGCTAATATTTCCAGTTTCGATTTTTTCCAGCACCAGTTTGAGTTCCCGGCACCCGACGATTCCTCCGATCCTGCAGCTTCGACGATTCAAATATCGCGCGTGGAACCCGACGCGTCGATGATGGGACGGTTTGTCGTTCGGGGAAAAACGGCGCTCCCGTCAGCCGATCGTGACAAGGACGAAGAGGACGCGACGCCCCCTCGCCCCTCGATCTTAAAACCCTCCTGGTTAATTCGGCGTGATATAGAGGCATTCGAATTGATCCTCCGGAGAGACAGTCCCATTTGTATGCCAGGTTTATCGAGTCCGAGCGATCAGGATAGCGCGGCATCTCATCCCGGGTCAGTGATACCGGGAGGCAGTTACATATTGAGCGTATTAACGAGGGAACAGCAAAGTCAGGGCCCGGAGTCATCGGCGATCGGCGGAGCGCGTTTCGTGCGTGGTCCGCACGCTTCTTCCTCTAGATCCTCTCGACCCTCTCGATTCCCCCGGTCTCTTCCCGGTCCATCGTCCGTCTGACGCGCTTTGTCAAATACTTGATATCATTAGGTTTAACGACCCAGACTCGTGCAGTGTCACTGGCTCCCGGCCCCCGCGGCTCCTTTCATCTCGTTCGCCCCGTACCTACTTACCGCTTACTTACCTACTGGGTTATTTGCTTAATACGCCGTCCGCATCAGCCCCCGGCAGTCGAGGCTCACCTACGGGCCGAAACAGCTGCCCGTTTGTTCCCGAACCGTATTACGTGAGTGTTTGTGTACAGTGCAAGAAAACAGCGTCGGTTACTGCCGATCGAAAATATACCTGCTCGAACTCGATCGCTCGATAGTAGAAACGCGATCGGAACCACAGCGGTACCACGGCAGTGTCTCTGTTCAAAGAAATCTTCCCGCCAGCTCCTCCCTGCATCTCGGACAGTCATGCTCCGCGCTGATCATTAGAGAAACTCCGATAGCAGCGACAAGCGGTAATTAATACCGCATCGTAAAACGCTTTCGCTTCACCCGCACCGTTTCGAATTCATCCCCCCGTTTCCTTCGATTTTTCTACGCCCACGTCTTGCCGACTTTTCCTGTCTCCTTCGGGCTAATCGGTTGTACCGATACGAACGCGTTACAGCGTAGCCGGGTAATCGTCGGTTTCTGGTCGTGTATGGATCGTATAAGGTTACGGGCGGGTGTATATAATACTGCGGTTGAATTACGAGATGATCGGCGCGATGTATCGGCGTGTATGGCGGTTTAATCGACGGTGAAAAAGCCGCGTTCCGACGCCTCGTGTCTTTTTACACCGGAATGCCAGCTCCCGTCGCAAACGCGCGAATAATGCTGGCAAGAAGCGTTCGGCGAGCAATTACCGCGAAAAGAGGCGCTCCGGCACACGACTGAGAGATTGGCATCCTATCTCAACACCCGACTTTGTCACACCCGTGAGACATTTACACCGCGAGCCGGTGTGATTTTTAGAAAAAAGAATGGATTCGAAAGAAGAAACATACGTTTTTTCTCGGAGTCCTCATTCATACCTCCGGGTGTTGCATTGCCTGAGGCATGGTGGTGGTGCATTCCCAGGGAGTCCTGAGGGTGCGGGTGAATCGACGCCAGCGCCGAGTCCCCAAGGTGGAGCCCCCCGTGCTGCGTCGCGTGCGAGGGCAGCTCCATGCTGATCATAGCCGTGCACCGAGGTCCTGGTACCGCTTCGTCCTTCCTCTGCCTCCGAGGCTCCGATCCAAAGCCGACGCGCAACGGATCCTGAAATCACGAAATTAGATGGGTGCTGGGTTTTGGGAAATCGGGAGATCTTGACGACTTCTAGAGATTCGGGAGGCCGGTACGATCCGGCGAAGGAGCAACGATGGTTAAAACTTGCTCGAGAGCGATCTTTCGAGGAATGTAACGTGATTCGATGCTAATAAAGACGGTATCCGTAGCGGCTAATTTGCAACGGAATGAATGAATTTCTGCCCCACCCGGCACGGCGATCGTTATAACATTCCACAATCCGATCACGAAACCGCGTGCCCGTATGTATCGAGTTGAAGAACCTGCGAGTCAATTACCTTATCTGTCAGTACCGAGGATGTTATGAGGATAGAGAGAGAGAGAGAGTCCAAACAAGGCTGTCTGCCAGTGCACGTGTGCAGTACCTACGCAGATCGAGATCGGATCTACACACGCGCGGGTTTTGGTGTAGTTGAGGAATGGATAGCCACATCGAGTGACTAGAATAAAAGCATAATAAAAAGTGGAGCGTGTGAGGTGGCGGCGGCGGGGGGAGATGAACGAAGGATCGAGGAGTTGCTCCGGGTTTTAAGAATTGGTTCTCGTGTCCCTCGCCGTCCCGCGGCGGTGGTCACGTCTTCTTACGCTGATAGAGTGTGCACGGAGCGACTGGGCATCGTTGTTACCAACACATTTCGAACGACCCAGTGTGGTGCGGTGGATGCGATGGCATGGCCAAACCCCGCTCGGAGCTCTAAAAATAAAACCTGGTGGTCCACGTTCCGGAATTGCCTGTGCTACGCTTTTTGTGGTCAAAAGTAGATGATTTCTTAGCCCCTTTCTACGTAATGGTTTACCGTGCAGGCTCACCGTTTCTTTTTTCTTCCCCACTCTTCTTGCTTTTTCTCTTCCTTCGACCTACCGGTTTTTTATTTTTTTTTTTTGTTTTTTTCTTTGTTTTTATTTTCTTTTTTCACTGCCGTACCACCTCATATTCCGCCTTCGGCTCCTCCGGCTACCGCCGATGAATGAACGGATGAATGAAGTGTAATTGCGTTCCTACCGTGCTGCAGGGCCGCCGTCCCATCCCGCCGGATCGCACCCGGTGTAGCGTGTGCGGTGTTGGAAGTACATGCAAGAAAAGTCGAGCTTGGTAGGTACCAGAGACCTGCGGCCCAACGAATGAAAGGCCTAGGCTTCTGGTGTCGGCTCGATGCTCTCCTCTTCTTTTTCACCTTCCTTCTCTTGTACGCGTCTCGTTCTTCGTCGAACGAGAGGAGAGAGGGACGATGGAATTATTTTCGAGACGTTTTCTTCTTGTCCGGGAGAGGGTAAAACCGGACGATATTGGTACGGAGTTGATATTTTCATCTCGGGACTGAGAGCCGCAGAGAGTAAGAGAGAGAGAGAGGGAAATCGACGGGGGGAGAGAGACGGTGATAATAACAAAGAAACGAGAGGCCTCAAGCGGACGGACGGAGCGGCTATATAAATCAGGTGGAAAGTAACTGTTTCACTTTTTCTTTGGGCTAGCCCGCCGTCGTCGCCCCCGCCTAGTTTCAACGCCATTATATTCCGCGCGCGGTAATCTAGTACGAGTACCTATACGTGCAGCCTACGAGTATAATAGATCCAGTCAAAGTGCTATATTTCGCTGGTAAATTCCTGCGTTGCCTTTCTTCTGCTCTTTCTTCTGCCGTACCCACTACCTGCAAGTCCATCTTGCGTCCAGGGTATCTTTTACACAACTTTTATTTCCTGGTAAGAGACCGGGGCCAATTACACGCGACTAGCGAAACCCGCCTGCGTTCCCGTATTTTCATTTCACTCCTCTCTCTCTCTCTCTCTCTCTTCCCGCAGCCGGCGCGGATATACCACGAATCGAGCCCGTTCAAAATATTCAATTTGCGCTAGTCCGAGGATCATAAGCAAAGAGCAAAATGGGCCGGGAATTGTTTAGAAAATTGGCTATAGTATTGAGTGGGTCGTAACCGGCGTAGATGCGCCTACTCTCGCTGGAATTTCACTCAGAGCGCCTTGGCGAGTGAAGTAGGAGTGTAGATCAGCGGAGTCTAGCAGCAGACTCGGCAATTCTGGGTTTATACGACGGCTCCGTATCCTAATGGACCTCGGCCGGGTGGAGAACGCAACGCGCAACGCAGACCGGCGCTGCGTAAACGCCGGAGAGATTGGCTCGTAAGTTTTAAGCAAAGTTCGAGCAGTCCCGCACCCGCCGATGTTCCGTGCCTACTCGCGTCATAACCCCGCGTGCGTCGAACATTGCACGTATTACGCGAAGGTATTACCTCCGACCGATGTACCTGCCTCGGCCCTTGCCGTCTAACTCGACCAAGCGAGCGAAAGATTGCCGTGGGAGTTTGTTTGCACCGGGGTGCCAGGCATCGCTTAACCGTTGTTTACGGGCCGTCAACCACTTTGTACTTCGCTAACTACCTTCTTCTTCTCCTCCTGCCTACCTCGTCACCCACCCTTCGCGACCTTCGTCTTTCTACGGCCACTCGACACTAGAAGAAGATACTCCGCCAAAAGGAGGCCTCTTTATTCGACGGACGTCTGCCTGAGACGAAATTTAGCGCTTACTTTAAACCCTGCGTAGGGTTAAAGATGGAAAAGTGGGTTCTATTTCAGTGCAATATCAGACCCTACTTTGAGCGTAAACTTGGTAAATCGGTAAATTTCGGACATTTTTAGCCTCGAAGTAGGGTCTGATATTGCATTGAAATAGAACCTACTTTCCATCTTTAACCCTACGCAGGGTTTGAAGTGGGCGCTAAATTTCGACTCGGGTTGTGGTTCAGAGATGAGACACTCAGGCAGCATCTTGTCAGTTCGACGCCTGGATGGTTTGAATGATTCGCGACATGCTCAGTGTCCGTCGTGCAGACAACATATCCTCATCCGGCTCCTCGTCGCAGTGGCAACGATCAAAGGCGAGAGCTGCACCTTCGGCTCTTCGGAGTCCAAAATCGCAAACGTTCACGGGGAGAAGTAGACGTTGGGAGTCAGAGAAGTCGAGCAGAGTAATAGTGGCGGATGATCCGTGGGATTTGTACAACGGAATTGTACCTTTAATGCGATGGTTCGAGGAGGGGTTCAACAATGCGTGACAATATATTCAAATTGACGGAACAGCCGGAGATGGAAGTAGAAGCGTAACACGGAAGAGGCTGCAATAGCAGGTTCAGGGCGAGGATGGCAGGTTCTGCCATACATTATGCAACTTCTTGGTTCGTAAACGAAGACCTATGCGAGGAATTCGAAGAAGCATTCGAACGGCACCCACCCCCTCCCCAATTACCCCCGAGGAAAAAGGAAGAGGAGTGGTATACATGTATATTTACACTTGGCTATTAACCTATTCCTCGCTTCCTGCACCTCTTGCCTCCTGATCCTTACGCAGGAACCTGTGAAACTGCACAGCAACACGTAATTCGTTCGTATATTTCGCGGTTCGACGCCGAGGCTTCTTTGTTCGCGGTTTTATACTTCGTTACTTTTCTTCTTCGGGCAGATTCCATGCTCGTCTCGTCCGTTGACACGCACCTCGCTAATTCCACGCGCGGCTATCTGCCAATCTACTCAATGCCGCGAGAAAAGGAACGCAGCGGCAATTAGCAATTTGCGCAACGGACTCGAGTGTTGCCGGCTGGCTGGTGCGTTCGTTGTTTGCGAAATTTTCCCATTTTCATTTCCCCGTCTTATTATCCGCCCATTTTTTATTCATCGATTCTCCGCATCCCGCGGAACAATTATTTTTCATGGCAACACGATACCCTCCTCTCTCCCTTCATACTTATTCGCTGCTTGCGCACTTATCCACTTACCGTGCCACTTAATTACACAATGTTTGTACGTTCTTTTTCAGACTGGTACTGGATCGCGTCCTGAGCCAGGCGCAAACGAATATCCCAGCCTTCGTTGTCGCCGTGGTGAACACGGAGTGGTGGACGCATGTGTCACGGTGCAAGGTAGGTATGATATCTGCACGGGAAGGCGAGACCGCGCTATTACTCAAACGCGTGACACACGCGTTACGTATTCAATGTGCGTATGATACCGGCCCCGGTATAATCTATGGATTAATGAAGAAAAATCCGCACGGTACCTAGTAGAGCATGGCGACGGGACAGGACGACGCGGCCTACGTACGATCCCAAGTCTCGACTCTCAAGGTACCGCACGCATGGCTCTGCGACTTGTTGGGCTTTCTACCTGTCAATCCGGCAGTATTTCTGCATCCACTTCTCGTCTCTCGTTCGCCCATTTTCGTTGCACGGTATCAAACACATCTCGCTGGCTAATCATGGCTAAAATTCTTCACCGGGACCGAAAGACGTTCGCTTCCCGCAGCCCTCGTCGGTAGAACACGTACGTTGAACCATGCACGAGGTCCGCGAGCCGAGTGACAGCTTCGCATGTGCGAGACGGGTACGTAGGTATGATTGGCGATTGCACGGAGTCTGCTTGAATTCGCATCCATTCGGTGCGATAAAGACAAATCGCAGTTGAAAGTTTTTCTTCCTAACTTTTACAGCTTAATTCGTGCCTAAGACCGTGAGAGTTTTCGAAAACGCGCTTTATTCAGATCGTCCTATGTGATTAACAGCTGTTATAGAGACTCTTTTTTGCAACTGTTTGGAAGGAGAGGTAAAAGAAAGAGGTTCTAGTGATTTGCGCTGTTCATTCTGTACTCGTAATCGGCACAGGGCAGTCTCAACTGGCCATTAAAGTGGTGTGAGGATCGGAACAAACGATCGGCATGGTCGTCTAGACGCCACGGATATTATGCTCCAGATGCAGAGGTATACCTGTAACGTCTATATACCCGATGAATTACGACTGCGGAGCAGCCATGTTGCAAAAAACAATTATTCACACGGAACGGCGCCGCGCAGATTTTACCCGAACCGGAAGATCGGCTCTAGGATTGTTGATACGATCGGCCATGGATCGGCCCAGAAGTTGAGGGAATATTGCGCTTCTGCAGCCACTCGATTTAGCTTCCACGGATTAAATTATTCCGGCTAACGGTAGGTCGGATTGATTCGGTGCTGTGATCAATCGGACCCGAGCGTGTAGCATCATCAACGAGTACAGTTACGCGCTTACAATACCCACACTCAGGGAATCGACGTGATTCTCGAAATATTCTTCGGTGACAGTGCCTACCCGTATAATAAATTGATTCGACGAAGCCACGGCACGGATTTCCATCGCCTGACGCTGTACGTAGGATTCGATCCAACGCGATCCTGAATGAACTCGAAATAGGACCTAGGTGCCACATTTTCCAACCTTGGCCCGGTTCGAGGATCGCGGTAGCTGTGCCGTATATTCTTGGCTCGGCTATCGGAACGTGGCTGTCGGACCGATTACGGGTGGAACGAGACGTTTTTCGTACGGCTCGATCGATCAACGGGTGATCGAGTTTTGTTCTCTACATCGTGACGACGATGCCCCTCTTTAAGCTGGAAGCTGGTAGCATCAACCTAGATGCGATGTACAGGTAAATATATAGAGATGATGACGACGACGATGATGATTATGCGCGCCTGTGTCGACAATCACGAGCCGTTCGCGACGTGATCTGGCAAGTGAGGATCGTGAATAAGAACGTCGAAAATGCGGAAGAGGGGAAAGTCCGACTGGCTCGATCGAAAATATGGATCGATTTATACGCCTGCAGGTTACCGCTTGGCATATTATTGTGATACCTAAACAATAAATCTGGAGTAGTGACACACTTTGCTCGCATTCCAAATTTTTCGACTATATTCTCTTTCATGGGTTATACATAATATTGTAACGGTACAGGTACGAGTATGAGTGTGCACCGCCTCGGAATGGTCGTTGATAAATCTGTCCGATGATGCGAGCTAGCCAACTCTCGTCTCGCGGCGAGCTTTTTATCATTCGATTTACAAAGCCTCCCGACTCGCGGCAACGTTAACAATGCGGCTTGATCGGGCACGATCAGGTGTATAATCGACGTTTCCTCGGTATTGGTGTAACACCGTAACACACTCGATGCCCAACGACGAACATGAATTTCTTTTACTCCGTACCCACCCAGTGCATGTAGTACCAGGACCGAGGCACGCTGCCGATCAAGAACGCGTCAAGAGAAAATTACCACCTGGCTTACAATGCTCACGAAGAGTGTTGCGACGAAAATTTTCCAAACGAACGGCAGTCGACGATCCCCTTTCTCACCCCCAAGTCGAGACGCTCGACACCGGAGTTAAGAGGGAAGAGGGAAGAGTCTTACATGAGGTTAATATTCGACACGGTCGCAGTCTTGCGACCGACGCGTGGCTCGGTCACTGGTCAAGCAATCAATCGGGGAGAGCCAGGCCAGGTAGCAAAGTGGAAAGAATCGAAAGACGAGATAGCGAGACTGGGGAAAGGGAGGAGGAAGACGGGAGGCGAGGGAGGAACGGATCAGGAACAGAGAGACAGAGAAGGACCGGCGTGTTCAATTGATTGGTCCTGGAACATCCTGCCCCGCATCTATGGGAAAGTCGAGTGAGACTTTTTGCCGGTGACTCTAAACCAAGGGCCGCGAGTTCTCTCTGTCTCACTCTCTCCATTCTTCATCTCGGTATCTTTCTCCGACGAAATAAGACTGCCGAACCAAAACTGCCTCATTCATTGAATCGGTGTTGCCCGCCTGGCGGCGGCGAACTGGAGCAAACGGCACTTAATGCCAACGCGCCAATTTTGTTCCTCATATCCAAGTTCACCCACGTTTTCGTTGATAACCTTGACGGGCAGGTTGACGGCTACGCGCTCGGCAGAGATACCAGGTGCCATGCCGGACGACGGAATAAAGTTGCCCTGTGCTTCGGCACGTAACGGTGATGACCTTGGCCGATGGTGGGTGGTACGGGAAGTCGACAAGGTTTTTATCGCGGCTGACTACTCCGTTACCACGCTTTTCAACCCAACTGCTTAGGCCTACTCGTTCGGACGAACTACTTTACGCGTTACCTTTGCTACGATTGTTTCGCGGTATACGTGAAAAAAATACTGTCTAGTAAGAATGAGAATCGGTATCAGTCTGGTCAGTCTTGTCGTCAATTTTCAGGGATTGAAACGAGTCGAGAACCACAATTATGCCCAACTGGAGTTAGTAACCGCGGTTATTGCGATATAATTGTAATATCGGTAACTAGAAATAAAAGTTATGGCCATAGAAACGCGATAAAATAACGGTCTAACTTCAGGTCCTTGCAGTTCTTGAGACTCATCTCTTGTACAGTAGCAGGAATTGAAAGACAAGCGATGGAAATTGACTATTGGGGTATGATAATTGGTTGCATTAAATACCAAATACATCGATCTTCTGCGAACAACATTCGATGATTTTGGAAAATATTCGGGACCAAAGAAACATTTTCTCAAAAAAAAAAAGAACCGAAATAAAATAGTAACGTCAGCGTAATATTGCGAAAGACACGATGAGAGTCATAGTTTCACTCTCGCCAAACTCGAGCGTTTGTCTAACGCATTTAGGTGCCTGGTAGGCATGGTTTGTACACTTGAACAGACATACGCGGAGCTGCGGGTTCCCCTCAGGCCGGATGCTCCCAGCGGACGTCAAATTCCTTTCAGGTTTTTATACCTCCGTTTTTTACTATTTCTTTTATTCTAGCTCTCGCTCTCACTCTCCGTCTCTCGCTCTCTCTCTCTCTATACCATTTGACTCGTTTCCGTTGTCGCGGTTGCCGTTTTGTTCGAAAGAAAATTAGGCTGTTTCTCTGTAGCACATGCAGGACTTTCCGTGCGATACCGGACTGCGAATAATCGAAGACGTAAAACTGAGGGACGATTCGAGTCTCGAACCTTAGGGTCTCCCAGGGTCCTCGATCAAGCTCGAAGCGACTGCAATTACCCGTAATCGGACCTTCTCCGCCACTCAGCGACTTATACCTCGACGACAAACTGTACGGTGGCTCTGTTTTGTGGCCGGTTTCCGTTGTAAATATGAGCGAACGTGTAAAATGCGGTATGGAGAACGTGTTACGCTCACAATGCGCCCGCTCGCCTTCCTGACTCGGCGCTGAAGATTCGATCTGATTCGATTCGATTCGATTCGATCTACCGATATCACCCGAAGCTCGCAAATAATGATTGTTAAACAAGGGGACCGATCGTGCGTGCTAAACAACGCCCGGTCTCACCTCGTTAAAGTCGAGGCGCGACAAGCGAAACGAACTTTTCAACTCACCAACGTCCGAGAGAATCCGCCTTGTCTTAACTATTTATTACACACCCGCGAAGCCCGTTTTACGAGGCCGCAGCTCGACCACCCCAAGGACGCCAGATAACGTCTTACCATCTTTTCTACATTTTTTCACTACTCTTGCTCAATTCAATTTTATGAACGTGCAAATTTTAATACGAAACATTTTTCCGTTTCGTTACCTGCAACACTGCCAGCGTGAAATAATACCAAATTGTGCGTCTCTTTCAGCGAAATCGTTGCCGAAATTTATGTTTCAAAACCTCACGTTATGGGTATCTATTCTGGTTTTCAAACTATCAAATCCCACCGACTCCCCAACCTTCTGTCAAAATCGCTAAAATTCTTGGCCACGCTGTATCCGCAGAAGCGAAGAATAGTCGAAAACTGGCAAAAAACATTCTCGATACGCAACAAGTATCGTAGGTAAGGTAAGCGTACCAGTTATCGACACGTTTAGACCCAATTATTAACCATCTTATTTTTCAAAATTGTAAATTGACAACACAACTTGTGAATTTCTCGATGACCAAACCAATTGCTAGAGGGTTATACACACTACCGATTTATTTTTTGGTAATTTCAAAACTAAGGATCAAACAGATACAGCGAAAAATGGTAAATAATTGGGACAGGGTCAAGAACCGATACACTTACCTCAGACATATATCCGAGATGCTGGATGGATGACGGCTTTTTGTATATCCGCATCTGAATATATTGGATTTCAGAAGAAAAGGGCATGGTAAATATTGTGAAAAAGCGCGAAATCCTTGGCTGCATTCGCGGTAACAAAGAAACTCGATTAATGCACACACGCGGTCAATTCGCCTTGCGTAGGACCATCGGCAGGGATCTCTCGTTGAAATCCTGCCAGTCACGAAGAGGCGGACGGGTGTTGCTCTTCTTCGTAATGCCCAGCAGCAAGCCGAAGCCGGGCCGGCGCGGTGGGAGCAACGCGGTGCGGTGCGGCTATTAGTTGCTCGCATTATTACAACCTGCAATTCCAATTAGTTAGGTTTGATACGGCGAGAGGGAAGGCGATGCGGCGCATCCTACGCCTCTGCCGTGTAATTGCGGTATATGTACAGAGATTAGACACGAATCGGGTCTGCAGGGTGTGCGTCGGCAATCGGTCGGTATCTGCCTCCGATTCCGAAGCGAACCGCGCTTCAATCCCGGAGATGAGAAGATGAACGCGGCTGCGGCTCGTTGCCGCGCTTCATCCAGCCTCCGTGTGCAATGAAATTATAAACGCACCTGTACGAGCAATCGCCGATTTACCGTCGTTCAATTATTGCAAAATCACCATCAACTCCGGGCGAGCGGGCGGCAACTGCCATGCTGCACTTATCCGCGTCTGGCTTCGCGGAGGAGGCGTGAGGTGCTCTCGATGCCAGGCGAACTGTTTCAGAAGCATCCCAGGTTTATTGGTCGATAATTTGATTCCCTCGTTCCTTGGCATTTTAATGAAAACGTCGAAGATTCCTCGCCAGGAATCAATCGCTCGCTCTGTAAGCGGTTATTCGCGCAGCTGATAACCGAGCTTCGATAAACTGCGTCAATGGGAGCTTGGATTCGGACTACTCGAGTTACCCTCGTCCTTCGATTCGACGAAAATTGTCGATTCACAACGAGCACAAGTTGTTGGGAGGAGGAGGAATAATAATAAACTCCGAGGTAACGATATTCTGGCCGGTTTCTCGAGCTCAAGTTCGTGCGCTCTTATCGGTTGGCTTTGCCTTCACCTTGCCCGAGAGTGGGCAGAGGAGGAATCCTCATGCATAGTCGACGGTTGCACCTGTTCCACGCACTTTGACTTTATTACGTACAATATCTATATATCCTAGATCTATATACATACTAATAGCTAAGTTTACGACTTATAAGCGGACTATAACTCGATTTATGACTTAGTGAAAATTTCCAACCGAGCTGCCACTGCGCCGAGTAATTACAATGGGCTTTAATGGCCTAACAACTATCCCGATCAACTGACTCAGGCCTCACTCGAGCTGCGATCACTCCGGAGCCCCCGGGTATCGCGAATAATTTTCAATTAATACTCACGGACGAAACCCACGGCCGTTATCCCCACCCACGTGAATATTGTGCCAGTCGTAAATATGCGGTATGTATTCGTCGCTACTTCAACGTAGCAACGCTCTTACGGTTGCATTCGCGTCAGTTTCAACAATCCGTTTTTCCACAGGTAACCAAAGCCCAGAAATTATATACACAAATAAAAACGATATTCTAACGTATTTATCGACGACACTACTGAAGGAAAATACGCGTTCAAGAATTCCTTTGCACTGATTGCGCACATCTGTTATTCGAATCCGGAAGACGGAGTCCTGATTGATACGCTCAGGCGAAACGAGTTCTTTCACTTCGCATGCAGAAAACGTGTCGACGCAGTCCTGCCGGGCGCTGCGCTGCTAATTCGCGCGCAAAAATTCCCGCGACGGGATTAAAATTTGAGCGGGAAAGTTGCGCAGCTGCGCAGGAGCTAATGTGTCAGGATAACGCGTCCTATAAATAGAATCCGGGAGCACGGCTCTAGCGCTGATCTTCGGGTCCATGCAGCCGAGTGCACGCGGCCGGTTCGCGCGTCCGCACGTCTAACTGTATAACTCGGTGCAATGCCACTATGCAATTAACCGTCGAACGAGCTCCGCAGTCTCCGCTCTGGATACCAACAAACTAAACGGGACGACCGCACCCGCGCCTCGCGTCTTTTTCCAACTCTTTTTCGAAAGGACCCCGCAGAACCCTCATGGAAACTTTAAGGGGATTTGAAATCAGACAAATCACTCAAATAACTGTGCAGTCGATTCTCGAAGATAGGCGGACAGTTGTGATTGATTCCATTCATGAACTCGCTGGTTTACCGGAAGGAGGTGCGACGTCAGATTTTGCCTGGAGAACGAGACTCTCTGACTCTTTCAATAATCGACTTGTCCTGTTTTCCACACGTCTGCGGAGTCTCTGTAAATCGGCTTTGCAGTCTTTGAGTGTTATATTTGATTTCGTGTCCCCCTCGAAGCTTTGTAATTCATAAAAATCGCGTCATCCATATATATTAAAAAATCCATCGACCCCCCTTCCGAAGTCTATATCTCGGAAGCAACTAGTTTGCGGGACTTGTGTCCATGAAAACTTTTGATCGAGAGGATATGTTTTGTAACATACTGTAGATCCAGCCAATTCGAAGGGAAGCCAGTTTCCATAAGGATTCTGCGGGGTTCTTTCTTGGGGTCCAATCCGCTTTCGTGCCATGAACCCGTCCAATTTGGAGTTCGTTATCTTCGCTTGTACCTACGTACAATCGCAGGAGCATCGCGGTTTTATCTTGGCTCAATAATCGTCGGTTGAATACAAGGATACACTCGCAGGGCCGACGCAGGCCTGCTGAAATTTCTCTAGGGCCGACTACCACCTGACGCTCAAGCAACTGCCTCGGAAGTAGCAGTTGTCTTGAACGCGTAGTTGCGTTGCACGTCCCGTTTCGAAAAGGGTGACTCGCCCTTCGCCTCGCGGCGCCCGCCAAGGGCAGATGCTACCGTGTAACGTTCGACTATTAGGAGAAACGAACGAACTTCTTTTGGGGGCTCGACGCCGACTACCCCCATCGGCCGCGACGCCGGAAGGGAAGATACTTTGTTCCTTTCCCCGTTTTCACAATTCTTTGCTATTTTTCGTATTTTTCAATGGCAGAGCTCGCAGAGTTGCGAAAAAGTTCGAATCTCAAAAGAGCAATAAATGACAGCTTACAAAGGGACGCGGAGAATATCAGCGGATTACTGCGCTTTGAGAGACGGATTTTTAGAGATTCGAGAACGTAAGTAACGGTCTTTCAATCGGATTCAGTTAATTGTTGTTCTCTGGCCTTTTTCCCTCTGTCATCGCTTAAGCTACGTGTAGATCATACCCTATTTAACGGTGTTCGTCGATTTTAATTTCTTCTTCGCAGATCGATTCGCCTGCAGTAACTGTAACGTACCGTAGGTAATCCAATATGCATATCTCTAACCGTGTCTATCGGGACGTGAGTAATTACGTCCAATCTTGAAGTATTGTAAATAATACAATCGTGAATGAAACAAATCTCAAATTTTAACAACCGCGAGAAGACTGTTAATAATAATAATTCTCAGGACATAAATCGGCAGCGTGCAAATCGATTCATGCAATCGTTCCAAATCGATGATCGGTACTGCCCATTGAATTCTTGGTGTCAATAACGTTGATATTCTCGTCACTCTTTGGGCGATAAAACAGAGTGTGAAAAATCGTGGGTAAAATATCAGTCATCGTGTAAAATAATTGTGAAAGAATGTTTTAACAAAGTGCAAAAAGACGTTGTCGGAATATATTTCTAACGAGGAAGAACAGAAAAAAAAAATGGGGAATAATAATCAATTCTCGACCGAGTAGTGATCGAGGGACGGGGGCAGTGGAGAGAAGGCGATGCAGAGTTGCAGTATAATGTAGAATCAGGCAGGCTGCACGCAGAGAGGCGATGCAGGCTAGAAGAAACATGGGCATAGGTGTGCCTACGAGACGCTCGCACACGCACGCGCACGCACACATACACACGGACGGCTCGAAGTCGATATTTGCCCGTTCATTATTTTCCGGATAGAGTTGATACGTGCACACACCGAGGAACGCGATCGCAAGGGAGATATATTTACGGAGCGTTACTGCATCGCGGCTGTAATTGGCGAATGTAAACACAGTAGTGGCGTGCGGGCCCCGTGCCCGGGTATCCGAGCTGTGTAACCCACCTGTAACCATGCACCTAGTGCGCCTAACCCATATAATCGGCGAGCCAGGCTGGCCCGGGTTCAGGCGGAGGTATATGCAGCGGGTACAGAGAGATAGACGGGTAGGCAGGGCTGAGAGAGGCGGCAACGCGAGACACGCGATCGTCGCAATACTCAGGCATGCAAAACCGCGGTTACTTACCTAGGATGTGTGCCCGGCGATTCACCGTCGCGCGGACGCCCGAGTCGAGATCCGCAATTCCCCGGAGGTCCAACTTCCGCTGGAAGCGTCGCGGCCCAGGTTTCCCAAGCGTTCAAATCTCCAGGGATCGCTGCAGGCCGCCCGGACCGACGGATCGACGGATCGATCGATCGATCCTCCCCCGCGATCGGCACTCCCGCGCTGTCGCGTATTCCTCGACACTTCTCAAACACCGTTATCTCATATCCGTTTGCTTCGGGAGGTTTACGTTTTGTTCACTGGCGGTGACCGGGCTTGTCGGAATTCTACCGAAGTTCACACTGATCCGCTTGTAATTCTCGCGCACTAATTATTCCCCATATCCGCGGTAGGATACATTTTTTCCACTTAAATACGCCGGTCCGTGGTTTCATCCGCCGATCGGCGAACGATCGGTAACGAAACTGAGAACGGAATACTCGAAAGTTAGCGGGAAAATAACCACCCGTAAAACTTCACCGCGACGTCACTTCTCCGCAACAAGGGGGTGAGTAAGGAAGCGAGGTGCGCGTGTGTTCCGAACCGGTCGTTGATCACCGAGTGAATCCTTCCGGATCGATGATCACTGGAGTTTTCCCTCAGTTGGATGTGTGTCACAGTCGAAGAGTCAGATCCTCCCTCTCTTTTTCCCTCTCTCTCTCTCTCTCTCTCTCTTCCTCTTCCTCTTCTATCTTTCGCGCACTTTCGTCGCAGCCTCCCGAAGGACGAGGTAAAAATCGAACGAAAGGAATCGATCTGTCGGCTGTAGATCGCGGTGCGACGTAGCAACGCAACGAAACGCGGGCGTAGTAAAACGCGTAGCGTAACGAGACCGTAGTCGGCGAGAGTCCGTGAGAGTATCACCTAGGCTTGCGTACCTCTTGAAGCGTGCAGCGGGAGGCGTGCTGTCCTGGACTGGACTAGTCGGCGGACGGCGGACGTCGGGGCCCGCGGAGGGAGTGCTCGGTCTCGCCTGGGTCCCCCTCCTCAGGTTCCTGACGCTTGTACCTTCGTCCCAGAGCTGTCTTTGCTGCTCGCGCTTCGCGCTCCTGGGCCCCAGGAATGAGGGGTGAGGGGTTGTGGCAACGGGGGAAGGGGGGGGGGAGGGATAGATCGGCGCGGTGGGGGCGGGAGGGGGGAATGGGTCCCCGGCCCCCCTCCCCCTCTTCGTCCGTCCGGTCGGCTACTCCTTCCGCCCCCGCGACCGGAACGAACGAGCTAACACCGAATCGAGATCGGAGTCCCGATCATCCGAGCTGTCTACAACCCCGGAGGGACAGGTGCCCGACCCTTTCACGGGGGACAAATCGGCTTTTTCTTCGAGACCAGCCTCCGAGGGTCGATGACCTCGGATTTAGAGAGTCCCTGATGTTATGAACGGGGCTTAGGAGCTGCCGATTTGCCGTCTATGCCCGTTTGTGTGCCGATTTATTTTATTCTATTTGTCGATTTTGAAACGTCACCGTGGACGAAGAGTCAACTTCATTTTTCGAGGGAAGATACTGACGATGAGTATGGAAAATATGATGATAGAATGATCGGTCGTGAAACGTTTCTAATCGCTGTGTGTACACGAGTTTCGGAAGCGAGTTTCCTTGCCGCGTTGAGGAAATAAAAGAAACCGGCGAGAGGAAAGAAAGAAAAAAAAAAAGAAAAAACAGTCGAACAACAAATAGAACCAGGTACCCGAAAAAAAAGGGAACGAATTGAAATGAAGTACAATTTTCCACAAGAGGTGTTACGACGGGTGGGTGTAGAGAATGGATCTGGAAACTATATCGGAGGCGGTGAGGGGAACGAAGAGCGAAGTGAGAAATAACGAATCGGCAGTCATTAGTCGTTCACAAATCCCTTGTGAACCGCTTAAACGTTCGCGCCAATACCGTTACAGGTGGAACGACGAGCGGAAGCACGGTTCTTGATCAAGAAACACCCCGTGGCTTTTCCCCTACCGCCTGTGCGCCGTCACGTTATGGCGGTGCGATGGTCCGCTTCTCTCCCCCCGACGTAATCGACGTCATTTAAATTCGACTCTTTGCATAAACTTTATGGGTGTGCACAAAGCTCGATCGTTCCGCCAACTTTTATCGTTCCGGTGAGCTTTAGTTCGGGGACTCGAATCGCACTTTTATCGTTCAGCTTTTCGAAATTGAAATTGTTCCATCGCTGCCTCGTCCGCGGTCGACGATTATCTACTAATTAATTCATCGCTCCGGCTCGAATACCGTGACACTGTTATACCGTTTGTTTGCTTATTACCGACAATTTTATATCCTTATCCATTCATTTCCCACGCTCAGTCGGTCCCGTGCTGAGCTTTTCAAGCTCTCAGACACAATGCCCTTTTTCCGTTTTACCAAATATGTTCACGATTTTTGAGTTGCAACAAAACTGTCTCTCGCCGATTTCGATGCGGAAATTCGATTCCCATTCCATCTGCAATCTTGTAATTCTGCAAGTGACACAAAGTTATGCAAAATATTGTGAGGTGAATTTACAACTTCGAAGGAGCAGCATTCGTTATACACAAACGCCAAACTTTCTATGCGTCACCACGACTCGTGGTCACGAGATAACAAAACGCAGTTTCGCCACATGCGGCAGAAAGTTGTCACCACGAAAAACGCCTGACGTGGATACATGAAAATGTCTACATGTAGAACGAGCGGACATGTCGCAACGCCGAGAGCTGACGTTACGCCCGGTCATATCGTTTTAAGCAAACAAACGTCTCTTTTCTTCTTCCTCATTACTTGGTTTAATTTTTGGCGTGCTCATCACTTGCAAGAATCGAAGAAGCTTGATGACCGCATGAAACTTTACATACGAACGCGACGTTAAACTAATGTAAGACAAAATATCGGAGCATTGGTGCTTCAATGGTTCTTTAATCTTAAATGCAGAGATTCGATGGTGGCTGATTACTTTATTAAATCCTAGCGGGGGTTGGCCACCCTTGTTGTGTGGGCTAGCCAGTCATTAATCCTTGACGAAGAGCGATTACCACGTAGGCAGAACTGCGGGGACAACGAACGAGGCGAACGGATGTCGAGGGGCGGTTGTTCCTACCTCGCACTTTACTCGGGGGGCGACGAACGACGACGACTGCTGACAGGCCGAGTGGGAAACAGGTGCTACAGCTGTACAACAAGTGCATCGGTTGCATTCGAATATCGGCAGACACATGGGCAGCGCCAAACGCGGGGCTATTTAACTGAAACGAAACGAGAAGGCGTCGCGCCCTCCTCGAGCCGTTGACCGGTAGCCGAGTCCAACGGCTCGAGCCACGCGTCTCTGAAAACCAGGAAACGAGGGAGAGGAACCTTCGATGGAAGGGAATGCTCGCAGATTTTACAGTCACGAGTCTTTCCTGACAAGGAAACGCTCACGAAACAGGGTTTGAACCTCAAGATTGAAATTTTCGAAGCTACCGTTATATTGGGTACTCAAAATTTCTAGAGTAAGTTCATAGAATCCATTCCAAATTCCTATAGATCTGCCAGATTCTTATAGAGTCCCATCGGAAATCGGAACGAACCATATGGATTCCATGGATTATATTCACTAGGATTTCACGTAGTGAATTGACGAGGTGTTCCAAAAAGTGTAAAGTATGGCCATCGCCTTATCATTCCGACAGCCAATTTCATTGGTGGGTTGAAAAGTGCGGGAAACACCGCGTGTCTGATGCCATCAGCTGGTCTTCGTTGGCGGGAAAGAAGCTCGCCGTTGGATCGAGGGCCCCTCCGGTTCCCCTCGGCTAGCACATGGCCCTTAAACTCCAGGGCTAGTTCTTCGACTTCCGAAGACTCGAGGACGAGGGGACGATCAGCCGTTTTTCCAAGACACGCACGCGCTTCGTGAGTGGAGGGTTCGCCTAATGGGTGATACCAACGGACACCAGGAGTCAACGGCTTTGGCACCTGACGCCATCCGCGTCCTCCTTCTTCCCCTCGAGTCTGTCTGGTGAGGACTTACTTACTTATGTGCTTTTTACGACCTTTGCCGAACATTGCAGATACCATGTGCAATGTGTCTTTCAAATTTGACTCTCTTTTTGGCTCAACTCGCACATCGTTCATGATTCTATATGTCGCAGAAGACGGACCAGGGAATGAACCGGTAGACGAAGACAGCCACCAGCCGGTACCGGCACTTTGTCCGAATTCGAAAGCCGATACCAAATCCGATTCGCCCAGCTTCCTGTCGAACATTAGAGATGTCGATATCCATACCGTCGGGGTATTTCGCGGTGATGAACTCTTCTTCCAGAGCTTCTTCCGCGCGCTAATAACGGTCGTTACGTTTTAATTGCAGGGCCAGGAGCGGCGAGCGGTACGTTTGTGGAAGTCGAAGACCGAAGGCAACGGAGCCGATATCCATTACGGCAAAGTCAACTCGAAGCCGCGTCGTTTAAGTACAAAGTGGTTCGCGGTGACCGCGGGGCAACGATTAGCCGGTATCGGAGTGACGAGCTCGGCTCTCGATTGCGTTTCCAGTGTCCCCGTGGGGCGGGGGCGACGCGCTTTGGTTCCCCGAGGTGTTCTTCGCTTCAGCGAAGCCTCGGGCGTTCGTTCGACCGCCGAGTGTGGTCCAGGAGGCAGGGAGCCGAGGCGCGGAGCGTGGCGAGCTAAGCGCCCGGAGCAACGGGCGTCGTTTACCTCGCGATTAGCCGCGACGCGGTAGGGGAACAGAGCGGATCCTGCGGGGCCACGTCGTGACGGCGAAAACGTCGCGGCGCGCGTTCGCTAATCGAGACAGACGAGGCGGCACCCGGTGTCCTAGCCTCCGGCAAGGCTGCAGCAACGCCGAGTCTTGCACTAGCCTCCGGTATACCCGATTCCTCGCTCTCCACGACCATACGCGCGTACTCGGATATGCACGCAGGGCGCTACCGCGGTTCCAAACGAACCTTTCGCGAAGACATCTCTCACGCGGCAGAAACTTGACCGTCTTGCTGACTCATTTATTTTGTTGTATAGCTGCAACAGCTACACCGACTTTAATCGCTGCTTCTTCGTCTTCATCTTCGACTTCTTCTGCTTTTTCTTCTTCGTCGGAGAGGAGTGTAAAAAAGTATGGAAACAGGCCTAGGGTAAACCCTTTCGACGAGGACGTCGTAGGAGGTAGATCATCGGTCGATGCGGCGCCCGAGGTGGACCCTTGGCTGGTTATTGTTTGGACGCCTTCATCGGCCCTGCCGGCGTCGGCAACTCGGTTCGTAAAGGCCACGGCGCGTTAAAACGACTCAACCTGCACTCCACGGTGCGTCCCCCGATCTGCCCAGAGGCGGCTCGCCTGCCCCGGCTGTATATATTCTCTATCTTTCTCCCTGAAAGTAATGAGAAAATAATAGGAGATTACACACCCCGCCAGAGCGTGGCTGTCTACCGCTTGACTCGACGCATGTTCGATGCCTGGTGCTCGTCAGGACCGGCCTGTACCTACCTTGGGTGTAGAAAAACCACCACCAAGGCTTATGTCGCGTCTTCGATGTAAAATACCAGTGCAGGTCTTCGTTTTCCACCAAGTCAGGAAATCACACCACTCAATTCAGTATCGGATACCCCAACAAAATCATGATCCGGAGATGGCAAGCCAAACGATTGAAATTGGAAAAGGGCCCGCTGGTCAGTCGGTAGTTAATTTTAAATCCCACGGACCGTGAGACCGAATATCGGGAAGATGAAGACCGTCCCAGAATCAGCGATGAATGAAATCCGTTCGGTATTTCACTCCTTTAGTCAACGTCTGTTTTTCCGATCACTTGAAAAATTGAATTTCAAGAACATAAGCGTCAAAGTCGACGACCACGGACATCCCCCAGAAACGCGTCGCGGCACAGGCGACCATTGACGACGGTATAAAAATCCGACGCATTGGAATTAGGATGAGAAGCTGGTCGCGTGGAGAGGATTGGTGAGCCAAGGATCTCCCGCAGTATAGGCTTTGTGGCGCGTGGCAGTTTCTCGGGGTCGTGAGGTTTGGGCCCGGCCGGCGGGCCGCCGTTGGCCTGAGCCGAGAGAGGGCAGAGAGGGCGAGAGGGCAGCAGAGAGTAGCATCTAGCAGCCAGAGCCGGGTGATTACGTCGCCTGTCGGCGCGGAACAGTCTCCTCCCAGGCGCGTCGCCCACCGACTTCCCATTGGCTATCCTCCTGGGCTGCGAGGAGGCGAGGTGAGGCGAGGTGAGGCGAGGCGAGCAAGGAGAGGCGAGGAGAGACAAGGTGAGGCAACGAGAGACAAGCCAAGGCAAAGAAACCCGAGGCCCCGCGGCCGCGGGCCCAACGTCCGTCACACTCACGGGGGGCCGCCGATCTCTCCTCGGGCCGATTAACCCCGGCTTCTTCAACCCCCGCGGACTTTACGAACGAAGTTTGCGCCATTCGGGAATGCAGCAAGGATCCTTGTTTGATTGCTTTCTTTCCTTCTTCGATCTTTGCTTTTAACAACGAGGAAAAGACCCTCTCGTCAACCTTGATTTACTCACTGTACGACAATCCGACAGTGCAAACACATCTAGACCATAAAATTAATAAAGAATAGGTATACCATATTTTTGAGGTTGAATCAACCATAAAATTGGGTTGAGGACGTTCCCATGATCGATGCCGATTGTTCGTTTTTCGGTTTAGATGTAGCTAACATTTTTTATTAATCTTTCTCTCTCTCTTTCCATCTAGTACTCTTAGTATCCGTGCGCATTATCGATCATTGTGCCCACAGCATAAGCCAATACTCACAATTTCGGGTATCAAAGCCAGTTGGACTTGAATACATCACCTTTTTATACCGGCCGGATGGTCAACCCAACCAAGTTCAATCGCGATTCGAATCGTCTGTTCGAGATTTATCTTTTTTCCGAACATACACGTTCATTTCATATTTGGCACTCGAATGATCCAGTCGATATCAGAGCTTTTCGCTTTTCTTTGTATTTCAAATATATCCAATCACATTAGTGCTAAAAAAACACCTGCGAGTAATCAAAATATTGTAAACGATCACGACACGTTAATTTTTTATTCCTCTGCAAAGAATTAATATCAATATCTGTATAGGTACACGTTCAACTGTCAAATTAACGAACACAGCCTCACCCATTCAACATATACATATATCAGGAGAAGCGATTGGTTTCAGAATTAAGAATGGTGGAGGTTCGGTGACAGGCGATTGGTGTGTTACAGCTCGATCATTTACATAATCCTTCATTCGTAAGGTGGGTGGGAGTTTCTCAATATCATCGTACCTACGTATCAAACAGTTGAACAAGCCGCAACTGTCTGTGTGCATAACGTGAATGTGTGCAATGTTGGGATTCGAAGGACCGAATTATTGCGGCCGCAAACCCGACGATATTTATATATATACATACTTCTCTTATTAGGGAAACCTCGATAGTTACGTAAAGTGTCAATGACTCACCCGCGCGGAGTTACTCCCGCAGATTGCGAAACTATTTTCACCAATTTCTCAACGGAAAATAAAGAAGCAAATACAAGAAAACAAGAGACAAAGGCAAAAGTAAAACGAAGAAAAGAGAAAAATCTATACTAAACCTCGACAGCTGTTGCAGGGTAAAGTACTTTTTTCATCATCCCGGTATGACTGGGCTCGGTGGGTTGAAACCGAATTGATAAACCAAGTAGGATATGCCTAATATAAACGGGTTTTTAAATTTCGAATCAACCGATTTTCGCCCCTCAGTGAGCACGGCTGGACCTGAATCCGACCAGAAATAGGCTAAATACGCACTGGACACTGCAGTATTGGTCAGTGATCACTGGCCAGTGACCACAATCCTCGAGGTAAACAGTGATTATCCGCAGGTGGTGATACAAATGGGATATTGACGGAGAGCTATTAGCGGCTTGTCTCAATTACAGATTTGCGCAGCAACGGTCTATGGTCCATTGGCCATTCGCTGTCGTGATAGACTATTCGGATTACGGTTTAGACCGGCCGTCCGATAATTCTCACAATTTCTCATCGAAAGACAGCGAACGTCTACAGCCGTGAGAAAAGCGCCGCCTGCGGAAACTGCCTCGAGTGCAGAGAGTCAATGGTCGCCGATAAGCTGGCACAGCTGCGATCGAAGAGGAGGAACCAAGTTGCTTGCTCGAAGACCGAACATCGTTCATACGCGTCGTGGATATAATTACGCGAGTACTCGAGGAGCAGTCGGTCCGGGGGCGTTGGAGAACACCTGGATGCACCTGTCTCTTCGACTCTGGCAGTCAGCTCGAGCCGCCGTCGCTGCCAGGTCGCTCAACCATGACGCGGCACTCCACTTCCAGGTAAACGACACACAGCCAAGACTCGAAGAGACGCTGCAACGACAGATACGGCCTGCAGCGGAGAACGCCGAGAGTCTTGGCTCATCCCGCCGAATGGCCGTTACGCTTTTCTTGTCGCCTCTACACGAGACTCTGATCAACCGTCGACATTGTCATCCCGATGAACACCACTGACGAATGTTCTTCTCGCAGGATTCAGGGAGGGAACAGAGCTATCCGCAACTCGATGTCTCCAATGCTTGGGACACTGTGTCAGAAGCGTGTTTTTGCCTGAGAAACGTAACGCACGGTCTTCTTTTGCCTCGCAGCCGCGCAAAACCAACAATCATCCAACGATCACATGGTGATTCGTTCTGGAGCTTGACGCGAATTGATCAGACCGAAAGATTTTTTCTTTCTATTCTTCTCGTTCTTGATCTCTACGTCGCTGAAAACGTCCTCGAATAAGATGAATACTGTTTATGACTGGAGTAATGTATTATTTTCACGATTCCATGACTTTCTAGGGGGCAGTTACGGTAGGTATCTGTATTTGAGCACCTAATCGCCCGTGGACCGGCTTTTAAGCGTCGATTCAACAGCCGGAAGCGATTCGTAACAGAATAGTCCGCGGGGCAGTGTAATGGCAGGGCAAAAACTGGCACCAGGTTAGAAATAAAAAGTTGAGGCTCTTCTTCACGTTCAGTTACGAAACTGACGGTGTATACCTGCATTTTCTGAATCCCCCGAAGCGGGGAGCACGAATTCACTTGACTTGGGTAAAATTACGATCTCGAGTCGAGAACCATTACGACCAATATCTGTTCGAAGCCCGACACCGAGGAAGAAAATAACGAGAGCAAAATGGGTGAAACGCATTTTGCACAAGAGCGGAAAAAATGAGGGCAAAAAAATCGGCCGCGTTGTTTACCGGTCTGCCTGCCGGGGGCAAGGCAGTGGGAATAACGGCACCGCAGCCGCGCCGGGACGAGCTTATGCTAATGTTTAGCCTCCGAGACACAATTCGCGACAAGGATGCAAGGCTATCCGTGCAGCGAGCCGGAGGCTGCGGAGCTCGCGTGACGGGCAGCGGGTGCCTCGTAGATCACGCGGTTGCCGTTAACCGCTCGATTAATCAATTTCCGCACGCGGAAAATCGATCCCCTCAAGCAGACTGATCCGTTTTTCGGAAAAGTCACTGGCCGTCCGATTGACTTCGAGTTTCGGCGCTACGGCGTCGAGCTTGAGCTCCGTTGGTCTACTTTTTTAGGTGTTTGGGTTCATTCATCGATTCGGCCGCTAGGTAAACCGGTTCAGGACGTAACTCCGGTAGCCCAAAACACCCGGTACTCCAGCCTCTCTTCTCGATTTCGGTTTCACTTAGCTCCTAGCTCCGTATTTCAATATCCACGAACTTTCCTGCAACCCCTTTTTCGCCGCCCCGCTGAAAGTCTCACTGTCGAGTTTCAGACTCTGCAGTATCACGATCCAAAGAGATCTTTTCATTCGTTGTGCAATAATAATTAGCAAGTTTCCGATACTGACTGAGGTAGCGAATGATTATCGATATTGGAAAAGTGATGTGATCAATACGGGAATGGAAAATCCTGAACGAGATGACTGGGAGAAACAATTACCTTCGATACACACCGAACATGTTTGGCAGTGGTCATTTAGAGTCGGTGGTGCGGACGGAGGATCTGAGAATAAATAAATATCTGTATTAAAGGTCCAGGGTGATATAGAACACGAATATTACGCGCTGCACAATGTAATAAACCCATTCCAGCAAAGGAAAAAAAAGGGAGAACCCAGCCGGGCTGTTTGACGTGTGAATTTTTCGACCGCGATCATCAGACCTTATTACATTGATCAGCTGCCGAACGGTGGCTGTCGATACCGATTTCCTATACCCACACCTGCGGACGGTGTGGATGGACTGAGGCGCGTTTTCGGGCAAAGACCGACACTCGGAGCGGCAGTTTCGGAGGATTATATTGTCCGACGCACACGCGCACCGCGAGATTTGCGGTTTCGAAAAAATAATGAGGCGGGGCTTCCGATCGCGGCCTGCGGCCGATCGTCTGTGGCCACCGTCTTTCGTCCGGATCTCTGGCTGTGGGTAAAGCTCGCGGTTCACCCATACCCAGCGAACGGCGTTCATTCACACATGTAAACGATAACTGGGGCCTGGCATGGGATCGCTCCAGAGATGGATTAAATTGTGAAAGACTCCTGCGAGGTGAAGTCAAGAGGATCGGAGTCACGTGCGACCTCAGTGGGACCGGAAACATGCCGCATAAAGACAACTAAAGACTAAGTGCGATCGAGATGGTTTGACCCAACGACACGGCGGACTTGAATTCGTTTCGAAAAATGACCCCTGGGTGATTTAAACCGGTTTTTGACCCAACCTCCCGTCGCAGCGACAAATCCACGACGCGCTATCTTTCGATTTTGGAACTTTTTCCGCTGCGGGACTAACGACGCCGATCGAAAATTCGCCCGTTCAAGATCCCGAGTGCAACAGTAGCGAACGTTGAACGAGTCAAGTTTTTAGCCGATGGAAAGGCGGCCCACGTAGCAACGCGGCTGAACGCCTTCCTGCAGTCTGATCTCGGCAATCTCGAGGTCTCAACACTCTTACGCGCATTCCGAATCTCCAGGATCCCCCGAGTCTCAAGCTTGCATCGAGTTTATCGGGTAACTATAAGTCTGGTGCCGA
This sequence comes from Neodiprion fabricii, assembly GCF_021155785.1. Taxonomy (NCBI): domain Eukaryota; kingdom Metazoa; phylum Arthropoda; class Insecta; order Hymenoptera; family Diprionidae; genus Neodiprion; species Neodiprion fabricii. The sequence goes on from NC_060239.1 coordinate 1,423,109, forward strand.
GTACAAGCACTGCTGACGTTTTGCACCATTTACCTCTGAATTTCGAATTTTAGATATCAGGATAACGCAGACGCGACCGAAAACGTCGCGTCCCGAAGAACGATGGACGAAAATTGTTATTCAAATTACAACCGACTGCTCGACTTTTTCCGGTTGCTTCCTTTGGTCATTTCGAAGAAAGTACGCATCAAAGCCAGAGCCACGACATTACGCCTGTGTGCGAAACGAGAGCGTCGAGAAGAGCCGCGTGCACGTAATTCGTGAATCAGAGCTGAACTATCGTCTCTATCAGTGCTAGAGAGCCCTACTTGGCATGCAGATTGAATATTCCACAAGATTAGCGTTCTCTCGACTCTTTCACCAACAGAATTCAAAATTCTCGTCTCTTCTCACCAAGTCTTCAAGTTTTACATCCCGCAAAGAATGTCCTCAGTTTTCCAGTCAAGCTTGAATAAAAAAATTTAAATCGAACCGCGACACGAAAATATTTTGCACGTGTCTGAGAAAAATCACAAACTCCCGTGAGAAAATTTTCACGGTCTACGGCCCGAAATTTTTCGCCAAGCATCGAGGGTCAGGGGACGAATCTCTGCGGCCTGATTCAAGCGATACTGGACTAGGAGGCTTCGAGGTTGTGCGAAGGTATTGTTGGCTTGTGTCGCGGGTTGTCCGGGTGACTGCAGGAGCGTGATAGCTCACTCGGTGCAAGTCCAAGTCCGCCCTCCGTGGAACAGCAGTCATAGCTGGTCACCCACACCGATGCAAACGAGTCGATCCGGCTGGTGGAATCGTACGTGGAGTAGAACCGCGTTGTCTGTCTACTACGATAGAAGTCCGAGTGAAAGCTAGGTGTGGAATAAGAGGCGTGACAAATTGCAGAATTGGGTCATCTATGCGAAACGTTGCGCCGCTGGAACGGCGACAGCAGTACAGACTTATCGCCGTCGGCGTGGGGGATTCGCTCGTGATCGATGATAATAACGCCGCACAGGGGTTAACGACATCGATCGAGCTTCGCTCGGTTTTCATCGATTTCCAACGTAGTTCGTCAAGTTGTACCTATCCTTAAATCGGACAGCGTCAGTTAGAATTTTTTTAATTTGGTGATAATTAGCGACACGCACCACGGTGACGATGAAGTGAAGGTTACGTACAGAAAGACCGTCACTCAAGTTTTTTAGGGAAATACCAACTGCTATGAAATTGTCTGAAACATCCGCTCATTGTTTGTTTGCTGATTATTTTTTCACCCGCAGATTTAGTCAACTGACTGATCGAGGTTCTCGGAACAAAGTCACCTCGGCGTTTCCGACAGTGTAGGCGGTATTCGGTATTTTCGAAGAACCTGCGATTGATATTTGTTTTTTTCAAGAAAGAAGATCGCGGTAAACTTTATTTTTCGATTCAAAATGGGCGCGGAGCAATCTGGAGAACGAGCTTGCGTTCGTTCGGTTTAAATAACGAGTTAACGGTAAGCAGTGAGCAAGAAACGAGAAACAGAGGATAGGCAGACCTCAGACCATGCGGATTGTAAATGCAGGAAAAATCAGGTGGCACACAATGGGGCTAAGAATTTTTTCGCCTCACTTCCGCCGCGAGGTTTCCTTATGCCGTACTTATAACCATACCTATACCTATACCTTCAATTTGTCGTTCGATTTCTCTTCGCGGCATTGAGCCACTAGATACGGCTTCGTTTTTGCCGGTGCAACAGGCGGTTCGATCGAATATGCAGCGGCTGAACGACTCTTTGCCGTCAGACTGCGTAGTCGTGTAATTGAGCAAGGTGCAGAAAGAGACTTTTGGCCCTTGCGCGAGTCGAAATTTAGCGACTGCGTTTGACCCTCCAAGGTTCGCGTGAACCTAATTTGAAGGAAACTGAACTTAGAAATCCTACATTGACCCTCCAACTCCTAAAACTTGAAGTACCAAACCCTACTTTGACGCTCTCAGTAGACGATTGAACCTATTTTGATGGTATTGGATGAATGATCCGATTGCTTTTCAACCGTATTTAATCAACATTCTTGAGAAAATAAAAACCCTTTCAACTGATTGAATATACAGAAAATACGATTAAACGCATGTGTAAACCAATTCCTATGCGTTGGGATTATAATTTAATTTCATACGGAGGGTTGAAGGAGGTTCTAAACGGCCTCTAGTTTCAGCGTAAGCTTGGGAAATTGGGAAATTTTGGTCATTTTTAGCGTTAAAGTAGCTTCTGATATTGCATTGAAATAGAACATGCTTCACTATCTCGAAACCGTACGTAGGAGCTCAGCAGACTCTAAGTTTGGACTCGGGTGAAAACGGATCGAAAGCACGCTTGGTTTTGAAAACCAGTGGACGAGCAACGTGTAATTCCGCCCTGTCGAGGCACCTACTCGAGTTTAACTCTGAACCGAGCGAATGGCGAACCATTGTGCGGGTAAGGCCTCTGCACGCCAGTATCATAGACAAAGCGTAGGATTATTTTTCATCCCGTCAAAGGAAGAGTGACTGCATTGTGCTCGGAGTAACAATGGTTTCGCTTTTTGTACCCGGCCTTGTTCGTGTTACACTTGTTTGACTTGTCTTATATAGGTAGAAGAGCTACTTCCACCTCTGCCCGTAATCCCAGTCTCTCCGACAACGGGCGCCTCTTCTACCCGTCTCCGATGACCCAGGGATCTCGATCACGACCGAGTTTACATCGAATTTTATCGGAAGGCGAATCCCCGTGAGGTCGTTACTTGTCAGAGACACGTGGTACGTCTACCATCATCCTCGCAAACTGTCCTCGGCTCGTCGTCAGTCTCGTCGCAGAACTGTAAAACCTGAAACTGCATCGTACCTGCGGTTGGGAAGGTGATTCTTGAAAATCAGCGAAAGTGCACAAAGAAATTACGATATTCATTTCATTCAAATCCGCCCAATTAATTGGACTGTCGTTATGGTTGATTCTGTACCGAACGTTCGATCATTTCACAAGAAAGTACAACGAGGTAATTGATTCTGCTATTTCTATTCGCGAAATCGACTCAATAATCAGCGACTGGTGACTCGTAAGAACGTTGGGCAATGTTGCAAGTAGCTTGATTGAATTATGAAAATTGAGTGGAATAATCCGTCACGTTTTCTTCCGCTCATTAAAACGCGAAGACGCGCAGCGAACGCAAGAATCGTTCCGACCGCGCTACGAGCGATTGCGGTCCTGGACTTTTTTTATAGGCGAATGGAGTTCTTGCGCGAAGCATGGTAATTTTGAGGAATAATAATCTTCGAGGAAAGAATACCGGGTCGGGAGGTTAATTCAGAGCCAACTGTGAATCCGATTCCCATTTCCCGGCGGCAGCGCGAGTCCCGTTGTGTGTCAAATGTGAAATGAGGGCTCGTTTCGGTGTATCCGCGTTACAGCCGCTTGCTTCTGGGTATAATATCATCCGTACATGCGGTCCCATCTAAGCCTAACAAAAGGCGATCGAGAGCGAGGTTCTCCGCAACCTAGGTGGGCATGCTGGTAATATAAATTTATTAATTTCACGGGTTCCCTTATTTTTCGAAGGGGGTGGCCCGGCTCTCTCGGGGATGAGTCGAGCCTCTCCTCGCCACTCGAATCGCTCCATAACCGGCGGCCGGCGGTGACGTAGCTTGTTCAGGCGGAACCCCCTGCATCGAGCCGTACCGAATCACGGCTTCCTGCCCCGATGCGGTACCAGGCCACGTCCTCAAGCTCCGATCCTCGCCAGTCGCCTGCGACGTCCAACTGCGACGCGACTTTCCCGAATCGGCGAAATCACGAGGATTCTCAGCCGAAAATCGAGAGCTCGAGAGCAACCCGCTTGGGATGAAGTTTGGTCGAGGAGTCGAGTGATCGGACCACGACACGCCGAAACTCCGTTGCCGTTACAGTATCGTTCGGAGACAAGCCACGAAACTCGAAAGTGGTGCGAATTGAACGTCGATGGGACGAGTTTGACGCTTTGGAAAATCGTCGAGGTAACGATCGATCGCGGGGTCGGGCGATGGATCATTTGGTTCGATAACCGAGGCGTGGAGGCTAGAGGCTAGGATACGGGTGACGAGGCGATAATGGTAGACTCGATGGTCTAGGCACGTCGGTGTACGGACTCGATAAGATCTTGGATCAACTCCGGGGGACCTCGGGGGCACCGGGTCGACTTGTGAATCGGACTGTACTAGGTGTGAGTGCGGGCCCGGCGGACAATGAGAGTCGTCGGAATCCCTGGGCCCGCAGGGAGTGACGGAGGGCGCGCGCAGCCCGCGTTGTCCCTGCATCTCATTCTTCTCCTATCGGAGCCAAAAGACAAACGCACAATGCCGGCGACCCCCGACGTCAAGACGGATGGATCCTCTTGTTCGCGGGGCACCCCGCGAATGCCGAAGAGCTGCTCAACATCGCGACTTATCCAGCATGTCTCCGAGATCGAGAACCCCGATTACGTCCGCGGTGAGGCCCGGAGCCGTTTGATACTCGCGCCTCGATTTGAGACATCATCGACGCCTTTGCTCCGTTCTACAAACGTGACGCAAAGTGTCCTCAGGTACGATTCACCGCGGCGTTGTAGAAAGCCGCGGCGTTCCGTGGCACGTGGGGGAAAGGCGGATTGGCAGCGTTTCGAAGAAAGGACGTCGGTCGTCCCCAGGATGTTGGAATGATACACATTACCGGACTGTCATTACATACACTGGCCTGCAACTCTAGCCGGAAGAAGCCGCCTCCCCCGCTTATCGTCCAGCCTACCACGACGCATGCACGTTGCGCTTTCCATCAGCGGAACCGCGGCCGTATTTTCCTAGTTTTCCTCGCGCCGTTTCGTTCCCTCGTCGAGGGCTTGATCCAACGTCTTTCGACTTCGTCGGAGGAAATGGAAGGTGTGACGTGCAACGGAACGTTGGTCGAAAGACGATCCTTGAGTGTCCGGAGGCCTGAATTTCGAGCTCGTGGCAATGCGGGGGGGGGGGGGGGGGGGCGGACGAATCGGTGAACCGGAAGTGCGGGCGGTTGGTCACGGATCGGAGAACTCGGCCGTCGCGTTCCTCCGAAAACGCACGGGATCGGCCGTCTGCATCACGGAGGTGATTACGCTCTGAAGGTACGGCAACCAGCGCTGTGATATAATAAAAAAAACTAAATGTATCGTCGCAGCGATTCTATTTGCGCAACGCATAACGAGTCTCTCCCGCCTCTGAACTGCATCCGCGCACATATGCGCGTACAATGTCGGCTATAAAAGGAGAGCGTTGATCGGCTGATTCGCGCAGTTTGTAACGAACATTTGTCGCAAGGATGCAGACTCCTCGAGGGCTTCGCTGCAACCTCGGCATCCTCGCGCTCCTGACGGCCGTCCTGATCCTGCGGACCGACGCCCAAGCGCGCGGGGTCTTGAGAGGTGAGCGAAGAGGAGAGGATCTTACGTTTTACCTTGCAAAAGTTTTTTAACCCGGTTTTACGCAGACGCCGCCATCCGAGCCGCCCTCGCGGCCATTTCCGGCGGAAAACTGCCCCTCAGTGACGATCGTCTCGTCGAACTTATACAGGAATACGTGCGACGCGTCGTCGCCGCTCAGGCTGACGGTCATCCGTCGGACGGAATCGAGGCGGCCGCCAGTCTTGCACAGGAAGCTGTGTCCCAGGTTACCGCCGCCTACGCTGCGGCCATATTTCAATCTACGACGGCTCCGGAGGCACAGCAACTATTCGCCAGATTCCAAGACACCGTTGATAGGATCGTCCAGTTCGCCAAGAGTGGCGACTTTGGGATCCGCGGTATTGATCGGCCCGCCGATCGAGGAAACGAGCGCCGGTTCGATTATTAGATACTTTTTCTCACCTTTTCTTCGATAGGTGAGGAATTCTACGACGTATGAATTTGTATGCGTAGATTAGAATTCCTACGCGTAGGTTCTGAGCGTCTTAATTGCGATGAAACTTCACCATCGCGTTTTGGTGGCTGTGAAATTGATTCACAATTTTTTGTCAAATTATACTTGATAAATGAATTACAAACTTCTCGAAGTTCTTACACCCGGTTTAATTTATCGATTTTATATTTTTATTTACATCAAGTTTGTCTCGCGATTATTTCTCACCCAATCGAACAAGTTGATAATAAATAAGTTGATAATGAAATCGATACGTTGACGAATCGTTCGATGTAGACGAAGATTCGTTAAAAATTCTTCGACGACACCCTGGAATTTCATATAAAGAATGAAGATCACGAAATCCTCCAAAATTTCAGATACGTAATAATAAATTATAACGTATTTGTATTTTGTTCCCAATTTTTCATGTCTGTAGAAAACAATACGATTATTTAAAAATGATTACGCCTATCTGTTCGACCTACGCGCTAAATTACAGACAGGTATTTGCGCACGAGTCTCAGTTTTTATTCCGAGATTTGAATCCGGCGGTCATACAATATCTGGATGTCCGAAAGTGTAAATTACTTTGCTCCGCGTACATGTATAATTTATACACGCGTATACGGTGAGCAGCAGCGACGTGCGGGAGTTGATAATCTAGCGATGTAGGATGGAGAATCTCCTCCCGGAGTGACCGGAACTGCGCCTATGCTCGCGCCGGAAGTACCGCTGCCACATGTAGTAATATAAATTGTAATGCCCTTACGGTGTGTTCTTCTAATTTTTCTCTCTCTCGCTCTCTTCTTTTTTGCTTCACCCTGCTTTGTTTTGCTTTGTGTCGTTTCGTTCGGTTTTGTCTCCCCCTTTTCCCTTCTCCCCGTGTTCGTTTTCCTTTTGCCCGTTTTCCCCTCCTTGCCGCCCGCGTACGCGACTCTCTCAAATTTGCATTTAAAATACCGGAATCTACCATTGTTGTGGAAATTGCCAAATTTATTTTTAATATGCTAATATAATTAATGTATGTACCAGCTGCTGTTCTTTATTATTATACCTACGTATAATGTTACCTTCGTAATTTATATTTTATACTTATAACCTAACGTGTATTATATGTATACGCTATACAGCTACGTATACTCGCCATCGTGACACGATTAATCCAATATTATACCGACTTTGTTTGCCGATTTTTGTTTGAAAAAATTTTTTTTTCAATTTATTTATATAATAGTTAAATCACTGCGGTATTTAGTGAAAACTTTGCCTATGCTAATAACTATAACAACAACTATGTCCTTGTCACAGTTTGGCGCTTTTTTATTCAACGTTCGATCTTGCCGCGAGATTTTAACCATGGTTATTACCATTGTTAGAGTAGCAGCTCAGCTGATTTCTAAATCGTCGCGCTAGTATTATGTACGTGTATATTATATATCTTTCGGATAAATAGAAACGTCCTTCTACCCGCAATTAAAATTTTTTTATCTTCTTATTATAGTTATACAAGCTTCGTACCATAAAACAAAAGAAAAACACTGCGGTTTAAAATAATCAAATAATTGAATTAAACCATTCATTAGATGATTGTAGGAACAATCGTTGAAACGACTACAGGAATATCTCGTGCCTCCGAAGCGAAGAAAACCGTAATCAATTTTCATTTCCTGTGTTTTCCGACGGGGTTTCCTTAGATGTATCACCAGTTCGAGTACAAGATTGATCGGATAAAAGAGGCAATATCGATTTTGCAGAAAATGAAGAATTCGCGTTCTGGTAAATGCAAAGGTTGATGCCGGGGTCCAGGACCCCTGCCCCCGGTGTACGGACATATCCTATACCAGTGCCGCACGGCATCCGGCGTGTATTTTGCTTTTGTTTGTTCGCTATACACGTACAATAAACATGGGTGGCTATCGAGCACGGCTACCGCATCTCCGCTACCGTTGCCTGCAACTTGCAAGCCGGCTAGCATCGCTGCCTCCCTCGAAGAAAACAATGCCGCATTGTCCCCCAGGTCGGCAGGCAGGCAGGCAGACGCCGCGACTTAAACCACCACCTCGAGAGATTAAGCCGCACGGTAGATATCCTATTTGCTGTTTTTGGCTTTTACGCCTTCCCGATCCGTGAGGCCAAGGCAGCCGGGACGGAAGATTTTTTCCCTATCGTATCGTGGCTGCCGGTATCCGTTAATCGTCGAGAGTTGGCTGCTCGCCGACGAAAACTGGAGAAATCGATAATCGAAAAAGGACAAATTGACACCGGAGCTCGGCGAGAGACGGGATCGCGACCATCGAGGCTCGAGCTCGGACGTGGAAGGGGTTGGAGCGGCATTCCGAGGGCATAACTCAAACACGGATCCTCCGAGCACGAGCCTCGAAGACGGGTCACGACGCCACGTGTGCGGCCGCCGGACGACGACGTCCTAGAAGCCTAGATTCAACCACACCCTTCCTCCTCGAACGCTCCTGCATCCTTTATCCGTCCCGAGGCGATATAAATTGGCGATATCCGAAGGTTCGGGAGTGGAAATCACTTCCCAACAAATACATACGTCGAGAATTTCCATGCTTGGAACCTGACGGGATCCGGAACAGAGAGTAAACAGTCGACAAATTCGCATGCGTGAGATCTTGGTTGAGACTCGAGACCGGCGACTCGGAGGCCGTAGAGATAATCAGGATCCCCATCGGGTGCGTGTAGTGCAGATACCTGTAAAAATTCTCGCCGCGATGTCGGCGTCTGTTGAACCTCGAGGCTTCTTGCGACCCTGTCACGCGGAGCGATAATTAATTATCATGCGGAAGCCACAGCCAGCCTGCCGGAGAACTTTTCCATCAAGTTTGCGAGGCAGCACTCGAGCTGCGTGTATTGGCTTGGCAGAGGTACACAGGCGAGAGGACGCCGGGAAACCAGCGATGATCCGGATGATCTGGATGCCGAGGACTCGAGCCACCTGCCTTGTACCACGCCACTTTCTGCAGCCGCCACGATTCTGCTTGTGGGAATCCTCCGCCGTACGGTCGGGGAATTCCACGATCCTTTGGCTTCATAATCGGCGCTGATTAATCTAATCGCGCTCGAGAAATTGTTCGGAATATTGAAATAATTGGATAGATTCATCGAACTGATATGATCAGGTACCGAGAAGGTACGGTTTTCTTACGCACCTTCGAGTCATTCGTAAAAGTTTACTTTTCTAAAACTATACTGGAGCACCAACTCGTATACACGGTGTTCACTAAACAGTCCGTAACAAATTCACGGACATTTCCAGGACATTTTCAGGCTGTTCAAGGATATTCGGGAAAAATAAAAATACGCGAATGCAGAGGTCAGAGGGTACTGTACATAGTCGGCGCGACGTACGAGATGTAAGTTATTTCTACTATACAACCTGTTGGTAGGGAAAAACGGAAAACGCGATTCTAGCCGGGAATTTCTTTTTTATACAAGGGTTACTCAGTGAACACAAATAAATATATCATTCGTGGTAAACCTTAAGAATATAACATTTCCAGCACCTCAAGGACTCCCAGGACCACTGGTCACCATGGTACAGCTTCGCATTTGTTGTTCATTACTGAGAGTCAAAGAACAAAGAATTTGAAACTCTTGGTGGATATCCTGATTACGGTTAAGGATTCAACGACAAGCTGAAAACGACGTCCAGTAATAACTGGAAAGCGGCCTCTGTCATTCCGGAGTGCCCGACATCCCGATACCGTAATTAATTCGCAAGATTCTGGTCCGAAAGAGGCCTTCGGCGCGTGTCTGAGATATCTGGCATGTCGGGTCTTGTTGTAGTGGTAAATTAACGAGTGAAATTATCGCACGACGAACAGCGGTAGGTACCAGCTGGGAACGGAGTGTGACGACGGTGCGCGTGTGTCTCCTCTCGTTCCTGTGTTTACGACGGCGTGGGCGGTGCGCGTGGCACGCGGACCCGAGTCCCGGATCGTTTGGTTCCCCGGAAGACACCTCTCCTTCTTCTTCTTCTTCTTCTTCTTCTTCTTCTTCTTCTCCGTCTCCTCCTCTTCTTGTCCCTCAATCTCCGCCTCCGTCTTCCTCCCGTCCGCCTTCCTTACCTCGTCGGCTCCTCTTCTTGCGGAGAGGAACTGCGGGTCAGAGCCTTCGGGCCATGAATACGTGGAGCGAACACGACGGAGACGAGCGTACGACGCCCGGAGACGGCCAAGACAACGTACGAGGACGCCGTGGCTCGTGCCCAGATTCAGTGGCGTAGCCGCTTTTCATCCCTGACCAATCCGGGCCTCTTCATCTTGATTCGAAAGTCCGGCTTCCTCCTCATCCTGGCAATCCAAAGCTCAGGGTTCCCTCGCGCATACCGACGTGTAATTCCTACTAGGATAAGAAAGCTTGCAAAAGACCATGCTGCATGGTCTTTGTGACAGTATTATTTTCACAGATAGCGGAACAATAAGACAAGAAGAGAAACCTGCGAAACCAGACGAGCATCGTCAAAGTACAGGAATATCGAGGATGGGCTCGAAGGACTCGGTCGATGACAAACGGCAGAAACGGTCGAGGTCTAGTATCGTGAGGCTGCGACGAGCGTCCCGAGGTGCTCACGACTACTTGTTGGAGGTGCTGCTTACGAAGCCGACGAAACGAGTGGTTCGGGAGTCGTTCGGCACGGCGTAAGCAGGTGTGGACGATGGTTTTTTAAGTTTGCGGGTTTCGCGGAGTGCGACGCCGATGTGTTGATAATGAGAAGCGGCCCGGCATCGAGCGAAACGAAGTAGCCTAGCTTATGGTCGGCTGGTGCCCGCAGAGCATAACAGTTCGCGGAGCATAACGCCACGAGCCATCATATCCTCAGCGGGCCGCCCGCGCGCCGCTCTATCCGTACGAAACACGCACTCACGCACGTATTCGCTGAACGCATGGAAACGAGGCACAGGTAGATTCCACCTATCGCGCGGCACACATCGCGCGTGCATATCGCCTCGCCGAGGGTAAGGGCGACTTCCGCGAGTCAGATCGTCGGCGATACCGCCGGGAGCGGAGTCTGGTCATTGTCCACTGTCCACCGAGGCAGGAAGCTGCCCCGGAGACGAGAGATTTTTAACGGATAATCGTTGCGAAAGCTCTGCTTTCCTCTCCCCCTCCGCCGCGCCATTGTCTCGAAGAATATTACTCGCCGTCCGGTCGCTTCCAGGTGTAGCGAAACTTAATTGCACCGCCGATAACAACCCACGGAACTCGGACACGGACCGAGAGTTGGGCAACCATAATCGCAACCCACTCGTCATAATCCCGGATGTCACTCGCGGACTCGTAGTTTGAAACGAATTTCCTATTTATAGCACCGTGACACATCACGCCTTGTCGTACGTACTTTGTACTCGGGCTGCGATTTTACTTCGAGCTTATTCTCATCGCTTCCGTCAAACTTTGGCCGCTCGAGCAAGTCATTTCTGTCGTATCCAGCGTCGAATACCAGGATGATAAAATCCTTGCTTGATATTTGACGAGGGGGAGAAATCTCTCGGCCGTTGCGGAATGGCCATAAGCGAGGAGGTGGCCGCGTTGCGGCTCTTCGGGGCAAGGGGGAACACCTGACCGGATACGGGTCGTCACAGTGAGTGCCTCCGAAGTCCTTCCGTCCATCCTTCCCTCGGAGGGGTTGAACATTCGTAGTCTTATTCGGGGTTTTCCTCGGCCTCTTTGCCGTCGTGGTTCTCTGGTACCAGGGGCAGATCCGTAATATACTTTTGGAAAATTCCAAAACCATGTCCTCGGAAACCAGGCAAAGTAGATCCTTCTCGATCCCGTTCGCCAACCAGTTTCAAACCGAAATCTCGAACCGTTCCATTCGCTCCAGTTTATCGCCGTCCTTATATAAGAATGGAGCGTAAAAGTAAGAGAGATATTCCGACCGGGCGAAGGACCGCCAGCACTTCTGCATGCGGATATGAATACCGTATACATACGTATACCTACTCCGGGAGTACGACTTAATGTCGCAATATCTAAACAACTGTATTATCAGCATGCAGCAGCGAAGGTCCGCATAATGTGAAATTTGTATATAATGGTGCTATGTACGTATGCAGGTTTAAATATATGTATAATATGATGCGAGGGAATGTCGATATCGTAAGGCATAAGCCAATATGGCCCCGGACAATTGTATGGAAATATAGCCATCGCGCCCGCACGCTGTTCCGCAGCGGCTGCACCTATACCTCTACCTATTCGTCTATGAATGAAGACACTTTCATTTATGAAACTTGCAGACATAATAATGTAACCGCCTGCCTGGGCCCGTCCACCGGACACGGGCTTTGTAACATCCTGCTATTACGCGTCGTCCTTAGTCTTTAAACCCCCGGTTATCGGTTTGCGTTCCGATCCAAAAGGAAAGAATCAAGCGGTTGGCATTGAATGTTGGACAACTTTTATGACCAAAAGCTCTAAATTTGGTTGTAAAAAACACCCTCGCATTGCTTCGTTTCGCACAAACAATTACAAATTGAACAATTTACCATTTTCCAAAGTTAGCTTAACCGAACTTACGAAGCATGGCTGAAGTGTGAAAACGACTTATTCGTCGTAACTCCCTGACCTTTGCCCAACTTTTCCCGATAGACGAAATTCCCTGACTATTCCCAGTTTTCCGGGTCTGTCGCCACCCTGAAAGAGTGGGAACGTTTTTTCATGCACCTTCGGTTCGTACAGGGGAGGATTTTACTTGCGATCGGGAATGGCCGGCGACATCGTTCGCGAGCATGCGAGGATAGGCGTCGGCCACACCGGACAGGAAATCTCAGACGCACCCACCGAAACACCCGCCGACTCGTCCGAGCCCCCCAGACTCGATTTAATGTTTCGTTTCCTCCAGATATATGCGGCCCATGCGTTACCGGCTGTTTATGTGCAGGGACTACTGGCTACGATTCTAGAAAAGTAGAGACGCGTATATAAAACCTGGATGTATACGTAATACACGCCGGCCTACGTCCGCCGACGTACGGGAGGGACAACCCGAAATTATACACCTAAATGCACCGTATAAGCGCTGCTTCTACTTATAACCTGCACGTTTCAAACGCCCTCCGCTCTCCGGTTCAGTCCTTGGCTACCGATCCCACGATAAACGGATTTAGAAAGGTGAAAGAGTTGCATTTTTTTCGTCCTTATCACTCGTATTATACTGCGACGTTTTTATCATTCCCTCGGATTTATCGCCCGGATAACTTCTAGACTGAGAATTTCTTTCAGGTGCAGAATATCGAAACGGGGTGACGAATCCTGGGTTATGTAAATCTATTTTTCGAGGACTTTTCACGAAGAGACATTTCAATTTATTGATATATAAATTTATATACGTATTGGGGTGACATTGAACTTCGTTCCGATATTTTTTAAATGTAAAAACAATGATTTTTTAAAACAGCTATAACCGATCTCCGGAAGCGCCTCTAAAAAAAGGCGGCTTGCGGTGAGCAATATATCTCTGGACTGGATTATCCGAAATGAAAAACTAATAAATATTTACTTAATATAAAGTATTAGCTGGTCTTTTCAATCAGCAAAATATTGAGTTTTACCAAAACGGCGGTTAATCAAAAAAAAACAAAGTTCGATTTTCCATAAAAATTTTCGCCTTGATTTGTTTATAAAATGAAAAATATTTATCGGCGAGAAAAACCTTCGATCAAGGACTGAAAAATATATTCACAAAGCTCGTGTAAAAATTTAAGACTGATCGGTTCGGCTGTTTCCAAGAAATCTTGCCACCCATCTTTGAAAACACAGTTTGATAAAAATGCGTTTCAAAGTTTCAAAAGCATTTTCAAACGCTTCGGGACGTATTTGCAAACGTGCGCGTAACTTTGAGAACATTTGTCGGATCGACATGACATTTTCTGTGCACATAGTTGAATATATGTACATTACGAAAATGAACTTGAAAAAAAAACAATTTTTGAAAAATCCCGACTATGCATAACCCCTCGATAAACAGGATTTTCTGCTGGTTCTCCATCGTCCCCTAGTACACGTTCTAAATAATAATATTTCCGTCATCTGCACGGCGGCAGAAGCTACCCTGCATGGCATGGCCTTGGTCCAGGGGTTGCATATTCATTTTTCCAGTTGGTTCTTACGGCGGACGGTGGATTTGCATGAGTGTGTGACATGCGCGTACGGTGTATACGTATATGCGTAGGTAGAAGTAACGAGGGAGTCCGAGTACCGCCGGCGTGTGCATATGTATGAGGTTTTACAATTCGAGTGAGGTTCCGCCTCGGCGCCCCTGCACCCGCGTTTCATTTTATTTCATTTGTTGCGATACCGTTTTTTTCACCATTTTTATCCACAAAATTAACGAGAGCCGCAAATTACTCGAAATTGCGGCCCCGCGTCATTACTGACCAACCTAACGAGCCAGAAACTAACAAACTTATGGAATATCGGAATAAAACGGATCCCCGCTCTCGAACCGTGTGCAACTTCCCTACCCTGGAGTTTCTCTCTCCACATGCACTGCATTCACGAAGAAATTTTGTTGCAATATAATCTTCGTTTTCGGCAATTGGAAAATGTCCTCATGACGTCAGAGAGCCCGGTTGTTGGCGGCGCCATTTTATCGCCACATAAGCTAAGTGTTCAATTTTAAAAGAAGCAAATCGTAATTCGTTGGATTTCAAATTACTCGCCTCACGTAAATTAACTAGACGTAATCGATATTATACCTGTTCAACTATCCACACGCGAAAAAAGACTGTCAATCGTCAGTTGTTAGCCTGGTTGCGTTAGTTTAATCTTTTTTCAACATGCGACGCATTGCAAAATGACGATCCCTACAGGCTGAGCAATATGGCGTCGGAGAGACAATAATCGACAGATCGCGTAAGATTAATTACCCAAATGTGAAGGTGCGGAAAAGTTCCTGCGAGCTTTCCGACACCCCTAACTTGTAAAAATCAGTGAAAAAAGTCTTTTATCAATAAATAGGACCGACTAGGAGAAGCGATTTCCGCCATATCGGACCTGAAAGCCCCGGCGTGCCTTGTTCCGATGGTCAAATTCCGGCAATCAGAGGCTGCGTAGGTGATTTCCGATTACCGCGTATATACCGCGACCAGTTTGGTCTTCCATTATTTCTAGATGCTCCAGATTGCGCCGACAGCCCGCAACGCGACGGGGAAAAGAAGACGTATTATATCCGATGGGAGTTGCAGGGGGCTGGAGGAATTATGGAGAGGGGGGAAAGAGAGATGATAGAATATAGAGGACGGGATGGAAGAAGAGCGGAGAGGAGAGGAGAATATAGAAACGCCGCTTGCGCATTAAAGCGCAATTAGCTGCGGCCCGCGAGCACGCTGATGCCCGGAAGCGATAGACTCGACGTGCGCGTGCCGAGAACTAAGTAACGTAACTAACTTATATGTAAGTATAAGCAACCTAGGTACATACCTGGGTATGAGTAATTCGCGAGCAAGGAACGGCCGAGTCGTTACGCGTATTCCGGAATCGAGGCAATTCTCTGCTGTATAGAAATTTGATACAGTATTTTTCGAGGCATCAGAGTATGATTTCGTCTAGGATTTCCGGATGCTCTCTTAATCCGGAGGAACTAAATTTGACTCGCCCGAAAACGCAGAGGGAGAATATTTTTGAAGTTAAAAGTCATGCGACGGATTAAGTTGTTTTCGGTTAGAAAAATATACCCCGGATCATTAGGTGGATCGTCTACGATGTTGAAACGGATATGTAGGGATTGTTTCTACACCCCTCTCGAATACTTATATATTCACGACAAATTTCACCAAACGGCAACACCAGTTGACTCGACAGATAGGCTTTTGCTAAAAAGAAATCACGATCGGTACGCAAAAGCACGAAGTGCAAATTCGAAGTGACATCGGATAACCGATTCGCTAAATATTAGAATTTCCGAGGATGAGCGATCGCTTGCAGAAAGGCGATCGCTGATAAATCCAGGCTATACTCCGAGTTACGGGGGTCGTAAATAGAGAGTAAAAGAAAAAAAAAGAAAATAGAGAAAGAGAGAAACAGAGACTCCTCAACAAAGGAGTCAAGTGTTGCGTGAAATTTTCAGCAGCGGGAGTAACGCGACGGAATATATGTGAAACGGCGTGTCGGATTTACAGGAGATATAAAATATCGCGGCTTGTTTGAACTCCGGAACACCGCGAGCCGTGTTTCAGGTATAGACAGGCAAGGGCATAAAATCACCACAAATCGATCAACGTAAAACCTCCAACGACTTTCTCGGTTTATGCCCCGTTCCGATGTGCTGCGCTGCGCTGCGCCGGACTGCGCTTCATCCTTCCATCGGCATCGAGACGCTCTCGATGACGGTTCGATACTCGAGGGCTAGGCAATTCGCTAACCGATAATTGAGCAGTTACCCACAAGAAGGAATATAACCCCTGACAAGAAAGAGGAAAAAAAGAGCAAAAGAGGCCCGGCCAGCCAGTTTTAGATTCCTTTCGCTACATACTGTGGAGCGGAATTCCTCAAATTACCCATTTTGTTGCCTTTTTTTATTATTGTTTCTTTGCTTTTTTTTAAACTCCCCCTCGAAAGAACCGACGAGTAAAAATTTTGCTCAACCATAGCGTAGAGTTTAACGTGTTAAAAAATGTACACGTGTTACACGATTAACATTATGTCAGAGAATTGGTTTACGTGTCAATTCGAAGTGTGTAAAAACGAGTTCTTTTTTTTACGCGCTAAGAATGTAACAAAGAAATTATTTACCAAAATTTAGGATGTATTTCGTGTATACATTAATGGGCTCGTACAACTGTTTCAGGTAAAAGTAAAATCAAACTCTGAACTCTCTACGCTGTACGAATAAATTATACGGCGGTGAAAAAACTCGTTCTTAAGTGTTGATTCACTTCCTCTGTACGAGCGATAGGAAATCTTTTGGAATTTTGACCACCTCAGATGGATGGCCACCTTAATAATCACTGTTCTCCTCCTCTGAAGTATAAATGTTCAAAAAATGTTTCAGTTTCAATAATCTCCGGCGTTCAATGCACAAGTACCGACATCGTACATGGTTCTCAATGTTTGGATAAAAATATTTTACAGCATGAAACCTCAAACTTCCGATTCAATTTAAAGGTCAATACTTGTTGATTGGGGAAAATAAGACGCTGAGCTTCGTAATAAAATTCTAACTGGAGGTAAAAAAAAATTGACCATTAGTGAGATCGCATCCTTTTTTGCCTTCGGCCTCGGGTGAGAAATTTTAATAAAACGTTCCGAGAGAATGTGATCTCGAAGCAATCTGATCGGTACGGCTATAATGATACGATTTCAAATTCGAAGAAGCGTTGATCGTGCCCGAAAATCTTTTTGATCGAGAGGCCGATAGTCGGGAGGCGGAGAAACGTCCCTATTTAACTACATATAACTATAATGACCACTCATCCGGAAGTGTAATTAGGAAAGGAAGCATCGCTCGCCAGCCGCCGCTCCTTAATTGTACTTCCGTTATGAATAATTATATCATCATCATCCTCCTCCTCCTTCTCCTTCTCCTCCTCGAAAGTCGAGGCACAAGGAGTTGGGTTTGTAGGAGTGAGGCGGGTAAAACCACCGTCGGTTTAAAGAATTTTATTAATTAAAGCGAAAAAAAAATGTTAAGCATAATACATTATATACATATATACACAGTATTCGCTGCAGTATAATAACTATGGACGAAATCTTTGCCATCCTTTTTAAAAGCGAGAAATTTCAACGACCGGTTACGTAGTTGAACGTCTACGAAAGGAAGCTCGTACATTATGCCAAATTTTATAACTTCCGATAAGAATTCGCCAGAAGTATCGCATAAGTTTGTATGCATTTTTTTTTCTTCGTCGACGATTTCAAATCAATTATGCAAGTGACGCCACACAGAGACAATCATTCTTCAGTGGTACATTAACAGCCCAATGACAATCCGTTTCGTTGCGGTAAAAGTAGTCCGCGAAATGATTGTTGAGATGGCGCCACGTCCTAGACGAATTATCTTAGTACTTTGTCACAAGTTATATTAGCCGGGCTCATTATTTCTGTATACAAAAAGAACCAGATAGGGGGTAGAAATAATCGTAAGGCAGAGTATTGTAGATAGGTATAGTGTATTGAATCGGTTATCTCGTGCACATAATTATTTTATACTGTATTTATATATTATATTGCATATACAGAATTATATTTAAAAAAAAAAATACAAAATACAAGGTAATGTTTAAAAAATAGTAATATCATCTCCTCACCCTAGTAGAACGACAATTATTCTATTCTTATACTATACACAGACTATAAAATTATTTTGTTTTTATATTGCTAACTAATAGAGAGACAATTGTGATCGTTCATGTTTCTTTGAATAAGATGATAAATCACAGTACCCTGGCCACTTGGAGTTTTTTTTCTCTGTTTTCCTCTTTCTATTTCTCTTCGTTTTAAAAGCGATGAAAATTTCAGACACGTTTTCGGGCATACATACGCACGTAACGATAATCGTGAAGAAAAAACAAAGAAAAAAGAAAAAAATTCACGAATTAAAAACGAATATATTTTTAAACGATTTTAGTAATTTAAAATATTTTTAAACCGACGTGAAAAGTGGAGAAATTTTGTCTTCAATTGTCTTGCACGGAATGTATAATAGGTAAATATTTAGAAATCGCGCCTAATCCTCATATACGAAACTACCGATATCATTTTCCGTTTCTTAATTACAGCCATATCGCTTAATGTGAATTCTTCGAGATAAATAGTTCGTATACGTTGTACAGTCGGTAACTAGATGAGACAGTTCGATTCTGTGTTTGACGCTGATAGCTGCGCAGTTTCGTCACCGTCGGATGCGAGAGCGAGGACTTCCTCGCATACGCGTTTGTAAACCCAAGCGTTGCCCTTCAACCTTTTACGTCTGATGCCGACGAGCGGTTTCGCATCCGAAAGCCCGTCGACCAGGCAAACTTCGAGCTCGAAGGAACAGGCGCTTCGCGCCGAGAACGGACGCGCGTTGTCCTTTCCGGTCTTGGGTTCAGGCTTGCAGCTTATCGATTCGGTTTCCCCGAGCAGGACGAACCTGGAAAAGCCAAGAGCAGCGTTAACAAACGTCAATCACGGGTTTCTAGACCTCGAAAATCGGCCGCTCACCCTTTCTGCCTGCACGAAATACCCTTGCGATGTAGCGCTCGTCGCAGCTGGGCCAGAACCTGCTTCGGACAGTCGCTAGACGTTGAGGAAATGTTGCACAGCCCCTAGAATAAGACCGCTCTTTGTGTCAGTAGAAAGTAAAGACACGCAATTTAGGTTTTATCGACATTTTGAAGGAAGGAAAAACCACCTTTCCAGAGAGTAGCACCGGCTGATCAGGATCCGTGTTTTCGTTCTTCGCTCGACGTTTCGGCGTGAGCACGTGCCTGACGCGGTTCAGGCCTCGTTCGAAACCGAGCATGACTTTTCTCGCACTACCGGGTGTCGAGGATAGATTACCTTTAAAATCTGTTCCCTGCGGCGTCTTTGGCGTTGCGGGATTTTTTTCCTGATCGGTAGATTTTTTCGTAGGTACTTAAAACGAACGAAAAATATAATTGTAACTCGATAAACTATGCGCTGTTGATAATAATCCGTTAACCGTTATCCTTCTCCTAATCGGGAAGGACGGCACAAAGCGCCAGGACGACTGTGAGGACGAATTAATGTTAACGTATGGACTGTTCATCTTGGGGTAAGGGGTAGTTGGTTAGGGAGGGAAGAAAGAGGTTCTGCGGAAACGGAGATTCTTTACTTTAAATTGTGTTTGTTTGGAAGTTTGGGCACTGCTGTGGTAATTATCCGACCAAAGTCCCCTGCGATCCGGCAACTGTGACCAAGTAATATTTTAAACTCTTGGTACGAACTTGTAGAAACTTTCCGCGCTAAACTTTATCACCTGTGCCTACAAACTGAACTTCAACCCTTCGCCAAAACTTTCAGACCAATTTAAATTCGGACTCGCACACGCAAATATCAACAAGTATTTCTATGTTTTAGCAATTCTGTTAAAAAATTCGGGGGTAGAAATTTCAATTAGCGCAACACTCACTCGGCGATGCTGCGTCGTCTTCATCCTTACTTCTTAATCTCTTGCGAACGGGAATATTCGGCTCGGTAAAGTCATTTTCGGTATTCTTATCTGCGTGAAAAATCGAAAGCTGCATTACAGCTTACAACTTGGACAAATTACAAGACGTAACAAAGATTCAACTGATGCCGATCACCCACCGGTTTCCAAAGGCTTTTGTAACATGGTGTAAGTCGTGTCAATGACCGGGGATTTACAGAGCATCCTATTTCCCGGCGATTGATCCAATTTTGTTATGAAATTTGACATGTTTCGATCTGCCTTTGGTGTACTTTCAACACTCTAAAATTAACCAGGAGATTGTTATAATTGGGATTGTTGCTTTTGTGTTTTCTTGGTGGTGTGAATTTCTTCCTTGAATTAAATGCAAGTGCCTTACTAGTTTGCCTCTGAAATGGGTCCTAGATGCAGAGGATAACCTCAAAGGAAGTCCACGTAATTTCCTATCGAGTAAAAGTAAATAAGTTGCAGTTCGATAATCAGTTCTGCTGCCTTCCATCAATTTTTGCCATATGTGTTCTCGGTCTTCGTGACATATTGCTGACATAGTGACCAGCACTTCTTTGTCCTTTTCAAACTGCAAATACAAGGTTCAAAGTCAAATAGAATGGTTGATAATTTCGGAAACATGAAAGTTTATATTAATGGTGATAAATTTTAATCCACTAACATTGGTATTCTTTTTGAATGAAACGGGGTTTAAAAATCCCGCAGTTATCCAGGGATGATTGCACAGTTCTTGAATGGTTATACGCTTCTTTGGATCTGTCTGTAGCATAGACCGTATAAGTCTCTTACTACTGCACGAGAGCCAGCTTGGTTCGTCATACTTCCCACTCTGAAATGAGATATACAATATGGAATATCAAACAGGAAAATGATAATTTGATTTCGTGAATACTTACGAGAATTTTTCTATACAAATTTTCAATACTGCTGTCGTCGAACGGTAGAAACCCGCACAGTAAGGCATAAAGAAGCACGCCCATGCTCCAAATGTCTACTTCTGAACCTGGACAAAAGCATGGCTTATATTAATTAGAATTTGTCTACCAATAAAACAGACAGATAGTTTACTTCTAATCCCAAGTTGCATCTAGTCAGTCATATTTACCAGCGGATAAATATCAAAATTATTGATTACTTACCTAAATATTTAGCACCTAAAACAAGCTCAGGAGCTGCGTAAGTTGGAGAACCACAAGATGTGTACAAATGTGCCTGCATCCCACCTTTCGGTTTTGCACACAGACCAAAATCTATCAGTTTCAAGTTCTGCTGTTTGTCCAATAAAACGTTTTCCTGATTATTGCAAAAATACACGAATTTTTAACAACTGAAGTTACTTACGTAGGTACATGTATTATATTATTTCTTATTAAAAATATAGTTTCCAAATTATTTGTTAACTTACTGGTTTCAGATCTCTGTGAGCATATCCCAAGCTGTGTAGGTAGGCAACTGCGGAAACAATTTGGCGAAAGAATTTCCGTGACTCTGTTTCGGTGAGGCGGTTCTTCTCGACTAAAGTGAGGAATGAATCGGTGGTTTAAAACAATAATTGATCTATCAACAACGAGTAATTAAAACGAGAAAATTATTGATATCCAACCTATGTGATCGAACAACTCTCCACCAGAGCAGTACTCGATTATCATAAAGTAGTGAGAATCAGTTTCGATCACTTGGTACAGCTTACAGACGTGTTGGTGGGCCAGCGTCTTCAGAGCTTCCACCTCCATCTTAACCCTAGGTAAATCATCCTACAAATGAATATTGAACTTTATATTAAACGTAGCGCGACGCCAGGAATAAGGATTTTTGTTCAAGAAGATGCGAGGATAAGAAGCATAGTTTTGGGTGAAACTTGAACAAAGCAGAGCGAATAATGTTGAGTAATGATCTTACACCCAGGGCGTTTTTTTCCATAATTTTGATGGCAACTTTTTCACCTGTTGCTACGTGCGTGCCGAGTTTAACTTTGGCGAATCCACCACAGCCGATCGTCTTATCGACGTCGTAGAGCCCCTTCAGAGCCGCATATCGCACCATTATACAGAATTATCCTGTAATTCGTGCTCGTTATTGGAATTCCGAACGAGACGTATCGGCTATAATTTGTATGTATTTAACCTCCAGAATATTTGAATCGCCAATTCTGTAACGTAAACAGTTTCTGATAGCCAATCGGCTTACGGCGCTCCCGCCATAGAGATAGAAACGCACAGAGTGGGCAAGATGCAGAGGTTAGTCCAAGTGGTAAGGTCGTGCGGATAGAAAGAGAGAGAAAATCGAAATACATACCCCGATTTATCCCTGTAGCAGCTGTAGCATAGGCATTGACGCATAAAAAGAATCAGAGTGATATCATTTTTAAAATTGCTTAGGTTAATGTTGCAGATTTCCTTTGAAAAATTTTATTCAACTTTATACATCGTTGTAAAATTCAGATGTAGTCGTTCTCTTTTTATCGGCAAACCGAATATATCTATCAAAATTACCAGCGTTCACGTTTGAATTTTCCATATATTCCGTCGGACAGCAGCACAATTCGAATATCGTGTTACCCGTCTCCATGGAAACGGGAATAGCGCGTGCAAACATCAAACGCCAAATCTCACCAAATCGATGTTTCGAAGGGTTATCCAGAGCGTAAACATGTTTTACTCTCCGTAGAGGATGGTTCGAATAAATTGGGAACGAGTATTGTCCGTCAAGCCGGCAGCCTTGACGGACGAAGAGATTGAGGATTTATTTCCCATGGTGGTAAGCTGCGATATTGATAACGTCGAGAATATTAATAACCTAAAAGCCTTGATGAAACTATCTCAAGAAATGCTGCAGCACAAAGACAATCAGGTAATTATTACTTGGTCAACCTTTTAAAAATCGCCACGCCTTCGTTACATGCAATCGATTACAACAGGTCGAGTCTTTGCTGCTAGAATGCGACGAATTGAAAGGCAAGATTTCAGCGATGAGTTCCAAGACCGGGTCGGCGTCGAAGAGAAAAAAAAGTGAGGGAAAGAAAGGATCGTTCAGAATTTAGTTGCACGTATAATCCAGCATCGGTTAATTAACGATTTGATTTTGATATGCAGGTCTTGCCTCAGACTTGGTAAACGACGATGAAGATAGCGCTGTGTCCTCCGGAAGCAGCCTTGCCAGAGACAGAAATCAGAAGATTGCTACTCTCATGTCTGAACTCGAGGTGTCTCATTCTTTTTCCACATTTTCAATCCTTGTGTGAATTCTTAGTCATCCTATTTGCTAATATACGTTCAATTTATTCACTGTACAGACCATAGAAACTGAAAATATCACACTGAAGGAAAAGTTGAGATTAATCAAAGAAGAAATGGAGGATTCAACGGTACAAATGAACCAGATGACTGAAAAGCTGAGCTCTCTGAAAGGACAGAATACACTGTACAAAGGTACAACAGTTTTGAATGAAGTCTACTATTCATTACAATGGTTCGATTACTACGATTGACCAGCTGTTATGGATAATCAACATTCATACCTTTATTTTTTATGTATAGAAAAATTAGCAGAACGTGACAGAGAAAACAAAGCTCTGCTGAGTCAAATCAAGGCTATAACCGCACAGCAATTAGATAGAGATAATGTTATAGACGAATTTAGTACAGCTATCGATGCTCGGGTAACTGAGTGGAAGGTAAAAATCTTTGCATTTCTGGTTTCAGTTAACAGAATATCGTTATGAATCAGGAATTTAAATTTCAGCTAATACTCGATGAAAAAGATGCTGAAATAACTGCGCTGAGAGAAAATCTCTCACAGTCGATGATCCATTCATTAACATCCATCAGGGATGAGAATAAATCACAAGTTGTTCACTTGAATGAAATTATCAAACAACGAGACCAGGCGATAGAAGAATTGCAGAATAAACTCAGTGAGGCTGTAACGGAGATGAACGAAAGCACCATTCTTATAGAAAAGTTGAAAGCAGACGCACAGAGGTGCGTATGTGAATAAATAGCTAGAGTCATTTGCATCACATTTCATCTAAACCTTGTACTAATTTTCATTTCGTCTAGGTTTGAAAAGAGCAGCAGACGGAAGGAGCAGCGAAACCTGCTGAAAAAAATTCAAGAAGCCAACGAAAAAATAATAAATCTACAAAACGTTTTAGCGCAAACAGAAAGCGATGCCGAAATAAAGAGTAAGGAGGTAAGAAACCATTTGACTTTCCATAGAACAATTTCTTCATCTGCAATTTCTTTGTTCAGCTGTGTGAGGCGTTGATAATGTTGAAGCGTTATGAGAATAGTGAATACGGTCTAGCTGAAGCGACCAATGAATTAAGAAATCTAAAATCCCAACTGCAACAAAAAGAGGACCATATTGAGGACCTTATTCACATTATAAACAAAATGGAAGAGCTGAGTTCTCAACAAGAAATGAAGATAGTTGCTTTGTGGTAAGCAGCATCAATTTGCCAGTGATGACATATTGTATAGTTTTGTTCTTGCAAGTCAAATTTTACAGTGAAAAATTGGAACTACCACCTGATGAGACAATTCCTGTAGATGGAATTGTATCAAAACATACAGAGGAGTTGCGAAAGGCAGAAAATATAAAATTAGAAAATGAATTTTTGAAAAAAGAAAACATTGAGCTCAAGTCTGATGTGAGTTCACCTTTTTGTGTATTTATTCCCATGAATCATTCAGCATTCCCAATTTTTACTCATTAATAATCTATTCTTTTTTAATCGTTCTAACAGGTAAGAGCATTGAAATACAGACTGAAAGCTTTAGCAGAGAAGACAATTGTTCCACATGTAGATACTGTGGAGACCCAATCTGATCTCGTAGTAACTACCCCAATGAAAATGTCAAAGGGAAACTACAACTGGCTTGTGGAAAGGGAGGCAATTGCACAACGGCATATGAATGAGATTGAGGAGATCAAAAACAATGTCCGGATAGTTGTTGAGGAAAATGAAGCTCTGAGAAAGGGGATGCACGAAATACTGGACAGCGTGCATAAACAAGACGGTAATTTATACAGCTTTCACATTATCTTAGTAGCTGATAATTTCACGAACCAACTGTTGCCCTACGTAACAAAATCTTAATCCAAAACCAGGCTCTTGCGCCGTCGAAATTCAGTCTGAAACCTTGGAACAACTTTTGGAAGCACTCGATGTGAGGCATTTAGCTGGTTGGTACCATCCAGCAATGAGATTGCAGAGTCGTCTGAACACAATAGAAGGTAGCAATAGCGAACTTCGAGCGCAGCTAAGACAAATTAGGTGGGAATCAAAAAAATGGAATAACAAAATGCGTCTCTACTTTGATAATGTGTTTCAATTACAGGTCAGAGCTGCAAAAAAAAGATGAAATTTTAAGACAGATCGTTCTTAATGATTCGCTAAAAAAAACGACATCAGACTCAGTCTCTGAGACTGGTGAGGTGAAGCCCCGTCATTCCTTGGGACCTATAGATGCGCAGGATTCGTGCGAAAATGAAAAGTCCGAATGGCAAATAGAGAGGACCGCTCTCTATGAAGAGAAAAATGAGCTGGAAGATACGATCATGAGGTTGGAAGTTCACTTAGAGGAGTACGAAAAGAACTGGCAAGTTTTGGAATCAGGTGAAGAGGAGATTAAAAAAGCCTTTGTGAAAATGTGTAAAGAAAGTGCTGAACACGCTGTACAGACAATTGTTATAAATCGGAAATGTAAAATTCTCGAAGAGTTGCTCAGTAGAGAGTCGACCAAATATTACAACAGGCAGAAGGAGTACATTGCTAGCGAAAATGAGCTGAGAAAAAGACTTGCAAATCTAGAAAAGTCTAATAAGATTCTTGACGCGCGAATCAGTACGCTTCAGAGTAACTTGTCTAATTCTGTTAGCTCAGTGGAGTTCAACGAGCTAAAAGAAAAACACAACGAAGCGTGTATCCGATTGAGAATGGTGCTTGAGGAGAGAGGAGTCTATGCAGAGGAAGATTCAGCACTCCATAATGAAGCGAAATCCCAACTAGGAGAAAGTGAGGACCCCGTCAGAATCTCGGAGGGTGAATATACTGGTAATGAGAGCGACGTAAAACTGGAAAAACAACCTGACCATGGTCCACAAACTAGTCATGTTACCAAATTACACGAAAATGCACAAAATCAATTAACAAAATACAAAGCTGAAGTTGCACAATTTTCGAAGCTGAATTTTGAGCTACAAGAGGAAATAGTTGGGCTGCATAAACAATTGTCAAAGTACGTTCAAGGTGTTCGTCAACCAGACGAGACAAAGATATGTGAATTGGAGGAAAAAGTTACGTCTCTAAAAATTCAGAATGAAAACGCTGAAAGGAGAGCAAAAATTGCAGATCAAGAAGCGCAGATGCATGCGGCTCAGAATTTTCTAAAAACTTTTGAGATGGATAGTATGAGACATCAACTACTTGACCTTCAGTCAGTCAGTGAAGACAAGGAAATTATCGCCAGGCTTGGCTTCGAATTGACAAATTGTAAAATTCTCGAGGCTGAGACAAGCAAGCGAAATATCTTACTCCAGAATGAAATTTCGCATCTTCAAGATGTGAATGTTAAATTGAAGCAAAAGACTGAAGACTCTCTTGCGAATGTCAGGGATTGCCAAAAGCAGTGTGACGCCCGTTGCAGGTAAATTGATTAAGTGAATAAAAAATGAGTAGCTAATTGCAAATAATTTCTTCCATACAAATTTTTCTTCCCAGGAGCTACTTAGACGTAATAGAATTTTTACAACGTCAGTACGCTGGCTCGACGTCGTTAACTGCATTGGAGCGATTTGAGTCAATTTTAAAAAAATCGAAAGTGGACCGGCTGGCTATTGATGAGTTACTGAAAGAGGCTACGAAGAACGCTGACAATATTCGGACACAACAGGATGTCCTTGCTGGGCGCTTGCAGGTTGTTGAACAACTTAAAAACATATTAGAAGAGCAAATTGGAAACCCAGACGTGCAGGATATAATACACCGCTTTTCAGAGAGCTCACAGTCGAAGCTTGGGGTAAGCAGATACCGCAGTATCAGGCCTTGTCTTTTTCGATCTAAAATAAATCTTCTTTACATTTATCTTTGCGATGTTTTCAGGAGCTAAGATATAAACGGCAAATAAACCAGCTTGAAAATGAACTGCAAATAGTCAATAGCAGAATTGCATCTCAGGACACTTTAATAAACGCTATGGAATCGGAAATGATTTTTATACAAAAAATCTGGAGTAGATCGTCTAATAACGATGATGGAACTAGCAATCAAAATCCAGAGATAAACATCATCGATGTAGACGTAGATGTTGTAGATGTAGAAACGGCTTCGATCGCTGTGCAAACGCACATAGAGAGCCGTTCCGTCGAGACGCAAGTCCACCGCGATCAGGAAGCGGTTCCAATTACCAGTGTCAGGAATGAGTCAAACGAAGATGGGCAAACTGATTACACTTCTCAAATAGGTCTGAACGAGAGACTGAATCAAGCATTATCCCTGGCCTCAGAGCGATCTGCTTTGCTTGTAAAGTACGAGTTGGAAATTGCAGAGTACCGAGATAAAATAGCCACTCTGAATGAGCAACTTGCCGAAAAAAATTCTCTGCTCAGTACAGTAACCGAAAAAACTGAAGAACCTGTAAAGTTCAATCCAAGTGTTGCAGACATTGAGACCTCCGATAAAATAGTCCTGAGATCGACGGTCAACAGTTTGCAAAAAATTATTACTCAAAAGGAAGAAACCATTCTCAGGTACCAAAATTTGTTGAAAGAAGACAGAGATGAACACAGCAAAGCAGCTGCTCGCTTACAGGAGGAAATCAAGAGTCTTCAGGCTCGAGTAGCTGGAATGCAGCAACAGGTGAATCAAAAGTATGACGCAGTAGTTTTATAACAATGAAATGGAGAGTTGATTTTTCTACTGTTAATACTTAATTTGCACTCCTGTCAGAATAAACGACTACATTCATTTGCCCGAGGCTTTGCCAGTCAGAGAAAAAGTGCATAAAGATAGAAACAAGAATATCGACCTGGAAGAAGAGGCTGAGAAATTGAACGAACGTGTTTCTACACTAGAGGCTGATTTGAGTATAGCTAAGGAGTTGGGAGAACGATGGCATCGACTTGCTGAAGAGAGACTGAAGCACATGGACCACATGAGAGGAAGGTATCGTATTTTTTCATCAATTCCCAATGTAGTTGAAAGCGGGCTCCCCCCGTGACCCTTACACGCAGTATCCAATTTGTTTGATACAGATTAGACGAACAGCACAAAAATGAGCTAGAGAGCTACAGAATGGAGCGCGACAAGTGGCAGCTCGAGGCTGATACACTGAGGCAACAATTATCTGACAACAGAGTGCAGCTTGCTAAGGGAAACAGTTTGTTATCCAAAGAGTTGCAAGAAAGGGATAATCGAATTCACGAGCTTGACATAGCTTATCAGGAGCTGCAGGTAACACACGACGTTTTTTAATCGTTTAGTGAATGATATCAACGTGTACAAACATGTCTGATTTTTAAAGAACGAGATGGAACTCGCTGAGAGAAACACAGTTTCGCGACAGACGGTAGCTCATGATTCTAAGATGCAGGAGATCACTAACAGTATTGGGAGAGCTCAGTCCAACCAGTTGCAATCTCAGTTGGATCTTGCCCGTAAGCAACTACAGGCACTGGCGGAAAAAGAGAAGAATTACAAAAGTCAGATCGTCGATCTCAAACAGCAGCTGAGTCGGAGGTGCGAAGATAATTCACTGTAGGGTTAAAAATTTCCCCTTAGCCATACTCGTGTTAGCCTTTTGTAAACCGTTTGTACCAATATTACTACACTGTCTCATTGACTAAATCTCCAGGTACATGGCAGCTAAAACCCACGAACAAAGAAACTCTCAGCGTGAAATACAACTTGAAAGAAAAGCGAGGGGATTAGAGGAAGAGTTGCATACGCTCAAACTACAACTGGAAAGAGAAAAATTCACGCACGAAAATAAGAAACTCAAAGTATACTTCACTCGAGTTAAATGTTGCACAATTTAAGCGACGGGAAACCATTACGCGACAAATAAATTTGCATTTAGAAAAACTGTAAATAATCAAAAATCCGGTATTTGTACGCGTTATAGGTTTCCGGTCCCGAGAGCGTGCTCATAATCATTAAATCATAATTTATGTTCAAGCTTTACGTTCAGATAGTTAAAGCTTTCATGTAATTTAATATTTCCATTCGTTTCATATGCCAACAGACAGCAGAGGAACTAGCACTGTGGGACAAGCAAAAACGATGGCAACAAACGGCTGAGAAGTTCAAGGAAAAATTGAAGGATAAGACAGAGGAGTACAACAAGCTGCAAGCGAATCACGAGAAGCTCAGAGCAGTAGTGTCCTGCATGGAGCGTGAAAAATGGTACCTACGAAGTAAGTTGAGGTGCGAAAATGGCTGCCTCATTGGTAGCTTGTCCGCTAGACCTAGAACGTTGAACCACACGGATATCCTGGAAGATCTTCAGCACGAATGCCACACGCTGAGAAGCAGAGTCCGAGAACTAACCGATCGTCTCGAGAGTGCGGACACGTCACAGCTAATTTTACAGATCGAGGCACAACGACGACAGATTTCATCTCTGGAAACCGTGACCAAGGTATTTATTTTACATCTGTATATTCATTTTGTTCACCTGTTCACTCTTTATTTCAATCTATCAGGGAAACGAGTATGTCGTCGACCAATTGGAGAGACTCGAGGCGACAAAAGACGTCCTGGAGAAGAACAATCTAAAGTTAGAAAGCGAGAACTTGGAGCTGCGGCTTGAGATCGAACGTATTGTTCTAGATACCCCGAGATTGAGGGAGAAGGTTGAGCATTTAGAAAAGTAAGTCTCTCCGTCCGAGTTGTTGTCGTGAATGAACAGTGCACGCATAAGTTGCAATATTATCTCTGATCGCCAGATACGTGGAACTACTGAAAGTAGAAAAATCTACCGAATCATCGCCGCGTTTATTTGCAAAGGAATCTCACGAGCATGGAAACAAATCAACCGTTGAACTCGAGAAAACCGTGTTTACTTTGAAGCGGGTAATCGAGAAGCTCCAAGCGGAGAACAAGCGTTTAAAAGTAATCGCGAAAAAGAATCCCCACCCGCAATCAATGGTAATAAAATAATAATTAGCTCGCGAGATATCCCTGAGCAATACCTCGATCAGGGTGATAGTCAACCGGCAGTAAAATATTTCTTCCTTTTATTATTCAGACAAGGCCAAACAGCGGCGGAAGCACTTCGTCCCTTCACGGGCAATACGAAAGAGCGCAGCAGCGCGTTGTTGCCCTAGAAACCGACCTCCAATTAGCCGAACAAAGAATAGCGATGCTTGAGAATTCGCGGAAGGAAGAGGACAACGCGGGAGAGATTGGCGTTTTAAGGCAGCAACTTGCGCACAAATCGGAACTGCTTGACAAAGTTAAACAGCTACTGACCAGGGCTGCTATTAACGAAAAATCATTGCGGCAGAAGGTGCGTTGGAAAAATTGAACAGTGGGTAAAACAAAGCGTAAATACTGTGTCTTTCAGATCCAAATGCTCGAGGCTAAACAATCCTTGGAAACCATACCAGAGTGCTACGTATCGCCGCCAACTCCGGACGACTGAGAGTATGTTTAATTAGCTAGTCGAGGATGAACATGAACCTGGACTTGTCATCGACGATCATGTGTGTGTTCTCTTTCTTTATTTTATCTAGTCTTAAGGATAAGTAACGAATCGACGAAGCAAGACACCGATATTTATTACACACGTTTGAAATTAGCCGAAAACAGTACATAATTTGTAAGGCGGATCAAGACGAATACACGCACGTGAACCTTCAAGGTACCCAAGTATGTCTATATCTATAGAAAGCCTGCGAGGAAATGTGAAAAAATGATAATTTTTTTCTCTCATAACAGAGGAAAAGTGAAAGTTGAAATTTCCGAGGAAAATTCTTCAACATATTTCAAAGATACGAGACGACGTGTAGCGCAATTCGCGGGCAATCGGTATCTGCGAAAATAAAATGCCGATATAGATAAAAGACGAAACCGTGTGAGTGGTATGTTAATTAATAATTCGTACGGTTATCAAAAAGTCCGGACTGCGGTATATAAGATTGCCAAATGTTACGTATCTATGTACACACATGTAATGTACGAGATATAGATACGAATATGTTGCGCGCGTTACGAAATACGGTGAAGGTCACGACCCTGCGTAAACCCCAGGTCGAGATAACGCTTTGTGTGTTAATACAATATATATTGCGTGTGTTAGCGATAACGGGGCCCGCGCGTCACTACGAAACACAGTATTTGACGAGCATGGCTACCAGCAAGTTCTGTTCGCGTCTCCGCAACGTTACAAGATTGTCAATAACAAATTCAGGCAGCATTTTCCCCGCCGTCGCTTCGTCAACAATCCGGCATGCAGGAATCGGAAGAACGCATTTCACCTACGCACCGGAATCCCCGCCAACGAATTCCGGTAATCTACGAATATGAAAAGAAGTCTGAAGACTCCTTGTTTTTTTTTTCATTCTTTTTTTTTTGTTTCGTTTTTTTCATTACTTTGAATTGATTCGAAAGAAAATGAGAATAATAAAAATTAAAGAAAAAGAAACGGCAGCGTCGATCGGGTGATGTGTGTTACAACATGCGGATCATGCTCTTGCACCAGTTCGTGGTTTCCTCGTCATTTTACTTCTCCGCTCCCCCCTCCCCCTACCCCCTTTCTTTTTCTTTTTCTTTTTGTTTTCGTCTCTCATACGAGAAGTTGAACGAGGTCGTTGGCTATCCGCGGGGCTACTCGATATACAGGATTTTACTTAAGGTCTTTCGTTATATACCAGATTCGCGAAGGATATGTACGTTATACTTATTCACCGATTCGCAATTAACGCTTGTCGGCACGTTGAACGAAAAAAAAGAACACGATAATAATAATGATATAATGCTCGTTCTCACACGCTCAAACGTCAACTTATCACATGGTCGTAAATTATTGCGATATTTTTACCATACCCGTGAATTGATTGTAGAGATTCTGTTACCAATTTCTCTTTCTATCTGCGAGAGGAATCACCTCGCATCGTTGAGAAATTCTTGACCGTTTATACGACTGCATACCTGTATGTATATGTACGTGCACGTGTACACAGGTGATACGCAAGAGATGAACATGTTCAAAGCAATAAACAACGGCCTTGCACTCAGCATGGAAGCGGACGAATCGGCAGGTAATATACCATTTTCACACATACTACCTTGCTAAGATTCGATGATTTGTACGTAAAGTGAACGTAACCATTTACTTATCTACAAAGTACGTAAAATTTATCTTGTCATTATCCAACAAGCAGATTTCGCGAACCGTGTATATCGGGCAATAAGATCTACGAATTTGCATTAACATTCTACCAGAAATCATAACTGAGAAGCTGTAAACACTTTCCTTTCATTTTTTCTATTTTTGCCCAAATTCGTATAATCTACGACCGGTACACACGCAAAAGTCGTTCCAACTTTACTACAAACAATAATTCTTATCTTATCGTCACTTTTATAATACTGTAGGTATAGCAGGTATATACGAATTTCCAAATTTACGTTTTAGTTTTAGTTTTTCTTTTATTTTTTTTTTTATCATTTTTTAATAAATCTCTCTCTTCTACCGTCGCGATAATGACGTATAAATTACTTTTACGAATGAGAAATGGATTACAATAGCAAATGGAAGTTGACGCATTGCATACCTTATATCCACGCTTATAACAGTATTCTTCGGGGAAGACGTGGCCTTCGGCGGTGTCTTCAGGTGTTCGATGGGTCTTCAGGAACGCTTTGGTAAAGATCGGGTATTCAATACGCCGCTTTGCGAGCAGGGAATCGTCGGTTTCGGCATCGGCATCGCGAACATGGGATCGACCGCAATTGCGGAAATACAATTCGCCGACTATATTTTCCCCGCCTTCGATCAGGTAAGGAAAAACTTGCCGCGATCTCCGGCGATTCTAAGGTTGAAGAAAATTTACAGGAACAAAAATTAAAAGAAATGAAAATCATTTTCACTTCAAGCTCGTCAACGAGGCTGCCAAAATGCGGTACCGCAGCGGCGGAGACTACGATTGCGGAAAATTGACCGTCAGGGCACCATGCGGAGCGGTCGGTCACGGCGGTCTCTACCATTCCCAATCACCCGAAGCTTATTTCGCTCACACTCCAGGCCTCAAGGTCAGTTCACGTCGTATCCTCGTTACAAAGAAAAATCGATTTTCATTCGAAAATATTCAAAGGGTCGATCGTACAAGTGGTGACCGAAAACTGTCCCTTATCCTTCCCCTTGACTCATCTGAATTTCGCACCCGCACTTTCGCAGATTAAAAACTCGTCCAAGTTTCTTGTTTTTTTAAGCATCGCGCGGCTCCGGACTGTTTTAGTAATAATGATAATAATAATTATGATAATAATAATAACGAGACGTGACTTGAAATTAAAACAAAGGGAGAAAAGCACGCAATCCTTCGCAACGTGTACTTCTTTCTAAAATTTTGCAAATTGTCCCCAGGTCGTGGTGCCTCGTGGACCGATAAAAGCCAAGGGTTTGCTGATGAGTTGCGTGGCCGAGCCTGATCCCTGCATAATATTTGAGCCAAAAATTCTTTACCGTGCCGCGGTTGAGGAGGTTCCGATCGGCAGATACGTTACGGAAATCGGCAAGGCGGAAATCGTCAGGAAAGGTCAGCCGCTTTCCCCGCATCTCTGATTTCGATTTAACCATCTTCGTGATGTTTCCCTGCGATACTAATGACGACAAAAAAAAAAAAAAAAGTCAAACTTACGCACGCACGCGCGCACATTCTTCTTTCTTTATCAATGTTCTCCGTTCTTCAGGCACCGACGTAACTCTCGTCGGCTGGGGAACTCAGGTTCACGTTCTGATCGAAGTTGCGAATCTCGTCGAGGAGAAGCTCGGAGTTTCCTGCGAGGTGATTGACCTCGTTACAATCCTCCCGTGGGACGTGGATGCCGTTTCTCAGGTGATTTTAATCCCCGTTTCGAATCGTCGAGGGTCGAGACGTGCGCATAGCCCAGGAATATAAATTTTTCCTCAATTTGTCGAAGTCATCGTTACACACTGCGGTTTCATCAAATGATCAAAATAATCAACTCATTTAACGTTAACTGCTTTTCAGTCGGTGAAAAAAACCGGTCGATTGATCATCGCCCACGAAGCACCGCTCACCTGCGGTTTTGGAAGCGAAATAGCAGCTACTATTCAGGTAAACTTTAACCTACCGTCCAACAAACATTTTACATTGTGTTCGTCATTTCATCAATCCAGAAACATCCGATTACTCACGCGAGATTCAATATCGAGGGTATAATGGAGGGAGGGCTTGACTTTTTTAGTGTGAATTAAAGATTTTTTTCTTTTGTGAAATTTTTACCTAATTTTGATCGCAGCTAATCGTTGAACCGTTAAATTTTTCTTCAGCGCATGCTCGTTATAATGAAACTTTCGATGTTCCTGTTGGACGCAATGCTAATCATATAATAAAAAAGGACGTGATATACACGGACGATCGGTCGAGAAGAGCGAATGCACCTTCTAAAACTTTCATTTCCTAATTGCTCGGTGACTCGGCGAAGCTTTTGTCTCGAAAACGGAGTTGCGAGATCGTAATCGAAGAGGAATTGACGCGTGGATTAAATATTACCGGGC
Organism: Neodiprion fabricii; assembly: GCF_021155785.1. Classification (NCBI taxonomy): domain Eukaryota; kingdom Metazoa; phylum Arthropoda; class Insecta; order Hymenoptera; family Diprionidae; genus Neodiprion; species Neodiprion fabricii. The sequence goes on from NC_060239.1 coordinate 1,457,879, forward strand.
GAAAGGATCTAAAAATAAGTGGAAGCATCGCGTGCAGATGCGGATGCTCGAGGTGTTTTTTTTCACAACCGTATAAAAATTTGATTCCGATTAACGCAAGGCCTTTTGTGCTATAACGGCAACAATTCGATGACGCTTTAGTCGTATTACATTGTCTTCTTACGTCAATATGAGTCACGTATCGAGGAAGTAAACCGCGTAATGCCGTAAAGCGTTGTGACGGTAACAAATAAATATTTGTAAATATAAAACCACAATCGCATCAGCAAAAAAGCCGGTAGATTCTACTCATAGCCTCCTTTTTTTCAACGAAGATAAACGAATGCTCGCATTTTCGCACAAGATTACGACAGTAATTCCCATCATCGATAAAGTAACAATTTATACGCACACCTTGTAACTTTTGAGTAAAAGTAACGCGATGCACAGGAATCGTGTTTCCTGAGCCTGGAGGCGCCGATCCAGCGAGTCACAGGATGGGACACGCCGTTTCCACACATTTTCGAGCCCTTTTATCTCCCCGACAAATGGCGGTGCTTCGACGCCGTCAAGAACATCGTCAACTACTGATAATCCTCGATTCCAGGACGCCAAATCGTCGCACCCGACCGATCCTCTTTCAAAGGACGTGGAAGTGGAAGAAGAAATCCTTCATTACACGCAACGCGGAACAAAGGCTATACTTTAATGTACAATTTTTTTGTTTTTCTTTTTTTTTTTTACTTTCACCTATCTCGCATGTACGTTATAATATAATATCTTGAAAATTCTAAGCTGCAAAGAGCTCTCGTGCGCTCTCCCCGACAGGGAAATACTTTTATTATCCCGTAACTTGTGCGGGTGAAACCTTGAATCGTGTGGTAAGGGGGATGAAAATTTTCGAAAGTACACGGACATCGAGACGTGGCGCGATCCGGTTTTTCTTAATTACTCCCGCCGGGTACATACATGGATTTAGGTAGAAATGTGTACGTGTGTAGGCAGTCGGCGACAAAAGTCAATGATTCGAAAGGACGTCCTTGCCGCTCGGGCGCTGCTGCATGATCTATAACTGCACGTCGGTTTGTACACGGGCATTATCATACAGCCTGAAAGTCTGCGGTGTACGTGATTTCTGTTCCCAATATAATAAGGGATCTGGAAATGAGAAAATCAAGTTTAATTCAATGGAACGATTCAGGATAATAAAAATATTGTACGTAACGTGTATACCTTATATGTACGTCAACTCTAGAACCGTAATTTATTCCCGTAATTTTCTTTCCATTTCACGTCTCCGATCCCGCATGACATAGGATAATATAACGATAAGAACAGTAGTAGAAATCGAATAACACGACGCGGTGACAAAAGTGGGGAAAACAAGCGTGCGGGAGTTGCTCGCCAGCTTTTGGCTAACCGAGAATCTAAAACGATGATCTAATCTTCGGAGATATTCGATCTTTTCACGGTCGATATAAATCAGTGCGCTCGATAAGTAGCCGATCGCGATTTTACACCCAGGATATGGGTAAACAAAGAATAACGCTTCGTACAATCGGTCATTCGATTGCGAAAGGTAATCAAATCAACGCGAGACGGTGCAAAAATACTCGAGTCGATTCGACGCAAAGTCATGTCACGAACCCCGTAGTAACGCGATTCTTTTCTCCCGGATACAGCAAAAATCGGCATCAACGAATCGCGACAATTTGTTGCAACAAGGCGCTGATGTACTATACGCAGAACCAGCGCCGAGGCATAGACTGCATAGACATCGGGTATATATAATACGCGAAAATATGCGGTTTCGCAACGAAACGCCCCGAAGCGGCAAAAACCTCATCGCACCATTGCTCCGGATACAGAATACATACACTGGCTGTATTGTGTACGTACACGTATGCACGCAGACCGAGCGAGACTCGCGACCAGGTGTGGACGTGTAATTCACCGACTCTTACGGGGCTACCTACTGACCATGGCCCAATTCCGTCGATCAGCCGGCCTGAATTACCGCCTGTCAAAATTAACGACTTGTGTACGCGATCTCCGACGATCAGGCTGCTGATCCTTAAAAGCCCTCTTGACGTATCAAGGAAGTCGTGCCTGGATCCGTAAAGTCGGCATCGTCCGCGCGTAAATGTACAATAATACCCCCTGGTGAAAATGATTTCTACCATTTTATACGAATTTTTAACGAAATTCGTACATTACGTAGAATTTTGTGCAAAAATTTACATAGATTTTCGTCAAATTTGTTTTTTCTCTCGGGAAAAAATCTACAAGCTACTACAATTTTCAAGGAAGTTTAACAATTCTTCGCGAAAAACTATGCGTATTTACAAGTTTGTGAGAAATAATACGAAATGTTTCAATTTCCGTGAAAGATCGTAGTAGTAGAACTTTCCGTGCGATTACTCCGCTCTTTTGTATAAGAAAAATTCCCCCTGTGCGTACCGTATAACAATTCTACTGCGGGAGGTGTCGAATTCATACAATCAATGTTGATGTATTGAGAATAACCCAACAATTACCTTGTAAAAAATTGACGGTTAAAATCGACCAATAGCGCCGATGTGGACTACTATGGAAAAATTTTTGTCATCATTTTAGAAGTTGAACGTCAGATAACTTTAAATTGATACAAAAAAACATTCCGTCAAAGTCGACACCGCATGTTTTTTACAGTGTACCGATTATTACCTGAGGATTAGATAATCAATCGGCGAGCTGCGAACTGATTTCGAGATTTATGCGTTTGATACGTTCCTTTGCGACATCGTCTACTGTCAAATTGCACCGATTAAAATTGACGATATTGAAAAAGCAAGCGTGATTTCCTTCCACTTTATCGGCATGTAACACATCATACATGTACGTACGTAATACCTGCAAAATATACAGCGTACATACCTATATTCTAACGATGAGGAAAGCTGATCCGTCTGACTTCCGAAGGACGTGAACTTTAAAAGACGTCCCGGATAGAACGTCGCTGAATGTAGGCATTAAGCATATATACCTTAACCAGCTGTACCCGATGCGCACACACAGATGCTGATGAGGAACCCGTTCTCGGAGTCCGCGAACTTCGATGCAGTATCCGCGACGACCGGAGTCGAGAATTCATTAAAAATAGGTGTGTAATAACGAGTCTCTTGCCCCTGGAGGCGAGAAGCGTTTGAACCGGCGATTTTGCTTTCCCGCATTTTCACGGGGTCATTTCCTTTCGCGTTTTGGAAAAATGAGGGCATTCCTTGTGCCTGTCGAAGAAGGAGACGCGATTGTTTTAAGTCACCTAGGATTTTCTACGTTCGTCGTGTGACTGTTGGGAGAATTTTCTCTCCGAGTCACAAAGGGAAGGTTAACGATCTACGCGACGTATAACAATCGATAATTAATTTACTGATAAAACCGCGGCGCTTGGGGAAACACGTATATGTATTATAAGAACATGCCGAAATGATTAATAGTAGACTGAGATATGTAACGCACGTACGTTATATCCCAGTCTGCCTCCCATTCGAATAGATGTCGGACACGGATTCAGGGTTCGTACGCACAGGGAAAACCGAGAGAAGTCAAGAAATTTCCAAAATAAGACTGGAATTTTTAGTCCGTCTCGAAAAAAATAAACTCGTTCTTACACGGAGTAATATCGATCTTGAAAAGAAAAAAAATTGTACTTAGTATTTTGTTTCGTCGCACTTCGTACGTTCTACGTATGTTACTTGATACCAAACTTTGTTTCGTTTTTTTCTTACCGAAAATTGCAGGCTGTTCTCTGTAAATTGATAGTCAGATAGTAAGATATTTACTAGGTAGTAACGTGTAAAAGAAATTGTCTTTATTCGTCGGTATATTTTTCGACACGTTAGTGGAAAAATGATATTTTCAGGCTCGAATACCTGAAAAAGTCGGGAAATTTGATATTCCAATAACCGTACGAACCCCGGGCATGCACCGCGGTACGAAATCGGATCATGACTGGTAAAGGCTGGAACTGGGCTGAAAAATGTCAAGTTGGCAAATAGGCATGACATATGGATAAAGGCGGCATAATCTTAGTCGACCGATAAGCGGGCGGGGCAATTGAGTAAAAATCGGTTTCGCATATGGGTCGATCAGGTACGACTGCACATGCATTACGCCAGACGACGCGGGTATTGCGCACAGGCACAAAGAAACGCGGGGACTTCGGATGCATGATGTAAAAATGGCGAACGCTGCGGTGAGCAGAGCAAAGCAAAGCGAAGCAAAGCAAAGTAAAGGTGTAGGAAGTTCGCTGCCGCGGAGTTGAGCCAGGCCTGCAGCGTAAAATCTGTGTCCGTGTGTGCGTGCGCGCTTAGCCTGAACAGATATGCGCGTATTTTGTAATTTGAAAGGGAAACCACATTCTTTCTCTGCGTATTATGATACCGTCGCGTGAAAGTTGGCAACAGTGCGCCGAGCAGGAGCCCCGCTGTAAATACGCCTGTATACTCTCCCCAGAGGCAAGGAGCCAGTCTCCGTGGCGTTGAGCCAAGCTCTACCTATATCGAAGGTCGACCGGTTCGTGTTTATTAGACGATTTTTTCGCCAATAGTAACGGGCTTTGCCAGCCGCTGCCGCTGCCATATGTCCAAGGCGGACGCGCCGCTCCGCACTTTCACCGAATTTTTGACACCGCCCGATTTCTGCATCCGGTGCACCGAACCGTCCCCCAAATTTCGGACCCTCTGCGCCCTTGGACGAGGTCCTCCCTCCTCTACCCCGCGGCTGCACTTGACTCGGAACCTCGGTATTTAACCGGTAGAAAGTGCAACTTGGTTGCGTTCGTAACCCCGCGCACCTTAAACCGCCTCCGGGACGTATGCGATCCCCGATTTCTCACCGAAAACGCGGTTGTCGCACCTTTCGCCCCCGTCTGTGAGACCGACGCCTTACGCACGCACGTGCTGCTCTTATTTCTCGTACGCAGGCTTCGCCCTCGGTACAGTTTCCCTCAAATTCGATCGATCGATCTGCTTTCAATTTAGCTGTAATTCTTTAAAACAGGATCGCCACAAACCCGGAAAACCTGGAAATGTCAAGGAATTTTTTATTCGAATTAGACCTGATTTTTTTATGTAACAAGTTTACTTTTTTTCGTCGAGAAAACAAATTGGCTTAAATTAACTTTTTTCTACATTATATTTTTCTTCAATTCGAATTAAATTTCAACCGAATACAGAGTTTTAGTAACTTGTTGCTAGAACTGGGAAAATGTCGGGAAAAACTGGCTTTCAAGTCCCGTCAAACCTGGAAATGTGGAATTTTTTTCCAAAAATTTGTGGCCACCCTGTTTCGGTATTTCATCGTCTTGTTCGGAGAGCGATTAATTGCCGTTAATTACCGAAAACGGAAATTCGAGTTGCGTCCGATGTTTTGCCCTCCGCGAATCCGTTATCTGCACCGATTATCGAGGCAGGTGTCGTCGGTTTGAGCTTGCGCTACGTTGTACAATCTGGTCGTTATCGCTCCTCGGCACCTTATCAATCTGCAAACTTCTAATAATGTCAAGCCAGTCACTGCCGCGCAATTCCAGGTATTTTCAACAATAACAAAGGCAAAACGAAAAGCGAACCGCCATCGCGTTTCGGAGTTATCGATCTCCCGACCCGTAAGTGCAAAAGCCATTTCCCTTACAGGACGACGACTCGTTTTTAATAATTAAAGCTCATCTGCGATTCGATGCGCGCGGGTTTCGGAATTTTTACCAATAGCGCGAAAAAAAAAAATTGATGAATTCAACAAATACGGTGAAAGAAATGTTCTTTCAATTGAAATAAATTTTGTTTTACTCGATATCAAGAATTATTGTTTTGACCACTTTTTTGCCGGATCAAGTCGCATTACTTTGAACTGAAAAAAAAACATCTATTTGGCCATATTCGGCAAATTTAATAAATCCTTCCGCTGTTTGTAATACGCAACAAGTGAAGTCTGGGCTTGCAATTGAAACGATCGTAACTCGAAATAACAGAGCTTTACGGGAAAAAGGTGTATTTTTTTCATGAAAAATCCGAGAAGCTGTAAAATTGAGTTGGGGTATTTTAAATTATAAGGGTAGAAATGTCGATGGAAAATTTGTAGCAACCTGTAGGCCACGGGCGTTAGCCGATGTAACATGTAACGCTTGATACATGTAATATATAACCCAGATTCAGTGACATTTAACGATTCTGTGTACCACTTACGTGATACCGTATACGACCAGACGGAGTTGACCCGTCGCGGTGGCCGACCATGCCCGGCTTGTTCCACTGCCGATGCTGATTGCGAGCCTGCGGGAAGGCGGAGCGGGGTTGAATTCGGAATTTGAAAAGTTCCGGAAGCGCCGAATTCCGAATGCCTCGGCGGGGGAACTTGAAGAAAAGAAATAAAACTTTGACGAAACGTATCAAACGGTTCGAATAGTCCGAAATCCAACGCTCAAAGTTCCGAAAGGGGGAAATTCCGAAGGAGCGTAGCTCCGTCGAGTCAAAGTTCCGAAAGCGCGAAAATGAGAAAGTTTAAAAATCTGTTTTCAGTTCTGTGAATTTCTGGCGTGGTGAAATTTCACCACTTTGATCTTTCTTTGTTTCGGATTTTCGATATCTTTACGTTCGGAATCCTGGTCATCCTGATTCTCGGTTTTTCTGATTTTTTTTTTTTATACGCACGAGTTGAGTAAATTACGCTGTGTGAGTATATTTTAACTTTCGAAATTATACTCTATCGAAACATTATTTTCAGGAAGCTTGCTCTATCGAAACTTGAATTTTCGAAACGTTGAGCCATTGGATTTCCGACCATTCGAAACTTGCGAATTAGAATGCAATGACAAATCTCGCAAACTACCGATGCAAGTCAGCTGACTTTACTAAAAACCTAGTCAGTTCTAAGCTAGGAAGAACCGCGTCGATTCGAACCGAAATCCATTATCTTGTTCTCAAGATACATTGGTCGAAGAAAAAATTCTCTGAAAAAGCTCTTATTTCTTCTCATTTTCAGAGTATTTACAACAGCTCCCCTTTTTCTCCGAATACAAGTAACCAGAGGGTTAAAAAAATTCTCTCTCTCTCTCTCTCTTCTCTCCTCAGTTTACATTATCAGCGTTTTCCTTATTCTTTCAGCTGACATGATTGCGTTACCCGTTTCTTCCACCTGTACACGCTCACCCTTTACTCCGAAAGGCTAATTTACGCGGTACCCTCGGCGGAGCTGAAAGGTCGTGAAAATATTTATCGATGAAATAAAAGAGGAGGACGAGGAGGAGGCGAGGCGCGAGGCTCAAAGTTCAAGGTTCCCAGTCGAGGGCGGCCTGCGTCGGTTGATGAAAAGTTTGACGGGCCAGTAATTAGTCTGTATCGGCCCGTCAAAGGCGGAGCCAATCGCCGCGTGTGCAGTTCTCTGTAAGTAATTTTGGTTCTTTTAAAATTCCATTAGTCGTTGAACCGCAACGACCATTCAACGGACCGGAAAATCTCTGTGCTTTTGTAAAATGTGACACAGGCACGGCGCGGAGACTTAAACGGAATCACACGATACGCGAGTTTTATCGCTCAACGAGATTATCGTAACATCGAATTTTTTTTTATTCGGAAAGCGGAGCAGGCGCGGTATTGCCCAAGTTCGTAGATTATCGCTCTTTGCATATATCTAGCCAGTCTGTACTACGCTATTCGTAACGTGCGATTTGCACAGCCGTATAACTACTTTATACACGCGAGGAATAAATAATATTCACGCTGTGCCGTAATTTAGGAATTTTCTGTACCACGCCCGCAGCCATGGAACGCTATCGAAATGGAATATGAAAGTTTTGTTATCTATCGAGAAGAAAGACAGTAGAGATGAAAAAGAAAAATCTTACTCTTTCTCTTTCTTTTTCTCTTTTTCTTTCCACATATTTTTTATTTAAATATTTACACGCCACTTATGATGCACGGCTGCATTGTGGATATTGCGAAAGGCGTTTATACTTGTAACATGCGTCTGTGAGATCGTTCCGCTGTTATTACACCCACGAACACGAGGAGAGCAAAATACTCCGTGAGAAGCGCATCCCGCACGGTTTGTACAGCTGACTATGAGAATACAGCTGCATTCGCGGTGTTTAACTCGTACCGCGACTCTTTCCACGCAAACATACCTAAGCATAGCGCAGATGCGGGTATTGGTTTAAAATTGACAGCGTTAACTGGATGAATTAGATTCGCGAAACGTTCGATCCGTAACTTGAACTGCAATTTTCGCTGTCTTGCTTCTCCGTCTCATTCGCAATTGTCAATTGAATTACGGAAAGAAGAAGCCAAGCACGCCTGTCTGGGTATAATGTAACAGGTAGACTGCAATGTGTGAATTAAATACCAATAAGAAATTCCACGAATTATACACGCATTATGGTATGTTAAATGCAGGACCTTATTCATTAAATAACGATCAAATAGTTCTCGGCTGAATCTGTATGTTACCCTCGTTATGCAGGGTATCACGCATACGCGTTTATTTAAAATATTTATACACGGTGCTCGAGCTATTATGAGAGTGATAAGAAGAGACAGAAGAAACACGGAGAAATAACAGAAAATGGAAGACATTAAAGAAAATATTAGGCGATCGTGGGGCAGTTCGACAACCTCTGTAACTGTTTACGTACGTTTGTTTTTTCGTTAGACATGCACGAGACGAGGCGTCGACGAATGAGCACGTAACTCCGTAACAATCGATCGATACCTGTACGTACAACTACAGGGCTAACAAAATTTCATTTGCATACTTGTTTCGAAATCTGGCAGTTGATAGGCGTGACGCTTGTTGTTGGAAGGAATTCGCGCTGATTGTCGAATAAAAACGTAGAAATCGGAACATGGAAAATTTCAGAAACACGAAAATCCACGCCGTAAAAATATCTTTTTGCAGATAAATCGGATTATTCCACGTTGCGAGTTCTCTGAGTTTTCGTATTTGCAAATAGTCAAATTCTGTGAGATCAGATTTCGAAAAATCGTCTATAACGACCAGGGGGTTCCGGAAGAAAATAATTGGTGACAACCCCTGAACAGTTTGCTTCGGTCAAAAGAAATATTGTGTAAAAAAAGGAGCGTTCTACGTTATGTGGAATATGGCGCTTATTTAATTGTTCACTATTTTTTCACATTTTTTTGAATTTTTCAAGAAACACTGTAGCAATTTGATTATTATTTCTTTCCTGACATTTATATTCGATCCAAATATCACGATCCATGACGCAACGATGCATCAACCAGGAATCTTAATCTACTAAATTAAAAGCTCATATTAAATTATAAATATACTGTTATATTGAATCAACGATGAAAAAGACCGTCAGATCCGCGTCTCAAACATCAACTTGAGACAGAATATTACAACCGTGTGTCTTCTTCGTGACGTAAAGTGATATTCCGATTGATGTAAGCAACGAAAAATAACTCTACTCACGATTCTTCATAAGCCTACACCGAGAGAAATTTTTAGTTCCGGTTACCGCTCAGTCATTAACTATTTTCGGTTTTTATCACAATATTGCCGGAAAGTCTGGTATCCGTTACTATTCTTTCTCATTACGATCACTCTTACTACATTTTATTGCAACCGTTGCGAAAATTTAACGCTTGTGCAGCGATAAATCGACGTCAAAGCCTTGTTTAACCAAAAAAGTAGAGTAAACCTCAGAAACTGATTTTTCGTTGCAATTACCAAAAACGGATCGAAAATAGCGCAAAATGGTTAGGCGTACCACGTTTTTCGTAATTCCAACAATATTCAAACAATTTTTTCAACGATACCGGTTATACTGAATTTTTCCAGCTACCGTATCAAATGAAATTTGTCTCAGTATAAAAAAAAACTGTATAAAAGTAAAAACTCAACCAACCGCGATCATCGGCACAACGTAGCACGCTCGTCTATCGACGGAGCCTTTCCTTTGACCTAAACGAACTCCCTTATATCGTCGGTGCAACGGTAAAAAATCGTCAATTATCTCCCCTCGAACACCCTAATAACGACACATAAGACGACTCCGCGCGAAAGGGGGTCGATTTCCGCCGAGATTAAACGCGGGTCCTCAGCATTCGGAAGTCCGAAGAAGAAGAAGGCGTCGCGACGCCTCCGTAGCGTCGGGCGTTAAGTCGACGTCGCCGGGGGCGAGGGGGAGGGAATATCCCAGCGACGACGCGACGCTGGCCGCCTGGCGGTCGAATCGGCGACGTCGCGAGTTTCTAGCCCGGCTTCGGTTCTGCTCTCCGTGCTGATCTCGTCCCAGTGCGGCTCCACTTCTGTCTTGTGCGTGTGGCGTGTGCCGGTGCTGACGAACAAACCGAATCACCTGTATTTCCATTGCCCGGTTATCCACCCGCCGCCACCCTTAGTCGCAGAACTCGAGAGTGCCGTGACGCATCATTTTAAAAGCCCCGCAGCCGCGTTGTACGTTACATCCGACCGCAGTCGCGGATTCAATTCGTAATTTTATATTATACAATCGTGTCGTTTTAAAAACAGTCCTTCTTATTTTCATTTATTATTTTTAAAACTTTTATTTATAATATCGTTTTCAAACGTCGTTTCGGTACGTGCGGAAAGTGTTGAATATCAAAAATCGAGGCTTTGTAAAATAGGGAGAGACAGACAAAGAGAGAGAGAGAGAGGGGAAATATACGGAGTTTGGGTAAAGTCGAGACGTCGGAAGTAACCGGAGCGTTGCGAAAAAGGGGGTTTGGGAAAATTTTGACATAATGGCAGAGTCGTACTCGTCAGTTGCGACCGGCGGCAGTACGATAATGACAGGTACGATAAGCGCGATAAGTGAGAAGGCGACGCTTCGTGACGACGATCGAGATGGTGCCGCTGGAACAGGGCGGGGAAGGGTGAGGAACGGTCAGAAAAACTCCAAGGAGAAGCTGCGGGAGCAGCACGCCAAGGTGGAGGAGGACCTTGTCGAAGAGGAACCGAGAACGTCGTCCGGGAAGACCGACCTCTTCATCTCCGAGACCCTGCCGCTGATGCAGGTAAGGTTATGTAACCCGGCTTTCCGCCGCGTGGTTCTCGCCGAACCAACTTCGCACGTAACACGTGCACATGCGCTTCGATCCTTCTCCGAGCTAGATGGAAAGGAGGTTCGCCACGAGCTGTATCGACGCAATATGGAAGTGGTGCACACCCACGCCCTTATCAACCGCGAGCGATTCACTTGCCCCCGGTTGTACGACGTTTCAAACTGATGGCTTGACGAAATTGCACTCGCGGATTTAACGTACACGCGATTTCAAGATCGCAAGGGTTTCGAGGATTTCAAAGGATCTCAATGATTCGGTAAATTTCAGCAAATTTCGAGAGATCTCATAGGTTCCGAAGATTTCAAGAGACTTCGCAAGGCTCGCGAAAAGGTGTACACCGGATTTTGGGAGTGATTAACCCCTCGAAGTTCGCTCGAGATGTTGCCAAAGCGGTTCCTGCGGACTTCTGACGCTTGGCGCGAGAGCTTTCGGAATGAATCATTGTTTGGCGATTTCGACCGAGGAAACGACACGGCCACCGTTGCCATGCTTGCGACTTCGTTTCGGTTGAGTTTGTATTTATATCGTCATTATTTCCGGTACTGAAAAGTGATGGACGTTTGCGTTTTGCGGTTCAAGTCTGGCAATCGAGACCTCGTACTTACACCATCTTTTCTCGACACTTGAAAATATCACTGTCAGCGGTATACATATAACGACGATTTGTTTGTTTTTACTCGGGTATATTGTGTTGTACGGTACCGGTGTTTTCAGCTACAAGCGTGCCTGTAAGGACGAAGATACAATTTTTTTCAAATTCTCCTTTCGGTGCTTTTTCACCTTTCTTCCCTGCAGAGTCCAACCTTCGCACTCGGTTTGTTTTCGTCGTTGTATCCAAGCAAGCCGAAAGTTGATATCCGTACGAGGTCAGGCCGCGATGACTTCTTGCTTCCTCTCGCATCGGTGGTCAACAGTCCGTACATAACTAGCTTCTCATACCTACTAAAATTAGCCTCTTCGACACGCACAAATAGATAGCCTCTCCTCGTCACGCGTGTCTCTCGGGGTGTGTCGGATTTAAGATGTAGGAAATACGTCACGCCTTGCAGCCTCGATTCGACTGGGCAGGGAATTCTGGAAATCCAGAAAATTTCACAGAATTCTGAAATTTTTGAATAGTCAGGGAATCGTTTACCATATTTTTTATTTCTCAAACATTGAATATTCCTGAATATCACCTCACAAACGATCGTTGCTCATCGGCTAGATGGGACGGTCTCTGACCCAGTTGACGGTTCGTATTTTCACAGCAAAAAAAAAAAAAAAAATGATATGGAAAATGTGAATATTTTTTTCACTTTGCTGTAAACAATCTATTCGACTTGGTCGGTGAAAATTGTAAGATTTTTCTCTGGGAAACCTGGAAAAGTCGGGGAATTTCGCGATGGAGATTTAGCGGGCGATTCTGTCTTGCCTATTCCTCAAAGTCACTTCAACACTCGCGATCGTTCAAAAGGAAAGAGAATAGGAGAAAGGAGCAAAAATGAACCTCCGAATTATCCGGTTTCGCGTTGTTACCTTGATCCCGAAGGTTGCCCCCGTCTCTTTTCGTCAGGTCAGCCCATCGGACACCGACTACTCCCGATTACATCCACTCCAGTTGGTTCTGCAGCGACGCGAATCATTAACGTACCTACCGGTACCCGGTGATAGCGAGGGTGTCCGAACCTTTTAGCGTCCTCCAGCGAGCCGCGTTGCCAAGGAGTATAAAATGTTGCGTACCCTACAAAATAAAAAAAAGAAAGAAAAAAAGAAAGGTAAAAAGAAATGAAAAAAAAAATTGATCTAGAGCAACAAAAGCTCGCTACAATTAAAAATTCTCCCCATTATTTCCCTCGCCCACTCTTCTAGAATTCCCGTCATGCTGCAGGAACGATAATATACGGCACGTGGAGTTTCGGATGTACTTGGACGTGAGATAAATACATGCGATAATTATTGTTCTCGGTAAATATTAGCCATCTTTAAACGTCGACGTATCTCGCAACAGTACGTATGTACCTGTAATATAATTTACACTTCGCGTACCGTACGTGCATTATTAACAGCAGCTGTCGCTAATTTGGCGGGCCGAATGTTTAAAAGAAAAAAAAAAAAAAAAAAAAAAAATTACAATTTTTAACAGGTGTCGGGTTACACGCGTTTCGCTTGATCGACGCAGATATGCGACGATTTATTTCTATGATATACGCACGGTGTCGGATAGTTTTGGACTCTAGGTCACGGCTCTCTCTCTCTGTCTGCACTCTGCCTTGATTCGGTATTTAAATTTGGACCGTTTACTCGGCACTCGTAGAATGAATCGCGCTAAACCTCCTCCTCGTTTTTAGCTCCGCGCTTTGACAATGGCGACGGAATGCAGCCGAGCAGCCTAAGTATAGATTCTCAAAATAATTGAGTCGCTCTTCGAACGCCTTTTCTATTCTATCATTTTGTCACTAGCCACCTGTTGCGCTATCATTGTTACACACGTACGCGTTACCGAATTATCCTGTGCAAAGTTCAAGGCAGATTACGTACAGCTGCTTTCTTTTGAATCGGTGCGAGAAACGCAGCTGCGGAAATAAGGATAAATAAATAAATGACAAAAAAAAAAAAATAAAAATAATCCGATAATTATACGTAAGGGATTAAAATTTCAATAATCAAATAATTCCAGTACAGCAGCTGTTACCAAACCGCTATCTTTGTCATATATCATTTGTTAACTCGCATTTATTTTTGGTCTCAATTCTTCGTGGTGAACGTCGCGTCGGTTAAATTTGGAATCCGAACGACATCGTCTCCGCACCTCGTTCTTTTCTCTCTCTCTCTCTCTCTCTCTCTCTCTCTCTCTTTCCCTCTCACTTCTTTCCTTTCAAGGCCATCAGCACCGGCAGCAGCTTCGTCATACGTGTTGAAGATTTTGTCAAATATTTGAACAACCCAACGTGTTCCAAGTTTCACGGATAAATTATTTTCACCTGAATACTTAAATATACTTTGTTTCACCGTTTTATCCCTGCCGCACTTCTCAAGGCGAAAAATCATGAACAAATTTAAGAAGCTAATTATAAAACCCAGTTCAATAACAGAGGACGAAAACCCGATCGCAATTATTGCAAAAACGGCGTCACTTGCGCATGGAATTCCTTGAAACAAGTTTATACCACAGACGATGAATAGAATCTGTAAATTAAAAGAATTTCATCTGACGTACATCACGCTTCGTTATCGTAGGATAATTATCAGCCGCAGGCTTCTGTAATCACTCGAGTCTCGTATGATATTATATTTTACACCAATCCACCTGAAATCCGGGATACGAATCGAGTGCGCCTAAAGCAGACCTTTGAAAAATCCTGGAAAGCTGTCAAAATCATCGACAAAACGCATTCCAGACTTTATTGTACCGACATTTTTTGACCCACTTTCGGTATTACTTTTCCGCTTTCTTTGTTCGTAGTTGGATTTTGATTTTCTGGCAACGGATCGTTTGCGATGCATCGTCAGATCGAAATACGTCTTTCATTCGTTTCTCTCTAATTTTCACCAAATCGCACTTTCTCTTCTCTCTACTCTGATCATCGCTTCTGGATTCGCCAACTGTATTACATGGCTGCGGTATTTTTCAATTTGAAAAACTTTACTTCCACACGCATCCCACATTGTTTCTTAGAATTCGTTTTTAATGATGATTCCTCGGAGTGAAAAATAGAATAAAATTCGACTTTCTTTTTGTTTCACGAGTAGAACGAAGGTCACGATACTTGGTTCGAAACAAAATAATAGAAACTAAATAACAGATTTCTTCGAATTGAGCGTCGTTTTCTTCGTTTTACTCTTGAACGAAAAGGAAAATCGATTTTCATCAAGACGAAGTTTCTTTTCGCTTAATTGTTTGCTACAAGAAATCACCGTTTAACATGAATTTGAGTAAAAAAAAAGAAAAAAAAAATGCATCATTCTCATCCCGATTTTGAATCGTGACAAAAAAATGTATTTTCTGGTCTATGATTTAATAAAAAAACGTTTCGTCGATTTAAAAAAAATGTTCATCTTCGCGAGGTAGCCACACTTCTAAAAAATGGTGTAAAAAATTCGAAAACTCGGAGGTATCGTTTTTGTCCGAAACGATCGAAAAAATCCACTGGAAATCAGAATCTCAAGGGGGTCAGGCCTAACGATCCGCTGATTTGACGCGGAATGCCCCATATGTGCGCTCGCGTGCTTGCGTCTGTCCTCTTTGATACGACGAGAAGAAAATCCACGAGAAAAGAGAAAAGAGGTGGAGAAAAAAAAAAGAATCCTCCACATTCCACGCGGGTTTGAACTAATTACCCTCGATATGGTGTCGCGAAACGTTTTTCCCCTTCAATCCCTCCGTCCTATCTCCGCAGGCAGCTGCCGTGGAAAACGTCTTTATTAGACGCTGAAAGGCTGCGAACAAATGGACAACAATTTTTTCCGTATATACGTAATTGTGAGATATGAAAATAAACGTACAGTACATACTCAATTACATGGCTATAATATTTTTTCGACGATATTAATGCACGCCGTGCAATAAAGTGTATTAAAATTATTCGCACTTGTTTACGTTTCAGGAAGAGGAAACAGTTTCCGTACTCGTTTAATTTTATCATCGTTGTAACAAGCGGAACACAATTTGATTCTTCCTGTTCTTTGTGTTGCAAAAACAAAAAACAAAAAAAAAAAAACCATTGAAAAGGGTGTAGCGTAGTTTTTACCTTTTTTTTTTTTTTTATTTTGCTCGTTTCAATCCACACCAATTTTTTGCTTCTTTCCCTTTCTCTCTACCTTGCGTGCGAAATTTTTTTTTTATTCTCTCCTCCGCCTTTCCTTTCGTTTTTGCACAAACCTTGCGAGTTATCTGTTCACACATCTTTCCGCGCGCAGCGCGATGACGCAATGAAACTAGCCGAAATTATTACTGCGTATGGTGGGCACATGTATACATATATATATATATATATATATCAGCGACGTTACGTATCACGTATGTAGTCGTGTGTAGGTATGCAGGAATTTGTGCGACAGTGACGCATTACACCGTCAAGCCGATGCTAATCTAATATTAATCGAGGAAAAGGTCACGCGGAAGCGCGCGATTTTCATCATCCGCGGTCATGTCTTCCCAATGCTGCGTGCAAGAATTCGCTGTATAGATTGCATACGTCCGTTATACCTAAGCAAATTGAAAAAGAAAAAGAAAAAAGGTAACGCGAAGAAAAAATTGTAAGACAGAGACCAGAGATACAATATCGTGGGTGCTAATAGCCTTTGAACAAGTATATCTGCCTGCAATTATTTGTGTAACGTTAAATGAATGAATGATAGAAAAACAAACTAATAAATAACCAGAGAACGTTGGCTTTCAACACTAGACATAATTTATTCAACGATTTTATACATCGCGAGAATTTATAGAAGAATGATAACGATATTTAGTATTTTTTACAAGAATTTTCTTGTCTATTTCCTCAATACAGTTGCATAACTTTTCGTGAGCGTGGATCGATTATTACCGCACGACGTTTAAAATCTAAATCATTAAAACTTCAAATTCCTTTGCAGTGAATTTCGATTTATTTTTACACGAATAATTATTCTTTTCGTATATTTTTTTTATGCCTCTTAATATATTATAAAGAGTAAAAAAAAACGTTAAATATGCCTCTACCTAAGACAATATCGTCAAACCGCGACGTGGAGTTTATGATGTAAAGCGAAACATATCGTATTTGAAGTATTTATTTGCTCGGAGTTTGTCGATGGGTCAAGCTGGAGATAAGTTGATTAAATGAATTTTAACTCGGTTAATTATAGCCGACGCTACTTCATACACACACCCACATAATATACTTTTTATTATATTATATCACACATTCCACGAGGTTCGGTTAACGATCTAATAATTCGCCGAACGTAATGAAAAATAAAATAATAACGTCGACTTGTGCTCATATTTTACATTAGATAATTACGGGTCTAATATTTCATTCTTGGAAATTTCTTAGTCAGATAAAATAGTTAGCTACCCACGCATATTGCGCTTTGTCATTTCCATGCGCCTGTACTTAATAGATAAATTCCGCAACAACTTGTACCAAGATAATCTGCGGATTAATGGGTCGGTGAAATTTTTGGGCCCCCGAGGCGTGGGGCACTAGATTGGTCAGGGACGCGACTGGATTAAAATCGACGACGCATTCCTTGTTTAAACTGTTCGCCTGTGCGCTGTTCTTGTTTTTTTTTTTTTTTTTTTTTTTTTTATCCTCTTTGTCACCGGTTTTTAATCGTTTTTCAACAAATTATCGGCACTGCCGTTTTTTTCATTCATTCGTTCATTCCTTTTTCTTTTTTTCTCCTTCCTTGATCGCTGACATAATACTTTGGGATATTCAACGCATTAAATGACAAGTAATTATTTGATCAATAAATATCTATAATCCAGCACGCTGATTGTAAATGCGATAAGATGATTTTTTTTCTTTTTCTTAAACTCTGATATGTTGGAACGGCCAAACGTTACGTAAGTTCTTTACGATTTTCACGATTTGTGATTATATACCTACTTGATCAAGCCTTCGGTACGTGTTTGATATGCGCGAGGTCTACATGTATAATAATATACTTGATTGCGTTATGCTTATAGATAAATTTATGTGTAACGTTGAAAGCTGTGAGAAAGAGAGAGAGAGAGAGAGGCAAGAGTGCGTTGAAATTTTTATTCTTCAGCTATTATATTATATACTATATTACGTATAAATAACGAACGAATTTTTTGTCGACAAGGTCGAGAAGCTGTGCCTGGGAGGAAAATAATTTACAAACGATAGAACGTCACGGAGTTTGAGCAACTCCTGAAAAATGGAATAAAAGAAAAAGTAAATGTAAAAGAACAACAATTCCTCGGCCATTCTTTTTTCTTATTCGGTTAAACGATGTGAGAAAAAACCGGATCGTGAATATCATCGGAGCGTGCCCGCAGTGTTGATACGGATTGCGAATGAGACTTTATAATGACAATAATTGTCATTTTAACGCTGCGCCGCACCGAATAATTATACAGCAGAGAAGTGTGAGACAAAAATTCAGACGTTGAATAAGAGTTTCGACAAAAAAAAAAAAAAAATACGCGTATATTATGAAGTGTACAATATTCTAATATACAATTTTCATCGTTTTACACGCTTGGACAATCGATCGCTCGATCTTCTAATTAGACGTGGCAGATAGTAAATTAAAATTGAACCACCTGTACAACGTGCGAAGCTACGTGACTTGACAACCTTCGTGACTTTGCAAAGTTGCATTATAGACAAACTGCTTACGTGTGGTTACAGCTGATTGTGAATAAAACCAACGGTAAATCAATCCGCGACTTTTGCTTTCTGCGAGTATCTTTTTTCTTTATCGTTTTTGTCTTTGTTTTTTTTTTTGTTCTTCTTCCTTAATTCTTACACGTGAAAGTGTGGAAAAAATGTACGAAAATTACCCTGCACACACGTATTGTACGATCAATAGATCGTTCGCATTCTAAGATATACAGATATCTTTATCGATTGCGCAAGTATTACAATATTATACGCACGATTGAACCCGCTTTATTACGAGAAACCGAATAAGGAACGGTTAATTTATACCGTTTATACATAGTATCGCAGATTTGCTGTATTCTTTTTCGTTTTCAACGTTGCAGGGAGAATTGGAATCCGCGGGTCAGTTTGATATTTTTATTTTTATTTTTTTTTTTTTTAATTTTTTGCTTCGTTCATTATTTATCCGAACAATCGTCGTACCAATAAACATGTAAAAATAATCGAAAAAATTTGTGCACGGTGCGGTCAGTTCTCGGATACCATCCTATCTGCATCTTGCGCTTGCGGCTCAATTCGAAGATAACCTCTTTTTTGCGTTAATTACTCACGCAATGATTATATGTATATACATATATGTATATAAACATGTCACGTGCCCGATGCATCGATCTTTGCCGCAGCGGTCATCTCTACAAAGTTTATCATTATTTCCAATCCAAATCCGTCTCGATTCTCATTTTTGCTTTTTTTAACTCTCTCTCTCTCTCTTTATTTATTGCCTTCACTTTACTGTAAATCTTTATTTTGTACCTTTTTATTGCGATATTCGTACACTTGTGCCGATTCGAAGTATTCTCCAAGATAGCTACTCTATTCATCTTCTTTTCTGCTTTGTTAGCAATCGTAGATCATCGACATCTTTCTCTCTTGTTTCTTCTTATTTTTTCAATCTTCCTTCCGATCATCTCCATTTCTCGGCTAACGTAGCGACTCCCGCCTCTCGTGTAACTCGTATATTTACTCATTGTCAGCGCAGGTTTACAAGAGAGCCGTAGAAAGGAAAGGCCTTGATATTTCGTGCGTGTAACAAGAACACCTCTGCTGACACTTTTAAACGTGTATGGGTCCTCTCTGTATCGGTATACCGTGTAGGATATGCAGTCTGTCCTGCTGCGCACACGGGGGAAAACCAATGGCCAATGATCGTTAAACCGGCAAGGCCAACACTCGCCCAACTAGCCTGCAACCAAACCCAAACCGAACCGATCACGGGGGAATTGCCGTTTCGGAGTGTTCGGATCGGAATAGAAACGCTTGGACTTTGATAAACAAGAGAAAGGCGGGGAAAAAACCTGTCGAAAATTTTGCAAAATTTATTTTTCACCCCACTTTTCCAACCACGGAACAAACATGCGAAAGGATGTTTTTTTTTCCCTTTTTCTTTGTCGCGGCTGAAAGATTCGATACACAATTTTCATTTTCACCCACGATCTACGTTTAGCCGATCAATGATAAATATGTTCGACGGTAGGATCCGTGCCGACCCAACGGAGAAGAAAATTCGATCCGCCTCGATTGAACTTTTTTTTCATTCTCCTTGGGAATCGCGACATTTCTTCTTCAATCTTCGGTTTAAGACATTAAACGTACGACGGTGTGTTATTGTTGCATATAGTATGATTTAATAATATCATACGAGATCGATATTGATCCGATCGTCGATCAAGTTAGCCTGCGGAGACTGACTTGCGCTATTCTTTCGCAACGTGAAACAACCTTTTGCTTTCACACATATTTTCACATGTGGTTGTGTACATAAATTATACAGTTACGAAATTTTCTTATCTTATCTTGCCTTGGATGAAAATAAATGTATAACGAATTACAAAGTTATAACGCTGTGTACGTAACGTGCGTGCATCGAAAAGTGTAATAATGATAAGAAGAAGGAGAAAAATAAATGTGAACAACTGAAATAACGTCTCGCGATGAAAAATTTGCCCCTCTTTTTTTATTCACCGCTAAGAGATGAAAGAGGAAAAAAAATTCGATGCAATTAATGCGGCCGTTACTCGGGTGAGTAAAAAATGTAATAAATAATCAATTCGAACGATTGGTTGAAAATACCTGTTATAATATGCACACGTACGCGTACTATGTTTAGTATTTTGATCGAATAAGCCTTCTCATGTAGATGGATTTGTTTACCGATACGAATATGGCTGATGTTTTTTGTTTTTTCTTTTTCTTTACAAACAATCGTCATTTGATTTTAAAAAGATGGAATGACCGTTGCTCGTTGCGTTTACGAAATGTAATCATCGTTCGCGCGATTTCACGCTTTCATCGAATGTATACGTTATATCCGCGAATTTAATCGCGACCGATTAGCCGTCTGCAATAATAATTGTTATAAATTAAATATCCCGCATGCACGAAGCCTCGCTGCGGAGCAGATAACAATTTATCAACGTTACACACATCTCGGCAGCTGCTCGTGGTTCTGTTTCGATACACGGCATTATCCCTCGGTTATTAGGTGTTCATATCTATCTCCACGCACCTTAAGTAGCAACGATTTTACAATATTACAGCTAACCGACCACCGGGTGATTTCATCAATGCGATTGCTATTGTTGTAATACACACGTCCTTATCAGACGCATGTAATTATAGCACGGAATAACAACGATCGGAGGAGATAACGCAAAGCAAACCTACCGGAGGTGTTCGATCATGTTTCATATTACGCCTACGTTCTACGTATTACTGTTATTAATAATTTTAACCGCGAGAGTAAAATTACAAAGGCCGGTAAACAATTACGAAAATTCGTTAGCCGTTAGGTACGAAAGTGTGAAAAAAAATTCCAACACTTAAATTTTCTGAGAAATTGTTTCTTCTGGTTTCTTAGTACTGCCAAAGTTAACTTCTAATCTCTCTGTCAAATATGCGATGTGTTAACGGTAGTGTTGATATTTAAATATTCATCTACCGTCACTAGTTGTTGTTTAAGATGATTTTTTTTTTTTTTTAGTACATTTAGAAGAAAGTAGAAACACATGTCATAAATAAGCCTTTTTCATTTATCTAGTCTCTTAAGTGTTACTTAAAACTAATGCTGTTTATATAATATATTATATATATTTTTACGAATTCTTCATCAATAACGCGGCATGCACGCGTGCGGAAGAAAGTGTTTCAAATTGAATGAAAATAACAAACATGATCCATTTTTTTTTAAATTCAATTCCAACGCCGCAACTAGATGTCCCGGATGAGAAAACAATATTTTTTAAACTCCCCGCAGCTCGTTTTGCGCGTCAACGCAATATAATAAAACCGACATACACGCGATCTATAATACGCGTAAATTGTATATTTATACGTAAGTAAAATCGTGATAAACACATCGAGTTCAACAGGTATAATACACATATATGTATAGTTATAACAATGTTAAACCGCAGTTTGTTTTTACCAGTGCAATCGAATCGAGCCATTATTATTAATTCGATTATCATCACCGTTTACCGTTAATCGAAGAAAAATAAAATAATCGTATATTCGAAATTAAACATGTAATGTAAGATCTCGATAATAACAGGTTTATTATCATGTTTGAACATTTATACGTGTCGCGCAGGTTACGCGCGTAATTCAATCATTTACCCAAACAGTCACGTATATCTTTTATTTACTCTTATTTATTCGTCGTTTATTTCTCATCTTTCTTTCTTTATTACAATTCGCGCGTTACGGCGATCACCGATTTATTTATTATATAAATATATATATATATATATAGATACACACGCACCTCCCGTATATCATACAGGCAACCACACACACACACACACACGCATATCCGCACTTCTGCGTATTTATCACGGTACCGTATAGATATAGACCACCATGCTACCGTCCGCTAATCTTTGCGGAAACGTTGTAACGTTGTAAATGTTTTTTTCTTTTTTGTTTATTATTCTTTTTACCATCGCCCCGCATCGTCGCCTCATTATATAATGTACTCGCATACGCATTTTCCGTACGTCTATTTTCTCTGAATTGCAAATTGCTCAAATAAACGACTCAACTTGTACGTTTCTTGTACATAAAGATACAATGTAATGTATGTACACGTACGCTTAACAATTATTATTTATGCAACATATGCGTGAAATACGCTAGTGTGTCTGTGTGTGCGTATCCATAAAATTATAAACATGTATGCCTTATACGTGTTCGAGGTATCTTTTATTTTCTTTACTTTGTTTTCTATCACATTACGTGATATCTGTCGCAAGGATGTGTTTTTTCAGGAGAAATCGGAAAAGCTGCTGTAATAAATTTCTTTTTTAATTTCTTGTTCGGGCCCTTTAAATTGCGAGGGTTGATGTCAAAACGTTACAAACTCTTCGCACGGTTTCGAGACTAAAGAGCGAACTTTTCACGGCCACGATTAAGAATCTCCTTTAATACCGATCATGCAAGCATCGATTCTGAATCAAGTCTGACAACGTCTGTGTTATACCAGACATAATTAATACTCGTGCATACACGTGAAATAAACTCGTTGAGTTCCCTTGCATGATCTATAACAGAGCGGTCCAACTATGCTTTACTTTTTCCTTCTTCTTTTCCTTCGACTTCGTTTTCTTCTTTCTCTTTTTCACTCCTATATTCCAAATACAAATGTGCAGCGGCTGAATCGCATGTCTGCAGATACTTAAAGACGTTTAAGGAGTACCTACAGTTCACTCTAAAAATTTCTGCAATTGGTCATCAATTGAATCGAGATTCCATAGGTGAATTCTATTTTTCCTCAATTTTGCGAAACGTAATTGAACAACGAAATAATTTCCACCACTTCGTCGTCTATTCGGCTGGACTATATTAATGCCAGATTCTTTTTCGTACATTTTACACATACTAATGTATTCACGGCTGAAGCTTTACCGAGGCTCGATACCTTATTATAACACACTCTATGTATCTTATCGCCGCACTGCCGATTGCACTGAGCCATGGACTAGATAAACGCGAGCGTGGCAAATAACTTGGACCCTCTTGTTTCCCGTTTTTATGGTTTTTTCTATAGAATTTTTGTTCGTTTTATTTTTTATCCAGCAAAGGCCGAAGCACATGTTAAGCGATGCGAGCTACACATGATCTATAAATATATGATATACTGATACTCCGCTATATTGCACGACTTCATCAGCGGAAGATAAAATTGAACGCTTTGTTTCATCGAGAAATTGAAAAATAATCGACTACTTATCTCGACTTTTCATATGCAATAACCGACTATATTCTTCATTGCTTACCGTCAGATCATTTTTAGGATCTATATGTCGGTATATAACAATTAATAAACAACACGGATTGGACGCGTTTGAATCTCCCGCTAACGTTTTTCTTATCGCAACTATATTCATCTGTCATTCATTATACATATAACCGTGTTCTCAGATATTTTTTGTAATTGTTTTAATCCAGCCAAGTTGAAAACTGACAAATATGTACGCGTATTTTGTGTGCGTGTGTGTGTGTGTGTGTATATATATATATATATAATTATCGATATTCTTTCCATGTTTTTTCCACGCTCGGACATCCGGTACGATGATCAAGTATAACGCGGATGAAAAGATTATGAGAAAAAACTAACGTCGGCTAAAACAGTCGATGATAAACTTGCGATCAGAGACTACAAGTCGAAAGTCCAAACCGCGTTACAGGTTATACATTCATACGTATATACGTATAATTGTGTGAGACGACAGACGTAGGTACGTAAGTGTTTTAATTCTAATAATAATCAATAGTACCAGGCATGTGTTTCTAATTATTATGCAGATGCACAGGGACTTGACGCGTGATTTCCGCCGGTTTATACACTCTCGAGTTTATTATTCTCCTCCCTTCGTCACGATGCAGAATTATATCGCGCCCCGTTGCGTTTCGCGATTCGTAACGCTCCAAAATTGGCCGTCGCGGCGCTTGGCCAAAAACCCGAAACGCCCCCTGCGAACCAGATTCTCGACTCGTGCCCGAAATCCGAATCTCTATATATATTATACATACTACATCTTATCTGTCTAATTTATCGATGCGAGACCTTTTCGCTTGAGAAGCCAATGCATCTTTTTTTCTAAATCTTTGAGTAGGTATACATGTATATACAAGAGTAAAAATGTGCCGTGGAGAAAACCGTCAAAACCGCACGAGGATAAAACTAACAACGTTTACAGTAAACGTTGCATGTTTAAGGAAAAATCCTCACTTTCAATCATTCCGGATGTCTGAAGTTTCAGCGAACCATGATAAAGAAAATATAGTCTTATTTCGAAAAGCTGACGGCTCAAAAGTCATTTTAAAATTGTGCGATAATTATTATTATATTTATTTTATTTTCTTTCTCGACGTTTCGTCACACGTACCAACTTCAGTGGAAATTGAAGGAATGCGATCCAGGCAAGGTGTTGCAAGGTTACACCGTAATTGTAACGGGGAGATTTGTTCGCGTAATTCGTGCGTGCGCGAGGCGTTATTGCTGTTAAATGCCTTATACACGCCCATAATGCAACGCGGCGGAGATCTAGATCTTAAAAATATCGGCACTCGGCGACGACCTTTAGGCGATAGTTGAGCTCCGCGGTAGCGACCGCGAGTAATCACCGTATAATCCGATAATACACGGGATTGTCAGATTTTTTACGTCCCGGATTACATCCAACTAATCTCTAAATGGTTCGCTCTAATCGTCGCTGTTTAGCCAACGACCGCAGAGTCGGCCGGGTATATATTTGGCACATTTGCGCTATGCGTGGTTCGTTCTTTTTCCTTTTTCTTCTTCCTCCTCATCCACTCGCCTCTGGTTTCTTTTTACGATCCAGCTTTTTTTATCACCGCCGCGCTCAATCCAATGCGTGTGGCAGACCTTATACTCCACGGTTATCCATAAATCCATTAACTTGTCAAGTTTCTTCGTTTCGAGTGTTCTTCGGAGTCGCGTGAATTTAACTTGTTCGGGAAATATCCCATTTTCGACCACGGATATTGCAGTTTTAAGGTATTATTGTTTCACGGATATTCCCAGTCGAAAGTTAGTCTCGGTGAGGATATTGAACGCTTCGCGATGATGAGATAATTAGTTTTTAATAATAATAATAATAATAATAATAATAACAACAGTAAAAGTGTCAAGAAGTTGCGGAGAAATTGTTTGAACAAAAATTTGTGTAACAAATCTCTAGTGAAATTTTTTTTACCTCATATAAAATGAATTCATTGATTTTTCTGAATATCTATGAATTTTTTCTGGAATTTTCGACGATTTTGAACAATTCCGCTTTCCAAAGTTTTCCAACGCTCTATTTATGAAACTATTCGTTCCATGCCTCTGAAACTTCTCGAGCGTATCGTATAAGAACTTGCGAAAACTTGTCCAAAAATTCAGGACTCGTTGATCCATTTTTCGACAATTTGAAAAACGTTCTCTGAAACGGGTTTTTCAAAATCTTCGAAAATTCGAACAAACAATTCACAACAACTTATTGGCACTATTATTATTACTAAAAACGAATTATCTTATAAACTTGGTGACGGTTGATGTTTTTCAGACTTTCGTCTCATCGCGAAGCGTTCAATATTCTCACCGAGACTCACTTTTGGTTGGGAATATCCGTCGAATAATACCTTAAATGCGCCAAGGGAAGGTTGAGAGTCAATATCAGGTGCAACGGCCGGTTGTTCGGTGCCATTTTTATGCATTCATCTTCTCAACCGCGTTCATTACGCCTGCATCGCGACGCGTGGCAAACAATCGAGAAGGCATCGCACCCGGGTGGCTTGAACTTTAAAATCCCTGCAGCAGGTTGTTCGAACGGAGGAGGGAGAGTGGCTGAAGGAAAAAGTGAGAACCGCGAATTCCTCAACTATGACGTACTTACGTATAACGCAAGCGGTATACGTAATAGCCTCTCGGCAGCTGTGACTCACTTTTGCCGCAAAGTCGTCGCAACGGACAATTCGATTTAATAAATCAGCCGTCGCGAATACTGCGTCTGACGGTGATGGCTCCTCGAGAAGAAACCGCCTCTCGCTTCCTTCCCGCCAAACTCTCAAACTCGCCGAAATCCCTGCCCTGCGGCTATGTATAAAAGAACTATACGACATGTGTAAGATATATATATATATATATGCACGAGTATATGTGTGCGCGTGTGTCTTTCAAATTTGTTCGGTTTTTGCAGTGTCCGATTGTTACCTCTCTCTATTTTATTTTTTTGTTCTTCTTCTTTGCTTTTCACCGTGACAGACAAAAAGGCGGCTGGATCTGACGTAGTTTATGTAATCGCGGGATTAACACGTTACCGAAATATAATACGACACATACGGAAGTGGATATTTTAGCGAACGACGGTTTTCCGCCGCCTGTGTCTACTCTACTGCTATTGTACACCGAATAAAAGTTGTATATACGCGGTTCAGATATCTGCAGTGTAAATATATGTGCGCATGTGTGAAAGAACAAAACGAGGATCAGATGCACGCGCGGATTCCTCTGCACGCAACACAGCCTCTTTAAACATCTGAGAAGAGATGAGGCTAAAAATAGACACCGCGACTTTACCGCGTGCCTTGGATTCCGCGGTGATCGCGAGCCCCTTGCTCGGCTGTCTCTAAAGCGAAACGCGTGAGATGGATGGATGGATGGATGAATAGATAGACGGATGATAGAGAGAGAGAGAGAGAGAGAGAGGGAGAGCCGGATGAATCAGAGATGGATGATGGAGGCTAGGAGTGCGTGTCGCACTGATCGGTGTGCACGTCACGTGTGTGCTGTAGAATAGTAGAAACGGCGCGTCGACGTGTTAAACTCGTTTAACTTTATTGACCAGTAAGCGACTCTTGTCCCATACGTTTCCTTATGGGATTAATGACGTCTGGATACGGGAAAGAATCAAAGAAACGTATGTAAAATGAACCGAGCTGCGTATACAGATTTTTGCATTCCGAAAATTTATAACAGTTATGAAATTTAATTGCTCCCACAATATGCGGGAAAAGAGATTTTTAACCGTGGTGTTACATTGAACCTTACACATGTTAAATTGTATATAAATAATTACATGTAACGTAGACCTCTGGCGTTAACGGATTCTTTGATTTCCGTACATATAATGTCCGTTCAAAAGTCAGAGGTCGGTTCGTGAAATGGCTCGAATTTCACAATTAGACTCTGCGGTCACTGCTCGGGCAATGGGTAACAATATAGGTATAAAGGAAATGTGGATTAATAAATAAAATAAATGAAGTTACACGAGCGTAATTCGAATTTTTTTCTTTTCCGTCTTCTCGTACTTTAATCGATTCTCCTGCTGCTGTATAATTACTTTTCGTTCGTTTTCTACACGTATAGACGAAACAGGTGATGAAAATCAAATTTATGTAATATTAATAACAGATTTAAAAAATTTAAAATGGCGTATCCGATATGGCGGACAGAAATTTCGAATTTCAACGAATGCGGTGAAAAAATTCTATGCAGGACCTGTTGGGGTCGCTGATTGGATTCGTTGTACCGAATTTACAAAATCTGATTTCAGATTCGTAATCAGCGACCGCAAGAACTCTTGGCCAGAGTTTGATCTCCGGCTTCGATCAATTTTGAAAATACGTCCTTAAATTTTCGCGATTTTTTTAAACCAATCTGTTTCTAACGATAATAATTTACGTTATATCGCAATAATTACTCTCGAGTATCGAACAGCTGTTAGCACGGTATCAGAAACAGGAAAAAACCGCAAAACAATATCTCTTCAAAGTTCTCCGAATATACAAAACACGGATATAAAATATGCGATAAAAATACTTATACGGCTACGAATCAAAGGGATAGCACAGAACATCCGGGAGTGCGAATATGCCTGAATGTGTGGAATCAGTGCGACAACTACGTGGATCATAATATACATGATGTAGAGGAGGACACGAGCGCGTGGGAGTTTACCAACGGTTGCCAAGCAACCGGGTGACCCAGATCTTCCGCTCCGCGTCTGCAGACGGTGCTCGGCGTCGGGACGCCGGTCGGCTCGGCTTCTTGGCCCCCGTCGACGTTTCGAGCAACCCCTTCGACCCCCCGCGCCTTTGAACCCTCGACGACGGCGTGACGTCGACAACCTCCGAGTGGTCAAGTTGTCACACGTGTGTCGTGTGTGCCTCGGCTTAAGGGGATGTATCTCGATATCGTGGACTTGGGAAGAGAGCGCGCGTTACGGTAGGGTGGTCTGTTTTTTTACTTTTTTTTTTATTTTGTCTCAAGGTGCCACTCGAAACATTTGTGACAAATACTGAAAAAAAGACAGTCGTAACGTGTACACGTAAGAATAAATGAAATATATTACAATAATTGGCAGCAACATCTAAGTATATTCTTTACCTCCTTGGTAAGGCCTTTACGACATTTTTTTTTTTCAGTATTTGTCACGAATTTTTCGTGTGGCAACCTTTAGAAAAAAAGATAGAAAATGAACTACCCTAATGTCACGCATTCAAAAAAATACCTCTAGACAAGAATCTGTGATCACTCTCCTTGTTAGTACGGAAGTAGATTTTTGTTTTGGTATTAACGGAAATTAAAAATCAAGTTTTGGTCTGTGAATCGATCGAGGTTGAAAGAAATGAAAACCGGCTTGTTCCCTTGGTGTTCAAACGGTGAAAAAATTCTGCTTTGTTGTCATTCTACTTGATGTACATGTGAATCGTTGAATGGTTAACAGCAATTCATTCCATTTCTCCGTTCGAGTGTGATCCGAGATTAAACTTTTTCATCCCCTACACGAGGGTTGAAATCGTTTCAAACTTTGGTAAATTATATGGAGTTTATGATCTCGCTCGCCTGCCGGTTAAACTTGCAGAAAAGTTTGGAAAACTTATGATAAGATGCTTGGAAAAAAAAGAAAAATAAGAAAAAAACATACGCACAAGGTTAGCTCTATTATACAGAGCAGCATCCCACGATCTCAAGGCAAATGAGAATCGCTTGCACGAGTATATTATAACTTATAGCGCACCCGTAAATTTTCTCAACTGTTCTCATCGTCCGAGCAAACACAATCCAAAATCCCGCATAATTTTCCAAAGTTTGCGAACGGTTGCGATCTTACTTCGGAGGGTAGTTTCACCCTCTTAATGTGTTTAATGGCGGATAAAAATGAGACGCGTCGCTTAGTTTTTAGTCTACTATAACGTGTCACTAAAGAAATCAATTCGAAGATTCAAGGGTTTGCGGGTTTCTAGGTCAGTCGTCGATTGGCGGGGGGGAATATCGCAAACTTGCGTTTAAGCTCGACAAGAAATTTCGCATCTTAATTATTGCGTCGGATTCCCGCTTCGGTAGCCATATAATGCACCGCTAGAGCGCAATGTAAAACGCTTTTCGAGAGCTGGCGGTCGGATTTTTGCCAACTCCGAACTTTCTCAAAGTAATTCCGCGATTCCGCGGTCTGTCTCTGTCGGGTTTTATACGCGTGCACGTGATAGGGGATGCTGGGCAGGGAAAGCGGGGGTGCTCGGGTTCACTGAACATGGAACAAACCTCGCGTCGCCGGCTCGCCTGGCGTCGCGACGCGTCGCGTCGCTTTCGTCTCTACTCTCAATTTGACCAACGAGCGAAATACGCGGATGCGAAACAAATGAAATCAAGTTTTCGCGATATTTTTGCTACTTTTTCTTCATTCGCTTTCCCACTTTCTCTCTCTTTTTCTCTCTCTCTCTCTCTTCGTTCGACCGAACGAGAATGATTTGAAGCGACAAAAATACCGGCGCATTATGTAACAATAATTTAGCTGCCGGTACAACGATTAATAATGTAGTATTATTCTTTTGAAAAAGTAATTGATCACTCCGTGCAGTGTGTAGAAAGGAGATCGTCGCCGAGATCATCGATCGCACACCCTTACAGGCTGCACGGTGAAAGTCGGGATGATGATGCTTCTAACGCCACAACGCATGCTCTAAAACATCTTTCGTTTTACGCGCGGCTCTTTCAGTTTACAGAGTAATACGTCGCACAATGGGTGTATTGCAAAAATAATAAGAGAAAAAAATTATAATAATCGATGTGAACGGCGCGTAACAACGGATACAACAATGGACCGACGGTCTTCGACCCCTTTGCCGATGTACTGTTTCCGGAAGTTAAAACTGATCTCGGTTATTATACGTATGTAGTATAGATTATTGTTATGCGTCTATGATCAATTTCACCTTGGTGAGAATAGAAATAAGAACATTACAATATCGGTAGATTTGTTAGAAAAGTCGACAGTGTCCTATAATTAAGGGGGGGGGGGGGGGGGGGGGGGGGGGGGGGGGGGGTGTACAGCCTGGTCGGTCTGAAATCATACCTATTTTTAGAAGTTTCTTCAAAGAAAATGAAAGCTCTTTGAGAAATTTGAGTTTAAGGTCTTTATTATTTATAGTTTCAAGAACATTTGCAGATTTTTTCATTAAAATTAATAACAAAATGGCGGCATGGCGCGTATAAGTAGCGAACCTTGGTCAATTTTCTTGAAAATCTTGGAAACTTTTTTATAGATTCGAGCTTGCGGCTAGATTTTTGAATTTCAATCCCAATATTTTTTTATGAAAATTTTTTCAACAATTTTTGGTTTGAAAAATTAAATTTCTTGTTCATTATTGTATATATTTGAACAAAAATGTTTTTTTTTTTATATTTTACAAATTGGACAGTGACATCAGTAGACGCGCCACCGCAAAAGTCCTCGAGTTCGGAGTCGTTCGCTACTCATACGCGCCATGTCGCCATTTTGTTGTTAATTTCAATGAATAAATTCTAAAGTATTCATGAGCCTATAAATAATAAATCCCTCAAGCTGAAATTGCTCCAAGTGCTTTCATTTTCTTTAAAAAAAAAAAAACCTCCCGAAAATAGGTACGACTTCAAACCGTCCAATCTGTACACCTCCCCTTAAATTCGGTCGTTCCCAAGCGGACTTTGTCTTCTCAGATGCTTGGTGAAAGACAACACTTTCGGTATACATAATTTATAACCCTGCGATGTGCATATTACAATATATACGTCTATATATTAATAAGAAATCCAACGTTCGTGAGAACGAGTCCAGGTTCTATCGCGGCTGCTCACATGTTGTACATCTTCCGCTGTTGCACCACTCGATACAGACGTATAGATCCAATTTAATTCTTCCCATGCATTCATTATTCGTCGACCATACCTGCGAGGCTTTTCTAGGTTTGTATGCGGGGTTTGTGCGATCCTGCCCGAGCGATGAATAATAACTTTTAACCCTTTTTAGTGTGGGTGTGTATGTGCAACATTGGCCGCATGCATCATTCATGGAAAGTTCAACCTCGGTACTTTCATCCAAGTGTTCAGCTTGGCGGAAAACGAGGTGCTAGGTGGGTTATAAGCTCCGAAGACGTTCGTAGACATTCGTATCGAACATGTGGGACATCGGACAATATAATTTAACCCTCGTACCGTCAGGCACGTCTCACATCGATCCGCGGCCTCTTCGAGGTTCCAGTCTTCTGGATTATTCTTTGCGACATCATTTTCAAACGAACCCCTATCGATCATCGACCATTTTCAAATATTCAACGCACTCTTGGCGTTGAATTATTACGCTCGCGGTCAAAAAATTATATGGATAATGTACGACTACTTCCACCTGAGCAACAAACGGTCGTTACAAAATACCAGGAATGATAATTTTTTTTATTTATCACTCGTAAACGATACTGGGAATTAATTTCAATGAACTCTGCAAGCGGCGCGGTGTTTTTTCAGTCTTTTGCCACTGCGGGAACTCTTTACAGTATTTCAAGTGCCCGATTGGGTCGTATTAATTCGCGTATATATTTTTCTGCGTAGCGATTGTTGGAATTCAATTATCCTTAATAAAGCCACCGTGCGGTGCGATGATAAAGAAATCCTCGGGTATATTATTTATTAATTACAGAGTCATTTCTCAACCTCGTTCGTCCTTTTCTTCGTCGATATCAATATTCTTATTTCCTTCGTCATCTCTGACCGTCGACATTGAAACATTTATACGGACACCCGATTCTCAATGAATCACGATTTACGCCCATTCTGGCGATCGATTCACCAGCCTCGAGAGCTGCAAGATTAACGAAGCTTTTATTAATCGTCGCCCGTTGCAAGAATCGATACGAGGAAAACGAAGAGGATGAAAAGGATGAATCGAGTAAAGACAGGGAAAAAAGCGATCGCTCGTTTACGAATCTGTTTATCAGCGACGACGCATCTCAATGTCTTGATCGAATTAATTTCCACCTTCAATTAATCCCAGGGTACACCTACAACTTTCCGAATCACTGTACCTCAGGATGTTTGTATTTTTGAGCTGCTTAGCCGGCGTTTCGAGAAAACAGGAAAATTTTACGTTGTTTGCGTTTACCTGAAAAACTGGTATGTTAAAACCGTCAGCGGTTTTTGAAATAAACGCAAAAAAATTGGAGCTTTGCGGTTTCCTCTAAACGTCGGCTTAATACAGCTCAAAAATGGCTTCCGATTTGAATTCCCGAGGGTCGATAACTCCTGTACACAAAAATGCAGCCATACTCTGAATACTTTGAATTCGACCTATCACAACCGGCTTTTTTCCTGACTCCTTTACACGCTCATTCATCAATCGCCGTTTACAGCCGAACGATATCAACTCGCGGCGATTGTCGTTCGATTTCCGATGACCGTGAACAAGCGGAACTTGCGATGACGGTGCGACGATAGTCCGACTTGGAGCGTGTAATAAAGCTTGGAATCAGTTTCCCGGTTGCGTGCAGGGCTGTTATTAAATCACGCCTGTACACGATGTACGTAATCAGGTACCTCCGTAGAACGGACAAGCTGGAACAACAATTAATATTCCCAATGGTCAAGATGTTATCAGTGCCGCGTGAACCAACCCACGTTTGTCATTTGTCAAAGAGGAACTGACGTGCATTCGAGTGCACATCCATTCTACACGCAACACAACAAGTCGATTACACTTGGGTACTGCTGGGTATATGTACAACGTAACTGCGACGTGTTACACACACGCACACGCGCAAACAAGATTTCTTCTCGCTTCATCGCGTGGTTCTCTTCATTCATGCGGGCAGCGGATCGCCACTTGACCATATTCCATCTACGTGCATCTATGCAAGCGAAACACTGTACGCGTAGTGCAGTGTAATCGGGCGAAATGGGTTATCAGGTTTGATCTTGCGCAGTGTTATCGCTCTCTCAGCTTCCGAAGCGATAACACACGTCCTTATTATACATGTACAGTGTATGCACGGGAAGCTTGTACGTACGTGTGTATTTATGTATGCGAATGAAGGGTGGTTATTATTTCGATCATGTCGAAATTTCTTCGCTCTTGTCCCGCGAAAGAGTAATCATGTTGTATAGAAAATAATGGCGCGTTAGAGTTGTCGGAAATTTTTCAAAAACGATCTGAAAAATTCAAAAATGATCCGAGTAAGAACCACCCTAATATGCATGTACGAACAATGTACAAAGAGCCGTCCGTTTATTAAGTAAGACGATTTTTAACCATTTCTCTCCCCCCTCCTGTAAATCTTACGCAAGATTGAATATGTATAAAATATCTCAAATATTTAAAGTGATCATAAAAATCGTAAACACGTCATAAGTATATTTTTGTACGTATAAAGTTCTTTATCATTGTTGTACTCACCGTCAGCTCTTTATCGGTATATCTCTATCGTGATGGAAAATTTGTTCACCAGGGATGCCTTTTCATCGATCATCGCCGTATATGTATAATACATACGCTGAGAAAACTTTCATTCGTCACGGTAACTAGAAAACTTCGGTATAACAGGTATCGTTAAAAAAAACTGTTTGAATGTCGTTGGAGTTACGAAAAATGAGGTACGCGTAACCATTTTGCGCTATCGTCGATCCTTTTTTGGTAATTGCAACGCAAAATCAGTTTTCGAGGATTACTCTACTTTTTTAGTTAAACAAAGCTTTGCAAGTATAAATATGCAGCTACTCCTGGCTGCAACATTATTGAATGTAGGTATACCTATACCTGTTGATTAGTACCTTAGGAAAGAATATTCACGATGACTAAGGATTTAATTTAACACCGGATTTGAATAGAAAAAAGCAATGTCACGCTTTTGCAGCAGCACGATCAAGCCAACCGAATCGCGAACCTAGCCCCTAACGATCAAACGTACAGGTATCGAATAAATTAATATTCGCCAATCTGGGCAGTAAAAATTGCAGAGAAATATATCTTTTTTTATTTTGCGTACAAATTTTAACCCCTACTTGCTTTACACCTCTGCGCATGCTTGCCAGACTGGGACGCTTGACACCCCAGAAACGAAAATTGTTATAAAGAATAAACATTTTTTGAAAAAAGATTTTTACTTGAAAATTTTTTTTTACAACATATTGAAAGTTTACATTAAAGAATCATGCAGTTAATACGGTAAAAAACTAAATTTGTCTATACTAAAAAAATACAATAGAAATTTAAATTGAAAAAAAAAATAAATAAATGTCCATCTTTACAAAAAATTCACAACTTTTTTTCTCATCATCGTTATTTTTTTGCAGACGTTATAATCGCTCTGCAGGTTGCGTGCAACGTGTGCAGCATAAACGATTGCGCGCGCATTACGTCACCGACCGTC
Organism: Neodiprion fabricii; assembly: GCF_021155785.1. Taxonomy (NCBI): domain Eukaryota; kingdom Metazoa; phylum Arthropoda; class Insecta; order Hymenoptera; family Diprionidae; genus Neodiprion; species Neodiprion fabricii. Next base: position 1,493,007 of record NC_060239.1, read on the forward strand.
CACGTGTGCGTACTTACACAGTTTGCACTTGCTGCATAACGCGTGTGTAACGTACCTTCCTACGTCACGCGTCGAACGTGCACGCATCCGTCTTTTATCGCTCGGAATTTAATGCCCGCTGCATACATGTGTACGTCAGCTGTGCATTCCTCGGTCACTGTTCAAGATTGTATTTTATTCCTTCCATTCAACGTGCAAAAGCTTGCCTGTCGGTGGAGGGGGAAAGCTCTCCTTCGCCGTCGTGCGGTTAATTTTATACGCTGTGTTGAATTGCAATCACGCTTAACTGAATTTTAGATATTTTTCAAAAACGCGAGATCTGCGGTTTTTCCTGGCCTGAGAAACTTTAATGTATTATTTTTGTTCCGCGGGTATTGTTATGATTATGATTAGTCGTTACCGCGGGAGGATTCGTCAGGACCGTATATGTATAACATTGCTGTAGCGACGTAATTAACATTCAAATTACGTACACATTGTAATTACATGTAATAACTGTATTTCACTTGTACTCCACCAGGCGTCCATTGATCGGTACAAACGTGAGTCTTCCTTTCATTACTCATTTCACGTTATCTTCCATTCATCGTCGCTATCATTTTCATTATCGTCGTTACGAAACGTCGAGAATCGTGCTCCGTGTGACTACGATGAAAGCCGTGCATGCACCGGCGTTATCATCGATGCCCCAAAGCCGGAGCTTCTTAGGATCCGGAAGTGAACTGCCGGAAGTACATCTACCGGGTAATTGGAGATCGATGAGGAGTGTCCGCGAAACATGTCAATATCAAGGTACGAAAGATACCCAAGTCACCCGGAACCGGTTCGACTCTCCGGACCGGATCCTTCTGGAGATTGCTCCCCCCCCCCCCCCCCAAATAAAAAAACAATCAAACAACAAGTTTCAATCATAGTTGTAACTAGAAGCCGGTCGCCACTCTGCCCGCAAATATTTTCAAATGCCTATTGCATAATATATTAATTTTTTTAGTCTGTAGAGCTCGTCGACTCCTTGAAGATTTTTTAGTATAACAGTTTAGTAGGTTTTCGCCCCTGACGAATTGGCGTACAAGTATGGTTACATCTTCATAACGATTGATCCGATTGCAACGAAATCTTGCCTAAAACCCTGCCAGACGTTGCAGCTATCGACAGAAAAAAGAACGATCAAAATCGGTTCGGTGGTTGCGCAGTTACAAACGAATCGGCGATCGACGCCGCCGGCAAGTGTAGGTACCTGTAATATCGGTAGATTACCGAGCATCGAACGTAGACAGACGTAATAATTCAACGTCCGGCATATCGCTCGTTGTGAAAAATAATACGGTTTCAGAGCCGTGACACGAGTGTCGGCCGGATAACCTTGGGAGCCGGATAGCTCGGCTTTGTTTATAACAAAAATAGGCTTACAATGTGCCCTGGTGTCGTTCGTTCTTGCCGCGAGTCCGACCGACAACAAATATGGAATTTGCACGAATCGGTCACCGGCGAAAAATAAACTCGTTTCTCGATAATATTGTACATTGTACAATTATCATATTTACGTGTCACGAAAGCCGCAGAGATCTATTTCTATTCTCTAATCCTCGCTTTCTTGTCTCGGGATTAGCCGTTTTTATTACTCTTGTTTGTCGTTATCGTTGTTGTCGTGGTTGTTGTTTCGCAACCGCAGCGGATGTAACTGAAGATACAATGACACCGAGTTACATTCTATCGCTTATGGTCGTTGAGCCTGATCCTAGCTTCTTTATCCCTCTTTCCGTATTCCTGTTGTTCTGTTATTCACATAGCGCAGGATAAAACAAAGAAGTTTGCGTTAAAAATGACAAACAATTCCCAATCGGACTACCGTGGAAATTGCGTTCGCTGTTTTTGGTCCGCTTTACTGCCCGTTTTGAATCAACAAGCCGAGCGATCTTTTTTCCATAGGCAGACAGAGAGAGAGACAGGGAGAGGATTTTGCTCCGTTGAGACCCGAAGATCAGTCTGACGGGATTCTCATTCACAAGTATAAAATTTCTAATCACAGTTAAATTCCTCAAAGGTTGTGATCATCGTGCAATTATTCAATGTCATTTAATACAAGTTCTTTCCTGTATGTATAATAATGCCAGTAATGTAGGATATTCGGCCGAGATGAATAATCTGTGATAAGAACGTATTAACAAACATTAGTTTATTTATCGACAAATAATCCGTATGTGAAGAAGAAGAAAAAGCAAATGAGAAAAAAAGAAAACCAAACAAGAACGTCTCGCATTTTTATGCTAATTCGACGCGACGTGGCATGTGTCGCCTGTTTATGAAACGGCTCAGTTCCGAAGAATAGAAGGTAGAATCGGATGAGTTTTAAAGAAAAATGTCGTCGTACAAAACACCGATACGGTACCGACAACACTGTCGCGATGGATGGATGGATGGATTGATCGAATATTCGAATCACTGTGTACACATGTATGAGATGTGGGGGTGGAGGGTGGTAAGGAAAAAGAACAGAGGTAACGGCCATAAGTAAATACATAGCAGATGAAATATCAATATACGATATCGGTACAACGTACATACACATGTATAACAATCAGCGATATCAAGTCTGTTCCTTGGTTCCGTCACGATGCTGTCAATCGATCGATGTATCGACGCGTGGAGGTCACAGCGGTAAATATTGAAAGATTTAACAGTTCGTATACATACCTTAGCGTATATATCTATACACCTATGTGCATATATACACGCACCCACACACGCCTGTAAAAGGTACAAAGTGTATCAGGCGTGTGGTAAAGATCGGTCTTCGAGCCGCCGTTCTACGTGCATGCATTTTTTACCGACGATTGATCCTTGCGGTAAATTTCCTCCCGACAAACTTGTCGGCACGAGGATTTATTGATATTCTTTTTGGCCCAGTTGTTACACGCGCGCAAATAGTATTACATTACGGAAAGTGGAAAGTTGAACGTTTTTATCTGCAAAAGTACTGCGGCTAGGTTTTGGGATTCTGTGCCTCGAAATAATGAAAAAAAAAAAAAAAGGGAAAAAAAAGGAACCCCTACGGGATCACTTCGAAAAGAACCCTTTTTCTCAGGAACGGATCGAGGTATCAAGTTGAAATTAATAACAAATAATAAGGTCTACGGTCTTTTGGAGGTGTGAAAAATTCAAGCTTCTATGTCGACGCAATCAAAAGATACGGCCATATATGTCGTATATTTTTATTCTTCCAAGCTCACTGATCAAAGCCTGTAGACTACTTCTCGTTCACTTCGAATCGTAAAGTTTTGAGAGAAGCAAGAACTGGCAGTCCAAGCGAAGGGAAAAGTCCGAAAATAGTTGACTCGTTGTTATATCGCATAAAATATAAATAAAAAGGGCGCGATTTCTACTTGCACTTTTCCGGTTTTTTCAATTACGTACACATCGTGACTATAATTGCGCTTCAGGCTAATTCGGCCGCGAAATCTTAAGAGCATTTATTCTGTTATTTCACTCGCTAGTTGTTTTCAATGCAGTTTGAACTCGTTATATACTAAATTCACTGGCAAACAAACTTTTCTCAGTAATAACGGAAGTGGTTAATAAATCACATACGGCACACATAGGTGTACACAGGTGTATGGTTATACATTCGTACCGTGTAGCGTGCAATATTTGCGACCGGGTTGTAATATACCGCGTCTATAACGGCGTAAGGTCGTAACCGCCATTATACGGCTTTTACTTTTTTTAACGCCGTAAGATCGTATAATTTTATTATTTTATTTTTTTTTCAGGCTAAAAACACGAAAATTCGCTCGGAAACGTTGAAATTTAATGTCAAGTGATTGCAAAGTAAATGGTGATTTGTTCTCGCGTGTGTATAAGGAACCTTTAGCCCCAATTTGGAGGAAAGTAATTGCTTATAGAAATGCTGTAAAAAATGTCTTCATTTTTTCTTGCTCGTGTGTATATAATTATCAAATAACGGAAGATCGTATTTATCTGGTGTAAGATACGACCTTTGAGTACAGATTAAAGTAAACGATAGAATTTAACGATGTTCTACTTTTATTGGGTAAGGTTTTCTTTTTTTTTTTTTCCAAATTTTCGAGTCTTTCAATTTATCTCTGCGTTTCACGGAATGTTACGACTGTCGCGTAAAAAGGGGGAAAACTTTGTTGTTGTTTTTTTATATCGGCGCTTACATCGTTCACTTTTATCTACGAATATTTTTTTTTCTCTCTTTCTACGAAGTTCTTGAAATTTGGGTGATTTTTGATTTTTTTCTATGCGTTAAGGTATAGTTTTAATAGCAATTGCATAGAAAAATAAAATTTCCAACTGTACAACCTTTTGCTTCGATCACTTTTTCCCTTTTCCATGTACAATTATTAACGAAAGAAGAAAGGGAAGATGAACGAATATTTTCGCTTGACACTGAACAATATTTTGAATGACTCTATGAATCGTGAAAAAACTTTTCCGCCATTACGACCACGTGCTAAAATTTACGAAATTTTGGTTTCAAGCGCACCGTTTAAAAAAAATCAGATATAATCGGTGAATCGATTAACTTTTACCGATTCAATCGAGTCGTGTTCGATTATTTTTAGCTTATTGTTATCGGGCGTCGCTATCCGTTTCCATTAAACACGCGATGTGTTTTTGTTACTTATTATAAATATAATATTAAACCGCGACGCGACCGCCGACCGCACAGTGGAACGGGGTCAACAATTGAATAAGCAAATTTGTTTTACTATTTTCCCCCGCGGTTTGCTCAGTTATCATCACCCGGACACGTATGTATCACAACGTTGCGTGTCTGTTTATGTAATATACGTTCGTAGGAGAGGTTCACTGAGATAACGAATATGTGATACATGCGAGGCGTTCTTTTTCTAGACCGGAAGAGGCTAGCTGGCCTAGCTCGCGCTGCTGCTTTCAAATCAACAATCTATTTTGCCCAAGCTCGAAGCTTCCCCTTTGCCCGTATAATGTCACAGCTAAACCGCTAATCAGCAATAGCGGCAACGGTCCGCTGCGACGGAACTTGTTATGGAAAATTACAATTATACATCGGATAATGAAATCGAATCATGTCCGGCGTCTCGTGTCGAAAACGTGAGCTTTTCTCTCGCGCTGGGTGTTTTTTCGTTGTTTTTTTTTTTTTCAACGTTTTAGGGTTAACATCGCAGCTTTTCGCGTATGACAATCGACGATTAAAGATTCTACGTATACCCTGGCCAGTTAAAAAAAAACGAGTTCTGCGGGCATACAAGCACGCGGCCTGCAGCGTGTTAAGTGAGAGCGTTCTTATTACCGCAGCGTAATTCTACCGTTGTTCGAATCGAAACGCGTGTTTTGGGTTACGGGGTCAGGGACACTTTGTCGTTCACTGACTGAAATACTGCACTGAATTACTGAATGACTTACCGATCGCAGGCTCGTCGTGACTGCAAACCGCTGGCGTATAATTCTCCATTATACGCACACCAGACTTGGGTTGAACACAATCGCGGTGTAACCAGCCTACATACAAAGTACGGATCTACGTGCATTTTATTTTACAATTAATACATGTTATACTCATTCTCGGAAACCTTTTTTTTTCCTAATGTACAGATCTAAACGTTATAAGATTAATTGTGCAAAATGTTGGGGAGAACGAAAAGGAAAGGGGGGAAAAAAAAAAGAATTAGGCAAGAGATCGCGAAGAGGGAAAATCGTGAAAGATCGTTCCGAGTAAGCTCTCGTTTGTAATAAACCCGTGCAACAACGGTGCAGGTCCTGTCCGTCGAAACGTGACACTTGAACGAACGAAGCTGTCTGTTCGCGGCTTCGATTAAAAACTTGCCGGCCTTGTTACGATACACCCGCAACCCGCCACGGTTAACGCGCGGCGAACCGAGTAAAAGTAGTTACTTACTTACTTACTTACCTGCTAGACGAGTACGCTACTTATACACTTGCGAACCGCGTGCATACTTATATCTATACCTGTACCTAAAACGTAAATCTCGAGTCGTTAGTACGTTGGCACATTATACGCGAGTGCGCTGCGGTGTCGATTTCTTGTGAAATATGCCCGTTATCTCTCTATTATACATGTAAGTACGTACGCGCACACATTCGCATGTACCGCGTAACGTGGGTTTTAAATTAAGAACAAATAACGCACGCTCACTCTCCCTTATACGTAATTACGTAGTATAGTATGCTTATTATTTTTTCATACGATACTCTGTCCCACGGACCATTCGAGTATATCGCTTGACGCGTTTTTTGCAAATTTTTGCATCCCACCCCGGGCGGCAACGATCGGTAACGTTTGCCTCTTTTGCCCACTGCTTGTTCTTAACGTTAGCTAACGCGTTTTCAAAAGTTTATTGGATGATAGATTTATTACCTGGAAATGGCTCGAGACCCATTTATAGTCACATCTTGATCAATTCGTCCCTACTTTATTGGATGTTAATTATTATTAATTATCAACACACTCTGACATGTTCAGTAGAACGTGAATTTATTATTCATCGAGTATTAAATACATCATATATTGTCTATCTTCTTAAATGCACGCAGTGAACCTTATATTTGCTAAGATACTATTACTGAGCAATTAATGCATTATTAACACCTCGTTTTAAAACAAATTTTTATTATTCTCAAACACGCCGTGTGTTGGCTGGCTTTGAGCACGCACTTTGAATCTCCCATGTCAGCTAACGCTTGCCTGGAATGTCTAATACTGTAGGGTGACATTTGACAACGTTTCTCCGAATGGCCTACCCCTGTCTTAGCCTTGGCTGATACTCGGATGGCCCCCTACGTGCAATATCGTGGTTCTTCAGCGTCTCTTTCTTCGATCTTGCACGACCCAGGCGTCGGAAGAAAAGAAAAACGTATAAATCGTAGTGTTTTAAACGTAAATTGTAAGTGATTGATTTATCGTTGACTTAGATAAATTCAGAATCCTCTCTCTCTCTCTCTCTTCTAATATGCACGAATCAATCCGCACTTATATCAGTTTAGTTTGACTGATTGTAATCGTACATGCGAGGGACAAATTAAAGAGAGAAGATTCTTCTCTAAACAATTATACCAACACGTGTATCACATGAAACACAGCACAATTGTACATGGAAACTTGAACGTTATAGATTGATACAAAATGTGCGAAATTCCGGGGTGTGAAATGCTTGGGAAAGGGAAAAACATACATACAAACGTATCTGCGTATATTTTCAAAAAATTTTATCGCTTTCCTTGCACATATATTTGATTAATGAGATGTTATGTTACACGATTGCCTCGTTACGCGGTATCGGGGTTTATTTTTTTCGTACCATTTCAGGGCATGCGGAATATGATCAAGTTCCGCAGTTCTTTTACTTATGCATGTATTTAACTTCTATCAATTCGGCAATTATAATATCGTTCACATTTTTTTCTTCTTCTATAATCGGAACACGGTTACACGACGGGTATTTAGTTCGGTCCTTACCGCCGGAGGTGAGACTTTTCTCACAGAAGAACGGGAGCGAATGACCCGTTGATTATAAAACATCGTACCCGACACCTGATCGAGTCGAAGGGTCGAATCGCGATCTCCGTCACGTGCAGATTGTACAAAAAAACTACGCAGCACATGAGCTACGATTCGTGGGAGTGAATTTACACCTCGTCGTTGGGACTCGTTGGGAAAAAAGGCCCACCACGCGTGCACCTAGAGTATCATATCATACGAACGTAAAAATTTGAGTACATCGAATGAATGAATGAAGATCCTTGTTATTCTGTAAATTTTTCATCCCACCCGTGATCCAAGGCTGTTACAAGTAACGTCACGTACGGTAATCCCGACTGTTATTAAAGAAAATTTGATCGTCTACAAAATGAAACACCGCAAAGCGCTATCCAACTAGTACGGTTATCAAGATATTTCGGTTAACTAACAGAGCTTTTGAGAAATTCAAACCACACGAGTAACCTTTTCGAATTTTCCCATCGAGTTCCGGTGTTCACGCGGCTTCGTCTCAGGCTAAAAACCAACTTTTCGAAGGATACCGCAAGTAAAAAAAAAAAAAACGTAAAAACCACCCCAACGTACATTTACGCAGGTACGCAACGCGAGCGAGTAAATTAATAAATAAATACGTGTATTTAGCAACTCGAGTTAACTTCGTACGCGAACGGCCTTGAAGGACGTTCGCCGCGAACGGAGCAGCCGATACGATTCGGTCTGTCTTCGTTTAGTCTGCGTTGCCTGCCTGCTGCCTGCTTGCCTATCTTTCTACCTCTGCTTGCAGTCGATTGGTCTCGTTACGTCATCGTTCACCACCTTCACTTCCAGTCTTTTTGTTCCGTATGCGAATCCTGTGCAGCAGCCTCCCCCTCCGCCCCCGCCTTCGATTCCCCACCCCTCCCATCCCCCGCCTCTTGGATCACGGCAATTTTAATTGGCCCAGTTCGTTTCAACCGCATTATAACCTGTTCGCGTAACACACATTTATGTGTGCGTACCTAGATGGTGTGTGTGTGTGTATGTATATATACACACACACACACACACACACCTATATATATGTATCGTACGAAGGCAGCCGGCTCGCTCGCCTTCTTGCCCAATATTAGAATCGATTCTTCCTATTGTAATCAGGTTATCTTGTTCGGTTATGTTTACATATCCATATGGTGCAATATATGTTACACATACCTATGTACGTAGTGTAAGAAATACTGGAACGCCAACGACTAATTCATCGATGCAGAGTTGAAATTTCGTTAAACGTTACCTATGCGCGATGTGTTGTCTGAAAGGTCTTCGAGGGGCGGGAGAGGGAGGAGTGATTAAAACGCGGTCTCGCGGCGTAAGATGTGACGAAAAGTAACGAAGGTGTCGCGAAACAGTATAGATTTCTTCGAAATTTCCACGATTTTATACATCTCTGATGCAGTAATTTTTCGCGCATAGAAAAAAAAAAAAAAACAAAAAAAACCGCAGCAACAAAGTACACCGTCCCAGTGACGTATTTATTTATCGGCGATTCGGTAGGCGCGGATCGTGTTCGTTAAACTGTACGTCGCTCAGGTCAAGGCAACAAGTGCCCTGTGTCGTTTGACCGGCGATACTCGGTCTCTACCGTTTAACACATTAATATGTACGTGCAAGCGTGTAATTCGCACGTGTCGCGAACGCGGCTCGCATACGGTTAATATATCTACCTAAATTACTCTCCCGCGATATAACAATCTCCGATTGATCGCCGTTAATCGTCTGCGATCGAGAGTGTACGAGACGTAACAATTAATCATAATGATAACAATTAAATCCCTCTTACTTCGTGCATGTATACATGTATACATATATATACCTATATATGTGTGGGTGTGTGTGTGTGCGCGCGTGCACGGCGCTCGAAAGGATGAGAAAATCTCGTTGAAACCGGGAAAAAAATATCCGGGAACTTTGACTCTGTATAGGGTGGTTTGTTCGTATACGTTGTATATAATATATGTGTAAGTATGTATACCCTCCCCCCTCTCACCCTGTTATAATTTGATCACGAGTTGGCAACGATCCCGTACACCTATATTACAAGAGACACCGGGGATCGCTACCAGTTTAAAAAGATCGAAATTTACTGGCAGTCGGCCCGGATAAGGATATTATACCTACACTCTAACGCTACGCTACGATCTGCGATCACGTACCTATTACGTACGTTATATACGCACACGTTGTTACCGAGGATGAAATCGGCCGTTTCACCCTTTCCTTTAAAATTATCCAGCAGTCATCATAGACAAAAGATATCTCCGTACGTTACGTGAAGTGAACAAGGTTGCCGCCGCGTAATCCAACGTTATTGTAAAAACAATCCTGTTTCAGGATTTAAAATGAAAACGCGTCTATGCATCGCAATCAAACGCATTTTTCCCTATCTATTAATTTCTGCCAGTCTCGTTCGATTCTTTTTCAATTCTCAACGAACCCGTATTTAATTACCGCGATACCGAAAAGTGTTGTAATATTATTTACACGCGAATAACGAGCAGAAGACACCGTACTAACTTCGCGAATCGCGAGACCAGTGAGAAAATCAACGCCAAGTAAAATCGCAAAGCGTTACGCGTTGCCGTCGGTCGGTTCAACCAAAACTCGCTCCGCCTCTGTCAACCGCTCACAATTAGCTGGAGAATCACGAAACAGCTGTTCTCTACGTCTAGCGTCGGCCAGTCGGCTAGATTATCGCGGCAGGCTGCTCAGCTCGCGGTGGAAAGTAGAGACGCGTTCACCTACACGTCGAATCTCCGGGATTGCTCCGCGAGGTGGGGGTGGGGGTGGTGGTGGGGGGGCGTCCGTCAGCGAGTCGCGTTTCACGAGCAGCCGTCGGGCGAAGCGAGGATCTCGGTGGTATTCAGTCGTGAGTCGGCCGTTCGCTCGTCGTTGTCAGTCGTCAGTTTGCACGCCGCGGTCGCAACGTCGTTTCGTCGCGCCGTAGTTGTGGCCGACTCGACAGCCGAGCAACGAAACGAAACGCAAAGCCAGGCGATCCTAGTACATCTATCTATCTATATATATATATATACACGTATGTCGGGGTTACGTTAAAATAGTGTTTTGATCGATCGACGAGCAATCGCGGGAGGTGGGAATGCGGTAGAAGTACCGATCAATTTTTACTTTCTTTTATTTTTGTTTTATTTGAATTTCTTTGGTTCGCGACTTCGATCGGTTCGAACGGAACAGTCCGCGGGTATATGTAATTGAATAATACGCGTGTGTCGGGGAATACGGACTTTGGGACGCGTGGTGCGTTGAGGACATCGATACCTATTCTTCGATTGATTGTTGTCGGTAGTGTCACTTTTCGATCTCGGAGGAGGAAAGTTGGGGAGAGAGATTTATTTTCTCGTCGTTACCTCTCGGGGTACGTTTATCCGAGAAGAGAGTCGAGTCAGTTCATCCATCCATCCATTCATCTTTCCCGAGGAAGGAGAGAGAGAGGATCTTGGGGCACGTCGAATTATCCACATCTCATCCCCTTCGTCCTCCTCTTGTTTTCCTTCGCTGACCGAAAACGTCGAGTTCTTCTAAGCCTGCGATATAACGATACGTGAGTATATATTGACCTGTTATATGTACACATGATGCAGAGGACCGGTGCATGTTTAACAATATCGTACGTGTTGGTGGAAGAACGTTTTTGAGGATATACACCGCGAGTCGAACGTCAATATTACGACAAGACTGAAGTCGGGACGTGTAACCTTAACCCGACGAAACATCCCGGAGGAATATAAATCGTTGTAGAATTTTAGAGAAATATTTTCAAACGAATTGCCTTTTCAAAATATAAACGCATTTTCTTTGTTTATGATTTACCAGCCGAATTTCGGGTAATTTTAAAGGGTTAACGAAGTAACCCATTTTCACGGAACGCGCGTCGTTAAAGTAGGTAGCTGTACCAACTTCGATCAACATGTTCTTTCGTTGTCACTCCTTCTCTCTCCTCGTCTTCACGTTCATTGAAGCGGGAGGGACAACGCGGGCGGAAAAACACCCGCAACGTCTATAACGCGGTACACGTTGCCTCTGTCCGGCTTCTAGAACCTCCCGGAGCGTCGCGACGTCGCGCGTCGCGCTCTCGAATATTCGCCGTTCCTCATCTCGTTTCGTTTCGTTTCGTTTCGTTGTCGTATTTCGCTCGCCCTACGTCGGAGCGGCGAAGTGATGCCGTTTTTTTTTTCTTTCTTCGTCCTTCCTCTTCCGACTATCCAGATTTCTCTCTTTCTTTCTTTAATTCCACTCTATATTATTATATCGTCGGTTCTTTATCCGACGGTTGAGATACTCGCTGCTCGTATGATTTGGGTCGTCATGTTGAAGTTAGCAACGTTATCGTAATCATTCATGGTGAGGAAAAACGCGAGGCTGAAGTTAGTAGCGTTATCGTAACGATTCGTGTTTCGGAAAATCCGTTATTTCGTAATTTTAGGAATGTTTGTATGTATGTTTGGAATGTATGTTGTATGTTTAGAAATTGCACAAATTCTACGTAACCGTAATAGTAAATTCGTAAAATTGATACCATTTCTTTACTCCTGCGTCAAATGAAAAGGTATCAGAGTGTTTTCGTTGAGAATTGCGTACCGAATGGGGCCGTTGAGTCCTTTTTCGCGTTTGAAATACCTCGACGTCGATATTCTGAGGCCAAGGGCGTCCCCTCAAACAATTTCGAACTTGGACAAAACGTGTACTCGCCTTATTTCTGTGCCCGAGCAGCGCGTGAATGATAATAAATACATATGTTTTACCGGCTTGGTGCGATCTGCTGTACGTACGTACATTATGTACCTCGCAGTAACGTATCGTAATTACGATATGTAATTACTACACATCAGGCGAGACCCGTTCTACAATGAGCAACGTTAGTTAACAAGTGTGCGCGTGCGTGTACGTACGATAAGCGAAACACGTCGGCACAAACAAGTTCACAAATCTGAAAATAACCGTACGACCAACCGCTGAAAATGCCGCGGAGGGAGATTTGACTCGCATAAAAATAGGGCTGCAATCCGATTTTATTAAATTACCGCGGCTGAACCGAGTTACTACACACTTTTACGAGTTATCGTGTAGTTGGGCATGTATGTACAGTTTTGTTGTTTTTTTTTTTTTTTTTTTTTTTTTGTTTTTTATCCTTCTCTTTCCTTCTTTATTTGCTTACATCTTTTCTCCTCTTCAACTAATTAAAACCACAATGTAGCGGTCTTTTCACGGTTATCTGATAACTTCTTTTTAATCGCGACGCTCGCTTGCTTGTATTGTGCATCATCATTTATTTTAACGCACATATGCACATGTATTATTGCAAAGCGTGTGCGTGTGTGTGTGTATGGTACGTGCGTGACGGTGCAGATTAGATATATAGAACTCGTTTTTATTCCTCTCTTTGTTTTCTTTTCTTTTTTCTTTCCTTCTTTGTTTTTTTGCCTACGCCCAAATCTCATTCTTTGCCAACGTTTCACGCAGAGAGAAAACTACACGTCGACGATGCTTGACCGTCGCAATAACTTCTTTTTTTTTTTCTTTCTCTCTTCCTCACTTTTTTCTCACTCAATTATCATAGATATCAAGTACTTATCATGTTAAGCGTGTAGTAGGTGTACGCATGCCAAACTCTGTGTCGCCTTAGGCCAATTCTATGCATAAGACGTCATCGCGTGTGTAATTTATGTAATTGTATTTTCGACCTACCGGAAACACTACATTAATCTATTTACAGTTGGGCGAATCCAATATATACATTTCTTCTATCTCGTTTTTTCCTTCTTCTATTTCTTGTTTTTTTTTCTTTTTTTTTTTTTTCTCAGCGTACTATCATAGCGTTTAAATAAGGGGAAAGAAAGGAACAGAGAAAAAGAAAATAAATAAAATTGAAAATAATACGCGAAGCTTGTTTACAGCCCGAGAGAATAAAATACTATACGTAGGCACGTATTCGAGAACAACACGTTTTATACTCGTTGTGTAGGTACAGGCGTGTAGGCACTTATCCGATGTACTTATTTTTCAAGAATTTTTTTCTTCTTCATTTTTATTTTTACCGCTTCACGCGTGTCTGTACGCTTAACAATTAGTTTGGCAATTATCACCACCGGCTTCGTTGCCATTCGTTAACTTTTTGCGGTCTTTGGACTCTTGCGAGGCCTGCAGGCAGGAATATGGGAGAGGAGAGTGAGGGGGAACTTTCAACTTCGTTCGCAACTGGTTTAAAACACGTCGAACAGTCCGTCTCGTTCCCTCCTCGATTCTCTCGCTTCTTCCTTCCTTCCTTCTTTCCTTACTTCGCTTCGCCTCGTTTCATTTTCATTCATATATTATACATGCACGAGAATGTACCGAATATTATACGTTTCTATGTACAATGCGGGGGCGTTTTATCTGCGTGAGAGAGAAGCACTTGACTTGACTCGCGTTGTTTTTTTCGTCATCATCTCCCTTCTCCCTCCCGCGGATATCTGGAGATATATATATATATATATATACATATATACGTATCTCTTGAGAGTAGCCGAGACTTTTATCTATTTTTTTTTTATTTAAACTAGCTTTCACATGTGTATAAGATACAACGCTCTGTGATCCGATTATGCATCGTTTACCTACTCGTGTTATGTTGAGGTTGTTTGAACGAGGGATTCGTGTCAAGTACGATTTGTGAACTCTGATGGCGGGTATGTAATACATATACAACATATCGTATTGCATGTGTAACGCAACACAAATAAATACACTTTATCATGGTAGTTACGTGTTTGAAGATATAATAGTCAATAGATAATTACACAACGTTTCACTCAAATATTGCCGGAATAATCATACTCCGGATAGATTATACTCGGGCGTAACGAAAAGTTTGAAAATTGATACTTGGAATAATAAATCGACACTTGTACGGTTTACTTTTTCTATTTTCTTTCTTTTCTTTTTTCCTTCTACCTCGGTGGACGGGAAATATTTACTTCCGGTGATGGGTTCGACCATCGTTCAGCGTTTCAAGTATCTGCAAAATATTATACATACATTGCTATTTATACACAAGGTATAATTGTGTTATATATGTATAATTATACGAGTGATATCACGAGGATTGAAGTTAGTAACGTTATCCTCGCGAAACTTTGAGAAAACGATCGTTGTTTTCTTATTTTCACAACGATTTTCAACGAAGTACGATTGCAAAGTGTGAATATATTTCGTTTCGTTACGGTTCATTGAAATTCAAAAAGTTGGAAAATTGCGTAACAACGATTTTTCCGCGGCAGGAATCGTTGCGATAACACGTTTACCAACTACTTCGAGGTGATGTAATATCGCCTCTGTACTATCTTTCGCGACCTTGCCCTTGCTGAAATAATAAATTTACCTCCGTCTGTCAAGCAAATTACGAGGATCAACGAAAGTCGTCGTCGTGACCTTGGCTTGCTTTCTTTTCTTTGTTTTATTTATTTATTCACCTCTGTCGTTTGACAACAACTTTCTAATCGTTACTCTTTTTCTTTTATCGTACACACAATAATACCGACGATATCTGCGTACGCGCAATTCTTTCGACATAATTCGAAGTGATAACTTCCTCTTGTTTTTAACCCTCCTCCGATTAATTATACCGTATGTAAGAATAATTGCGATACCTCGTGTAAGATACGCGCCGAACCTTGAGTCTTACTCACAGTCACGACACTCGCAATTATGATCTTAGCGATAATTGGCCGCTCGACCTTTGTTGTTAAAATATTTATATCCGCCGCCGTCGCAGTCGCCGTTATTGCCGCACTGTTGCTAATGAATAATTTTTCTCTTCAAACTACTCGACGTTACAAGTCGGAGAAGGTAAAACTTTCATTACCTCAAAGTTTCGGCTCGGTCAGATTAAATTATAACGCAAGGGTGTTTTTCTATCGTTAAAACTTCTTTCTTTCTTTCCTCTCTATTCAACTTATTTATATACCAAGCAATTATTTGCGGGATGAAAAGAAAAACTTTGGTTGTACGGTAGGTAAAAGAGAATCCGGAGAGACACGTTACATCGTAATTCTGCGGACCTTTCCAAACCGGATCGTTGATTTTGTAGTTTGAATCAACCGTCAGAGGTAACTCTCGGGGATAAAATTCGCGATCGTTAGATCAATTTTCCCGACAAATACCAATTACACTGTACAAATTGTTGTCGGCCGAGGGCGAGGGTGAATTTTCATTTCACCCCTCAACCTCACGTCACCGCGTTCTAGACTTCTACGCTTGTGTAATAATAGCAGGTATAATACGTACAAGGTGTACGTAATAACGTTGATTTGCGAAATTGATTTATACAGGTATACGCGTAACGAACAATCTCTCCTCGATATTAAATAATAACAACAACAATAGCAACGCCTGCGTCGTATCTCGTTACTCGTTTCTCAGCGACAAACACGCGAATCAGCAGCGGTCAATTTGCGTTCGTCAACTTTATACACCCCAGCGCGTGTACCAATTAGCGCAAAAAATTGGATCCGTTCGATCGAATAAATATCTATGTAGACAGGTATCGGCGTGCGAAATATTTCGTCGTCGTCCGCACTTTGTATTATGTTTGCAACGTGATTGACGGATTTCAATGTTTTAATGATTGTGCGTAATGTGAGTGTAGGATAGATTTTTGCACGTGGTTATTCGTCCTGTACGTTGGGAGGAGAGAGAAATAAATAGAAGACGCATGACTCGATGATGTGAGTTTGTTTGTTTGTTTATTTGTATGTATGTACGTACATACTCTACGTAATACATGAGCGAAATATTCCGTCGTTCGTCTTTTTGTTACGGTACCCGGAGCACGGAGATGACGCAGCAGCCAGCAGCCAGGAACCGTCGTCAATGCAACGCGTGTACGTGTACGTTACACATGTGCGCATACATATCGTTAATCACATGTCACCTATGCGTACGTATATGTCAAAGAGAAAAGAACAGAGTCGTTGTTGCTTTTTTTAATCACAAAAGAGGAACGAAGATCCCTGTCAATGAGAGAGTCTCTTTTAATTTGAATATTGAATTTCTTTTCAAAAAATTTTGTTTATCGGAGCACGGAATTTTATTGTTTAATGAAAGGTTTAATATGCGATATACCACACGCAAATAGGCCATTCTCCGACATTTGTACACGGATAACGCGAACGCATTTATAAGGTATGTTATTGCTCACGACTTGCGTTTATTGTACGCCGACATGATTACCCGTGGGATAAAAAAAAAAAAAAAAGAAACAACTCTTATTACCGAGCGTGAATTTTTAAATTCGTCGTCTTTTCTTCCGTCAAATAGATATTGTATATGGATCATCCGTTGCACTGTACGTTACAGATTGATATCAGCCGATGATATTTATTTATGTATCACGCGTCGTGTACGATCGGAACGCGATCAATTTACGTCGCGATCTTGAATGACTCGGAATTCTCTCTACGCTCCTCGCGCATGTTAATATGTTACGCGATGTGCTCGATGTACGCAGATTTCACGACGACGTTGTCGGATGTAACAGCGAAATGCCATAAGGCGAGAATTGCGCGACTCTGTACTCTCGTGATGTGTGTAATGCGGCTATTTAAATACGCGTCTGTAATTCATAATATAGGCGAGCGAGGAGAGCTGCTAGTTCGTGTCGGTTAATAGATTTATTATCAACCTTACGCACCATTCATTTAATACAGATTTATTTTACAATTCGTGACTTGATGCATCGCGGATGATCAACGATCGTTGAGTATTTGTGCGAGAGATTAAAATGGAAAGTAAGAAGAAGAAGGGAGAAAAAACGCCGAAATAATTAAAAAATATAGGGATGTTGGCCATCGTTGGAGTTGTTATGATTATTTATAATTATTGTACAACATACGTATGGTAGCGACAATTAATGTAGGTCGTCGTGTTAAACGTGCGAATCCGCGTTACCTGAAAACATGTACGAACCGTTTCAAAACAAATATCATTATTTATCGTTATTGTCATTATCATAATCGTATTTAAACCGCTGGTAGAGAAAATATATGTATGTACGTGTAGATTATATTTTTCTTCTATCGCGCGACGAGAATAACACGATTATATAATTATAATGTGACGCGCGGTCTATAACATAAAAAATTTTGTCTCTCCTCACTCTCGTTCTCTCTTTCTCTCTTTCCCCCGAGATGATCGATAATTGTTGTTAAGTATGTAAGACGTCGCGTCGCGCGAATGAAAAGAAAGGGGGAAAGTAAAAAGTTTGGAACGGTTTAATCGTGTGACGATTTTTGAAGGAAGCTGGCTATGAAATAAAAATTACCCGTTAACTACGCTCTTTTGATTTAACGTGTCATTGACACCTACGCGCACGCCATCATCGATACCTACCTGCCGTGATGTATTTTTCGTAGTTTGGCGAACGTTGTTTTATCACACACACCCCCCCCTTCCCCAGCGGCGTAACCGCACCAGACTTTTATTTTCTCTCGAAAGAGTCAACCACCTAAGTACACTGTTACTCGTCTTGCCAGGTGCCTTGAACTTCGGTCTTTGTATAACATTGTACATTGTGTAATATAAATATATATATATTGTGTGTATGTGTCCTCTTACATTACATTTTGTAACGAGTTATAATGTTTGGAACGTTGATTTAACGAGGAATTTAAAGGTGATCCTCTGTGTCTCTTTTTCTTTTTATTTGCTCGTAAAACATGTTCGTTACATCTTCTCTCGTACTTCCTTACATCTCAATTTCTTCCATACTTCGTTGTCGCTTCTTTTTTTCTCTACTTTATCAAGGTTAGTAGTCTCTCAAGCTCCACATCTTCTCTTTTCCGCTGTCGAAAATTTTCCGATTCGCGTGACGTTCACAAATAATAATAATAATAATGATGATGATGATGATGATGATTATTATCATGATAACAATAATAATAATAGTAATAATAATGATAACGATATACCGTGGCGTCGGAAATTTATACATGTATTTATGTACATGACAAAGTTACATAACCCATCATCGATCCACTGAGGTACGAGTATATGTATATTATGTATATACAGAGGTATGTGTTGTGTGATGAAGAAAAAGCAAGCTTTATACGCGTAGCAGAAAAATGAAATTGACGAAAACTCGGGGAAGAAGAAAAGATTAGAAAAAATAGAAAATTAACACTTTCATCGATATGCAATGCACAGTTTTTCATACGTACAATAACTCGACGTTTCATTCGATTTGTAACCCAAAAAAAGAATGTTCAATATTGATTTTTACATCATCCGGAAACTCAACGTTGAATCTGTCATCTCTGTTTCCAGCTGTACGGTTATCATTGTTACACGTACACCTAATACCGGTAACGAAGATTTCTTCGTCGAACGCAAGGTATATCAATAATAATGATAATGGTAATATTAATAACAACAAGAACAACAAGACCGAACGATCAGTCGATGTCAGGTCCGTTTGCAATTATCCCGATCCGTTGTTCGTCGAAAAGTGGGCGAAGGAGCAAATTGCAAACTGATGAATGGTGAACCCCTGTAACGCGTCTGACGTCATAGCCCGCCGAAACCCACCCTCCACCCTCCACCTTTCGCCGAGAACCCAAATCGTCGCCCACGCGTTGGAACACGCGTAGGTGGTAGGTTGCGGCAACGCCGACGGTGTTGGCCGGGTGAAAGAGGAGAGTGAGGAGGTGGGTATGGATGTAACGGATAACGCGGGGTTGCGTGGGCGAGATGAGAAATTTTTGCGATAGAAAGCGATTCTCTTCCGGTTTGCAGTTTTGGTAAATCGCGCAAGGCCGCCTGCCTCGCACGAGATAGCGGCCGTGATTTTCTCTCTCTCCCTCTCTCCTTCTCTCCTTTTTACAGGGATGCATTTATTGTACGCGCAAGGTTGAATAACGATTGAGAAAATTCTTTTGATGTATTAATTTTTGTATCTATGTACGACGTCGCGCGTTTATCACGTCTCGTTGATAGAACTGTGAAATAATCAGTTCGACGTTGTATAACGGACGGAAATGTGTGCGAGTGTGTTCGTCAACCGATTGATAAAGTGTTATTTACGCACAACGTTTGCACGGTGTTCTTATATCGATACGTTAAAATAATACAAATTTCTTAATTTCCCAGGATGTATGAAAAGTATGTGTACGTACACACGTATAAGCGTAACGAATTTATGCCTTACAAATAATTGAGGAGGTTCGGGGACGAATTTATTACTGAAAGGAAGACGATTGAGAAAAGGATTTTTTTTTTTTTATTATTATTTCCAAAACGTTTAAGCACGTTTGGTTTATAACTTATGCTGCTAGTTTCGGCTCAACAGCTGTGAATCTAAGATATCGGTATCACCAAAGGCAAAATTAAGATACACGATGTTATCGGCATCGTTTCGCTCGTCGTTTCGGCAATAAAATATCGCATAAATAATTGATGTTGGAAGGAGAAAAAATTTACACAAGAAGCCGAAATGTGTTTAAAAAAGAATGGAAATAGAAAAAATGAAATTAAAGTATCACGTCGCTAATACGTCGTTAGTAATTTTATGTGCGTGTATATAATAATAGCAATATTAATGTAGAAACGGGTCGGTACAAAACGAATAAAGCAGCAACGCAGAGGCGACGACGAGGAACTCAGTTTTCACTTTCTACGTGTATCAGACTCCGCGTGTAGATTATAACAAATAAACTTGGCTGTATTAATTATTGTTACGTCACACACAGCTGTGGCGCAGAACTTCACCTGTCACACGAATATATCTGATAATGTACACGTATCGTGCGTTATAATAATACGTATGGCGTATATAGCCGCGTGCAAACCTTCCGACTTATCTGCATCGATTATCGTTAAGGTCATGATACGATGCCTAATGTACGAAAGTTGTATACATTTTGCATACAAGTTATATTTACTTCCGCGCATCGCAATTGCCTAAATATTATATTATGTGTGTATTTTACTTGACGAAAAAAAGAAAAGTAGTATATCTCAATAATTATGAAGTCAGAAGAGTGAGGATGAGAAAAAGGAGAGGTAGGCAAACAGGTGCTCGAATTTTTCACGCTCAATTTGTGATCGCAGAAAGAATATGAATTTGCGGAAAAATCCTAACTTGTTGCGCCCGCCTTAGAATTCTCTCGAAGTAAAATAAATCGTGACTGACGAAACATGGTCATATACTGAAAAAGCGAACTCGCTGAAACTCGTTATAAAATTGCACGAAAAGTAACGAATATCTCTCCCGATGTTTCTTCGTGACGTTAACGTTGCTTGTTTCAAATCTCGTCTGCTTTACCAATCGACTTTGCAAATACACAGTTTGTGACGCTGTAAGAACCTGCCGTATGTTCGTTATACCAAACACAGGTACTGTGACGCCAATGGCGTCTGATGTGCGAATTGTGCGATAATCGTCGTTGCCCGATGAATGACGATGCCTGTTTGCCACCTTACAGGAAGAACCGCGTGCGCAAATCGAATCGCACGGGTTGTGAACATGAAAGCCTCGCATGCTTCGACGTTTTATACCAGGTATACACGTATCACCGTATCACACATACGCCTACGCATGCACGTGCGGGCGCATAGAATTACAGAGATAGGACTACTGTAATTCAGAAATGGAGGGATTGTGCTTTTTCGTTATCTTTGCACTGCCGTTCCGTTACCTTCACTCGCCGACTACCTATCTTTATAATATACATACACACGTGCTGTGTGTTATTTTAGCAGGTTATAAATATGGCGACGATAAATGACATACGTGCACGACGTAGATGTAGACGTGTGTGTATGTATGTCATATGTGATAAATTGTGTGCAGGAATATTATAACGTTAAGTAGTATTTTTGTTTTCTCTACGTTGCAAGAAGCTTTATACATATATATATATATATATGATATTAATTATACATATTGCAATATTGTGTAAAAATACTGAAAACCCACCCGCACCTCCAATTACGCGGAAACGATTTGTTTGACAATCGAATGGAAGTGAAAGGATCAGAGGAATGGAAGTCAAGTTGACAAAAATAAGAAGCAAATAAAATTCTCACATGGTTCTCGCGGCGCGAAGCCCTCAAGGGCTAACCTCGCGAAGGTCACAACGCGTAGCTCTTCCTGGGGTATATGCAGGGTTTCCTTTCCTCCTCTCCGACTATTCTCTCACACCTCCAACAGCGACTCGCTTCGTCCCCTCCCCTGCTTTTTATACTTTACGAAAATCACGCAGCAACTGCATGGGACTAATTAATCTTGCAGTGTAATATTTTTTATACATATATAGAGGGTAGAAACACGTTCCCGCGATTTCAAAGTGAAATGGAACACGATGGGCCCGAATAGTCACTCTCTGAGAGTGAACTTTTCAGCCTCAAACTCTTGGAGCCAATAATATTTATTCACTCTGAATTTCATTCGATTTGAAGTTGCGCAGTTTTCACTCTAGCTTGGTGATTTTTCACTCCCAAGATTTTAAGACAGCAGTCTTTGGAGAGACTTTTTCTCGTTTAATTTTCATCACGAGAACGCTGCAAACGTATCTCGATTTTGCGTTAAGACAGGTCAGAAGTCGTGACTCCCGTAGGCGTAACAAGAGCAACAGCTGGGAAACATTCTAACGCTGATAAGTCCAAAACGTATTTTTGTAGGTAATTGAATGATCTACGGAAAAAGATTCTTGTCATTATGTGACAAATCGACTCCTTGAAAAGTTATTCCAAGTCCTTAAACATCATTTGACTTTGAATAACTTTTTTTTTGTAAAGCATTCAATTCCCTGCAAAAATACGTTCCGGTCGTATCGGTACACTAACGCGTTGACTAGTTGTAAAATTCCAAAGTTCAAAACAAATGTTTCCCACGTCATTTAAATGGGAAATATAAAATCGCGACTAGGCACCTATAAATAT
Source organism: Neodiprion fabricii (assembly GCF_021155785.1). Lineage (NCBI taxonomy): Eukaryota > Metazoa > Arthropoda > Insecta > Hymenoptera > Diprionidae > Neodiprion > Neodiprion fabricii. The sequence goes on from NC_060239.1 coordinate 1,515,481, forward strand.
TAATATCAAGAGCTCAAACTTGGACAGCATCTTTCTTTCGTCATTTTAAACAATGTTGTCGACTTGGATTTTGAAAAAAGATAAATAGGCTATGTTTTTGATACAGTACATGGTGCAGTGTCGTTAATATTATAAAATGTATGAAATTGTAATTTACGACGCATGCACTACTTATGTACACACGTATGTCTGCATTTATGTATTTATAATGCAGTACGACGACCCGGGAACAACTGGGACATCCTTCGGCATTCCGCGGACGTGACCTCCTTTCGTATTACGATGTGCATATTTTATACGATTAACACCGCGTGCGTGTCACTATACCTTATCTTCTTTCTCCCCCTTATCCTCCTTATCCTCCTTCTCCTTCTCCCTCAACCTTCTCGCACTTGTTGTACATACCGTACACGACGCGCTTATCCAAAAGAACAAATCAACGTTTCGTTTTCACTCTGCAACCTGCACCTGAGACCATCCACATACTACACACGTGTTTTATACACGTTACGCGCTACTACTCATCGCCTCTTCTTAAACTTCCTCCTTTACCCCTTCACACCTGATTACTTTGATCTCATTCGTTGTTAGTTGTCGAATTTTTCAACTTTGCAATCGACAGTTATTGTACGATTTGTACGTAACGTTAATGGCCAGTATATTACATCTTACACGTATTTCTTACATTACCGCATCCGAAAGGCAATCGTATCTCCGATCGCCGCTGAACTGTGGGAAGAACGTATTAGCGGCAGCTTTTGTGGGTTCAACAAACCATACATTATTTTGCACGGTAACTTTTGTCGTCAAACTTGTCTCACGTATAGTTGAATATGTTACTTCCAACGGAAGAGTAAATACCTGGGAACCGGTTATTCATTGGTATACACAGTTTGCAATTAATAATTGAGTCCGTCGCGAATATCGCAGTGAAACTTTGCGCCGGTATTCCATCGTACACGCGTGTATGTATTTTATAATAGATTGCACACATGTTCCGAGCGTCGTTCTACTGTCGTCTGACTTTGGTTATAACTGCCATTTCGCAGTTTACATCCGAAACGTTTGTCCGTTCGTTTATTTATTTATTCATGCATGCAGATGCCCTTGCAGTATTGTCGCTAATTGTTCACTGTATGTAACGAAGTTCAATCGATCACGGAACACGACGATATACTCGTCGAATTGAAGAAACTAATTTGCCGACAGTATAATTTATATGGCATCTGTACACGTTTAATCTAACTGTGGTAAACGCGTCGATTACACCGGTCAACACGAATTTTGAGTCTGGATTCTACATGTCAAAGTACGATTTCTTTTGTACGTAACTAATGAATGAAAAAAACAGATTTATCGGACAACGTCTGTTTTTGTAGAAACTTGTACGATATTTCGGATTTTAAGAATAATTGCCCATTTTATCAAACATTTATTGTAAGTAAACGTGTTGCAAGTAAACGTATCTTCAAGCACGAGTTTTCGCAACTATCACATACGTACGATATAAAATATTGCAGTATCGTAGGGGATTTTAATTAACGGAACATCGTCTCGTTCTATTTTGACATATCGGAGCATTATCGTTTCTCGCACGTATCGTGTTACTATAGTATGTATAGCATTCTCGACGAGCAGCTATAAGTCAACTCTCCGAGTCCACCTATCGTGAATAATCGAAGAAGACAAACCGCCTCCATAATTCACCCATGCCGTACAGTTCCAGCCAGAAGGCATAACGTATAACTACGGCTGTGAGAATTCCACGCGACGGATACATTCAAGAATGACCTTTGTTACGTATAAGCAAGTAGAATTTCGCTCGCGAGCGATCCTCACATTATACATACTTGTATCCAACCCGTTCGTTGTGTTAGATTTGACGTTTGCAATCGTGACGATCCCCTTACAATTTCATAGAAAGACGTATGTATGAGTTTGGTCCGTTCACTTTATCCGTGGAAAAATTTAATACCACGATTAAATATGAACGCCAAATGCTATTCCAAAACAGGTAATTTTTTTCAATTAAAAAAAAAAAAAAAAAAAAACCATGTCCCGATGGCAATTGTAGCACACGTTTTTTACAACTTGAACTACTCGACTCGCGGAGAGGGAAGAATCACTCGAGACGTAAAAAACTATGGAAGACTATTGACAAGATAGTGGAGGTTCTAGCCGGACGTAAAATGGACGAAAACACCGTTCCGTTTCGCGTGTATATATAGAGCGAATAGACGTAATACTTTAGCAATTCATCGATTGCGCATGAATGGATATTGACACCGTTTTACGAGTTGCGTTAAATGCAGTCGTCGGGCGATTGACGAGTTTATAATGTACGTGTACAACGTACCGGGTAGTACGTCGCAGGCGTTGGTGCAGGATGTAGGTAACAGTAACGTAGCCAGCTGCTCGTTCCCGGGTCGATACAACCCCTCTCCGTCCCCCTCTTTCTTCTTCTCCCTTACCACATCATCGTTTCTCCCTGTCCAAACTCTCCAAGAAGCGAAGGAGGAAGAATAAGGAAAAGGAGAGAGTAACCGAAGGTGGGCGTGTATAAACTCTGACGACCAAGTGTTACGTACGTACGTTTGCACGCACACAGAGACAGAGAGACAGGTGTATAATTAGGGGTCCGTACACCCACCTCGGGTAAATTGTACGTACATCATCTCGGGAAGGGCGACACGCGGACACGCGCACACGGCGAAGCATCCGAGACGCCCCCGCGTTCCCTCCTTTGGTTTTTTATACCCAGTAACTCAGTCACGCAGTTTCGATACGCCCCCGCGGCTTTCCTTCTCCCTTGTCGTGTGACGTCATCGGTAGCCGGGTGTTGCGTCGATTGAGCGGCGCGCCGTGCAGGCGGCTCTTTGCGTGCGTTGATCCATCTCTCCTCTCCTCTCCTCTCCTCTCCTCTCCTCTCCTCTCCTCTCCTCTCCTCTCCTCTCCTCCCCTCGCTGCCACTCGGCACGAGCTGAATCCGCTCCATTCTACTTTCGCGTCTCGCCCAGAGGTCGCCGCGCTTACCGCTTCGGGCACGTTCGAGGAGGTTCGCAGCTGTTCTCGACTCCGCGGTGATACGGTAGTCGGTTACCAGTTGCCTCTGCGTATACCTCTTATACACCCGACACCTTTCACTCGATCCTGTCGCTGCCTCTGCCAATACTCCGCTGCATCGTAGTTTGACGTTTACCGCTGCACTTTGTCTCACTCTCTGGCAGTCGGTCGTCGGTCAGTCAGTCAGTCAGTCAGTGAGTCAATCGACGTTTGACTTGTTGTCGCGAACGACGCAGACGTCAGTCGGCTCTCTCTCTGATATACATATACGTATACATGTATATGTATACGTGTACGGTGCACGGATGCAGGTGATATCGTTTTTTCTAAATTATCGTTCACCGATGTGCGAGTCGTGCAGTTATCGTCCCGCGCAAGTGTTACTTGTATACCGCAACTGCATATCACGTGTTGCGTCGATTCAATTTTGTGCGTTGTAAATTTATATCCCCCCCCTCCCGGACGTTTGCATCAACACGTTATATACAACGAGTTGAGAAAAGGTTTCCGTGATACGGAGTAATTTACAAGTTACGATATATAGGTACTGTGTTATAATAATACGTATGTAATGTATTTAAAAATTGTTTTGCGACGCGTGGTTGAAACTTTTGCAATATAAACTTATTATTTATTTTTTCCTCTTGTTATTCGTTTTCTTCGTACAACGGGGGTGAACGCTTCAAGTGAAAGTTATTTACGTTTTTGCACGTAGTTGGGTACATTCGTTACGTATATCTATATTACCTACAGATTGCGCAAACAAGTGGTACGGATCGTACTTGCGGATCGAACAGAGAAGCCTGTGCAGACTCTCGTGATCTCGACGTGCTTTTAAAATCGCGTAAAACTTGCACCTTGCATTACGGGTGACTCTTCTCTTCGTCATATCGCGATGTCACGTTATCCCGTACGCTACGTTCGTACTGTTTTGTGTTACAAATTCAGCGGCCTGCATACGGATTCGACCTTACCCCCGAAAGTTTGAACGATCGTTGATCGTTATATCGGTGTACAACCCGTTGAATAACGTTGTAAAAAACTTTCCATGCAAAGCTTGTTTTTGATTTTGATGCCCTGATACGATATTCGGTGTGTTTGCGATCGTAGACTGTATCGAACATTTGCGAGAGATAAATAGTGACGAAATTTTTTTGTGCTCTGCCTGTTGCAGTGTGGCTCACTTTACATCGGCGAGGAACGCCAGAAGCGGGTAACCATGATGGAGTCCCTTTGCCAAGTTAACAACAACATCTACAACGGCAACGAGGGCAAGAGTAACAGCAACAGCAACAACAGGAACTTGACCACGAACAACGCGCCCGAGTGTCAAGACCCTCAGCAGCGACTCGCCGTCCTGAGTTTCGAGCAGGTTCGACGATTGAACGACGTGATGAACGAGGTCGTCGGCATACACGGGAGAGGAAATTTCCCGACTCTCGAGGTTCAGCTACGGGATCTGGTTACCGTTGTGCGCAGCAAACTCGAGGCCGATCCGAGCAACGGGGGCGCCGGAATGAGGGTTAGGGACATAAGGCTTAACGGCGGCGCGGCCTCCCACGTCCTGGCCACCGAGTCCCAGCCCTACAACGACCTGGACCTGATATTCGCCGTCGAGCTATCGAGCGGGAGGAATTACGACAAGGTCAAGGCCGCGGTGCTGAGCTCGCTGCTCGACCTTCTGCCGGAGGGTGTGAGCCGAAAACGCATAACTACGTGCAGCCTGAAGGAGGCCTACGTGAGCAAGATGGTGAAGGTGAACAACGACGGTGACAGGTGGTCGCTGATATCGCTGGGGAATTCCCGGGGTCACAGAAACGTCGAGTTGAAATTCGTCGACACCATGAGGCGGCAGTTCGAGTTCTCCGTAGACTCGTTTCAGATCGTCTTGGACTCGCTGCTGTTGTTCTACGAGTGCAGCGAACTGCCGATCGGGGAAAACTTTTATCCGACCGTCGTAGGCGAGTCGGTTTACGGTGATTTTCAGGAGGCCCTTTACCACCTTCACAAGAAACTCATATCGACGAGGCATCCGGAGGAGATAAGGGGCGGTGGTCTTCTCAAGTACTGCAACCTGCTTGTCAGACTGTACCGGGCCTCGCAGCCGGACTACATAAAGACCCTCGAGCGATACATGTGCTCGAGATTCTTCATAGACTTTCCGGACATTGCCCAGCAGAGGATGAAGCTCGAGAATTACCTTTGGAATCACTTCGTCGGACCTCAGGAAGAGGGTCTCAAGTACGAGTACCTTATGCTGCTTTACAACGTCGTCGAGGAGTCGACCGTATGTCTTATGGGACACGAACGGCGGCAGACGTTGGCGCTTATTAAAAATCTCGCGTGTCAGGTATTCTGCGAGGAGCAGCAACGGCTTATCAATCAGCATCAACCACCACCCCCACCCGGACCGCCGGCCACCTTCGTTTACGCCGCGAACGGATATTACTACACCCCCGTTATACCGGCCTGCTACACCTGCTCCTGCAACTCCTGGATGGCGTGCTCCTCGTGATGCGACATCGCCGACGGAGGGCCTCGAAACGACGATCGGATCGCGTCGACGACTGCTTATTATCATTATTATTATACCGCCGACGCCGCTGCCTCGTCCACGCTGAAATTTCCAGTTGCAGCAGCAGCAGCAACGACGACGACGACGACGACAGCAGCAAAAGCAACAGCAACGGCAACGGCGAGAACGTGTCAGATTTGTCATCGTCGTAATCATCCTTTGAAAAATCCAAACTTTCTTACACCCCTTGATAACGGTACGATTACAGTCGACGATTATACTGTACATCGTGCCGCCGCTGCGTTATTATATTTTCCAGCAACGTCGCTGGTTGTGCATCGACCCTCGTTATTATACCGTAAATATAGCAATCGCGTCGTCGTCAACGATATATAATAATCGTATTCTGTGCGGTGTATTTTTGTTCTTTTTTTTTCATTTCGTTCCTTTCTTTATTCCTTTCTTTTTGTTTGTTTTGTAAACTCTTTCGTTCTCTATTTTTCACGGGTCATTCTCCTTTTCTCTTTTTCACCACCAACACCACCAACACCACCTCCTCTTGTTTGAAACACATTTACACATATGTTTGCATATACATGTGGTATGTTATCGTAAGGACAATATACGTGTTAAACTGAGACTATACATATATACATATTATAAACATTATATATATATATATATATATATATCGAAGAATAAGAAGACGATGAGAAGAAGATGGTAAAGATAATCGTATAACGGTACAAATTTAACAGTGTGGACGACAAATCTATTGTTACAATTTTTTATTTTATTTAAAGAACAATAATAAAAGAAAAAAAACGAAAACACTTGCTCCACCTTTATTTTTATCTTCTTCTTCTCACCTCTCTTTCGTTTCTAATCAAAATCTCTTTTCTCCCGTAGTCGCTTGATTCTCATATGTATATATATATATATATATATATATGTACGATACGCGTAAATAGAGTCGAAAATTATAAATTATATAAATATATACGAGCATCGATCGATCACGCGATGAAAACGTGCAGGGAAACGGTTCAAGTTGCCAAAAAAATAATTAAAAATAAAAAAAAAAACAAAAAAAAAAGAACGTCGTATCACGTAAGATTGACAGATGAATTGAAATTGTCGTTGATTCGCGCGATATGTGATTTTTTTTAATTTAACGTTTTGTAAGATGTTGAAAAGATTGATCAGGGCAGAGGAGGGGGGTATCCGGGTTGAAAAGTGATCGTGAAATATATTAATGTAACGTAGGTACGGTAATACGGTATTATATTGTGTAATCACTCGTTGTTTGAACATAAGAGGTAAAACAAAAGGGAAAAAAAAATTCTGAAGGCACCGTTTGCGGCACATACATATGGTAAATTTAATAATGAAGAGAGAGGGATAGAGAGACAGAGTGACAGAGAGTGAGAGGGAGAGTGAGTATGCAGGTACAGATAATAATTTTCCACGATCTTTTGACTTCGTTTTCATTTTAAATCCGAAAAAAATACATGAAATGAATAATTACACTTATGGATAAACATTTATATATATATATATATAAATATATATATATATGTATGTATATATATATATATATATGTACATGTATATACACATAATATGAGTAAAGCATATAGTATACGTATATACGTTTGAAAAACATGGAGAATAAACGCGAACAAAGCAAACGTCAAAGAAGATTTAAAGAAAGAGAATTGAAAATTGAACGTTAAGGAGAAAAAAAAAAAACTTACGCAAACAATATTAATATGGATAACGATAACAAGTCACGAATGAATAATAAATCTAATAATATCCTAATATTAATATCGTTGAGAACTCTTTAAAAGACAGTGTGCTGTGCCTATAAAAACTGAACGTATATCATAAATAATTTCAGTGTTGTCAACCATATATCTATACATACATACATATATATTATATATGTATGTGTCTCTCTGTATGCATGTGTAATATGTGTATATATATATATATATATATGCATATGTGTATTATAGATATATGTATATAAGTAGGAGAATTACTAGTGCAGGTCCCTTAATATACATATATATATATATATATTATACCTGTACAAATATATTACATTTTATGTATAACGATACGGAGTAAATTGTTTTTTTCTTTATTTCGAATTTTCTTTCACCACGTGTATTATATATGTATATTCATTACACACACAGACACAGAGGAGAGAGAGAGAGAGAGAGAGAGAGAGAGAGAGAGAGAGAGAGAGAGAGAGAGAGAGAGAAAGAGACAGACAGAGAAGACACACACGTTTGACTCACAGCTCGAAGACGTTGCACAGGCGCGATTAAAAAAAGGGGGGGTAAAGGATATACGAAAATGACAAAATTGATATAATTTTCCAAGTCATTCCGATGAAACATGAGATAAGATAAGAGTACATAGTATAGGTAACGCGGAAATGTAAGTATAAATGAAAAAAAAAAAAAAAAAATATTCCTTGCATAAAAAGATACGCGGTGATTGAGAGTTGTTTATTTATTTTTTATTTTTTTTTTCCCCTCTTATGATCCGCGGTGAATTGAAAGTACATGTTGTATTACTATACGTTACATTACAAGAGAAAAATTAATACTATTATACGTATGAAGACTGTAGCGAAGTACACTTGATCGAATTAAAAAAGTTGGTAAGAAAAAACGTTGCAGGTAGATGTTCGGATGATTTGTTTGAAAGAGTGAAAAAATATAAGAGATGTTGCGTAATATAAAAGTACGGTATAAACTTTGGCCAAAAACTTTGGAAGGAAACAGTCGTGCAGTTTGAGATAATATAAGAATTATTGGTAAAATAACGGGAGGTGTATTATTGTTTTTTCTTTTTTCCGATTTCAGTAATTCAAATGATTCCCGAATGGGACGTAAAAACGATGTTGCTTACTTTGCAATATTGCATGGGGATGCAAATGATACACACACAAACACTTTCATACTTACACAAAATACGTATATAATATTAGATTATAATAATAATAATAATAATGATCGTCATGCTCGAGAGCTGGATAGAAAAAAAGAAATGCGGAGAATAAAAAAAAAAATCACAAAAGACTTGTAAAATGGCGAACGTCGTAAAAAAAAAATCATACAAAAACCGAAGAAAAAGACGAAACAACTGAAAACAAATAAACAAATTTGAAAGAAAAAAAGTTGGAAAACAAAAAAAAAAAACAAAAAACAAAAAAAAAACTAAATAATAACAGCAGCATCGAGATTGTTGTGTATATTAATGTGTGGCTGTGAACACATTTCATTTTAGATTTACATGCATACTCTACTACTGTACGGTGTATACCATGATACTGAACCTATAAGTTACATTATACGTATAACATACATACTTATATTATTATGATAATATTGTTGTAAGTTTGAACAGATGAAAAGTGATTTGATGAAGCGAAGCGAAATTTATCTAACAATAAAAGTAAGAAAGAGAGAAATAAATAAAAATAAATAAACATGATGAAAAAATTATATTGCTGAATAAATGAAATTTCCAAACGAAACAAAAAAAAAAAAAACGAGAGAGAGGGGGGGGGGGAAGACGATGACGATAACGATACGCATGCAGTATACATGTACCATACATATATACTATACGTATACGGGTATGTATAGATATAGATACGCTAATACGGTTGTGCAACCTTTAAACACATTCTCGACGGTTTATAAAACACGGAACCGACGCTGCAACACAACTCTTCCAGATGTTTGCGTATATATGGTGCGTGCACGTACATAGAGGCGATGACGCACACCGGCAGGCAGCCTGAACTTCGTTCCGTTGCCCCGTTCAAACGAATCAACCATTCGTATTCTTGATTATTGTTATAATTATCACCGTCATGTTTTACCTACGTATGTATCTACTGACTTACTTAGTTACTTACTTGCTGTGTGTGCGGGAGAAAGAGAGAGACTATAGCATGAAACCTGCATTTTACGGCACTGCGCTATTGAATACCGTACGTAGGCATGTATAATAAAGAGATACGAAGGGAATCTTTCAATCTCTCGACTGAATTTTTTTTTCTTATCTTTTCACAAATAATTTATGCAAAAACGGATACGAACACACGGGATGACTGGAAAAAAAAAATGCTGTTCCATTATTGCGATTGTGAGAAAAATTTGAACAGATACTACGAAAAAGTCGCGCGGAGACGGAAAGGTTTGTAAAGTCTCTTTGTTTTCTTTTTTTAATTTTTTATTTTTTTTATTTCTCCTTCAATCCGCCTTTACACACAACAATCTTTACCGCTGTTCCGTTGCTGTTGCGTAACTTTCTTTTAATTCATATCAGAACATACCGTAATTACGTTCAATTCACACACACACGTGCGCGCGCGCTCGATGTATCGTAAAAACTTGCAACACATGCAAATCTGGGAACACAGAGGCATGATTTCGTTATACGGAGCAGCAGCGATACACGTACGTCGTACTCCGCAGCGAAGCTGTGTCTCCGTACTTACGATTAGAGCTGTTTAGTCGGGATTTGCTGCAGCCGGGGATCTCGGCTCCTCGATATCGAGACTTACTCTGTGACCCCGTTCGTTAGTTGGTTCTATTCGGTTCGGTTAGGTTCTCGATTCGTTCGCTCGACAAAAACGACGACGACGACGCTCTTCCCTTCGGCCATGCACGAGCGAAAGTGAGACCTAGTAAAAATACTGGAAACTGGTTTCACAGGTATTATAACTAAGCCGATTCCCTCGATCGCCACATCCGTGTGTTTATATAAAGCTCGTTTATTCAGATTCAGCGCGGTACGTATGATTACACATACGTACATACGGACAGACATACGAACGTACGTGTGTGTGTGTATATATATACGTATAAAATGCGAGGTGGATACGCGATAGGCATTTTCATCCCCCAACTTACATGAAATTCGAAAAATTAGTGATTTTTTTTTTTTGTTTTTATTTCTTCCTCTTCTACGAATCAACTTTCCCGATTCACTTTAACGCGATATCGACTGGCGGATCGAATTTTGAATCGTGTCAAAAAAACAGACGCGTTTCGAAGCCTTTCTTCCCTTGTTCTCCTTCTCCACCCTCTATCGCCCCGCGATTGCGACGCTCCGGTTTTCAGGCTGCTTGTTCTTTTGAGACTTGTTTGCGGATTTGAAAATAATACGAAGAATGTTGTAAACTGAAATAGTAATGAACACGGTTTAATCAATGATATATGTATTAAGTGATAGTTCGTATCCATCCTGTTTATATTTATCCGTCTTTAATTAGGTGATACTACATATATATATACATATATACGACTTCGGACGAGAAAATTACTTTAAAGTGATTAATTGTAAAATTATTATTAGTGTATACACATAGATGAACGTGTACGTATTCACGCGTTCCATGTGTAGCGGAGAAAAAAAGAAAAGCAAAAATAAAAAGTCAGCATGAACTTATCTAAACATCTATCTAATATTTTTCGTTGGATTTTCTCTCTTCGTTTTATTCTATTTAAACTACATCGCGTCCAATTATCCTTACTATTATTATCCTCGTAAATTTTTGCTGTTTTTAAAAACAAATTTTTATTGTAAACTATAAGTACTGACAGCCAAAAGAATCAAAAATTGAAAACGATACTAACAGAACTGTTGAAGTCGTTTTTTCCCTTTATCAAATTTACTTTGTTCATTTTTTTACACATAGCATCACTCTTAGACTGTATCAAGTAATTACGTGAATTTCTGTGTAACACACACAATCCTCGGTGTAATAAATAACTGCGCTACGTATGCACGCGCAGTATTGAAATGTCGATGGAAAAAAAAAAAAAAGAAAAAGAAAAAGGAACGAAAAGCTAACGAAGATTTTTTTTGCCAAGCACGCGTTTCCGCAAATGCCTAAACACATACATATATCACGCGTGCGTGTGCGTTCTGTGTAAATATAAATTATAACCATCGTCGTTATATGTGTATGTACATATATGTTATATTACAAAGACGCAACGCGCTCTAGCGCTTTATTATATGGTCTCAGGAATAATGACATGACTATTATTACCTTCCCGTATTACATATTATACACATATATGTATATGGATATATTATATTTTTATTCTCATATATTATACACGTATATATAAAGATACATAAATCGCGTGTAATTCGTTACATAATAGTGGTCATAATAATAATAATAATGATAATAACGTTAGCACAGTAATAATATTAAACTATTCTCGACACTGCAGCACGCAAAATGCGGAGGAGGTATAATATAAATATACCCTATTAGAAACGACCATGTTGGATGATTTTCTTTCTTTTGTGTACGCTTCACTTCGTTTCTTTTTTTATTTTTTTTTTTTTTTTTATTTTCACCGCAGCGCCGATCCGACGTGCATATTATATAAAATATAAATTATTCAACTGGGCAGAACATTAAAAAAGATCTGTAAAAGTAATTGTGGTTCTCGCGTTAGGTACTTTTATAATTGCAAATTGCAACAGCACAACGTATTATAATTTTGTCCTTTTACAAGGTGCAGGTACGTACTTAAAACGATCGACGCTGGTTTTATTTTTCTTCCCTCGTTACGCCTGTTTTCTTTTTTTTTTTTTTTCCTTTAATTATTATTTTTAATCTCATTTTCTTTCCCTTTTTGTTTTTCATGTACATATTCTCGCCGCTGGATTACTTGCCTCGATACCCTTCTATACTTTTAATCGACTAGCTTTTAATCCGTCGTACGTGTGTATGTATCTACGTACACCTGCAACATGCACAGGTATACCTATATACCCATAAATAATTACATTCAACTTGATAACTGAAATAAAGTGAAATATTGCGAAAATGCGATGTCGGCCGGTAAGTCGCGTCTTTGCATTCTGTGCCGTGCAGTATAACTACAGCGTCCGATTTAACATTGTACTTTGTTACGGTTAAGATTAATTATAGTAACGTTTAATGATAAATAATAAATGATGAATGATTATTATGATAGCATTAATAATAATATTTTACTACAGGAAAAGCTACGCTAATGATTATCATATATATTATATGTGTTATAATGCCTAATGATTATATAATATAATATATAATACATGGTAATTGATAGTACAGCCGAAGAAAATATAGAAAAACGACTCGTGTCTAGTTTTACTGGTCAAAATCGTGTACACCCCCCCCCCCCCCCCCCCCTCTTTCTCCCTCCCACCGTTTTGACTCTAACGCTCTAATCACTATATTTCCACATGTACGTATGTATTACATACCTATATCGATGTACGTAGTGATTATGAAAATTACAGTCGGTAAATAATTATTGTACCCACATGTGTGCGAAATAACGACCGTGCGGCTCACGATTCATTGACTGTGCGATAATTATGAGAGAATGAGAATAAAAAAAAAAAAAAAAAAAAAACGAAAAAAAAAACAGAAACGAGGAAGAAAAAAGAAACTTCAATACATAATTTGACAGAGGTACGCGGTCCAACTTATCAATGACTGCGATTTATGTAACTATCTGTCAGCTGGCAAAGACATCGGATATAATGCGCGATTTTTAATTTACGCGCTCTCAAAAATACGCGAGAGACGTCGTATGCAAAATATACGGAGAACAAACGCAAATAATCCATCATTATAAGGCATGTATTATGTTCGCGATTAAAGAGACTATGGTTGCTTATTATTTTATCGCCTGTTATACTATCATATTAATGTTTCAGTATCATACGTTATACAAATACAGATATACGACGTACATATTTTCATATTTGTGCAATGAATACTTTTCTTTGTATATTTCTTCTCGCCTTTAATCAATTTCTCGACGATATCATTGTTACGCAATGTTATGATATTGTACACGTAACACTTGTTTTTAGCTGTAAAAGTTCACTGGCACGTATAATTGTAAAACTATGCGATATGGATATTTAAATGCGTCTCGTCGTAAATCCGCCTGCGGGTTCGCAGCGATTCGGATTATTCGTTTCAAATAAAAACTAAATCTAATGTTACTACGACAAATTCGAATAATATACAGACGTACATTAATACAACTACAGTCACGGATGTATAATATTTACACGGCTCGTACGATGGCTGCACGCGTGCGTGCGACGTCAACTATAACGTTTTTTTCTCTCAAATTTATAATAGTATTTTTTTTTTTTCGTACTTTTTTTTATTGTTTATTAATCAATCGACGTAACGCTTGGCGCAGCCGTATAAATTGTCACAAGTGAACACACCGGCTGAATGGACTGTTTTTCTCGCATTACGTAAATTTTCCGCATCAGTTTATGCCGCAGTATAATCATATTATCTGTTATACACTCATGACATAACAATGACCGAAGTCGATGACGCGAAAACGGAGTCGAAAAAATCCTGCAGACTCAAATTGTAAAATTTGTCGATTCCTTATCTTGCGCGTCTCGTCTACGTAAATAATTAAATATGTAAACTTGGTAATAATCATTTTATAGTAATATAGACCCGCAGTTGCGTAACCAAGGAAATTTGTACAATTAGGTGCAGTCTCTTTATCGTCGATTTATTGCACAATTACACGCCGATAATTCAATCGTAATAGCGATGATAGCGGTATTATTAATAACAATGTTGACATATATAGCTGATCAATAAAATTTAACGTTACTCGTAATAATGTAACAACGTTAAGAATAATTCATTACTCTTGCACGATAATAACAACACGTAATATACATGTAGTAATAACGATTTAACAATATTGAACAAACGAAAGTAGAAGCAGACGTAGCTGCGTCGTCTGTATCTTGAACAAAGTAAAAAAGTATAATGCGAATCTGAATAATTAATTAACCGGGTGCCGGATCAAGACGAATGTTAATTTTTTTAACCGTTTCTTCAATTTGTATTCAATTTCTCTTTGATTTATCGAGGCATAAAACGAACAAATAAACACTGTACAGAAATAAAAATTTATAGCGTTTAATTGTATTTATAAATTACCTTTAAACACTGTCCGACTTCCCGGTGGAAATAAATATCCTTAATCGTTTCGCTTTTCAACCTTTCCCGTTGAAAATAATTCATCAAGATTTTATATGTTGCAAACGTGTAACGCAAGCGTCGTGCGTACAGTGTACGAGAGTTTTTTTTTATCTACTTGTTATTCGGTATTTAATTTATTTGTTCTCGTCGCGAAGAACGTGAAAAAAACACAGCGTTGATCGCTGATTATTGATATAGACGTTCGAGCTGCAAGCTGTTTACACAAGCGTAGCTATACACTTGTATAAAAGATACCTGTAATGCACACGAGCTGGGCAACTCAGGTTTTTCATATCGCGTACCGTTACTTTGAATAATATAAACGGACTCCTGCACGAGGCGACAGGTATGTACGTACCTGCAGATTGTTCAGATATGACACCTTTATGCGCTACGAATTATTCATGAATTACGATCGAATAACCTTTCTTCTTAGCTAATGGAAATTAGCCGTTGCATATGATATTTTAATTTCTCGCGGCTAATTGCTTTTCGCAATGCAACTCAAGCACGCAGCGAACCGACGCGCTTTTTTCCTCCGATTATCGGTGTCCTTACACAAATATGTATGTTTATAAATATTAGGGTGGTCGTTAATAGGTTTGTTTTTGTATTTTTCAGGTTGAACGCTTTCAGGTTGATAAAAAAGAAATTCACTGAAAATTTTAACTCTCTGTATCAACTCTTGAGATACTCCGCCTTGTGATTGAAGTATCTCTTTTCAGGGAATTTTTTTTTTATCAACTGGAAAGCGTCAAACCCCCCAGCGAACATGAAATTTGAAAAACAACCCTATTAAGGACCACCCTAATAAATATATATGTATATATATATATACAGGATCATTTGTCGCTTGCAGCTTTTAGAGTCCTTGCTCGTGGTCAGGGATCGTTGTTATGTTTTATGCAAATACCGTTATGGCACAAATACGTAACACGAGCGTCCAGCAGTCAATATGGTTACAAGTACAAGTGTTCGTAGGTAAATACAAACTCGCAACGTTCTTTGGCACGGATTTAAATAAAACGATTTCAAAAGAACAATCGGTGGAATATAATAGAAGCAGAGAGAGAGAGAGAGAGAGAGAGAGAGAGGCAAATAAAAAATGAAACATAGAGAACCCGAGCGAATCGCAGAGCCATTGCTGCAGCGACGAAGTTGCGCGATAGATTTCTTAGAAGTTGTGTTACAGCTCAACAGCTACGGGCGAAAGTTTAACTAGCGCTATAGTTATAACGCGAGCTCCTATTCTTTGTTCTCCGATCTTAGGAATTACTTACTCTCCGTACCGTGCACATGTGTTGCGATATCGTGCCTTACATCCAGATGCATGTGCTTAAAGGTGTTACTCGAGATCGGCCAAGCGTCTTCCCCATTTCGTCTTTTTTCACGCTTTCGCTCTTGCTCGCACTTTAGACCTACAATTATACGTAGTTAACGAGGTACACGCCATGCCTGAATAAGAAAAACCCAAGAGGCTACCGATTGTCAGTTAATTCCCACGAGCCGGTACTCGATCCTCGTACACTCGTACTTGTACACCTGAATCCATCCGCATGTACACGTGTTTAAAAATAGAATGGAACTGAATATAATACGCGATACTTAGCCGAGAGTTTATTTGCCACAGGGTGTAAGATTGACGGAGTTACTTTCACGGAATACGCAACAAAGTCTTGAAATTTTACCGACTTTCGACACTGTACCGTAATCTCTTTTCCTTCTTTGTTGCGGATCTCCGTTAGGGGTTGTAAACTTTTAAGGGAAAACATTTTTCCAAGTCTTTAACGATCCACGTTGATCCACGTTGATCCACGTCGCAGTACGCGATGTAACGCAGGACGCACGATCGGCCCGCAGGTATTCATACGTTCGTTACACACGTACGTGTAACTTTTACTCCTATTAGGTAAGATTGAGATTATAAGTTGACGCGAGGCGCGAGGACGGCGCGGCATCTCGCGCGAAGAGATTCACATTCACTGGAATATAATCGCCTTATACTCCAGCAGTGAAAAGTCCTCAAGCCTTACGTCGAGTAGATCGATTCTCTTGCGTTTCGCTGCACGGACTGAATGGACGCGACGATCTTTGGCGGTAAACCCGAGCCGCGCTTCTTCTTCTTCTTCTTCTTCTTCTTCTTCTCGTTGTGCGTTTCTGCGATAGGGAAAACGATTATGGTGCAGTGATCCAGGATGTAGGCCTACGATGCCTACCCACTTGTTACAAGCCTTATAACGCGATAGCAAAGACACCGATGGCCAGACTCGGCGCAAACTGCACGTTGTAAATTGATTCTTATGGGTTCGAAGCCCGGTGCACGCATGGAAATTACCTCGCATTCGCCGATCGCTTATACGTGTGTGCATGAGATGCAGCGCCACGTCTGAAAATTGTGACGATACGAAAGTATGATTATATACCACATTTTTCTACACCGAAGAACGGAACGTACTGGTGATAATTGTAGAGATTTGGATGTTTTTGATCAGTTATGCGAGAAGTGAAAACGGATATTGGAAAATGTAAGAGTATCGAGAGAGAAATAGAGAGAGAGAGAGAGAGAGATTCAGACACGCGGGAATTAGAAGGGTGAATTACGGACGACGATATTAGCTCGTACCGCTTATCTCGCAGTTCGTTGCGTAGTCGGAAACGCCTCCAGTTCTCCACTGGCCCGTATCCGAAACGAATGACTTATACCACCAGGTACCCCGCAGCGCCGCGCGGTTATTGCAAATTCTTGCAAATAAAATTTCTAACGATCTGAAATTTAAGAGCCTCTATCTTTTCGCCCGATTAACGATCGTCCGTAAGAATCAATTGGCACAGTGCGCGCGAGTTTCGTTTTCGCGCGGCTGATGAAAATAGTCACCGATCGGTGTTTTATGCAATCCGATCGGCGCGGATAACATCGCGCACATCATCCAGATGCCAGACCGCAATCGCCGAAAAATCGGCTCGTTAAGAGAGACTAAGGGGCGTTCGTTTGCATCTAAATAGTCCCATCTACCATGCCATAAAAATGTGAACCGCCTAGTTTATACCTCATCTACGTATACCAGCGTTACACAGCACCTGTTTTTCAGGATCGAGCTCCGCAGAGGCGGATGTTGCCGATGGACATCGGCTACAGAAGGGGAGAGTCGAGAGGGGAAATAATTCTCAACGATTATGCCGGAGAGTTGTTTTCGATGCGACGCTGTCGTCCTCGGATGTACAATTCGCAAGGTTCTGGACGAGAATTCCTCGATGACGGTGGTGGTGGCCGTAAGAGTTGCACCTTCCCTTGCCGGTTAACCGCCGGCATGGTCAGGATACCTGGTACAGGTATAGGAGCAGGCTAAACTTATCAGAACTGGTTTCACCAGTTATACGTATGTACGCCGGTAACCGACGATCACCCCCGCAAATATCTATTCCTGCATGCACGGTCCACATAAGCCGCGAAACCAGTCCGAGGGCCGGGGAAGAAAGAGGGAAAGAGGGAAAGAGAGAGAGAGAGAGAGAGAGAGAGAGAGAGAGAGAGAGGAAGACGCTGGAAGGACGATAAGAGATTAACCTCGGCTCTTCGAGCGCTTTGCATCTTCGGAATATCTACCTTCTGCAGGTTGTCAGGTACGTAGTGAGATTAAGGGGGGAGTATACGGCTTGGATAGATTTTTTTTTTATTTCTTAAAGGAAACGAAAACACTTGAGGCAATCTGAATTTCAGGGCCTTATTCTTTGCAGTTTTGAGAAGATTTTTGAATTTTTCTTATCCAAATTAATAACAAAACGGCGGCATGGCGCGTATAAGTAGGGTACTGACGTTACTGGCGAAATTTTAACAGATAGAAAAAACTATTTTAGTAAAAACACCTTTACGGATTCGAGATCGTAGCTCAGATGTTGGAATAAAAAGAAAAAAAATTGTTGAGATCAAAACTACGGTATCTCGAGTTTTAAATATTTTGTCAAAATTTCAAATCAGTCGGATCAAAATTGACCGAAGACTCTGCGCTACCGGATTGAAAACGTGGTCGTTCGCTACTTATACGCGCCATGCCGCCGTTTTGTTATCAATTTAAATGAAAAAATTCTAAAATGCTTTTGAAACTGTAAATAATAAAGCCCCAAGACTCAAATAGCTCCGAGTGTTTTCATCTTAAAAACAAACTCCTAAAAATAGGTATGACTTTAGACCGTTCAAGCTTAATTGTTCACATACTGAGATGGACTTTTCTGCTCCCGGCGAGAAGAAACGTTAATTGAAACACCTGCCCGCGTTGTTTTCGACCATCGCACGCATCATCCGCCAGGTAAGAGCGACTCCCCATTATCTAGAAGTTGACTCGACACTCCTCGAGGAGCTCGGTGCACTTGATCGCTGTCACTGCCTCGTTTAGCCGGTATTTAACTCCCTGAACAAGGTATCACCGCGGATTGAGCAATTGAATAGCAATTGGACGATGAGCGAGTTTCAAGCATTCCTCAAATGCCGCATTTATTCGACGAGCGTGTTGAATGAACGCGCGGTGTTGCGCTTACAATTAGTGCAGGGAATGCTATAAATTCCTCTTCTCCTCAACCTCTTCGTTCCAGTCCTGGGGTCAAAGTCAGCCGAGTCAAAATTTTCCCACAACAAACCGAAGCTGCGTCACAGCCGATAAGCGACAAACGTGCCGCGGTTAGAGTGTTAAGTCTATAGATCTATAACGGTCCGTATTTACAACCTTGCGCGACAACGGGGGGATAGATAATACATGTATTTATTGATTGCGAAGCGGAATGTCGTTATTGGTGAAGGGTGGTGCAGGACCGTTTCAAAGCTGGTTATCACCTGGTTACAGGTGTAACCGCGGCCGTCGTGATCTGCAAATTACGCTACGTTACAAATTGAACAAAGTCAAGTAGTTAATCTGTTCAAAATTTTCTGTTTATTCATTTACACTCAGCGATAATAAGAATGTATATTATGTATATGTATTTTTTTTTTAATAACATTTACTACTTATTAGGTACGCTTACCGATAATTGCATATCACGCTCGACGATCGCTAGTCGATCCGTCAAAAATAACTTATGATTCGGATTGCAAGGAAATTCGCGGGCGATTCGATACCGGCGAACGGAGAATAACTTTTCACGGGGCCCAAGCCGAGAATATGGAATATCGCGTATCGGCGTGTATCCAGCATATATCGGGAGACGCGAGGTTGGGCCGCCTCGAGCCATGTAACAACCTACATTTCATTTAGCGAGCGCCCGACTCGGTGCACGCGGGGCGGCCTTGCTGCGGCCTGAATACCTCGAGAGCTAGTCCGCATCGCCGTCGACCCTTTCTACTGCGGCCGCTCTGTGATTTCAGTACTTAAGCCCGATTCACCGCAACGCGAAATTCCGCGCACCGCGCGTCTCCCTCCCCCCCCTCGCCGCGACTTCGCACTCACGCCGATGAAGAAATTACCGTAATTTACGACTCTATCAATCACGACTTCCTCTTCTCGCGTCATTCTTCGTATCGGTGCGTTTAACGCTCTTTCGGCGGTGAACCGCCACGCGTTGTGCAGCCGCGAAACGTGCGCGAATCGATGTTCCTTGAACACCGAGTCGCGGAATAACGCGGTGTTAATTTGCGTCTCGACTCCTTGAATCGCGTGATAACGATTTTCTTCGATTTCCGTACTACCAAACCTGCGTACACGCGTGTATGTAACAAGTTGCCGACAATCATTGACCCGACGTCGGATCTCGGGAGATGATTATACGAGGCGAACGATTCGCTAATCGTTTTTCCCAACTTGTCAAAATGGACTCGGATTATATAAGGTCCCTAGAATTACAACACCGGCGATTTCGTGTTTTTTTAACCGAGATAACGATCGTCGGTTGGACATTGCGCGATAATCTGCATCGTAGGTACACGACCGACCTATAATGCCTGCCTAATATATGCATGCACGTGAAATGGGAATTGAAATGTGACTTGCACGCGCGTAACCTGATGCAACGAATCGCTCCCAGGTCGACGCGGGTTTGTTTCAGCCGTTTCAGGGCCTCGATAGAAAACTCATTTGTATCGTTGTCTCGCGCTCCGATCGCCGATGTAAAACACGCGTATATATTATTGCGTTTTTCCTAGCACCGCGTCCTCGTCAATTGCGTCTGTAAGATACGCGCCTAGACCCTCGCTTGAATAGCCTCAACTATCGCACACGTGCCGAGGGTTTCAGCGTAGTAGTTATACGTTACACGGGATGGGTGTGTATGCAGGGCGAGGGCGAACGCGTTTGTAACAACTTTGGAAAGCTGAGAAGATGCTTGTAATTACGGGGCTCGCGACGAGCCGTAGCTCGTAAATTTCAACATAATTATAACCGATTTTCAGTTATACCGGCTGATTACCAATTACGCTCCGACCGACCGACCAACCCCCGAGCCCTGCTCCTCCCTCCCTTCCATCTCGGCCTTCGTTCCCCCGCCATTTCCACGTAGGTGTTATTCTTCACCCTGTATAAAAGCCTACAACGCAACCCTTATCCTCATCCTTACGTTTCGATTGAACATCTCGAGATGCGGCTGCGGACGTACAATGATTAACGACTAATCCGTACCCTTCCTTGTACGTATCCTGTATCGTACGGTATGGCGGGTGTTGGTAGTCATTGTTATTATTAATAAAATTATTATTATTATTATTATTGTTTTCGTTGTTGTTGTTGTTGTTGTTTTTATTACGCGTACAAATGACTCTCTGGCAAGTGAATGAAAGTGAAATTCGTTCCGAAAGTGGAGCCCGGGAAAGGTGAACGTATCGTATACCCGTGTTACGTATAGTATCATACAGCCGTGAGATGCGTATCTCGCGTGACATAATTGGCTCGTCGAAAATTGACCGCGAGCACGTCATAGAAAACGAAATCTTTTAAGAAAAATCGGTCATTCGTTATTACACCGAGTCAGGCGGCGATCGCTGATCGTAGGAGGACTCGCGGTGAAATCTCGTGCGGGGGAAATAAATCGACGATGCGAACTCGCCTCCCGCGTTTACGGTAACGCCATCGGTGCTCGATAAGCGTGCGGTAAAGTCTGCGGGAGGAGACGCCGCGGTGTTTACGCGTGCCCGCGAGAAGCTTCCGTGGTTGTGTTGGTCGTTGGTTCTTGCTTCGCGGAGAGGGCGACGACCCTGAATTCCGCGTCTCGATCACCGCCGTCGGGGACCATCTCGTCGATCGCCTTGCGATGTCCCGATACCGCGTGCTGGAAGTTCTCCACCTCGAGTGCCGACCAATGTATCCCTGATTGTCTGTAGCAGGCTGCGGTAACCGGTAATAAATTGTCATCTATCCGGTTACGAAAACGAGCCTTATAGCCTGTACCTAAACGTACGCAGGTTGAACCGTAGGTAGACGGCTTAAGGTCTGCGGCGATAATTATTCCGCCACACAGGCACAGGCCGCAGTGTAATCGTTTGTACAAGATAAGCAACACCTTATTTATGTTAAACAACTAGATTTTACTCGCGCGCGTGTTGCGGTTCGTGTGTGTGTGTGTGTGATTTTTTCTTTCTTTTTTTTTTCCTTTTTTTCTCCTTCCTTCCTTTATTTCTTTTCTACTTTCGTTGACTCACATTTGTTTCTCTATTTTTAGAAAATTCCATACCCACACAACGTATTAGACTGAAACTCGCAGCATGGTTGACCAGATCGTGCTGCAATAACTATTGTAAAGGTGTATATAACGCGGTTGGTTGGCCGTTGTAACGACTAGTTGACTAACGCACGTTGAGCAAATCCGCTCTGCTCAGTCATTTTGACCATATTACCGATTCACACCGCCCGAATCCGTCGGTCGTGGAATTCTCTTCTCATGCTTGGATCATATCCCGCGTTCCTCCCTTGGTGAAAATTTTTACTGCTCCGAATATTTTCAGAAATTGGAACATTTCGCATTAGTTCATCAAAAATTATAAATGTGCATAATTGTAGTAGCTTGTAGATTTTTTACTAACAAATAAAAAAAAAAAAAAAATACAAGTTCTTATGAGAAACTCTGCATATTTACAATTTTCGTACGAAAACAATTTTCTGTTTTTACGAGATACGAGATTGTACGAAATGACCAAGTTTCGTTAAAAAATTTGTAGAAAATCGTCGAAATCATTTTCACCAAGGTCTTTGTACATGTGCAGATTACACACGGGCATGCATCGATCGGCGTACCTGATGTACACATGCGGATATCCACGTACGAGTATACAGAGATATGTATAAGACGAAGTATTTGCCGTAGAGATATTTCGCAACAATGTGCGGCCGCCGCCGCCGCCGCCGCCACCTGCACCCATTTCGACACTATACGTCGCAATTCGCTCTTGCCCGCATAAGTGTATAAAGAAGTGTGTGTGTGTGTAGACCGCCTCCGGAGTCGGTGTGTATCGGGCAACGCTTGTCTTACTTTCGCCAATTAAATTTGTGCAGTTGTTTTAACGGTAAGAAAAGAGAAGGAACGCATGCCTGTGTATTATAGTATATAACACATATCTCGAATTCTCAATCAGCATCGATGCGTGCGCAATTGCAAACGCAAGCGCGAATACGAACGGATATTATGTATATCATGCAGCACACATGTGTATGCATGTAATAAATACATGTAGGGCGTAATGTAAAATTTCTGAATTGCTGCATTTCAGCCGAGCGCTTCGTTGTATTATTTATGATGACGACGCAACGCTGGAGGGCGCATCCTTGATTTTTATCTGTGGATATGATACAACATATAACTTATATCGCGCAGGGATGGATTGAGACTAATCGCCGCCCTAGGCTTGCGAGCAAAAGCCGACCGTTTAACGCGGATGTAGTTAGGTGAAACTCTCATTTTTCAAAAAATTCTGTTAAATGCATTTCCAATCGTGCGCACGTGTGTACTTCCGTTCTCTCACTCCATTTTCAGAATTTGATGTTTGTGCCCAGGTGCCGTTCAAGTATTAGTTAAACACGGGTAGGCCATTCGAAGAAACATTATCAAATGTCACCCTACAGTATTAGACATTCCAGGCAAGCGTTAGCTGACATGGGAGATTCAAAGTGCGTGCTCAAAGCCAGCCAACACACGGCGTGTTTGAGAATAATAAAAATTTGTTTTAAAACGAGGTGTTAATAATGCATTAATTGCTCAGTAATAGTATCTTAGCAAGTATAAGGTTCACTGCATGCATTTAAGAAGATACACAATATATGATGTATTCAATACTCGATGAATAATGAATTCACGTTTTACCAAACATGTCAGAGTGTATTGACAATTAATAATAATTAACATCCAATAAAGTAGGGACGAATTGATCAAGATGTGACTATAAATGGCACTTGAGCCATTTCCAGGTAATAAATCGATCAGCTAATGAACTTTTGAAGAAGCGTTATGTAACGTTAAAAAACAGTAGTGGGCAAAACAAGCAAACGTTACCAATCGTTGTCGCTCGGGGTGGGATGCAAAAGTTTGCAAGAAATTAGCTAATACCCACTTGAATAGCCCCCTAATTACGAGGTGACAGAGGAGAGACGAGACGAACAAACGCGGCATTTATTCTTCGCGTCTCGGACCTCGAAGGAAACTGGGACAGCGATCGTTCTATCGATATTCGGCTTCTTGGTAGCCTTGGCGAGAGACATTTGAAGTTTGTTTTCATTCCTCCTTGTTACGGTTTATTCTCTTTTTCTTTCACAATTTGTACGCAGCGACTTATCCGCACTCTACGTGTTCGATAGGCCGACAGGGTGACGGAATAAAAATGCCGACGATGACCGTGGTCCGCGTCAAGTACGTTCTCGGTACGTGAGAATCCATATTTTAATTCATGTCATTCCTTTTCCTTTTCAAACTTGCAGGGAAGAACGGGAACGACGATCCGCAGGAGCTCCAAGCTGATTCTTCGAACGGTACCAGAGAAGTATTGGTGAACATCGACTGTCCGATCGGACTAATTATGGACTATGTACGAAAAACAGCTCGCCTCGAAGAAGGTGTGCGAAGCGTCCTTTGGCGAAGCCAATCGCAGCTGCCTAATTTCCTGCCTTTTTTCTTACTCCAAGTAATATATTGTGATAATAAAACAGGGGAAATCGATCTCTGCGAAGAAGATACGCGTCAAATGAAGAACGTCACTAATTATCCTTGCTGGGCTAGAGGGACGGATATTTTGGTACCCGGGACTGTGTACTTCATCGTCAAGGTCGAAAGTACGTACGTTTACCTAAATAACCGGTTATACCGATCCTTTGCATAGCGTATGCGATTAATTCTGTATACCTATATGATTACAAATTTCGACATAGTTTCATGGCTTTTTTTTTCTTTCCAATCGTGTTTCTTGCTTCAAGGAGACACCGAGGGACGGATCTCACGGGTTCTTCCTGTAATCAACGCCGTTGGCAATAAGGCAAGCAAAATTGCCGCCGATATAATGTCAAAGATACAACAACCGCCTGCAGGAAAGCAACGGACGTCATCTGTCGCGGGTAAATCATCGCTGCAGGACAAGAACGCTGGTAAAAGTGTACATCCGGAAAGACGATCGAGGGTCAGCAAACCGGCTTCGAGAGACAGAGTTGCTTAATTTTTATTATTTTTCGAAGTGCGATGTCTCGAAACTTTTTTTTTTTAAATCTCGCAAAATTATTGTCAGCCAGGCGTGCAGGAGGTATGACAACTTTTTTATATTGCAAAGAAAAAAACGTCGGCTGTACAGCAAGATTAAAGAGGCGCTTTTATTCAATATACAATACAAGTATAATCGCTATAGGATTATATTAAATTATCACAACTACAAAAGATCGTCTTTAATCTCGTCGGTCTTGCTTCTATCGATGGGTCGCAAATGATAGAATTTTCCGTGCCTCCCGATACCCTCGCGAAATTTCTTAGCACCGACGGCGCCTTCTTCCAACAAAAGATGCGACGAGTGATCCTTCTCGTACTGCAACGCCTCCTCGAAGCTCCGCGAAGAGAATGAGGCGTTGTGAGCGGAGGCTCGATCGGCGAGCATCGTACGCTGGGGGAACTTGAGCAGACACTGGGCCAGGTTGAAGGCCTGTCCTAGGGCTGGGGGAAGCAAAGAAGAATGAGTGGAGAGGCACTCCCGGCTGGCCTGTCTCGTTATTCTTATTATCACAGTCAGTTTCTTTTCTCTTTCGTCTTACACGTGCCGCACGCCACGAGCCTGTTCGCCAATCCCCACGAGAAGGCTTCAGCGGCGGTGATTCCTCGGCCCGTCAGGATCATGTCCATCGCTCTCGAGTGGCCGATCAGAGCCGGTAGACGGACGGTACCACCGCCGAGGATCGGAACGCCGAATCTCCGATTGTGAAAACCGATCACTGCGGACTCCTCGACCACCCTTAAATCGCAGAGAAGAGCCAACTCGAGACCGGCTCCGATCGTGTAACCGCTGAGGGCAGCAACCATCGGTTTTTTCGTCAGAGTCATTCGGTTCGCCTGAAAATTAGACCGGTACTGAAAACGGGGGTGGAAACCTGGCATTTCCTCCTCTTCTCCTCCGATTTTTGGAGTGAGATTTAGAAAGGAGTACTGGGGTAAAAAGCAAGACGGAATTCCTGCCGTACCAGAGGCCCGAACTGTGGCAAAGTGTCTTCCGACTCTCCGTCGTATTCGGATATTTCCTTGAGGTCATAGCCGGTGCAAAAATTTCCCCCAATACCGTGGATAACGGCGACAAGAGCGGATTCGTCTTGCTCAAATTCTTCGATAGCGTCGGAAAGATTTTGGGCCGCTATTCGGTTGAGGCTGTTCTTTTTCTCCGGACAATTTATACCGATCTTTGTTATCTCGCCCATTCGCTCAACGAGTATGTCTTTATTCTCTGTAAGAAATATATTCATCCGTGATGAAAGTATGA
This sequence comes from Neodiprion fabricii, assembly GCF_021155785.1. Lineage (NCBI taxonomy): Eukaryota > Metazoa > Arthropoda > Insecta > Hymenoptera > Diprionidae > Neodiprion > Neodiprion fabricii. The sequence continues at coordinate 1,542,049 of NC_060239.1, forward strand.
CGTATGAAAATCGTTTTCCATCAAACGAAACGTGACATTGGAAATGGAATTGATTCAGGTATTTTACTCGCCTTTAGTCGGCTCGCATAATTCTACGGCCGCGGCTGGTTTTGAGGTTAGAGATTTTTTTAAATGACGCCTGATCTCCCTGCTCAGCGACGGAATCAAACGTCTCGCGGAAAACATTTTTCTCCGTGTTCTTTTCCTAACACAATTCAGCTAATCGATTAATACTTTGATCCTTTAAGGATTTAAGCACATTTAATTTTCTCCCGACGTAACGTCCACGGATCAACAACTCGCACATGCGTGTATCTGGTGGCGGTTGGTCAATGAAACAAACCAAATTGGCGTCGCCACTTGCTTGATGTTGGTATTTGATCAGGAATCTCTAACGGGATGCAGGCGATATCTCTAATCATTCTCCCAATTTTTAAAACATAGTCGAACACGCAGGGGACTGCGGCATTTCTACGCAAGTAAAATATTCGGTTACTCGTTAAGGTATGAAAGTAAAACTAAAATTACATGATGTAAATTCTTTATTTTTACTACGTCGCGAACTTCACAAATTTTTCGCATAATCTCAAACAGGATCAGGTCGTATTGGTGATTTGCGAATGAGAATGTTCTTTGTATACCTATGCCTTTTGGACCGTATTTTTTTTTTCTTTTTTTTTTGCACACCACTTTTTCCTTCTGCGAGTTCACCGTCGTCGATTTATGTTTTTGTTACGAAAGTAGTTCTTCGATTTTCACGTCTAGAATTTTGTGTTTCGTAAGGAAAAAAATAATGGCATAACATTGATCGACCTTTTGAGAAATGGGTCAAGTTAAACTTGCTCAATTGTCGTTCACAATGGTGTGCCATTCGCATATTCCCCCCCCCCCCCCCCCCCCTTCAATTAATTTGTTAATTGTTTAATCACGGATTAATAGTAACAAATTATGAAATTTGACCCTAGGTACTACTCGACTGAACCGTTAACCGTATTTTTTCCTTTAAGTATTTAACACGTGTTACTAATTTATCCTGTGGATTAAATTCTGTATAAGGTACAAGCACTACTTTGTATCCCTTAGCTTGTAGTAGTCGGATGATCAGCGAATATAAACCCACACACTCTTGGACCCCTCGGCAAAAGTCGTTGTAATAAAGGCTAATCACCGCAAGTCTAAAACAGCAATTTTCAAAATTTTCACAAATAGATTTCAAAGATATAATAAGCGAACGTCATATTCATTTGTATATAGGTACCCCATTCCTTAACAAACTTTACACACTTACCTCGTAGCATTACTGTGTTTCGCCGCTTGACCAATCGGTAGTGGATTGCATTTATCGTCCACATAGCATTCCGCATCTGCGGAATGATAAATCATAAAAAAAAGTTATGAGCTAATTATATCAACTTGTCAATGATTCGAATTAATTATAGCTCACCTATAATAAAGCCCATTCCGGTGTTCTCATTGATTTTCAGACAAGTTGATGAAGCGAATAGATTGGAAAGGGTATCGTGCACGGAGGTAACATAGAGCTGTTTCTCTTTGGGTCTATTGATGAATGTCTCATGCGAATTGAGGTCTTCGTTTAAAAATGGCCCTAAATCACATAATCAGATCTCTCGATAAACGAAATACATTTATTAAATATATTTTCAATTATTTTAGAATGATGGCCCATAGTCAACTGCAAACTTACCCGTATAATTTGGGATTAGTAATTTGGCTGCAGCATTAACGTTGAGCAGCTTCACCTTCCTTGGCATCGTCAGACATTGTAAGTCTGTGAAATTTAACCAGAATCGTGATAAGGATCAATGGTATTCACGACCCAGTTTCACTTCAATTCAGAAATATATTTTGAGATACCTGTCAATTTTTGGATAAAAACTGAGTCCAAGGTGCAAGCAACTTGGACAGGATCTGCTATTCCTAGAATTACAGTTGCCCAGACAACATCAAGCCATACTTCCGAAGCGGATACATCAGTCTCCTTTAATGGCTTTATGAATGCCTAGACCATTCAGTAATAAAAATTGAAAAAGCTTCGCAGACAAGAAAAGAGAGGAAAACCAATTTTAAGTAAGTTTGGTACCTTTTGCAATTCTGTCATGTTGAACGGTATGTGTAGAACAGTGGCTAAAGTTAACAACAGGGATGTGATATACTGTGGCTTCAGTGATCGTGGCTCTGCCAAGATCCATTCGCATAACGCATCCAACAGTTCGGTATTTTTATATCGGAGAAAGCCCAAGGATGTTACGACTGAGCCTATTACAGCGGTACCATTATTCTCAGGAATACGTATGATTAATTCTGAGCTAACTTTCTCCATCAGTACCTACACATTTTTCCCAATATTTGTACATGCCAGAAAAGTGTTGATCTTTGATATTTCGTCTTAAGTAATGATAAGCAGAAAAAAATATTTCGTTTTCATACCTCATCTGGAAAGTTCAGCACAGCCAATGAAAATAGAATGTCAGCACATTCTTTGACATTCATTTTCTCAGTGCTGCGAGAGATATGGTACGACAAAGATCTCAATATGGGTAGGGATCTTCTCCGCTTGTGAGCCAAGGTGGTAAGTACCTAAGAACAGAATGTATTAGGAAATGAAAAAAACTTTGCATGCTTACCGAATTAGGGCTGACCTGGGTCATCTGAGCGAGAGATAGGGTAGAAATGAGTTTTGCTGCCTCATCATCTCCCGCAAGGCTGAGCACAGTTTTTAAATCACCATGTTCGTGGGGTTTGGATATTGTCGATTGTTCAGCCTGTCCTGCAAGCTGTTTGCAAAGTGACAAGAACCTCGGATCTTTCTCAAAGTCTGCCGGAGTGATTGTCTTTGCATTAATCCACTCGGAGAGAATAGACATAATGTTGAGACCATCTCTTTGAGATATTTTCTCATTTCCTGCTATGCTTAATAACTTGTCGATGGTATTAGCCTCAGAAATATCTTTTCTAATGGAGGATTTTGAAGACCTATCGGCCACTGTTTTCGTGTCATTCAGTATTGCGGCAAATGCCGCTTCGACTAGTTTGTTTTCGGACTTTAGTTTCGGTTTACTCTGCTTTGTACTGGTTTGCTGTTGGACTGGTTTCTTGGGCTGCTGAATTTCAAGAGACAGTAAATGACAAGTGATCTAGAAGGATTAGGAACACTTGTGCAGTAGGCGATAATAGAAATAAATGTAATAAAATTAGGAAAAAACAGCTGAAGGCAAGTTAAGCAGGGAAGAAAAACTAAGCTACCAGTTTGTGTATTACTTTGTCAATGGATAGCAAACCTTGTCAACAATAGAAGCAATGTCAGGAACAGGGGCTGCGGAACTGCTGAGTGTTAACAACTGCTGCGAATTAATCCTCCATATCGTACGAGGGGCGAACCTAGTTACCACGTTACACATGGTTCCGCCAAATTGTAGCATTGCCATTAATCTGGAAAATGAATAATTCTTTATGTAATATGCCATAGCATATAAGCAGAAGGACTAGCCCTACTCTGTTCCCAATAACACGTGACATAACACTAAGAGTAACAGGTGATGTTATAAATGACACTCACTATATATTTACAGCTTAAATGTGTGACGATTAGTTCACAGATCATACGTATTTATAAATTATATTATTATCAATTTATGATTTCATATTGAGGTTATGCGGCTGCTGCACATTCGCTCTGCAGTCTGTATTTAAAAGGAACCGTAGATACGAAACTCTGACAGCATATCAAAGAATACATTGACGGGTTGGCGCAATGCGAACCTAGTGGAGTAACGATCAACCAACAGTCAAGTAGAGATCATGTCAGCTAGCTCACTGTACAATCATTCGCACACCCGGACCCTCTTGGTGTTTCTCAGTAGTCTACGGTAGTTCCATTGAGTTCCTTGAAGTCTGGATATCGCCCTGATTTCGGATTCTTGTGTGCCTTTACGCTCCTCTCGCTGCGGAGTTTAGTTGAATTTTTGCCCTTCTAAATGACGAGTGAATAATTGTTACAACGAGTCGCGAATAGAGCTACGCAAAGAATGCCGGCTCAAGAAATAGTAACTCCCCAACCAGCGGAAGTCGAGGATGCCGCGCCGTCCTCGCAGCCGATCGTCGGCATCATATACCCTCCCCCGGAGGTTAGGAGTATCCTTTATCGAAACTGAGTTTTCGAGCAACGTTTTTTCATTTTTTCACTCATCACCCGCTCTTCTAAATTTGCTTAAAATGTGTAAGAACTTTGTAACTGATCGTAACGCGCACCTTTCAGGTGGAGGATAGTAATCAATCGAACCGCTTTTGAAAGAGCCAGTGGATAAACGAGAGCGAATCGTAAGTCGATGTTGTAAAAATAACAAATCATCCCGGAAATATCTTTCAGGTATCAATTTCCTTACACAGCTGATCAGATATCGTTGATAAGACGGCTAGTTTTGTTGCTAGAAATGGCCCAGAGTTTGAGTCGAGGATCCGTCAAAACGAGCTTGGAAACCCAAAGTTCAACTTCCTCAACTTTGGCGATCCGTATCATGCTTATTATCAGCACAAAGTTAAGGAATTCAAGGAGGGAAAGGCACAGGAGCCTGTCATCGGTCTGGGCGTTGGTAAAGGTGTGAATCTCACAGCCCACCAGAAACAACAAGAAATTTTGAAGCAAGTCGAACAGCCGTTCGTACCCAAGGATCCGCCAGTTGATTTTGAATTCATTGCTGATCCCCCGTCTATTTCCGCTCTAGATTTGTAGGCTTACTTTTATTTTACTCTTACTGAATTTATTTTGCATTGCATCCGGTCCATTTTAAACTGTCAATTATTTTACAGAGACATTGTCAAACTGACAGCTCAGTTTGTAGCTCGTAATGGGCGTCAATTTTTGACCAATCTAATGAATCGTGAGCAGAGGAATTTTCAATTTGACTTTTTGCGTCCTCAGCACTCTCTCTTTCAATATTTCACTAAGCTGCTTGAACAGTATACAAAGGTAAGCCCGGTGCGAATACAGTAATGCATATAGAATAGAAATTGGTATTTCATTTATTTGTGCAACAGGTGCTGATTCCTCCGAAAGATTTACTTCCTCGGCTGCGAGATGAAGCCGCGAACATGGACAAGATATTAGAACAAGTGAAATATCGTGCAGAGTGGCTCAAGTATCAAGAGGCACAGAGGCGTAAAGAGGAAGAGGAATTAGAGCGAGAAAGAGTTGCTTATGCTCAAATTGATTGGCATGATTTTGTTGTCGTTGAAACGGTTGACTACCAACAGTTTGAAGTTGGGAATTTCCCCGCTCCCACAACTCCGGACGAGGTTGGAGCTCGTGTTTTGATGCAGGTGCGTGGATTTTCAGTCGTAAACTGTTCAAATGCTATTCATCTTCACACGACACGATTGAATAAGTTTTTAATTTAGTATCACCGGATTAGGACATGTTCTGAGTGAGTTTTTCTTTCAGGAACGCATTGAGGATGGAGAGGAGGTAGAAATGCAGATTGAAAGTGACGGGGATGAAGAGCTCCACTCTCGCGAGGGTGAGAAAGACAGAGCAAAAGATAACAACCAGGTGAATGTCAAGAAATACTGTGAATTAAAAAGTTCTGTCCATGCATGAGAATTTTATGTGAATTTCGCAATTATATTTGTGCTTATCATTATATTATTAGGAGATAATCGCTAATTTCGCATGTCAGCAGTATCAGACATTGTAACACCAGTTTTTCCAGGTCCAAGATATGGAGGAAGATTCCAGTGATGACGACGACGTTTCGCCTCCTGGAGATTCAAACAGAGGCAAAGACCAGAGACACCGCGATACCATGCAACCACCGCCGCTACCTCCAACCCCGGGCAATGTTGTCGTCAAGAAGGGGTACGATCCGAAACAACATGGTAAGCTGATGAAGTGTCTCGAGTTTAGGTTATTCGTCGACAACATCGTACACCACCATCTAATCCAACGAATTAATATCTAGCTTCCGTGAAGAATACTCGCCCCACTGCGCCAGATGAGTATTTGATATCTCCTATAACTGGGGAGAGAATCCCAGCAAGCAAAGTGCAAGAACACATGCGAATTGGTCTGCTGGATCCTCGCTGGGTGGAGCAGCGTGATAAGCACCTGGACAAACTGGCCCAAGAGACCGTATTCGCTCCTGGTACGGCGATAGAAGCAAGTTTGAAGCAGCTGGCCGAGCGGCGTACGGATATTTTCGGTGTGGGAGATGAGGAGACAGCTATTGGTAAGAAGATCGGTGAAGAGGACAAGAAGAAAGACGACAAGGTTACGTGGGACGGTCACACGTCGAGCGTTGAGGCCGCTACGCGCGCCGCTCGCGCTAATATTACACTTGAAGAGCAAATACATCAAATCCATAAGGTTAAAGGCCTTCTGCCCGATGAGGAAAAGGAGAAAATCGGGCCTAAACCCGCCACTCGAGCTGCTGAACTTTCCCACATGGCGGCTGCGGCTTCTAAGCCTCAGGCGACCCTGAAAGCTCCTCCAAAGCCACCCGCGCCCAAACCCGTACCGGTTCCTGCTCAACCACCACCCCCTTCGATTGGAATGTCGACGATGGGTATTCCGCAACCCATAATGCCTCAACCACCTATGATGATGATGGCACCCATGCCGCCGATTCGGCCGCCCCCCTTAATGAGTAAGTTTCACTTCGTCTTTCTGCAATAATAAAATTTTTTCATCACGTACAGCTTCATTGTGTTTTCTAATATTGCAGCACCAGCGATGTCGCCGTTCATGCCAACGCCACCCCCGATGCAGCCGCCGTTACCAAGTGGGGTAAGATTTACTCTAATTTACTAAAATTTCACGCACAGCAGCTGTAAAATCGTTATTCTTTTTGTGATATTCCCGACTTTGTTTCGTTACGTATCTACTTGTCCGTTCAAAAAATTGTAGATTGGTATAAAGCATCCTGGCGAGCCAATGGAAGAAGAACCGCAAGCAAAGAAATTGCGTACCGAAGATTCCTTGATACCGGAGCAACAGTTCTTGGCTAGAAATAAGGTAAGTGTTATTAATTGTTTTGCTTTCTCGTTTCGCAGGATTATTCAAGCAACAATCCCACGTTCAAGCTATAATTTTTAACAATGTAATCCGCTCTTCAGGGTCCGGTGCAAGTCAATATCGCCGTTCCTATGATGACCGAGAAAGCTGAGTGGAAGTTGAACGGACAAACTCTGAACATCACGCTGCAATTGAGCGATACCATTGCTACAATGAAGGCAAGCATTCACGAACAGACTGGAATGCCGCCTGGGAAACAAAAGCTTCAATACGAGGTGATTATTGCGATTTATCATACATATACCGGAAACCACTTGTCCTTATTCATTTGTGCGCATTTTGAAATCGTGCTTTAACATTCTTTTTCCAGGGAATGTTCTTCAAGGACAACAACACTCTCGGTTACTATAATTTAGCCTCGGGTAACGTGATAAACCTTTTACCAAAGGAGCGCGGTGGCAGGAAGAAGTAAAAGTTTTTCAGGTAATTACGGCAATTGGTTATAAAAATGTCAGTCAATCGACCTACCCTAAGAGAATTTTTAATTTCACTTATACGCTGGATATGCAACAAACTTAAAACTACGTATATTAGTGACTTCTTTTCTTTCTAAGGAAAAGGTAAACCGATTAAATTATCCAACCTCTTATCGAATAAATAATCATCATGGGAATAATATTTTATTAAAACTTGTACTTTACATGGAATTTAGGCACATGTGTGTAAGTTAAATAATTTTTTTTTTCCTCATTCTTCAACAACTTAGAGCGAAATTTCTGAATTTTCTGCTGATTGTATCTTAGCCAGGTGGTCTTTTTGTGCCTTCAAGTACTCAAATTTGCCTAAACAAAGCATAGCTGTTACAAGTATGCAGTCGGATTACTTGATGAAACTTTTGTCGTTATTTCGCCTACTTACTTCACCATAAATTATATAACATGCCTATTGTATATTATAGTGGAAATGGAATGCGCTAAGTTAAATTATATTATGCAGCGACATTATTGCCATTCGAGTAGATGAAAATTATCCTCGGGTAAATTATATTATTATCCATACATAAAATATCACCTGGATGCCGTTTAAATGTAATTTCACTAACCATTGACTATAAAGAGATATCGATTAATTAAATTGGAATAAACTTTTAAACAAGCAGTAGACCAAAAGCATTTCCAGAATGCTTAGGAGCCTAAAATTTCTATTGTCATTCATCGAATTAAAATTAAATAAAAGTTTTCTAATTAACTAGCCCTATCGTCAGTGCAGTAGAAAACTAATCAGAGGTACTTGTATTGTCGATAAAAGGGCGGAATGTTAAACAGCAGAAGTCCATAAAAATTTCTCGGTATTTCGTTTGGGTTTAGTCTATTCCTTCTTCAGCAGATCGGCGACGATTTTTCTATACCGAACGATCATCGGCTTGTATATCTGAAAATGATTGCAAAACAGCGTTACTAAATACTCAAATTTTCCGTGTAAGATTATTTGCACAAGTAATATTATTTGCAACTTTGCGTCACTTACAGACTCCGCGTCTTTGTACGGCTGACACAATAGCCGAGGTTCGGGTAACGATGCTGTTATTTCCAGAAAAGTTTTTTCTCCACGCAGCAATCCGTGCTTCGCCTGATAAGCCCCTCCCAACATCGCCGAATTAGCTAATTCCTAAAATTGTATTAATTTAGTAATTTCGAATTATTATACCGCAGTTTCGAATGAGACATCGACTCACCGAGACGTAAACAGGGGAATTGAAAACGTCGGCGAGAACTTGGAGTATCGCTTTGTTGTTAGAAGCTCCCCCAGTCGCTATAATGCGGGTGTTTGGCCCTGGAAAGAACGTGGGATAAAATCGAATGCGTGGAGCATAGAGACGTCGAAAGTTTATTCTGGGAAGGAAAATTTAAGTATAACTCGGATGGCTAACCGATCGTGAAGCCAAAGTCTTCGGCGTGGGCTCTTCGCGCGATAAATTGACCCTCTATGACCGCCCGGACTTCGACTTCCTTTGAACTGTATCGGCTGATTTCGTCGTTGGCTTTGTTGTATCTGTGATCTCCGTTAAGGAACGGAATTATCTCCTGAGCGTCGTAGTAAAGTCCGATGTTACCGAAATTTCCTCGGGGCGTGCTCTCCAACAATTCGTTAAAAATTTGCCAGGATCCACCGGCCGCGCTGTCTCTGATTCTCTCGCGAGTCAGAGAGCCATTTTTAAAGCTGAAAACATTGCACGCTCTGAATTTTTCTTGTTCAAAATCGTATTAATCTCTTCTCTTACCTTTTCTAGGAAAGTATCTTACCAAAGCAAAGCCATGTAAGCCCCGTCCTCTAGCGGGTTGCAGAAGATGTGCCCCTCCGTCGCGGTTTTCACCTTTTCAAGCCATAAAAAGAGAGTGTCGCTAGTGCCCAAACTACAAGCCACATCTCCGTCCTTGAGTCTCATTCCTGCGAACATAGTTGAAATTTGATACTACGCTGCGTAGAGGCTAAATCGAGGACCCGTTACCCACCAATCAGAGAGCCCGGATTGTCCCCGGTGAACGCTATCACTCGGCATTTTTCATCGAACCCAAATCGCTCAACGAGATACTTCGAAACCGGACCCAAATTCGTGTAGGATGGCACGGGACTTCCGAGCCTCTCTCTCAGTCCCGGAGCGCAAGCCTGTGAGGACGAGAAACTGCGTGACGGAGGGAATTTCAGAGAGAATAGGTATGAGAATTGTTCTCAATTTTCCGTAAAACGCAGACAAAGAATTCAGCAATTGTTGGAAAAACTGGAAAAGAGTCAGGGAACCGTACTTTTTTTGTATATCGTTTTCAAACTTCAGCCATGCTTCGTAAATTCAGTTAAGCTAACTTTCGAAAATGGTATATCGTTCAATTTCTAATTATTCGTGCGAAGGGAAGCAATACTATGCGCATTTTAAATCCAAATTTGTATATTCAATGTGTGCACAACTTCTGGAACTTTTGGTCGTAAAAGCTGCCCAATATTACCCAAGTTTCGTGGGAAAACGTCAGGGATTTCTGAATTTTTTGACGGGATAAGACAGGGAGTTAGTTTCATTTGATCCAAATTTTCGCCACCCTGTCCCGGTCTGTTTTGTATATCTACGAACCTCTAGAAGCTGATCACACCAGTCCTTAGTTCGGATATCCAGAAGGTTAGTTCCTGACCCGTCGGACAGATCAATTGGGGCGAAATCCCCGAGGAATAAAGTAGCCGCGAAGCTGCTGACGAGAGATATCCTCTGGAAATGAATTTCGCAAGTAAATATGTGACCATCATTTACGTTCTCTTGGTTACGGTACAAAGTATTGAATCAAGTCCAGAAATCAGTTGACTTTAATTCATTTCAATTAAAAATTTGAATGTTTCCGAGCAAATAATACGATTTGAAAATTTCAATAATTAGGTCACACCTAGTGTTGTACCTCGGTGCTGGCATAAGCGTCCGGCTTGTAATGGGCTATTTTGGCTATTTGCGCACCGGAGAACCTTTCGTAAGCTCTGGATCCTGTTATTTCTGCCAGTTTCTGGAAAACGGAGATAGTCGAAGCGTTAGTCATTCTTCTTATTTACATAGGTAAGACATTCACGTAGCAGGATACGTAAATACACATAGACGTATACCCATGCGCTCTCTAGCCATACGTGCTATCAGTCACGTCGCAACGTATGCCATGATAAAGAGTCTCAGGAGCCATACCGCAGCACGGCGGCAAATATTAGAGGAAGTAGTTTAGCTCGTTAGCTCGTTTCGCATCATGTGTACAACACGGTCACACACGCATTGGTGCACTATATGTATGGTATATTGTGTACGCACCGAGTCACCACGGAATGAAATCTTAATTTGAGTAAGGATTAGTCTGATGTATTACTTGCGGACCGCCCACCGCCTCCTCGAGGATACGACATTGCTCCGACGTGCTAGAGTCCATCCAAACCGGCGACAGACCGACCGAAAAAAACGTCGCCAGTTGCTCGTGCAAAAACTTGTCCGGATCCAAATTTTTCAACTGATTGCCGCTTCCTTTTCCCCAGTAAACCGTACCGTGTTGCTGTTTTCGTTTTTCACGCCAAGGGCGAAAAAATTCTATTAATCGTTAACTAATATCAGGATCCGACATATCGGAGGATACGTCGTCTCATTGAGACCTAGATTTTTGTATCTCCGTGTCGGCAATAACGTAAAGTTTCTCACCTGCGTGCTACCGGAAATCGCGGCGACTTTTGTAAAGTCGACACCGCAGACCCGCAATTTGTCGAGAATCATGTCCAGGGCTTTTACCCACATCAGGGTGGGAGCCACCCTGAGCAAGGGATCGCTTTTGTTCTGAACAACTCCTCCGTAGGTTCTGAAAAGAGTCAGTTTTACAAAGAATATATTTCAGATAATCAAGCCACCGATCCTCGAATGTTATTTATTGAACAATATGGGTACAAGGGTCGCACGGTAAGTGGGCATATTTTTACACTCTTTATTTTCCCCCCGCTTATCTCAAATTACTCATTACCTAAACTCCGGTAAATCATTGTCGAACTGCACGCTAGTCTCGTGAAGAACCTTCAGGTTCTCGTCCACCACAACAGCTTTCAACTGAAAGAAAATGAAATGAAGATTAAATTTTGGGGAGATTTTTTTAAAACTTAATTTTCGTTTTATTCCCTTTTACATCGCAAGAATTCCGTTATCCCCGATCGATGGGTAACTAAAAGTTCTAATCATCTCACATGCAGTATAGAAATACAGCCTTTTGTACTTCTGTTTCAAGTGGCGATGGCCGCTGAGTTAAAAATAATCGATTAACCGATCATTTCGTATTGTTTTGAAACGTCGCATAATAAACCAAAATTACGTAAATTTCGGTACGTAGTCTTGATAGTGAAAAAGATTTCTTGATAATTGATAGTTTCATTCAAAATATTTTCCAATATCATTTACCTCTCACTTGGTACATCAATTAGGTACCTAGCAAGTAAGACAATGACAATAATTGATACTTTAATCTTGTAAATTGATACTGATATTCTTAGCTTCAAGATGTCAGGAAATTGTCGAGAAAAGAGACAGTGCCTAACGTGCACCTTTTTAAATTCGCGGTGATCTCACTGCCTGTGCATCCTACGTATACGCACGTATACATGTATACATATATCGCGTAATTCGTCACCGCTGCTTATGAAATCCGAGTATCTGCATAATCGTACATGTTCTCCGTGCATCGTCGAGTCTCAGAGCCTCGATAAGTAGCTACGAAATCAAGGAGTGAAGAAGACTGAAGCGAGGTAGAAACCGCGTCCCCAGGTGGAACCATTTTAAAAGAAACCGCGCGCACAGGTGTCGCGTTCGATTTCGACAGGCAGCGCCGCCGTTTACCTGTCCTCATCGTCGTTCGCGCGATCACCTGAGGATCGGGTGTAATGCCGAAAAGCGTATTTAACGAGTCGTCAACCGGCGTTTCATTTCATCTCCTCCTCCGTTGATCCGAGGTTGGGGAATCGTCGGTGATAAAACGGATTCCCCCTCCCTCCCTCCCGCCAACCTTCCTTTCATCATAGATTAAACAATCGTGGAGTAACAACAATTACTGATAGTGCGTTCCTGCACATGCGCAACACGGCCCACGGATCGAGAGGCACGTCCCAGCATGTGACCAGTGGTGTGTTAAAAACCGAGATAAGGATTCCTCGCCGACGAAAAATGAGAGAGAGAGATGGAAAAAGAAACAAAATAAATAAATAAATCATCTACAAAGTACGCACACCACAACCTGCCGAGTTCACCGAGATCTGCCCCCTTTATCTGTGAGCGTAATGTGCCGATGATGATGATGATGATGATGATGATGGAATGATGCGGTTCGTGCCTGTATAATATTATACACACTCGTAACAAAATAACAGGGGGGGGGGGGGGGGGGGAGAAGGAGGAGGAACGAAACATGAAAAATGTCGTAGTTTATTTGCACGTATAATAATACCGCGTGTGTGTCGTAAAAATATAATTTATCGTGTTCCCTCTGTGTACGATGTATACTTGAATGATTAAATTGTAATTGTAGTAATGAGTGAATAAGCGGTGAATGTAAAATAATAACGACGGGGCCTTACCTGCTGAGTGCTGAGGTCCAGGCCCAGGTAGGTGGCCTTCGTCTCGGTCTCCGCGGCGGTTCCGTCACTCATTTTCGCGGTGAGTCTGTGCCGATCGGAATATATAATATAAATTCGTGTAATATGGAAGGATCGGAAGCCTTGCCGGCGGAGGATGAGAGGTGGGAGGTAGGGGGGCGTGATCTCCGTACTTCCGCTTTCCTCCGCGCGTCGCGCGATGTTTTACTTATGTTCGATGCCTCCGGAGGCGCGTCTCGCTCTGCCGACGTAGAGGAGGCTCTCCTCTCTTCCTCTCTTCGCGGCGCAGGTAGTAGTCTGCAGGTGCGAGAGAGGCGTCGGCGTCGGCGTCGGCTTCGGCGTCCTTCGTTGGCTCTCTTTCTCTTTCTCCTTCTCTCTCCGACACTCTCCGTCGGCGCTGGTTAGACCGTGTCTCGGCAACACCGTCACGCTGAAATTTAACCCACCCGTACGTACGTACGATGCAAGCTGGTAGTAAGTAATTGTAACTTGTAAAAGAACCGCTCGCGCACTGCTGGAGTTTCGGTATCGCGGTCGCGGAGCCGCTGACTTACGCCTTCGTAGTTTCGCGCTCTGTCGCATCCAAAGACGAGAAATTGTCGACGTTCCTTGTTAGCCGGTATCTACGGACGTCGCGCGATTTCGTAACCCTCTCTTTTTCTCCCTGTTTATCCGAAGTTTCTCTATCCTTCGTTATCTCCGACTGCCCTCCGTCTATCCGTCTTCGTCGCTCCCGTCAAACTCCACCTATTAGCGAATAATAAAATTACCCACGTCAATCTTATCTGGACATGTAGGCACACACACACACACACGTTCTCGATTATACGTGCATGGTTAATAGATTATATGTATTGCTCATTATACCACAGCGACATCTACCTTATTAAGTTATTACATCATTCTTGCGATACGTATCGTTCACCGCGCGTATATGAGATATACCGCCTGTCTGTACATCTACTACAAATTTATGTATACACGTGCCGAAAAATCTCCATTCTTCGTCCTATTGCCTGTCTGCTGCGGGCTGTTGTAAAGATATCGTATACCTGCTTTTAGGCGACTCGCCTCCGACCGTAATTTTTATGACCCAAGTACACGGTGCACGTTTTTGATTTCGACAGGGTGTACGAATCGTCGAATATACGGAAATTACTTTTTTTTCACCGTTGCGATCCGAAGTCCAGCTAACGATCCGATTACGAAAAGTAAAGAGATCGGAAACGCGTGCACCCGCAAAATTGACGTGAACGTAGTTAATCGTAGACTTGCTATTTTATTGTAGCTGTACGATCATTTCCAGTAGTTACAACGTCGTTTACATCCTGCACGACGTTTCGTCAGCCAAACAATATTTATACGGCGATTTCGGGAGTACTATGTACAGATTAGTTGTTATTTCACCCTTGACGTATGTATGAAAAGTAGAAAATTCCACTTGCGAAACATACGTGGAGTACTCTCGACAGCTGCATGATGAAGATCGTTAGCGGTTCTTTGAACTGTCGTGAAATACTTTCTATTTTCCGCGTACTGCATCTTATATACATTTTTCATCTCTCTTGCCAATTTTCTTGGAAAAATTACTTTATTTTTCCTTGCCAAATTAATCGCGGCAAAGTAAAGACAAAATATCGATGTAAGAAACCGCATGTAATTGCACGCAATTATTGTGAGTAAAATTGCATCATCCGGCTTATCGTCGATTGGTTCTTTTTTCTTGCGTCTCTCTGCGATCGAGAAGAAAAGAGAGAGAGAGAGAGAGAGAAGGAGAAGAAGAGAAAAAGAAATGCAGAATTAACACCGCCCGACCGCGTATCAATTACTGAATTATTCGAATGCCATTCTGTGTAATAATTATTATCATTATCTTAGCACAGCTTAAGTCAAACCAGAGAATTTTAATTAAGATAATCGGGCGATCAGGTTGATCGCCGTCGTCGTAACGTAACGTTGGAAATGCGAAGAAGATTTCCGCCGTAGTACGATCATAATATCCGTCCGAGTGTGTCCGTTACACGTGTGCACCTTTGTACATGTACGTGCATAAATAATAAGCCGTATATACGCGTGTAGAGAAATCATGCGAAGGCCTGTTTTCAATTCGTATGCTAATTTTGACCGATCAGGCGATATTCGCAACACCGCTCAGACATGACCGCCGCCATTCGGGTGTCTCTTTCTGCGTTGACTCAATTTTTCTCCCATGCCTAGACATGCCCATATGTATTACGTAGAGGTATACAGATACGTGGCGTGCATGGGTGGGTATGTAGGCAGCTGGAAGGTGTCTATGGATCTACGCGCATTCTCGATTTCGTCGCGCTCGTATTTTTACAAAAACGAAACGCAAAACCAAAAGAGAAAATAAAGAAAAGATAAGAAAAAATCCGGCATTTCGTCACTGGAACGCGTAGCGCAGGTATCAAGTAGGTACGACCAGAGATAAGCGGAGAATGTATGTGTGCACATGTACGCAACGCGCGATGAGTGGGTCGTAAAAATTATTGCCCGAATGGCGTGTAACGGTACGATAATAACGAGATTATAAGGATGTATCGGGGAGAAGAAAAAAGTAATAATCCGCCCTCGAGAGCATTAATAAAATTAAAGGCAACGAGTTTAACACGTTATTTTTATATTCCCACAGCAATAATGATTAGGCTTACAAGAGTCCGTATGCATGGTCGTGCGAATATACTATAGATATGGGTGTGATACGTGCGCGTGTAAAAATTGCACGGGCGATGGAAAATTCGCGATGCGAGAAAAACCGAAATTATCTCCGTACGTAGGTACGTTGGTATTACACGTACGTAGGTGTGAATGTCTCTCAGCGGATTGGCCGACGTCCAGGTCGACGTGGATGAGGAAAACCCACGGCGTAACGCAGGTAAAAATGAACAATGATCCGTGAAAAATTTTCCATACGAACGGTCGCGGTGTAACGAATTTAAATTTCGGTACATGGAACGGAGCGAATCATTTATTCGGTAATTAAAAGAAAAACGAGCAAAAATGCCTTTAAATGTGTATAACAAGGGTGTGGAGGACGGGAAGTTTCGAGTTTTCGCCGCGGACAAATTCGAGGCCGTTAATCCCACGTACTTACATAACTGTTAAAATTTTTTGGTATGGAACAGTGTCTCCACCATACATTCACTTACGAATACGATAAGTTTACCACACAATTTATTAAATTCAAGTTACTCCTTTGTGTTTCATTCCTGTAAATTTAAGAGAACTTACTGGTTTCGTAAATTGAGAACTCTTTTGTACAGCAAGTGTGCAGTAAATTCACAATGATTTTAAACAGTCAGGACTTCCGTGTATCAGGAATATCCCGCGGGATGTTATCCGTATAACCGAGCTTTGCACAGAGAGAGAGAGGGATAGCGAGAGAGATTACATTGGGTGGTGGTCGGGGTTGAGTTGGGTCACGTACGTTCCTGGATGCAGGCTTTTCGGTCTCTCCCTGTTTGCGCTGTCGTTGCCGCCGTTGGCGTCGCCGAGGAGGGTGCCGCGAGGTCTAGCCTTTGGCGATGCTCCTGCTTCGTAATCGGGGGTGGAGGCGACGGAGGCGTCGGCGTCGGCGGGATCGGCGGCGACGCCGGGAGTAAGGGTGCCGAGACTCTGCAAAGACCGGCGGAGCCGGAGCCCGAGGGGCGCGCGTGTGTCTTATTCATTTTTCACTGACAAGATGATTGCACGAAATGATCCGCGAGGGCCAGGAAAATAAATATACATACCTATCCGCCTCTCTGTTTGTCCGCCTCCGTGTCTCTTCGCACACACACACACACAGGGAACCCTGGATGAAAACATACCCTGCGTGTGTGTTGTGCATTACATTATATTATACGTACGTACACGCGTGAAACTGAACTTCGGTGCATGAATAATGCATGTGTTATGTTTCTACGTGCCTGTGTCTACATGTGTATGCAGACGTATACTATCTACGTATCGTTTATCTTAATCGAGAAAATATTTAGTCCGAAATTTTCTTGTATAAACATTACATACAAAGCGTTACTCTGATTTTTTTTCACATGGAAATTCGTATGCATGTTGTATGTGGATGTTCGTTCGTTTCGAATAATTTTAAAAACCTATCGATACAGAGAAAAAATTCAAGACCCAAGTACATATGCATATGCGTACATGTCAGAACGGTTACAGGTAAACATTTATAATATTGTATAATATTGTACATTTATTATTTCCGGACAGCAGAAAAGATTCGAGATGTGAGAATTGTTTTTTCAAGTCGGGATTGCAGGGCTGATTGGAAGGGTAGAAATTATAGTACTTAAATGCAGTGAATTCGAGAATATCAGTGAATGCCTCTGTTCCTGTATAATCACGCAAGTACGTGGTAAAACTCGTTGAATCGAACCGGTGGCAACAGGTTTTTGAGTAAACCGTAAAAAGTAAGAAAACATTCCAATTAAATTGTACAAATTGTATATAATCACCGATGTAACTTGTCAACTCAAATTGACGTACACCCGGTTATACGATTGTAAAAATGTCTTAAAAGAGGCGATAAAAGGTAGCAAAAAAAAAAAAAAAATGAGCGAAGAAAAAACCGCGTGGTCATAAAAATTCTAGCAATTAAATTATTTCAATTTTACGATGGTCGTATAATCACAGATATGCGTAATGAGTTTCACGAATATAACCAAACCGTTCGCCACGCGTTTCCAATTAAGAAATTAATTTCGCGGCAAGAAGGGATGTCGCTGAAATAAAACATGATAAAAGAAACCAGCAGAATTCTGGTACTTAACTATTTATCTAATTTCGATCAGAATATCGTATGTTCACAAATATATAGATATGAAACCGCGTGTAAAATCGTTGCTCGATCGTTGTGAGAAAAATTTTTTTAAGAAAAAGAACGCCAATGGAAAATTTCCAACATCGAAGATACCGTTTCTTCGTCGAATTACAGCCAATGTGGGCTGATGTTGCAGCTTTCGGTTCAGTTCTTTCCAACGTTAAACGATAGTAAAGGAGTACCGTATACCTATATTACAAATTTCCATTGCATGCCTATACATGTTTGGGTAAATTAAATAATCACTGTCCGACCGAAACACGATTTTCAACCGAAACCTAAACTTTGTTTTTTCCTAGCTGTGTTAAAGATTATTCGATTAGGTTAAATAAAACATTTCAATTAATTAGGAAATCACTTTATTCTTTGAATGTAACGTAGGTACAAGGTTATTATAGAAAGAAACTCGTAAATCTACAATTTATATCAATTTTTAAGTCTACAATTTTTGGCCACAACTGAGCGAAACCGAAACTTCGGTGGCGGTTTTTAGAAATTGTACATGGAACACAAAGAGATGATGACAGAATTTGGCGAAGACTGGTCGGGCGGTACGGGAGAAAAAGAGCATTAAAATCTCTGCTGATACCGAAACCTCGAAATTGAGTTCCGAGAGTCGCTGACGATGACTGCAGAGGTACTCCGAGATCCTTCTCGGTGTTGATTTGCGAAACATGGGACGCGGATGGCGAGAAGGGTGAGGAGGAGTGCGGCGTGCAGAGTCGCGCTTAAATGGACAAAAACTAGCACCGCCCGGTCAGTAAAGATACCTACAAAAGAGTTCGCGTCGGGGGTGGAGGGTGGCGTTGTGTACATTCGGGCGACGCTGTGGTGCGGATGCATTCGATTCGAGAGAGGGATGGCTTGGCCGGCGTCGAGGACGAGGACGAGGAAGGGGTGGCGAATAATATGATAACGCGGGTCCCGTCGTCGCGGCGACGGACGCCGACGGACGCCGACGGACGTTGGGACGGAGGCAGCCGGGCGCCGCCGACTCCACCGGCGCTCGGTTCGACGCCAACGAAAGCGACGACGACCCGATGCAAGGATACTTCTTCTGCTGGCATCGTCGCCCAGCCGGAGCCGGGAGCCTCTCCCTCGACGCCGGGCGTCGCGGCGCGTCGCGGCTTGGCTTGGCTTCCCTTGGCTCGGCGGCGCGACGAGCGGACTCGGGACTTGCAGGGGATCCGAGGATCGGCGCCAACTGTTTTGATGCTTGTTACCCGCCGAGGGGTGCTTGATAAACAACAAGATAGAGGACTTAGACAACCGCCCCGATCCTCCCCTTCCGCTCTGTGTCTATGACTGTAATGTACCCACTATCCTCATTCCATCCTCGTCGCCTCCGACGATGCGAGGCATCAAACGCTGATTCTTCTTCTTCTTCTTCTTCTTCTTCTCTTCCCGGCAAGTTACACCAATCCGTGTAATTGGCACGCGACAACTGCACCCCGGGCATCGGCTCCCTTTCGACGGACAAATTCGGATATAGAACAAATGACAAAAAGGGAAAGGATGCCACTACAGTGGCTTCTGTGATTGAAAGTGTTGAAAGGACACTGTCAATTGACCTGCCCAAACGAATCCTTTTTTCAAATACTCGATGAAAAAGTGTATTCTCTTTGTTCACCGCTTCGGAACATTTTGCCATCTACAAGAAAACAGTTTTATATCCTTAACACGCAATGAGACTGTCAATTGATATTCAATAAATATCGAAAGATCGAAGTCGGAACAATTATATTATTTTTGAAACACGTGTAGTTATGAAAAGTTAGCCGAAGAAATTGAAAATCCCGGTTTTCCTTACCTGAACGCATACGTATAACGGGTTTGTCAAAAGATTGAGGTATGTTAAAAATCGGCTTTCAAGCTAGTGATAGAAACCGCTGCGCGGTATCTCGGTGATCCCGGCTTAATTAATCCTCGTCGAGTTCGCTGCGAAGCTGTCTATAAAGATTAAGAAACCGTCGTCGCTCTGTGAATTAAGTGAGAAGAAAAAATCGATAAAAATCAACAAAAGACACAGTAAAAATATACAAAAACAAAACAGAGATTACAAACGTTGTACGCATTAACTAGGTTTTATAGTGGCGCCACAATACGCAATCTAGGCTGTTAAATACGGCACCGTGCATCAATTGAATCAGACAATTTTTTAAACGATTTCTTTTTAACTTCATTATCGTGAATCATGTATTTTATACCCGTGGCCATTGCAGCGATATGTGTGCACAGGGAGGGAATAGTTTGGAATTGGTGGGCGATTTTCGCGGGGGTAATAATAACTGCGGAACCCCTAAAAAAATAGCATACATATACATATATATATATATATATATATATATATATATATATATGTGTGTGTGTGTGTGTGTGGATGTATAAAAGAGATATGTAACGATCTCTGCGATGCTACGTCAGCTCAAGTCACCCTGCGTGTATAACGCCGGTTGAATTAACTTTATTGCCGGCAAACCGAATTCTATTATTTCTCTCTTCAATCCTCTATTTCCCTTTCCTCGCCTTTTCACCCTCGTATATTTTATTCCTCTTATATTACCTACGAACGAACGATTTTTTCATTCGATAAAAGGAAACCGCGACTCTTTCTATATGTATACGTTATTAAATTACCCCAGGTGCACTTGTGGAATAATTTAAATGCGCCGCAGGGCAAATTTTTTTTCTTCTTCATCCTTCTCTTCCATTGACTCGTTTTTCAAGAACATATACATACCTATACTTTTGTTTAAACGTTCGTCATCGACTGAAATAGGTGTAACATATATCTACAGTGGCAATTTGTGAAATATCGTAGCTTTGCCAAAAACTATACCTATTCGCTGTATCGGATGCCATGTATAATATATAAAACACGCGTAACAAAGGCTGCTGATACGGATTCGATTGATTGCACGGTACCTACATACCTATATTTATAACATAAATGAAACAGTGTTAGATTTCCCCAATGACAAAAACCACCGCCTCCTTATTCCCGTATCATCAAGAAAATATTAGTTTCGGAAGCTTAAAAAAAAAAAAAGAAAACTCCGCTCGCATTTTATATCCATAATTTGCGCGATACGATTGCCTCGGTTAAAGACAGGAGTGAAAATTTACGAAGCCGCTTCCGCGTCGCTAGCTGCGGTTGTTAAAAATATTTGTCCGACTGGCCGGAGACGATCGAGAATTTGAGGAGGAGCCGAGTGAAGTTGTGTGCAAGGATCCGATTCGCGTGTTTGCGGTACGGGAAGACAGGGAGGGAGGATTTCCGCGGGCCGAACTCCTCGGCGATTTCCGCGACTCGGAATGTCTGGCCAAAAGTCTCGAAGACAGCCGCGATCTCTTCGGCGGGATTCGCGCGACATTCGCTAACCCCCAAACATCCCCCGCGATTTCTCTTTGCGCCCGTAGGATAGTAAGCGAGAAAGTGTGCGTGCTTCCTCCACACTTTTCTACACGCGGGTCCGTGTGTGCCGCTAACGCCACGGAGATATACAATAAATGGCGTCAAGATCCGCGTCGCCGGCTGGAATCCGGCGCGCCGGTTGTCGCGAATCGCGGCACCAGCCACCCTTACAAATAGGGGCGCACTCCTCCACGCGGCCAGTACACGCAAAAGCTCCGTGCGTCTCCGTCGGCCGAGGTAATTTCGCAGGTAACACCTCGAGTTTCCGCGGAGAGGATAAAGTACAACATGTTCATAGTGTATCGTTAACGTAACTTTACACGAGAACTATCTTAACCCTTCGAATCGCGCTCAGCGTCCCATCTTTTTTTTTTTTTGGAATTTTTTTCGAAGCTTTATATTTATTTAACTAATTTTTTTGGTTTCATGACGATCCCTGAAATGTCTCCGTCTCAGGAAATTCGTACTTTTCTATGAAAATAAAAAAACAACGTAAAGGCATATTTTGGTAATCTAACATGAAAATTCGAATGCCGTTATTGACACGTATGTGAATTTCAATTCTAATCTCATTGAAATTTTACGACGATCCTGCTCAGTGTTTATAATGTTGTACATGATACGCACATTATACAACTATATCTACAATTAGTTATTTTTCAAATCAAATCTTCAGCTGTTATTCCTTATACGTACCATATATTATACAATACTTGTAAAATGCGCAAACTTTGATTAAATAACCACAGTGTAATATACGGTTGGTTAAATTGCTTGTACGCCGCGTTGTTTACATCATATTTTTCCTTTTATTCTTACACACTTAAATTCATTTTGTTATATATCTACATGTGCACAGTTTTATACTTTATTCTCATTATATTGTTTTTCGTCAATTTCTTAAAAATGTTCCGAAGCTGCACGAGCGGCTTATTTTTTCTCCATCGCGATAGATTGATTTACAACTCGTGGTTTTTTTTTTTTTTTTTCTTATTCACATCTCGCGCGTCCTTTTTCTTTTCCGCCTAGACTGTTTATCTCAACTGTATTTTCTCACAACGTTCATAGCTTTATAAACATATACCTATATACAATATACCGTGGGGAAGAAGAATTTCACGCGCGACGCGGCGGGTAATTCGCGCCGAAAATCTCAGTCATGTCGCGTCTGCGCGTTGTATAAATAGACGCCTCGCGATTGTCTCGTGCGCTACGTTGCAACTAGTTGAATGTACGTCTTTGTACACTGGGTCGTAAGGTATAATACGCAGAATACGTACTAGGAACCTTAATTGTTCAATTTTCGACAAATACTGAGAAAAAAAATTGTCGTAAAATCTGGAGTAGGTGGGAAAATGTTTAGAGTTCGCTACCGATTGTTGTAATATTTTTTATTTATTTTCATGTCTACACCAATATATAAAAAAATCAGAAGAGCAGGGAAGATATTGGAAACACGCGTCGATTTACAGTTGAATCTTTGATTCCATAACTTTCTTGGACAAATAATGATCGCGGTCCGGTTAAACGAGCAACGTATACGTGCCTGTAATTCTGCGATACTGTGCGTATAATATTATGTATAATACGAGAAGAATGACGAGCGTGAAAAATAATACGCGCAAAGTTTCGCGTATGTAATCTGAAAGAAGAGGGGAAAAAAGAAACCGGCATCACCGAATCCCATTATGACGCAGCAATAT
Source organism: Neodiprion fabricii (assembly GCF_021155785.1). Taxonomy (NCBI): domain Eukaryota; kingdom Metazoa; phylum Arthropoda; class Insecta; order Hymenoptera; family Diprionidae; genus Neodiprion; species Neodiprion fabricii. The sequence continues at coordinate 1,565,181 of NC_060239.1, forward strand.
ATAATTCTTTGAGTTGTAACCGACCACCGGGCGAGATGTAAGTGGGTCAATTGGTGCATAATTCCAATTTAAGCCGCGTATTACACGCTGCGCACATGTGTGTATACGCGTACAGATATAATACCTACACAATTTTCCCTTGGGCAGTACGTACGTGCGTACGCGAAAATACAACGATACACGAGGCATGTAAAGGCGGATTAAATACAGCCGACTTCTTCTTATTGCGGAGTTCCCGCTAAAGCGTCTCGTTAAAAATGACAAAGACAAGTGGAGCACGTGTACAATACGAACGGGGTAAAAAGAATAAAGAAAGAAAAAAAAAAGAGAAATAAAGACAAACAAGAAGAATGATTTGCGTAAAAAGAATATAACCGAGGCCATAAAAAATGACAAGCATTTATCAAATAATTATTTTTCCACAACGACGGCGATTTTATTCTCCGATGTACAATCTTGCAATGGCCCTGCGTTGCAAGGCGCATCAACAACGCGCGATAATGCACGGGGACAAAAATGCATGTTCGTCCATACGTGTATATATATATATATATATATACATATATGGATATACGTATCAAAGGTCGAAATTAGTGAAAATTGTTTCGTCCCTGTGATTCGGCGCTGTTGTAAGTACAAGCCTGTACAGACATCGGTCAGAATGGGGGATGGTTTCGTGGGCGTCGTCTGCGGGCGGGTATTTCGCCGAAGGTGCGGTCGAGCCTCGTATCCTTCGGTCGGGAATAATAGAATAGAATTCGGTTAGACGCGTGTAGGTGCGCGCGTGTGTGCCGTCGGTTGAAGGAAAGAGCGTCTCGTCCCCCGGCGTCGCCGCCGCCGCCCGTCGAAGTTAAAAGACCGTGAGACGGGCGATGGCGAAGCGGAGTAGCGAAGACGGAGGGGGGAGGCGCTGGCGCCTGCAGCGCTGAATTGGCTGGCGCCAAGAGCGACCGACCGACGACGATATCGCACAGGAAGTTACCGCAGGCCGCACCTGTCCCCGTTTCCCGCCGTCGCATCGCCGCGAGTCTCGCGAGTCCGACTAAACCGGCTCCGAGGACGCCGGACGAGCTCGGCGAGCTGCTCTCCGACCGGCTGCACGCGGGCCAGGCAAAAAGCTCAAGCTGCGGCGCGATGCGCCGGCTGCTCGGCCGCTTCTCACCTGCGCCGGTGGAAAAGAAGCGCGTACGGCGGACGCGAATTATGTCGAAATCCGGCGCCCCGTCGTAACCTCCGACTCCGAGTCGGTGGACGGCTTCCCTTCCCTTCCCTTTCCTTCCCTTTCCTTCCCTTTCCTTCACCTCCACCCTCCTCGTCCTTCTTTATACTCCCGGGTAACCGGCGGCCGGTGTATCTTTAGCGTGGCGCCGCGTCGCCCCGTTCAATGAAAAGTAGCAAGAATGCGAGCGATTTTCGTTATGTCTTCGAAAATAGAATCCGCCGCGTTGCAGGCTATCCGACTGACGGTGAGTTCCGTGCGTCGTCGTTATACTCCGCGGCGAGAGAACTTGCGGAAAAACGAACGAGAGGATACTTACTTACCCCGCCGCTCTGTGTACGCCGATGCATAAACCGATACGTAACGCGTTTACGTGCAACGTCGTGTGCCTAACGATGTCACGCGTGTGTATGCACCGCGATTCCCCTTTCGCACACGCGCGCACGTATGTATGCAGATAGGTATAATACGTGCAGAGTACGTGCATCTCGCCCGACGCCGAGCCGTTCGGTCACTGGAATTCCCATTAATCCACGCCGATTTTTCATCACCCGTACGACGCTTTCGCATTCCGTATAGATACGTTATACGTATGGTGCCTATTTACGTAGCGAGCGTATCGGGTTCGTCTGGCAAATTTTTGGTACCACGGTATTACGATGTATGGAAATGTCGGAGAGATGCGTGCCGCGTTATCTCACCGATTGTAACTTACTTTCGAATTTGCTTATTCGGGGGAAAAAGAATACACTCGAGTATTCTTTCAACCACCTTACCCGAAAATAATCACTGCCTCCCATTGTCGGTCAAGCGTGTACGAGAGAATTAACGTCGTCCGAACTCTTTGAGCCTTTTTTTTTCTTTCACTCTATCTTTCGGTCACATATTGAATACGGCGTGGGACTAATTAGTTTCGCTGGAATAATCACCCTTCTCTTTTTTTATGCTCGAATTCGGAGATACGATGTATCTGGGAACAGGAATTTCGTGTATCGTTTTATTGTTAGATGTGACTGTGCGTGAGTAAAAATTCCGTGAAACAGAATTTTGAAAACAGAGAGTGAGAAAGAGAGAGAGAAAACTATACGTGGCTAGATAAATTGTTATTACGTTGTGCGTAAACGAGAGAATGATGAACCGTTTGTTTGAAAGAAGACACGGGGAAAAAAAACCGCAAGAGAGTTGATATAATGGTACAACACTATCTTCTCTGATATAATAATTTACTCCTTGTAAATATTGCTCCTCGACAAACGAGGTTCTTGCATATTGGTATTATTATTATTGTTATTATTATTATCTCTCCATTATTATTGAATCTGTACGTATAAAACGTACGTGCACAGAGGTATATGCGTATATATAAATATCTCGCGAGAATATTCTGCGATATGGATACTGTATACACGTTACGTGGTACAGATATCGTTAATGAAAATATACTCATGATAAACGTGTAGGTATTTTATTAACAGCGATTAGTTTCCCTCCGACGCGTCTTGCCTGTAACGTGAAAACTTGCAGTCCTAAAGTTCGACGCGGATCCGCATCCCGTGAGAAAGATAGCTGGGTATAAAATATTCTACATCCCGAATCCACCGTAAAAAGAGGCCGATATTAATCCGTGGTAGAATCTCTCGACGAGCTACAGGTGACGGCGTGTACACGTTATAACTAGTTTACACAAGCGCAAAGCGTCGTCAAGTACGCGTTCATGCGGAGGACATGGGAAAGAAATTCTCGGCTGCATCCACCACGTACGTACGTGCGTACGGTACGTAGCGGGTGTAATATCGATACGACCGATGCGTCCGGTGCGTAGATGGGTGAATAAATAGGCGTATAGGTGCAGGTTAGAAGGGGATATGTAGAACGGCGGCGTGTGCGTAGTGTGCCAAGCAACGATAGAATAAATTGTGTTTTTATTCGAGAGGCCGGCGGGAGCGCTTTGTCATTTAAAACGAGTCGTGGGTGTTCCTTTGATGTGGTGTACGCACCAGCACCGGCACCGTCGCACGCCCGCACGCCCGTATATCGCGGCTCTGAAAATTCGTCTTGGAATGTTGACCCCCGGTGGGACAGGCGCTGGCGCTTCGTAAGGAGACGCTGGCGTCTGTCTAGCCCGCGGCCGCCCCCGTAGACGGGCGAGTCCACCTCAAAGTCGGCCTGCCACGGCGCCGCCGTTCCGCAACGAGCGGTCCGAACCGTCCGGGCGGAGAACGAGCGAAACGAGCGGGGCTGACCGGGGAGAGCGGAGAGGTGTCGATGCGTCGAGGAGTCCGCGTTTTATTGCGGACGACGTCGATGATAATCGGCGGTGGGAATCGATGCCGATAATATGCGAAAAACTGCGTAACGAAGCCGTTCGGATTGCGCGGCGATCGCTGGAACGTACGGTGAGGCGGGAGTTAGCCGAGCTACCTGCGCGCCGGTGGCGCCCCTGGCGTCGAGTTGCGGAACTAGGCGAACCGCGGCCATGTTTAACAATCTGCCCTGTGCGTTTAGTATGCCGTGGTCGGTGGTGCGTCGCGTTCAGGCTGCTGGTGCAGACGAGGAGGAGTTGCTTGCCGAGAAGGAGTGAAGTATGTGTTCATGACGGAGGCCTCGTGCGACGACGACGACGAAGCAGAAGAAGCAGAAGAAGCTGAAGAGGAAGAGGAGGAGGAGGAAAAAGATAAAGATAAGGATAGAGATAAAGAGGAAGAAGCAGAGGCTAAGAAACGCTCTCTCGTTGTCTGTAAATCCTCGTCCGTAGTGTCGTGCTGCCGGGGTGTTCGCGTGTTACACGGAGAGCAAAGAGCAGAGCCGAAGCTAAGCCGAGAGCTGAGTCGAGCCGACTCGACAGTACGAGAATACGCGCATACGTTCGTACGTTGCGTAGAACGAGAGGGAACCAAAGGGTACTAACGAATCGACCGGTTCTCTCGACTAATTGTTAAAACGAGAGATCCGACACGCGCACGAGCCGTAAAGGTATAACAATCGGCGAAAATAACAGAGTTTAAATACCTGTCAACGGATATTAATAACGTACTGGTATTGCGCGTGTCTGTGTGTGTGTGTGTGCGCGCGTGTGTGTTCTTTTGCCTGCGTATCAAAATTGCAAACGCGTTCCGTCGACCGACTTGAGGACGATCAACAAGTTCGCCAACTTTTCGAATCGTCGATCGATCGATTAGCTCGCGTTGGTGTTTCAATTTTTCAAAAAACATACCTCCGGATCGTTTCTCATTCTGCGTATATCCTTCGATTTTACTTGGATTTTTTCTCCGTCCGGTCCCCGTAAGCACTCGTTTAATATACCAACCCGCAGCCGAGTTCAGGGTGGTGTCACTGTAACACACGCTGTATATTATGCACGCAAATTCACACTTTGATCGAATGTAACGTAAGTATAACGTTTGGGTATATTGTTGTAATATACCGTATACCGTATGCGTTTACACGCGTCTCAATATTTGTCTCATATTCAGGCTCTCTTTCTCACTTTCCCCACTATTTCTATCGTTAAAAAAAATGAGACAATTATTGTATTGATAATAATAACAGTAACAATATAAAAGAACACCGGTCGTTGACGAGTTAAATTTTTATTAAAAATTACTCAACGTTTTCAAACTGTGACAATGGTGTGACAACAACGACGACGAGAGTGTGCGGAGAAGCTGAGAGACCGTGTGATCAACAAACCTGTTTAAAATAACCTACCAGGTACACGTAATCGTGCGCCTCAGTGACGTACAACATACCACTACTGCCGGTACAGCGTGTTGGTATACCGAATAAAAATATTAGGGGAAAAAAAGAAACATCCAAACCAAGAGGGGAATAATAGTAATAATAACCGAGTGAACAAGAACAAGTGATGAGAAGTGTAAAATGTTAATTGGTGATAACAAGTTATTAATAAATAGTGGTGTCCGTAACGGAATCGTAATCAAAGTGTTGTTATGTGGGGCCACAGCGGTGGTGGCCAATACCAGGAGCATCGTCATCGTCGTCATCATCTTCGGCAGCAGAATCGTCCTCGTGGCCGTCGTGCAGTTTTCATCGTTAACGAAAGCATCCCGTTCGTCGATTGCGAAATCCGGTGATCCGGTGCCGCGTGTAAAGTCTTTGCCGAGCTGGGCCGACGGGGGTGAGGAAAACCGGCGGGATATCGATACGAGATCGTCGTCGTCGAATTCGTCGAGCCTCGTCGATGATCAGAGGGAGAAGAGAAGAAGGCGGCAGCTGCAACGACGCGTCGTGATCTTCGCTGTTCTCGTTAAAAAACGCAGACGTAAAACAATCAGCCCTCTTCTAGCCGCGAAGGCGGTGGTGGTCCCGCTTTGCTCATCCGATCTTTCACTCGGTAGTATCAGCGCCAAAGGCGGCGGCGCGCCGACACAACAAGTCGGCCAAGAGACGGCGAGGGCGACGGGTGGTGAGGGGGTGGAGGAGAAGGAGAAGGAGAGGAAGAGGCAACGACGACACACACGCGTCGTCCGCGACGCCGCGAGCAGCGGCAACTCCGTTCTTCCTATTCTTCTTCGGCTTTGCGTTCCGAGGCTACGTACTTCTCATTATTGCAGCCTACCGTTGGTACCGCCGGTCGCATCGAAAACCCGGCGTCGCTCTTATTGTCCCGCATGCGAGGGAAGAACGCTGAATATACAGGCCTGAAGAAGAAGATTTAAAGAAATATCCCCCCCACGTAGCGAAGCGTGTGTCTGTGTGGATATTTTGGAGAATAGAGAAATTTTTAATCCTTCTCTCTTCCTGCGTATTATACCGTTACTACGATTATTTTTAATTGGTATTTCTTTTTTTTTTTTTTTAAATTCTACTTTTCCTTCTTTCGTTATCGTCGCTATTCCCTGCGTACTGTATATATAATCAATCTCCCGCTCTCTCGCTCGCATCTGCATTTCTTCGCGAAGGTGCCTTGTGTACGTAATAACACAACGTATTAACGAACAGTGAGACAGATATCTGATTGCCTAGAGAGAAATAAGAGAGACACGTCGACGGTGATAATCTAGTGATTCGTGGAGTTGAAAAGGGGATAGTGATAAAAAATAAAATTGTTGACTGAGGAAAATTAAGGAAAGAAGGAAATAGATAAGATAATAATATAAGAAACGGGGAAAAAAACCAAACAAACCCAGTGCGTGTGTGTGTCTGTGCGCGTGATAAAAAAGTGAAATAGAAAAAATAGACAAACTCTTTGAGAAACGCGGTTAAAAGTACTGGCCCCCAAATGCACAACCGGGAAATCCTGTTTCATGTTCATGTTCTGGAGCAAACGGACTCTGCTCACTAAACGTCTCCTTAAGGCAAAAGTCCGTGGGGAGCATGAAACCGAGTGTGAAACTCAAGAGAATAATCATCACATTGTACCGTACTCGATTGGTTCGACGAGCGAATCATCATCGAAGCATCATCCACCCTCAGGCAGCGGCACTGCCAGTCCGTCGACGACATTAGGCGTCGGTAGCGCGGGAAAGGCGACGACGACGACGACGACGACGACGAATTGTTGTTGCTGTTGTTATTGTTGTTGTTTCACCGGTAGCGAGGATAATCGTCGTAATCGTCATCATCATCAGCAGCAGCAGCAGCAGCAGCAGCGTTACGGCAATGCGTCATCAGCGAGCATCGACGATACGTCAAACGATAACAACGGACGTGTAACCAGGTGCAAGGATCTGCTGAAAAGTTTGAAGGAAAATCAGCTGGAGATGCTTTTGGCCGCGGTAGAAAGTTACGGAGCCGATCTGAGCGGCTGTGTTCTCGTACCGAGGCGGCGACGACGCGCCGACGGAGATCTGAGAACCGTCGAAAACGCGACCAACGATAATAATACCGCGATGGGCTGCAGGGAGGATAAAAAGACCCAGCAGCAGACGCAGCGATCCTCGGCTCGTCATCATCATCATCACAATCAGCACAGTCAAAGACTGCAGCAGCGGCTGACGCGAGGGGAACGACGATCGGACGATAACGACGAGAACGCGATTCCCCTGGAGGAGAGGAACCCAACCTCCCTTCCCCTCGCCGACGCCGCGATCGCGACGACGACGACGACGACGAACAGCACGTGCAGCAGGTTCGGTCGAGGCGATCGACAGTCGTCTCATCGTTCGCGAAATTCCGCCGGTGCGACGCCGGCGTCGACGGATCGCAACACCGGCGTCGAACCCCACCTTCTCTGCTGCCAAATTTGGCGGTGGCCCGACCTCGCCGACAGCGATGAACTTAAGAGACTTCCGGTATGCCATTCCGACGAGGATCCCGTCTACGTTTGCTGCAATCCCTATCATTGGAGTCGGCTCTGCAAACCCGGTGAGTTGACGCCGTTTGTAGATAATTATTATTTTCACATTTTGCGAATCGATTGATTTTGCGAGCGATGGAGAGAACGAGGCGTTTTTCACTCGTCGGACGAATGACCGTTGGACGTTGTTGGATATTGTTTCTAAAATTTCTAAAACAGCGACTCGATGTGATTGAAGAGAGTGAAGTTCGCAACGTTAATGTAAGGATTGATATTTAGGATAAATCGGTAGTTCGAACACTGTGGAATCGTCTTAAATTTAGTTGTCTATTTTCAAAAAGCAACGTGTATTCGAAATATTGATAATTAAACTCTTTCAAAGCCGTTCTGAATGTTTGAAACAATGATTCTAGTCATCGTAATAAGTTGGTAACGTTATCGTAACGACCCGTGCCGAGAAAATAATCGTTATTTTCGCAATTTTCAAACTGTTTGAAATTCTATGAACCGACAAAGTTGAAACGTACTCATATTTTGCAGTTCTAGTTCCTTCGAAATTACAGTAATAATAAGAAAGTAGTGATTTTTTCGTCAACGTTTTGTTTACACAACGTCACTAACGTCAACCTTGTTTCTAGTTTCAATATTTCGTTACATTAACGTTTACCGCCAACTCTTGAATCTGATTGTGATTGAGTGTGATTCATCCTACACGAGTCCAGTTCTAAACCTCTCCGACCGTTCGTGTTATCTTGAACGAAACGCGAATTTCCTCCTCTTCTCATGCGCGCGGTTGTTGAAACGATCGGCCGGACGTTGCAGCGAGCAACAACAACGCAACAGCAGCAGCTGATTGTGTCTGTGTAGCGATGATAGGTTCTCTTTTTAACGTCCTCCTGCTAATTTTCGCGTATACCTCAATATAATATACTGTTCAAATATTTTCACATCCACATTACGAGTGTATGATCAAATGTAGAGTACGGTAACGATGTGTTCTTACCATTCTCGATAATGGGATATACACACATTCATGCAATTATACGTATACTCGTATTACATGGGACTATCTAAGTAGGTAACGTTGCGCCCACGCCACGTTGTGATATTACGCGACGGTCGTCGCATTACGCGAAGACGTGTTCGGTATCATCCTAAATTTGATTTTTTAAATTTCATTTAGATACCTCTGCTTCTTCGCTACAGTCGCGTGATTTTTCTGCCTATTTGTGAAATTTGTGAGACCGATATAAAAAAATATACTCGTTGCACAACCGTATTTGTAGCTTTGGAAAAAATCCCCAAAAAAAAAGTAAAAAAGTAATGAAATGAAACGAACAAATTATTCATTTCGGTATTGTATTATGCGACGCGTAACCCACATGGGTGGACCATTAATCGATGTAGGTATGCAAGTATACCATGTTCCACGAAGCGTACGATTGTGCGTTGATGAAATTTCTCTTACACGCAACTATCCGAGATTTAAAAGCGTCGTCGTCGCGCCGTGGCGACCAATTTTCAGATAACGCTGATGACACACGCTCTGCGTGCCGCATACATCGCTATCTGTATAGCCTCGGTCCTTTGTGTGGCAATTTTACCGTCGTACATTCTACTCGGCGCCTGGCGCCTGCGAATCACGAAATGCGAGTTGCGAATTGCGATACGGTACAACAATGGGACGTGTATAGGTGGATAAACGATGCCGTAAGAACCTCGCGTTTTAAAGCCAGCCACCAAGTGTGCCGCGACAAAGAAAAATATATTTATAAATAATAACCGCACAGCCGTACTTCGTATGTAGAAGAAAATATTCGTCGTCTGCGGGACATTGTAAGAGAATATGCTATGTTACGGACGATTTTATATTAGGGTGATCCTTGTTAGAGTTGTTTTTGAATTTTTGTGGTCCTGGGGGGTTTGAAAGCTTTCAGATTGACGAACACAAATTCCCTGAATAATTCAGCTCTCTGTATCAACTCTAAGTACTCCGCTTTTTGATCGAAGTATCTTATGAAAATAATATGGGAAATAGTTTTTTGGTCTTTGAAATTTTATAAGTCGTTGACGAATGTACCGACAGCAATGGGGAATGCATATTTCTGTAGGGAATTGAACACGCCGCAAAAAAGCTCTGAGGCATAAAATTTGTAAATGAAAACATTCGTACGTTAATTAACGTTCAAAGCTTAATTTATATAAAATTATGGTTCCCTCAAGTACAGCAACGAAATAATCAACTCCATCATAAAATATATGAAATTGTTTTTTCATCATTGTCGGTATATTCGCCAACGACTTATAATATTTCAAAGAGACAAAAAAGTTTTCCCCATGTTACTTCCTGCGTAAGATACTTCGATCACAAGGCGGACTATCTCAAGAGTTGACACAGAGAGTTCGAAATTTTCCGTGAACGTCTTTCTTGTCAACTTGCAAGCGTTTAATCCCCTGGGAGTGTAAAAATACAAAAACAACCCCTATTAACGACCACCCCAACATACATATATATATATATAAAAAAAAAAAAGAAACGATGTAAAAATCTACGAATAGTACATTTTTCGTATGTTTTTACCCGCTGTTTTTCGCGCACACGAGTGAGAAAAGTAAGTGAAAGAGAGAGAGAGAGAGCGGGCGGTGAAGGGAGGTGGACGCGGCACTTACCAATAGCCGCTGCACACAATCAAAGTTACGATGGGCGGTGGACGAACGAGGGGCGGGGGAGGGGGAGGACCGACAGGCAGAAGGAAATGAATCTAAAAATAAATCGTATATTCGGCGGCGAGTCAGGTTGTCGGCGAGGGGGTTGAAGGGGGGCCGGCGCCGACGGCGGTCGGAGGGTGGGGTGGTGGAGGGGGGGGGGGGGTTCCTGACGGCGCCGCTGCGTGTCATTGCTGGCGCCAGCTAATTGTCGAGGCCAGCCGCAGCATGAGCCGAGTTGCTTGCCGCTGCTGCTGCTGACGCTGACCGAACCGACTCGTCGAGTCTTCCTTCTTATTCCTGCCTCCTGTCGGGAGAGACAGACTCTGCTCTGCTCTCTCTGCTCTCTCTGGTCTCTCTCTCTCTTGCTCTCTGGCTGTCTTGTGTCTGGCGACGAGAGTCACCTCCTTCACTTCGATCTTTAGTTTATTCGTACTTTACCGATAGGTAGGTAAATTTCGGTTTTAGGTATGTGAACTGTGCAAAGTTGAAATTGATATTGGTAAGGTTTAAAACGTGTTTATAAATGAAACAGAAGATTATCGCCATTTTGCAATTTTAGAATGATTTTTTTTAAATGTTATTTTGTTCTTTTTTCAATTCATAGCCGAACGGGATGCTATTCATCTTATGGCAATCCTGCGTAATAAACAAAGTTGCGGAATAAAGATTGTTTATTTTTTTTTTTTTTCGTTTATTTAACAAACATGCGTCGTTACAGTAACGTTACTATAACTTCAAACTCGTGCGATGCGTTATTCGGTATATTCGTCGAGGTATTTAGCAAATTTTTGAGGAATTTAACAAATTACGCGTTATAACAGACTACAGCTGCTTGTTATAATAGACCGAACAAACGAAATATCAATCTACATACACACGGAAGTTTGTACAAATTTTATGTATCGTTATATATGCATGCATACGCGGACCGTTCGTCATTAATAAGCCGCGGCACTTATCTCTCTAATTAGATGGTTATCTCACTGCTTTCAAATTACACCCGGTCTCTGTAATCGCTGGATTTGGTGGTGCTGCTGCTGTTGCAGGTGTTTTTTGAAAGAGCATTTCGATTATATGAGCTTACGCGTCGTTTCTATGCGTACAATGTAACACACGTGACTGAAACGTCGTGGAACCAATTAGGCTGTACATGCGTCCTCCCACTTTATGTTAGTTATACATGTGTAACGCAGCAACATGTTCTCTTTAATATATATTAGAGATGTAACGTTGATACGTTGTACATAGAAAAGCAACGCGAGGCTGAAGTTAGACAGCCGGAACGTTCTAATGTTCGTTCGGACAAGGTAGCGAAGTTCGGAAATCAAAATCTTGTGAATACCCTGAATCTATTTAAAAAAAACTCAGCTTCGTAAAAGCAGCAACGCCGATGCGATGTGCGAAATTTTTCTAGGCGTTCGCAAATCCTGCAAAATATAATCGATGTTATTGCGTGTGTGTACAGTGATTAATCGATCGTTAGATCAATCCACGTAACTACTTGGTTATGGGCGTAACGATTCGAGCTGTAAATAATTACTGAAACAATTGAGCAACACTGCATCCTGCAGCGGCACAAAATCAGCTTATGATGCATGTGAAAATACGTCGGCTGTTGCTGTTGCTGTTGCTGTTGCTGTTGCAATCGTCCCCGTAGTAATTGTAAAACTCGATGTCTTAAAAGGACAAAATATTCTATGTACCGACGTTTTATACTCATCGGTCAGCCGGCCTGCTAGCGAGTGATCTAATAATAGAAACCTTCCTATTTTGGAAGCAAAAGTTATTCCATATAACGGATATCGCGTTCCTATTTCACGTTTGACATAATAAATAATAACGCGTTCGGCAGCATTCGTGACTGGAATATCGTATTGCTTTTGTGGTTGATTATTATTCGTCGATTTATCGCTCTACACGTTCTTTCATTTAGGTCTAAAGAATGAATGGTATGAAAAAAATATTACTTTACGTTCGGAAAATTATCAATTATTCATGGAGGTAGTTACCTACTTTTTTCTCTAGTTGCAAAGACGGAGAAACCATACTAGTTAAAAATATAATTGTACACCTAATATAAAACAATTATCATTATTCTGGTTAGACTGCAACGCGTCTCTCTCTCCCTCTCTCTCTCTCTTCCTTGCAAGCCGCATAATTGCACCCATCAAGCAGCAGCGGATTTCTGCGAATAGCACATTTTTTTCGAATCCGCGGATTGCTCTGCAGTGCGGGGAGAGATATGTGGAGCGGTTAAGCACACTTGATAGCGATGGCGAGTAAGCTAAAAATAATCGATGTATCGATTAATCGAGTCCAGCAAAAATAATGGAACACGTCTCGATTCAATCGGTAAAAAGTAATCGATACATCGATTATTTCGTGTTTATTTTCAAAACACAGGCATATGAAACGAAAATTTCGTAAATTTCAGTACGTAGTCTTAATAGCGGAATTTTTTTTTTTTTTTTTGATAATTTACAGTTTTATTCAAAGCATTTTTTAATTTCATGTGAAAATATTTATTTCTCTTTCACTTGTTATATGGAACAGATACTTAGTAAGTAAGATAATGACAATAATTGATCTCGCGGTGTTTTTAAAATGTTTGAGTGTTTTTTTTTTTTTTTTTATCTCTTGCAACGATCGATCAATTGTAATTCTTATTGTTGTTATCTTTTCAGAGTCGCCGCCACCTCCCTACTGCCTTATTGCCGATAGGTTAAGACCCGAGGGTGAGTAACGTGCAAATTTTCTTTTTCACCTATATTTTTAAACATTCTGCATTTCACGTTGTACGATATATAATAATCGTAGACTCGTACGTAAGAGTCGTCGTACGTGAATCGTGTAACGAAACGAACAAATCGTCGACACTGGGATCGGCAAATCATCTCACCGTTTTCGGTTAAATCGGTCGTAACCTTCGTCAATGCTCTAGAATTAGACGCGTTACAGCTTTTAAGGGAAAAAACTGCTTACAATTAGACGTTGGTACGCGCGTACTTGTCGCACACATATGGTCTAAATCCGTATAAATACCGGTTACACCGTGTGTGCTATAAGGTTACGTGAGAGAGGATCGAGTCCACCCAGTTATATTTATATATACGCTTGTAAGTATGTACAAGGTAGAGCCTGGACGATGTTCTCGGACGAGGCGTTTTATTATACACGTGGCGCAGGTGCAATGCAGTTTAATTCACTACGCATATACATACACGTATGCATGCGTAGATATAATCGATTGTTACATGCGTGAGCGACGAGACTCGATTTTTCGCGATCAGCTTACACGCTTCGGTCTTTGTTATGTCCTTTATGTTTATAATTGTGATTAGCAAACTTTTTCCTTGAAAAAAACAATAAACAAAGAAAAAAATAGAAGGGGATCTGCGATCTTGACTACCTAGTCGCTTCCGCAAGGCTTGTAAAAATATTTTACGTACATTGTAGGGTGTTTCAGAAAAACATAATTAGCCATTTTACACCATGAGACCTCGTAAAAAGTTGGTTTAGGCCGAAAGAGAGGTTCTGTCGAAAGATGAGCGTTCTACGTTACGTCGAAGATCGCGCTCGGTTGATTTTGTACTTGTGTAAATTTTTTTAAATTCATGAAGTATCGTTATCAAGATTTTTTTTATTGCTTACATCAATCATGTCAATTTACATCACAAAAAAATACCCACACTTGTAATATCAAATCTCCAGTTCATGTTTGAAAAGCGTATCTGACGATCTTTTTCGTTATTAATTCAATGTCACAAAATATTTCTATAATTGAACATGAATTTTTAATTTTAGAGAACAAGATTCCCAGACAATATATTGTATTGTTGTAGATCGTGATCCTTGGGTTGAATATAAATGTCGGGAAAAAATTAATAATTGAAGTGCTTCAACATGTTTCATGACAAATTCAAAAAAAAAGAAAAAAAATGCTAAAAGAAAGTGAAAAATCAACTGGGCGTGATCTTCCACATAACGTAGAACGCTCATCTTTTCACAGAACAATCTTTCTATTTCCAATCTATATTTATGTATGATATTTCTAATCTATCCTGGGTGTAGAAAATGCGAAGGACGAACTTGCAATCGAAACCTCCCGATCTCAAGGAGGCAAAACGCGCGTTAAAAAGTCAATGCATGCCGGGCTCTGTCTGCGGGATGGTATAAAGCCTCTCTCTCTCTCTCTCTCTCTTTCTATTTCTCTTTGCATCACACACGCCGTATACGAACGCGCGTGTTACCGGGGTCAATATCTTTCGTTGATAGCACTAGAGCTACTCGGCTCAACTCTGCTCGAATAAACTGAGTAGCGACTTGCAGCATTAACGCGCTCTCTCTTCGTATTTCTCTCTCTCGGCTCAATGGCTCTGTTTGGCCGTGATTGTTAATATTATACGTAGGCAGGTACGCTTCATTCTCAGTTCTCGAATTTAACACTGCCGTGTTTTAAACGCATAGATTTCACGTATACGTAATATTCTACGTTAACGGGTGTCACGAGTACGTACGTAATTGTTAATCGGCAATCGAAGACATTGTTGTCGAACAACGTTAAAGAAAATAAGTCTTACGTTTTTCTATTCATTTACAGTATTCTGCAAACGTGCAAAGTTTGCAATTTCTTTTTTCTTGCCTGCAGATGCTGTTCGATCCTTGTGTGATTATCCTTATTTGCTCTCACTGTTCTTCCTTACTTTTATTTTATTCTTCTCATTTCATTCGTACAAATATTGTAAGCTGCGTGGCATACGCGAGCTCCTGCTAAATGATATCGCTCTTGATTCTTCGGTGATACGCATGGTATATTTATATATATGCATGGAGGGATCGAATTGTCTATAACGTAGGTATTATGTAGGTAGGTAGTGTTAAGTTGAAGAAATGGAAAGCAGAATAACGCGTAAAAAAATAAAAAAATTAAATAAATAGAATTCAATTTTTGCAACACATCCTTTCTAAGTTTCAAATCGGTCCCTTCATTTATACCAGTCGTACAAAACGCACTGACTATTATAAAAACTACAAGTATTTTACATTTAAAACTTTCTGAGCTTAGAGGCACGTGTTTCAGTTGACGTAGGGGCTTGATACTTTACAGAGATTTTTTCCTAATGACTTGGAATAGATCCGGGGGGCGTTCCAATAAAAAAATGTCCGACCCCCAAACGAGGACCACCCTAAAACACACACATACACAGAGAAAGAGAGAGAGAGAGACACGTGTTTGAAATCTACGTCACGCGTAAAGCTAAGATTTGTTTTCTCTTTTATCTTTTTTTCCGACTCATTTCGGACACTTTTAATATACACCCGCGTGTTTGTGCGGCATTCTCGTTGTTATTACTTTACGTATTATACGACGAGTGATGATTATACGGAGCTAGTTGTACATATTTACAGGTAAATGCGTGTTCGTGCAATACCTGCGCCTAGCTCGTGTATATCGTATAATATTGTATATCATCGTACAAACGTGTAGTACATAATATACAGCGAACGCATCATATATATCCCCCCCCCCCCCAATCATATTTTTGTCATTGTTGTTATGATTGTTATTATATTAATATGCACGCACTTGTACGTGACATATGTATGTGCATATACACATGCTATAACGCGCGGTACGTACATATTTCTTTTGACGGGCGGGATTTCTTATCGTTATAAGGAAAAGAGAGGGGAATAATGAAAAACGAAAAAAGAAACACTGCTAAACAAAAAAATATTCACTCCGCATCGCGCGTGTAGCGATTTCGTCAAGGTTACTACATAGTATAGTATATACTTATGTTTTGCACGTATCTTTTGGTCTATCATTTCAGATAGATGTGCGTATAATTTGTTCATGCTCTATTATAGTTGCTGATGTAGTGAATTTTTTATTTTCTCATCCTTTTCACCTACACTGATCGTGAGAGGAAAAAAAGTCATTGAATAAACTAAATTCGCGGTCACGGGTGGCGGAGTAAACATTTATTCGTATCAATTCAACGTCAATCAGTCTAACAAAATCTTTGGTTGATTCAACAAAATTTTTTTAGACGAACAAAAGTATATTGTTGAATTAAGTAAGTGTACGTTGTGTTCGCCGCGTTTAAAATTAGTTGAATGAAACGATTATCACTCGACTCAAACAATTCTTTCCCTACGTGTACAATTAACGATTTCTGCGAAGTAACTTCTCTACGGTATGTAGTAAATACGATGTAAACGTATAAAAACTGTTGTTCATTCATATTAGAAACTATAGATTCTCCCTCTCACTCTCTCTCTCTCTCTCTCTCTCTCCCCCTTTCCCTTTATAAATTCTTCTATCTCTATACGTCGCTCTCAAAGTCGGAACACGAGAGAGGAGTGAAACAAACGTCGTGAAGAGAGCATCGCCAGCAGCAGCAGCAGCAGCCACTCGACAGCATCTCCTCGGGCAGCAGAGAGACCAGCTCTTCGACCGGGAGTGGCTCAATGACATTCCAAGGCTTCCTCGCGTGGTCGTGGGGCCCGTTGCTTTCTCACTAAAAATCCATCGTTTCCGGATTGGGAAAATTGCCGGCGTCGTACCGCGAGCCGTATATCTCCTTTTTTTTCCTTCTTCTTTTTTTGCCGGAAAAAAAATTTCGCCCACTTTTATTCTCAGTTAATTATTATTGAAAGAAAACGAGAGCGATGACGTAGAAGCGAGAGAGAGAGAGACAAGTGGTGAGAATTTTAACAGAGGAATGCCAGTGATGACGCTGTCGTCTTATACAGCAAACCTGCACTCCTGATCTGGAAAATACTTTTGACGAAGAAAAAGACATTTGCACGAAGAAATTATCAAAACAAATCTATCCATTTATGCACGTGTGTGCGCGTCTGAATGCGTGCGCAACCTTTGTATGGTCGGTTATAAAAAACTTGTGAAGATATGTACGTTTTTGTATTTGTATGAAGCGACGCATGCGTGGGTGTAGGTGTATATAATTCTTTATTATACGTGCATATATTCCGTATACGTTCACGTTCATTGACTAGAATGAGAAAGAGAGAGACAGAGAGAGACAGAGAATTCAATGATCTGTATAAGTATCTATCCGTATCTATATATATATATATATATATATATGTATACATATCCGGTATTGGGAAAGTGATTAACGACGTTACGGGTTTATTTTATTATACGGTCTAATCGGTGGATAAAATACGTTACGAAATTTACTACGGGGTACGTATGTTGTATGTAAACGTAAACTTGTAATAGAAGAAGAAGAAAAAAAGCTCAGAAAAAGCTACGATTCTTTATTACATATTATATTCATTCTGAAAATTTTCGACATATAATTTTCACTTCCTTTCTTCTAATATTCTTTATACATTGTCTTACCGTTTCTACGTATTATTATTGATAATAATTATTTGCTCTGTTCCGTTCGTCAATTTTTACTAAAACATTTGCAATTTTTCACGATGAAACATTCAACATGGCGTACGAAAAAACAATTCAGCCTAGATTAATTATTTTATAAAAAAATAAAACAACAATCAAACTACCGGCACCCTTCAACACCGAGATCGAGCATTGAGACTTTGAGGATCATCTTTTTTCAAGGTTGGCTCGAGATTTTTCAACTTTGAGTGTAAACATTTTTTTTGAACGGCCAGTATAATACAGATGTAATCCCCCGTTAGAGAAACTTTTGGCTTTACGCTTTTACCGGATCGACGCGACGCTTCGGAGTTGGTCGCGACGCGACGACGCGGTTCGTCAGGAGAACGGAACGCTTTCGCGGTACATTAGGGGGACCTAAAATAGCTCTTTTAGACGTTTCCAAAGTCCTTAGCTCTTTCTCTCTCGCTCTATACGAACGGAGGAGGAAGAACTATTTTTTCCACATTATAATATAGAAACGCGTCACGCTACAAGCTGTAAAAATTCGCTCTTTCTTACCTCGATCGTAAAATTATTGTGCAACACGGTGTACGAATAACAGGCTGATATTTATGCAATACATTTATGGAAAATAACGATTCGTATCGGAAAGGAATAATGAAACAGAAAAAACTCTTATCGCGAGTGTAAAAATCATGTTAAAATGATCTTGTCTCAATCTGTTGTTATACACTGAGAAACAATTTTTATCGGTGCGATTCTTAAAATTCGCGAATGTATGATACAATATACAATTTAGGGTGATCCTTAGTTGGGGATCGGACAAATTTTCATTGGGATGCACTCTAAATCTGTTCCAAATCATTGACAAAAAATCTGTGTAAAGTTTTAAGCCTCTACGTCAACTGGAACACGTGCCTCTAAGCTCCGAAAGTTTTGAATGTAAAATACATGTACTTTTTATAACCAGTTGTTTCGTTTTTACGATTGGTATAAACGAAGAGACTGATTTGAAACTTGACAGAGTTGTTGCTTACGGTGATAGGAACAAACTCTAATAATTTCAAAATTTTATCATAATTTTACAATGTATATTTTCTTTTATATGAGCTTAATAGCATCACATTTATTAGGATTATATGCAAGCAAACAATAATTATAAAATTTTGAAATCTTCAGGGTTCGTTCCTATCGTTATAAGCAACAACTCTGCCAAGTTTCAAATCTGTCCCTAAATTTATACGAGTCATACGAAACGAAACAACTGGTTATAAAAACTATTTGTATTTTACATTTAAAACTTTCGGAGCTTAGAGGCACGTGTTCCAGTTGACGTAGAGGCTTGAAACTTTACAAAGAATTTTTTTTCGCGATTTGAAACAGATCAGGGGGGGCGTCTAGATGGAAATTTTTCTGGTCCCCAAACGAGGACCACCCTAGACATAAATATTCTCACTGACAGGGGATGAAATTGAGTACTTTACGCGTTTCGAGTACCCGTAATACTTAATGAAATATCGGAGTCCCTAAATGAGAAAGACAGTGACATTCCCCCTGCAGCTCGAAGCTGCGTAGCGATAACAGGAAACGGAGCTGCGTTCCTCTCGAGGGAAAAGCAGCCAGCCAGCCAAGCATGGTTAGAAGCGTTCGTTCCTTCGCCTTGGATATAATGTCGAGTCTCGGAGTCTACAACCCAAGAATCTTGAAAGAATGCGACCGACCGACCCACCGAGAGAACCGAGAGTCCGACGTTTGTGACGTCAGCCTCCCTCTCTCTCTCTTTCTCCCTTTGCCTCCTTGTTCCTCCGCTGCTGCTCCTTATTTTTCTTTTTCTTTTTACATGGTTCTTTGCTTAATGAATTATCTGTACAACCTTCGGTCCCTTGCCCGAAGCCGTCACAATTATTGTGCGCAAGTTTCGTCGTTTCTGGACATGGCGTATATACATTCACCGATTTGCACGCCGATCTATTTTCTGCGCACTTTCGATTACTCCGATCGGCTCGAAAGTCGATCGTTGACATTAATCGGTATTCGCAGTTTTGTGTTGTTCGAAATTTTTCTCCGAACCTCGGCGGTTAAAATCGCGTTTCGATTCACGCAACCCGGGTCGACACGATCCGATCTGTAAATGACAAGATATTGTAATGGAAGTATCGCCGCCCGGTGTACAGAGGCAGGATAATATATTATTATATTACGTCTCAGTCACAGCTTCCATACGGTTGTTTTGTCGCGACGATCGAGTTATGCAATAGCTTAGTTTTGCGTGGAAAAATCCTATCTCCCTCTAGGTATATTAATATGTGTCCTCTGGGTGTAGTAATCCGTGAGTCGAACACGCGTACGGAAGCTAGTCGGTCGGTCGCGAATCCGACTGGCAGAAGTAGAAGTTATCGAATACGACAAAGAAGAAGAAAAGGAAGAATAAGAAAAAGATGGGGGGGAGAGAGAAACAGAGAGAAGCAAGCCGCCACCGCGTCAAAATAGCGTCGCGCGTTTTTTCCTCTTTTTACGTTATACATACACGACGTGTATACACGCATACGTAATATTATACGTATGTATACTCGCACACTCACGGAGAAATTATTAAGACGACTCGCCTCACGAGAAAAACAACTCGCGGAGGCGAATTTAAAAAAAAATAAATTTCCACCCCACTCCCATTTTTTTTCTCCCCACCTAATTCAATGTAACTTTCATTCTCATCCTGATCGTTATCTTATTTATTTACTTAATTTTTACTACGCTTGATTTTTTTTTTTTTTTTCTCATTCCTGTTTAGAGGCAGTTCATTTAGTCCAGTTTTTTTCAACATATATATGCATATATATACAAGTTTTCCTCATTGATGGATTTCAGATCGTGCACCGAGCGAAGGTGGAGGCGAAGGAGACGCCGACGCGGTGATTAATCGGCACAGAAACGCAAACCCACCACCACTTCCCGGATCCCTGACTACGAACGGTGAAGGTATTTGCAATTTTTTTACAAGAATACACCATCGATGCTTATCGTTAATATAATGCACGCGAATATTATGTAGAACGGTGTGTCGATTAGGTAATAGGATTTAGAGACGAAAACAATTTGCTCATTCACAAGGTGAGGTGAGGTGAGACACGTGGCACGTGGTGTGAGGCCAACCAGCTGGAAGCCGTCCTCTCTCTCTCCCTCTCTCTCTCTTTCTCTCGCTCTCTCGCTCTTTCTTATCTCATTATTATTTTTGTTACAGCTTCTTTTTAGTTTTGAATTTATCATTCTCCCTTACTCTGGCTCTTTTTCTTTTTTTTTTTATTTTTCTTGCACCAAACGTTGTAACATTATACCTGTCCATATAGAAACAGAGACTCGATCACGCGTTTGTGTAGACGTTCATTAATCGGTTAGGTACACATCTTTGTTGTATAACTTGACGATCGCGATACGATGAATGCGGATTATCGACAAATGCAAGTTACTCAACCGTATTATTAAATTGTTACGGTGCAATTAAGTTAACTGGATTAGATTATCCATGCTGAAATTGCATTTTTAAACGCTAACCGAACACTCGTCGCCTGATGTAGACATTTTACGTAGGATAGTAAATTTTATGTAAATATTCGACGATACGGTATCTTCTCTTCAGGCTTGAAATATCCACGATCCGAATAACTCCGGTACTCAATATCCATATAATTTTTCAAACTTTTAACCGTATATGAATATATACGTAATATTTTTAAATGCATATTGTGGAAAAACTATTAGACGTTTTTGTAGAGCTCGTCGAGACCTTGAAAACTTTTGAGCATACCTTTCCGTTATTTCGAAGAGTTTAATCAGCATTCGCACGAGTGTTTGATCCCATTCCGAATAGGCTTACAAATTTCGTTATATATCGGAAATAATCGATCTGGTTTTAACGAAATGTATCCTAAAACTGGGCCAGACATTTTAGCTATCGACAGAAAAAAGAATAATCAAATCGGTTCGGTAGTCCCCGAGTTACAAGCGAACATACACGCAAAGAGAGACTTCGAGTTTTACGTATGGGACATTCCACGCCAACTCCGTAAACGGTTGACCATGACGCTTTATTAATTTCACCAAGGATTTTTTCCGCATTAGTACGACCCTTGAAAAGCTTCCAAGAAATTTTTGAAATATTTTTTTATCACTCGTCCTTAAAAAACACCCAAATTGATTTTTACGAAACAAGAAGAAGAAAAAAACATTTAGTTTACGAAATGAAACATTTTCACCCAAGACTCTGACTGGGACCTCGTGTTTTTTTATATGTTTTAATCCTCTTTTCTATTTTCATACCTGTTAAAAATCTATTACAACGCATACCGCATCTCCGATTTGATTACCGACTTTTTAAAATTGTTTCTTCGGTTCTAAAAGACACTCCAACACTTTTGGCGTTGTAATTTTTTTCAAAAAAAGTATTCTTTGAAAAAAATGGCGAGGGAGTTTTTAAGAACGGGAGAAATAATTTGATAAATCCGTAATCAAATCGGAGATGCGGTATGGTATATTATCAACAGTTTTCAAGCAGTTGTGAAAATAAAAAATAAAAAAAAAAAAACTATCTCCCACTCTGAATCTTTCGTGAAAATGTTTCATTTCGGTAACGGGATAAAAAAAAATCTCGGGGTAAAGACGAATGATTTGAAAAAAAAGTTTTGCAAAAAATTCTCGGAAACTTTTCCAACGGTCGTTTACCAACGCGGAAAAAATTCCCGGTTGAAACTGAAAAATGTCATGGTCAACCGTTTCACCGAGTTAGCGTGAAAAGCCCCCCCCCCCCCTAATACGGTTGGAGAAGAGAAGAAAAGAAGGCATATATATGTACGTAATTCCGATCTTGGCAAGTGTAAGTGACACTCGTCTTCTTCTTCTTCTTCTTCTTCTTCTTCTTCTTCTTTGGGTTCTCGAGGAGCCGGTCGGTAAGGTTGGTGGCTGCGTCTCGACGCCGCTCTGCCCGAATGCCGGGTATCTAGAGAGAGGGGCCGAAAGGACGTCGGTGGGTTTGAGGTGGCGGTGGGGGCGGGGGCGGGGGTTGTTGGGGGGTGGGGGGGGCGAGAGGGGGTTTGGCTGGCGCCAGACAGCTGCCGCATGTGCCGCGACCTCGCTCGGCTGCCCTGCCATGGCTTTGCCTCTGCTTTTGCCTTTGCCTTCCTTCCACTATCGCAACCACCGACGTTACGAACGTAACGCACAACGTAGCACGTACAACGCTGTGCTTTATTGATTTATTTGTCAGTCAAGTTTTGACGCTTTTCTAACATCAGGTATATAAATTCTATCTATGTTGGATATATTATTGTTGAACGTAACGCATGTACGTATATACCTACTGTACACTTGTTGACACATCTATCTCTCTCTCTCTCTCTCTCTCTCTCTCTCTCTCTCTCTCTCTCTCTCTCTCTCTCTCTCTCTCCTCTCTCTCTCTCTCTCTCTCTCTCTCTCTCTCTCTCTCTCTCTCTCTCTCTCTCTCTCTCTTCTCTCTCTCTCTCTCTCTCTCTCTCTCTCTCTCTCTCTCTCTCTCTCTCTCTCTCTCTCTCTCTCTCTCTCTCTCTCTCTCTCTCTCTCTCTCTCTCTCTCTCTCTCTCTCTCTCTCTCTCTCTCTCTCTGTTGCCTCTCGGTTGATACGTGTACGTGTGTGTATAATTGTGCGTACCTGTATCAGGTGTAATGTATAATATAAACGTTAATAGGCACGGGATGTAATTTAATTGCAAGCGCGTTGTTTTCGGGTATAGTATGTACGGATGTGTGATTGAAGGAAAGATGGTTGTAGAGGGAAAGGTGCACCGTTTCATAGTTATCTGAACGCTGTTAATTGTACGGAAAAAATTTAAAGGACGTATGGAGTATTTTTATTTCGTACTATATGTAGAGGAATGATCCAGTTTTGCTGTTATAAAGCAACGGATAAAAATAACGTGTCTCTAATATTGTCATACTTAAATTAAAAGATCGAGTTTTTTTTTTTTTTTTGAGGGCGCCGAACAATGTTTCATGATATATAACATAATCGACGTTGAATACAAAGTTCATGTTTTATTTTCTAAATAATTGAGCAATACAGCCATTTAACAGAATTATACTTTCAATTTAAATCTATTGTTAGGTTTATTGTCGGTCTGTGTTTCATACTCATAAATTATGAACTCGATATGCATAAATTGTGCAATATAACGACATCCATCGCAGGACGCGTGTCGCGAAAATTATGATGTATAACGGCGAGAAATACTCTGCATCTCGGGAGCATTGCAGAGTAGCAGCAGCAGCAACAGCAGGAACGGCTGCGAAAACAAGGATCATGATTCAGCGCGAAAAAAGGAAAAGCTCAAATAAAAGCAACAGGTTGTCCGCGGAACGCTTCTTCTTCTTCTTCTTCTCTTATATAAGTTGGGTTTGGTCAGGTTGGCTTAACTCCGGTTATATTATACGAACGCGTTCCGCATCCTTCGCTTTATGGACATCCTGGTCGTATTCATCGTCGTATGCACGATGTAACAGCTATCACTCAACGCGCTATGACTTTCCTTCCTTCCTTATACGTGTTGTTAGGGCGTTGACGAATTTTTCTTGCCCCCCCCCCAAATTAACTTCAAATAAGTCAAAAATAATCGCCTTATTTTTACGTCAACTTTAAGATCGTCCGCTTTGTGATCGAAGTTTCTTATGGAAATCAACGAGGGAAAAGCTTTTTTTCTCGGTATATATTTTATTACAAGAGTGATGATGTTCGAAAAAATCTGTAACCGCGAGGTTTTAGTGGGCGTTAGTGATACTATCTGAAAAAAAATTGACACCATCATACCGGGCAACCTAGACGAATTGCACACCCTCGAAATCCGTCTTCTTTTTTATTTAGAGGAAGTGCAATTTGTATACATGGTACGGTGGTACGATGATGTGAATTTTTTTTTTTTATCACTCTTACAATGAAACTGAGAAAAACAGTTTTTCCCACGTTAATTTCCATAAAGAAACTTCTGTCACAAAGCGGACTAAACTCGTAGAGCTTGAGGTAAAATTTGAAGTTGATTTCGGAAGGTGGGGTGGAAAAAATTGCTCAACACCTTGAACAAGGACCACCCTAACGTATTGTACGTTATATATAGAGGATGGCTTATATTTTCCTTATTTGCTTATTTGAAATTTCTCCATGTACTCGATGTAAAAAGAAAAATCTTGTAACAAAAGCCCGCGGCGTCTGCGTTATACTATACTTATACGCGGGTAAATAAAAAATGTTTTGAGATGTTCCGTAGGTGATAAAACACCCCTTCGACTCGTACGTAACGCACGGACGTCAAAGGCGCGACGTAAATCGATCGAGGGTCAAGGCCGTCGTTCGCAGCTTCCCTCACGGTCGTTGGTTCGTTATTTGATCGCCGGCGGCTGACTCGGCGGGTTAAAGGGGATGTTTTGGGCTCCTAGAAAAGCACGAGCTTATTCAGCGGTGTCCTCGTATTTTTATTTACCGTATCCGGTATCCGGTATTTGTTATTTCGCCTGATTTCCGCTCTTCCGTTTTCGTCTCGTCCTATATTCTCGAAACGTTTCCTATCGTCCAGTTCCAACCACGTTCTCCTCAAAATATCCTATTATACCGCGAAGCGTGATTATTACGCGCGGTATGCAATACCCGACGTTTCAAAGCCTGCGGTTCACCGCTCCGACCGAGCGAATGTCGAAACACTCGAGCAAATTTATCTCAAATACATGTGCTAACCAACCTCCGTTTCTCTGTCTCGCTTCGGATTCTTTCCTCTTTCTCAATTATATTTATCCCCTCTTTTATACTTGAACCGCACTGTAATACAACTGATGAGATTGCAACCTCGACACGCGGTTGTCTCTCTCTCCTGCACACAGCTGACGAATAATTACCGTATACCTGCACTGTATAATAATAGTAATGATAATAATAATAATAACAACAACAATAATAATAATATCATCATCATACCGTCTGTCGGAAAAAAAAGAAAAATATAACAAGGAATTTGACTGATCTGCGTATATCCTGTGTGTGTATAATTTGAACGAGAACGAAATCGGTTGTCTAGTCGTCGGGAGTGAGGAGCAGACAACGGGGGGAGAAGGGGGGGGGGTGATTAAATGAGTTCCGAACGCTGAACAAGGCTGGTAATTTTACGTATATGCCTATGTATGTATGTATGTGGAAAAGGGAACGAAATGGAAGAAGGGTGCATCGGGTGAAAAGCCTGCGGCAACGAACGTGGAGACTCTGTGCCAGAGTTGGTTTCTGCAACTTTGCAGATTTTAAAGTTTCGCCATTTTCTAAGTTCGACGTTCGCGTTCGCGTATTGCATTACGAACATGCGTGTATTTTGCGAACATATCCGCCTAGGTGGCAACCTAGGATAATATTCGTACATTAGAAGGTAACTGCGCGTATGTAACAGCTTAAATCGCAGATCGATACTTGTGGTGTGGATGGTGTAGGTGTATAGGTATAAACATTAATGTTCGTGTGTAATCGGACGTTGTATTGTACGTACTTCGCATATATATAATATTATATGCGCTTCGAACAAAAACAAATCTCTCTCTATTTCTTTTTCCGTTTGTTTGTAGATTGCAGGAGTGCGTAGGCTTGATAAATGAAAAATAGTTGATAACGCAAGGCGAAAAGGATATTATCTTTTTTATACCGTGTGTTAAAATTGTTCGAGTTGGGATGCAATTACGGGCTAGTATAAATTATATATAAATGTGTGCGTGTGTGCGTGTGTATAAATGTGAAAAATGGAAGTTTCTTTGTTATTTTTCGCGTCACACCGAAACAACGAATTGAGAGAGTAAGGAAGAAAGAATGTGAATGAACGAATGACAGACCTTAAACCAACAACTTGATCATCGCTGAGGTAGCAAGCGTACCTGTCTTATTACCTCTACACACACCGACACAGATATTACACACGAGTCGACTGCATCCAACCAGTTGCAGGTCAGTCATTCGGTTGATCCCTTCCGTTGCGGGAGGACGGGGCACGTGATTCAGGTAGACGCAATGCACTTTTCGTCTCGTCGAAAAACCCTCAAACAAGAAGAGCGAAGCGATAATCGGTCAGGCCTCGAAGGCCTCTCGTCTCTTCTCCTCTCCTCTCGTCTCTTCTCCTCTCCCCTCCTCCCTCTCTCCCTTCCTCGAAAATCCGCCCGGCGCATCCCGCGAAGGGCTTCTTCACCAACTCAAAAGAGAGAAGCTACGCCGGGAGGCCAAGCGATCGGTTCGAATAGGTGCGTGCAGCAGGGAGGCAACGGAGGCCTGTTTGCTCGCTTCGGTTGCAGCACGATGGCCGGTGAGGAACAAGGAATACGTACACACTTGGCCGGTGAATATGCGGTGTGTGCCGACGCCGCCTGCCTTCGGCGGGGGGCTGGAGGGGCTGAGAGGAAGATGAGGAACAGGAGGGCGAGGGGGGAGAGGCTGCCAGGCGGCGCCCGGTATGTGGCGCCTTCACTGGCGTCGGGCCATCTTTTATTCTCCCATTACAAGGCACATCGACGCGTCTCTTTCTCATACACACGGGCAACACCCTTGCACGTACGTGCGATACGTCGTACCTATCTGTCTATCCTTTATGACTTGTTATGCGGACGAGAGAATCGTATATGAATCGGCGAAAAGAGCAACGACGGAGAGGTCTAGGTACGATGGGAAAAAGAGAGAGAGAGAGAGAGAGAGAGAATGTAGGTAGGTACGTACAGTATGCATACCCACGTAACCACATACTTATATATACGGACGACCGCGAGACGCGAGGCATTTGTTTGCAATTTTACGACCGGTCCGACTGGGCGCCGATTTTTGTCTGTGTATTTGTTACACGTACGAGTTGTGTAGTCGCAATTGTAAATGGATATGTACGTACGTGCTCATAGGTATGTAGAGTATAATTGTAGCCTACCTGAAACGTGCATAATATTGTAATATATAAACGTATCGTGAAAGAGATGCGCGTGCGGTGTGTACATTTTTATTACATAATTATAACGTGTAAGTTTCGATTCTCTTGCTTGACGTATTCGTGATTTATTGCTATCAGTTGTTATTGTACGTGTTACAGACCTTTACGTGTTTTAACTTCTAATTTGTGTTATTAGTTTTTAATAAATATCGCGATCATTGACGACTCGCTCGTGTTCGGGTATACCAAATTATTGAGAGTATTTGTTTGTTCAGTTCTATCTGCATACCTGCAGCGATGAAACGATATAGCTGTAAACAGTCGTGAGAAGAAGAAAGAAAAAAGGAATGGTTAAATTGAAAAAATATACACCAGCGTGAAATTTCTGTTTGTGTAATTTCTCGTCTCCCGCTGCAGGGTATTAAACATTCGAATATTGATTCGCACTTTGAGAGATGGGTCTATATTGCAATTTCGTTTCTTGTTCTTACCTTTTTTTTTTCCACAACTCACAACTTTTGAAACTTGTCGAAAATGTACACAGGTAAACGAGTATATATACGATGACGAGTGTATCTTAATACCCTGTACATAAAACACGCGTCTATTTTCGCCGTATAATCTGCGATTATATCTACCGGGATTGATCTGATCTGATTTGATTTGATTTGATTCGATTTGATTTGAGAAATGATTCGAACCTTTGCATGCTTCGCGCGTTCGACAAACTGTATTACGTTAATAATAATGCACCGCCATGTATGTTTTACAAAACTCTCAATAACCTTCGCGTGTGCGATAAATTGATTTGTGAAAGGTGGGACGGAAAAATTCCGAAATGCACGGAGAGCCGCAATATGCACTGTCGCATCGTAAGTGCGTGACTTTGATCTCCTTATCGCGAGGGAGAAATAAAGACTGAGAGAAAGAGAGAGAGAGAGAGAGAGAGAGAGAGAGAGAGAGAGAGAGAGAGAGAGAGAGAGAGAGAGAGAGAGAGAGAGAGAGATTGATGGATTGATGGATTGAGTGACGCGACGCGCCTTTCTCTATCGCTCCCGTCATCGTCGTCGTCGTCGATGGTTACACAGCTATCTTATTCTCGGCGACGAACTTTCGGCCCTGTCTGTATAACGCACTTTATACATACGCAGGTAAACATACCTACACGTGTATGTGTCACAAATATGACAGATATCACGACACTAGAGATATCCACGTACGTGTGCATACTCGAAGTCCATACGGTATATGATATACCGCAGTAGGTACGTACCTACATTTCACGGAGTGTTTGTCGTACGTTAATATACATCCTTCTCTCTCTCTCTCCGCATCTCTCCTCGACTCATACACGCGCTTTCCGTACGCTCTGGTATATTTAATGCACCTATACCTAATACCTACGCCACTATATGCCCAGCCATTATCCTACCTTTGCTCTTCGGTCTCTCGGCAGTCGGCAGGAAGGCCGTTTGAAGGACAGACGAGAGCCGTCCGTGTATATCTACCTCGTACGTGTATACGTGTACCTCGAGTACGTTACGTACGTGTGTGTAGGTACGTACACAGTGACGGAGAAGGAGTGTGTCAGGAAGAGCGACGTCGCGTCGCCTCGTGCAGTCATGGGCCTGTGTTAATTGTTGCATGCGTATGCAGACACGTTACGTTCCACGATGCACACCTTGGGGAGGGGGGGGGGGGGGGGGGAGGGCGATTAGATACGTTGTTAGTCATACACACTTAAAATTACTGCTGCAGAATGTCACGCGAAACCCGCGTTATTCCATATCGTCTATATTTTGTGTATCCCTTGACGTTGAAAAAGTACATGTAATCGTAGGTTTCGGATCGAACTTTAATAAAACCTGACATATGTAATACGTTGAACACCGTCGCGTCATTATTATTTTGCTCCTTATCTCATTGTTGCATATAATTAATCAAAAATCTGCCAAAGTCCGCTCTAACATTCAGTCGTGTGGTTATTCGTCTTTCTTTTCTTTCTTCATTAAAATTGTTTACGCTTCGCGCGTACATTTAATTCTGCAACAAATTGAAAGAGAAAAAAAAAAATACAAATACAAAATTTAAAAAACAAAAACGAATATTGCAAGAAGAAAATGTCGTTGCCTGGACATTATTGTAATGCATGCGTACGCGTGTGTAGAGCTACGTATAGATTGTGCATAAATGCATACATGTAAATTGCGCGAGGCGCCGGGAAGAAACAAGTTTGTTTTGCCCGCCAGCTAGTGTCGAGTCGCATTGTGCAGCAAGCACCAAGGTGTACGTTATGAAGCGCATACGACGAGTCTCTCTTTCCCTCTCCCTCCCTCTCTCTCGTGCTTTTACTTGGAATTTACATGTATGATATACACCGCACGACCGTTTGTCGGCAGACATGAAAGCAGCGTGCAGACTTGTACAAATGCCGCGGCGGACGTTTCGCGGGTAAAACGCGTCGCGTCCGTCTGTGTTCGTTGCGTGTGTTTATAATGGATGCAATATTATTGCCCGGTGGAATGCAGCTTTGTTTAATAATCGAGACGCACATAGGCGTACGTACGAGGTGTCCGTCCTAACGATGTTCCAAGTTATACCTATGCGTACTTACGTGTGTGCACCCGGGCACGCGTCGAAACGTTGCTGGTGCGAAAATGCGAGAGGGCGAAAATATGCATGTACGTATGGATGTATGCGGTGAACCGTTTACATTGGCGATAAGCCGCTGCTGTTTAAAAAAACGATGTGATAAAGTTACAGAATCAACCGAAGCGGAACACTCTTCTTATTATATACATAACACAATATTATACGCACGCTTGCGGAATGTAAGAGAGCGAAAAAAAAAAAAAAAAAAACAGAAACAAAATTAAGAATACACGCATACGTAATTGTGCAAAGAAGATAAAAAGAGGAAAAAAAAAAGAACGGAACATACGCGGGGCTTGGCCCCGTTACACGTACGGACGTACGTACGTATGCACGAATGTACGTATATGCGTGCGCATGTGCGTATGAACGCATGTACGAATGATTGCGAAAAATCGCTCAAATCGCTCCAAATCTCGCCGGTTTCTACGAAGTAATTACGAACGTTATGTGCGGTCGTTCACGTACGCGCCTGACTTTGTACTTTGTATAAATGTATGGAACGTAAAATTGGCATGCCATTTCTCAGACGTGTATACACGGTACGTAATGTATACGCAGCTTTGCTATTCGCGAGTTGACGTATCGTATACACATGTATGCTTCGTATGTAAGCGTTTACGTTGCTTCCTGATCGTTTTTAAATCACTACAATGTATGTACGTCGGGGTGGTTCATTTTAAATTTTTGTGTTTTTTTCTTCATGGAAAAAAAAAAATTGTCGCAAGACGATACGATACGAAAAAGATAAACTAATATGCATACAAGTCCGTAAGGTGTAGACGTAAAAATAAATAAATAATATTACAAGAATTGGTACAGCGACCTCTAAATATTTTCCTACCTCCTCCAGCTTTTGCGACAATTTTTTTTTTCAGTATTCGTCGGAAATTTTTCCAGTGGTATCTGTGAAAAAAAAAATTGGGAAAGCGAACCTCCCTGATGTACATGTATGTACATATGTACAATATGTGTATGCATGCATGTATGTATTTAGATATCAATGAGTATGAGAACGAACGTTGCGAGATTCAATTTCAGCCCGCCTTTCAACTCGCGTTACACGTACGTATATCGAAGAACGTACACCTATCCGTATGCGTGCGTGTGTGTGTGTATGTGTGTGAGACTTGTGTGCCGTAGCCTTACGGCTGACCCTTGACCTCCGACCTCGTCACCTATAACTTCCGACCCGCTATCATCCGCGTATATACGTACACGAGACGAAAACACCAAGAATTTACAGCTTGTGTTATGCGCGCTTATAGTTGTTACATGGATACGCGTAATGAATAAATAATTATGACGATAGCGTTGAGCGTGCGATACAATAACGCGCCTCGGGATAAATATTATAATCATTATTGCAATACTGTATAGAATAATTTATGTATAATTAGATGTATCGAATATGTTTATGTGGTTTGTAACGGTTACCGAACGGACTGGCCGCGTAAAATATGCAGCGGAAAATTCACGGAAGTTGGGAAATCCGAGGAAACGGAGAATTTCGATCAATTCCTTTGCTAATTTCGCGAAGATCCAAGAAGCCGAGTTATACCGTCGGCTGTCGATCGGCATTGTCGCAATTATTTTATAACATTTTCAAACGACAATTCTACGAATTCACGCAGTTAAAGGTACAATGACGATCATAATTGTCGTACAGTCTCTACGGGTGTGTCTATCTATAAATTATACATCACGCATCGGTGATCTGCATAATTACGCTATTTTGTTATTTAAATTTGATTACTTCATTTTTTTCCTCGAATTTCGTACGACACTTTGTACAATAAAAATTGGTCGCTAATTAGTGTATAATCACCGTTTTCACGATTGTGATGCGTCTCTAAAATTATATACTCATTGTCAGTATAAATATAAGAATCGAGAATACGTATACTAATTGTAAAATGATTAAGTCATCTCACCGCGTCTTTTTTTCAAATTTCAATTCGTGTGATAACAACGCGGTGCAATAATTAATACACGATAAAACACGGTGGATTTCGTGGTAAATTTTCCGTATTCGTGGACTCGTGCGGTGAATCATAAATTGTAAAACTGCCCGCGAATCTCGGTAAGAACATAGAAATGTTCGTGATTTATTATTGGATCGTCAAGAGGAGAATTCAATGTCTGGAATCGTTGTCTCGAGTCTTGTTTAAAGCGTTCCGACCGAATCATTGCAACATTCGATCATCTCATCCTTTCGAAAAACTGTGAATCGATTTGAAATTTTTCTCAAAGCGATCGCAGAAAAAAGAATAATCAAAATTAAGTTTTATGTGTATATGTGGAGAGGAAGAGATGAAGATGTAACAATTTGCTAGCTGACCGGAGCGAATTTCCTAAACTCGAAACTATCGCGCTAACACAAAAAAAAAAAAGAAAAAGAAAAAGAAAAAAAACTGATTCCCGTATGAAACATTTAAACATCGTTCACGTGACACCTTAATCGCGATTTATTTTAGGTGGAGAGGCGGAGGAGGGGGGAGAGACTCGGAATCGGTTTGCGATCGGCAGGCGCTGAGACGGCGGCGTCGCGACGATAGACGTCCTTGCTCGACGCTATACGGCAACCAAGTGACGTAATCCGTCCGATAGCTCGCAATCTTGGCGCCGCGTTAACTCGTAATATCTATTTTTATACACTTCGGAGAGGTTTTCTCTCCCACCACCTCTACCGTACTCGACGTGTGTCGTTTCGCCGGTTCTAGCTCTCGGGCTTCGCGTGTTACGTAGATGTGAATGTCGGATTGAGGGAGAGACTCGCGGGCCTTCTCCTATCACCCGGCATGCACACCTAAACACCTTAGGCCGCGTACGTCGTCGTAAAAACGCGCGGAGAAATTTCATTTTTTTTTTTTTTTTATTTTTTTATATTTTTTCATCATTCATATTATACCCACCGAATCGTTTTACACAACGTTTGCACGATACAACGTGTTCGAATGTTGTTTCAATTACAAGGAAATCTCTGGGTATCTTTGTCGCTGTCTCGTCGCGCCGAATCATCGCAACACAGCCACAAGGATGTATGAATTACTTGCAGTTGTGTATCAATTGCGTGTTGAAAATTGTATTTATAATGTATGTATACGAGGAAATATTGGACGGATTAATTTTGCCGTTACCATAAAGTTTGGCTGAAATTTGACTGAATAGTTATACTTGTGCCACGTTTTCCTTCTCTTACGTAACTACTCAGTTTTAACAATATTTAAACATTACCGCATAACGATGAACAGTTTTGCATAATCTAGCGGCAACTGCAGAGCTGCGTAATAAAATGAGAATTATATTCATTGCAGGGAAACAGGTCAGACATTCGGTACGAATTATTGTGCGTTTGATTAAGTACAAGTTGAATAATGGTTAAATTTAATAAGGAACGGAAGTGAATTCGATGTAAGATGAATGCGGGAAAGTAAATTAATTTAAAAAGAAAATTGTGTTATTTGGGATTTCAAAAAAAAACAAAAAAAAAACGTTTTTAACACGCATGCCAACATCCCCATTTAGCTGCGATAGCTATTTCTGGTATAGAATATGTACGTATATTATACGGATCAGGAGAGGCGCTCTTTGCGTGATGGAAAAGACGAGAAATCGTGCTCGGCTCGTGCTCTCGGACCAGTTTAATAACTTTTTATGCGACAGGATGAAAATTATAAGATAATTGCGAGCTGCACGAGGAACGGCGAGCGAGATATACACTCGACGAGTTGCACACGACCGTATGTTACAATCTACGGAACGCGTGTAACGTACGTACAACGTCGCGTGGGTTGACCTCCAGACGCGGTTGAACTACGACGCCCCCCATTCTCAAACAGAGCCCTTCAAATTTTCACTTATAGTGGTGAAATTGTTACTGAATATGTATGTGGTTCTGTCGGATTAAAGGGGATGCGTTGTGCCAAAAGATCGGACGTACGACAGTTTCCGAAACGTTCCGAAAGCGACAAGTTGCGAATTTTTTTAGCGCGAAACTCGAAGCAAAGAAATCAAACTTTGACGAAAGATTAGAGCTTCGAATGGTCCGAAACCCGACGCTCAAGGTTCCGAAAATGCGAAAATGATAAAATTCAAACACCTCAAACATCGAAATTCCGAATGACTTTACTGGCTTTGTGAAATCTCATCACTTTGAGCTTTCTTGGTTTCGGATTTCCGACCATTCGAAATTTTGTTGTTTCCACCAAGTAATTCGGAATTCGGCGCGTTTGGAACTTCTCAAATTCGGAACTTCAACCCCGCCCCGCATACATGTTTAAGATGATTAAAAAAAAATCAATCTTTGACCAACCGGCATCTTTAAACATAGAAATTTTCGCAACGAATATCGCAGGCCGGTTCTCGACCTGTGCGACGTTGCGCTCAACCACGATGGTTGTAAAAACGATTAGTTCCGGGATGAGGTTGCAGCAGCAGCAGCAGCAGCAGCAACAGGTTGTGCGGACCGACGAGACGCGACAATTCTCTTCCGCCCAAGTTTTGATGGATGGGGGAAA
Organism: Neodiprion fabricii; assembly: GCF_021155785.1. Classification (NCBI taxonomy): domain Eukaryota; kingdom Metazoa; phylum Arthropoda; class Insecta; order Hymenoptera; family Diprionidae; genus Neodiprion; species Neodiprion fabricii. The sequence continues at coordinate 1,599,871 of NC_060239.1, forward strand.
TCTCGTAATAAACCTCGACGAGGGGATGCGGAACGCGGGTCCATTTTAAGAGGGAGCAACAGGTGCTTCATCCCCAAGGAATTTCGCCCACCCCTCGCATCTTCGCGATAACGCAGTACACCCGTAACGTCGTGATCCCATTGTCTGGCCAACGCGTATTTTTGTTCCGCCTTTACTCGAGATCGAACTCTCGTCTCTTTCACAATCACGATCACCAACTGCACACTTTTTCTTATACTCGTTAGCTATAAGTAAATGATAAAAACTTTTCATTGGCGTGTAACGTTCGCGCGGCGATAAAAAGCTGAGCCGGTTTATTTTCGATTTATATATACGTATAGTCGTTGATTCGGCAATGAGTCAATCGTATTTATCGATATTTTGTGTTATGTATACGATACACACGTCGCGCACACAGGCGTATAAAACTCTTCGTATTATGACCAATAAAACGTATGTATAGAAGGTGGACAGGTATGTAATATCAGATTATCTGATCGTGCTACTTGCGCGAAACGCGAGTGAGTTTATAAAAATTTTCATATCTCATCGTACGCTGCGCTTATACCTGCTTATTATTTACCTACCTTGAAGAAAGAAATTTATCACACGACCTGTACGCGTGCATACCCTGTGCTTATCCCTACAGGTTGTAGGTATACGCGTGTGTGTGTAATCGATGCCCGGTTTTATTAGCGTTGAATATAAATATTGAATTGATTGGAAATTAATATAAGCTTCGTTGAGCATCGAAAAATCACTTGTAATTATACACACAGGATGCAATTGGATTACATATTAGCTCCCACGTATGCGTACATATAATGCTTAAAAATAACGCAAAACAGCGCGTGCAAGGAAGAGTATAATAACGTATGATGTCATTTAAAATAAAATACACATTAACGTCAGACTCCCCTACAGACGTGCAAAGTTTTACTTATTTTTTTACTTTTTTTTTTATTTGCAAAGGTATGCAAGAAGGCGACGCGGCGTCGCGACGCCGGCCGTCGCTATATAACATCTTGTTATTACATTACGTGTATCGAAGTGTTTTTATTTTATTTTTTTCTCACCGATAAACCGCGTGCGCGAAATCTGCAAGGTCTTGTCTCTGTACATACGTACACACATATATATGTATATTATTTATTATATCCGCGGGTAGAAAAAAAAACCGAGTATAATAGCAAGAGTATGTTATACATGTGTAAAGTAATTAGTGGAATTGCAAATGAAAATAAATGAATAAATAATTTATATTTATTTGGCGTACAGAGAATTTCCTCACAGCTTATTTAATTAAAGATAATCACACAAGGGTGTTTCCAAATTTATCGTTTCAGACGCATCGGGACAGCGGGAATGGTGCACCCTGGCCTACTGGGAACTCGGCGGTAGAGTGGGTCGTCTCTTTCCCGTCGAACCGTCGACGGTAAACGTGTTCGACTCCCTCCTTGACGGAGACGGCCTCTGCCTCGCGACCCTTGCCGAGAACCACTCGACTTCGCCGGCGATTCAGAGGACTCGCAGCAAAATAGGTCTCGGTGAGTATCCCCCGCCTTTTTAAGGGGTAACACGACTCTAGGATTGTGGAAAATTAAGTTTAAAAAAAAAAGGCAATTTCAAAGATGTCTCGCTCCCCGCCATTTTGCATCAAAATGGTAGTGAAAAGTCTTTTATTTATATTCTTTTTTCATACTCCTAAAACATCAATTGGTCACTCGATAATTCTTTCGCATAATTGGCAATTATCGCAAACCGCAGGTCTGACGCTGAGCGACGAGTCCGACGGCGTTTGGGCCTACAACAGGTCGGAGAATCCGATATTCGTAAACTCGCCGACGTTGGACGACCCGGAGTCGAGAACCTTGCTGGTGTACAGGGTGCCGCCTGGATTCTGTCTGAACATATTCGACCGGGCAAAGAATGTACACAGGCACTATCACCACCAGCAGCAGTCGTCGACCTCCTTGTCGTCGTCGACTTCACCGAATAACGCCGCCGTCCAGGGACTCACCAGCGGTCCCGTTGACGTAAACTCCGTCCGTATAAGCTTCGCCAAGGGCTGGGGACCGAAGTACTCGAGGCAAGAGGTCACCTCGTGTCCCTGCTGGCTCGAGGTTTTACTTGCGCCGTGCAGGTGATCCCTCGACGTTCGTTTCCTTCGACATTTTCTCGGACACGCTCGATCTTGTTCAAGATCAATTTCGCCGATATGGATAACGGAGGGGGGAAATCCGGAACGAGGACGGAGATTCTCTAAACCCGTGCGTTTCTACAGTAATAATATGCAACTTGGAACTGCGAGTTAGTTGTGTTTTGTGTTATTTTCAAAAAAAAAAAAAAAAAAAGTTAGGATTCTCCTTTTCCTTTTACTTTACTCTTCTCTTCTCTTCTTTATTTCGTCGGATTTTATATAGAACACACACAAAATTTGATCGATTCTTACGGTTGATGTCCGCACGTTATTTTTACCATATTATATCTCCGATACATCCCCGTATATATATATATATATATATATACACACGGTGTATCATATGTATATTGTACGTGTATATATTTTTAGTATATGTACAAAGTATGTAATTCGATGTGGAAGAAAAGAAGAATTAGACTTGTGGCAGATGATATTCAGATGGATATTGCTAGTCCATGATGCAATATTTACAACAATATATACCGTAAATGTATAATGTTTACATTGTATATTATATTGGAGTTGCTGGAAGAAAACTCGAAGCTGGCAAATCAATTGTTGGTACTTTTTTTTCTTCGATTTCTGCGACGATCGCATGTGTTTTTTTTTTCCTCTTTTCTACAGTTCGCTGTAGTCACAGTTGGTATTTTTTGTTTTTTCCACTTCTCACCCCATTGGTAGGAAGGTATCCAGTTATTATTGACAGTAGTAAAAAATGTATGTAGGTAGACAATGATTTATTTAAGTATGAATGTCGGTAGCTAAAAACAAATCGAAACAAACATTTTTTTTTATATCAATAAAGAATCCAGAGCTTTTTTTTAATACAAGTTTTGACAGTTAAAAAAAAAAATTGAAATAAAAACAACATGGTTTATCGATAGGATGAATTGGATTTATTTAAAAATAACACATTCTACGCGTGGTTGTCAATGTACTATAGAGTGTATGAAACAGAAATGGCATGAGGATACTTTTTCTACCGATTGGTTTATGTCGATTAATTGAAAGTTGTAATTTCACCTTGTTCGTATTCAATTAAATCATTCATTATTTTCCTCGTTGTTTTTTCCGTCTTTCCGACTGTAAGCGAAATTGTAATAAAATTGGGATCCGTTTTATGCGATTCCAAGTGCGATTCGATGAGTTGAAACGCTTGTGTTATTTAATTATTCTTCGGTCTCTTCCGGTTGTTGTTATTGTTGTTGTTGCGCCGCTGTTATTACTATTGTTACTCCTATTATCATTATTACTGTTTATGTTGTTGTTGCTATTGCCATTTGTGCATCCCATTTCTTTTCATTACTACCACTATCGGTTGTCATCATTATTGTTATTACAATTAGTTTGATATTATATTTTCACACCGATGTTTCGAATCTTAATTCCGGCTGGCAAGGAGAACCGAATTTCTTTAGTCAACGTTAAATATACCCGCGCACGTACATACGTACATACGGTATAAAATTAAATTGTGACAAATCTGATTTTCTATCTCACTTCTCTCTCTTTTTTTTTCAACTCTTTCTCTCCGATCATCCTTGTATAATGTTTGGTGTCGACGAGTACACGTTATTAATATTATATCTAGTAGACAGTCTAGAAAATTGTATGTCTATACGAAGTGTACGCAGTAAACAGACTTTCATCGGCGTCGTAGATGTAATTTGATAACCGATGTTTTGCTTTATCCTTATTTTCTCTTTCTTCTCGTACCGATATAATAGTATATGCACAAGTAGATAAGCACGCAGTCACTGTATTGTGATATTGAACGTCGTATACGATGCACACGCACACTTAGTACTTGGGTACACAACGTATTATAATCGCGTGTGGCGAGAGTGAAAATAATTACGATTATTGCAAACACTATTTGGATCGTATTGTTGTATTATAACAGGCAGATATGAAAATGGAAAATTTTAGGACAAAAGGGTAACACGTTTAATAGGTTTTTTTTTTTTTTTCTTTTCTTTATGGCGATGCAGGGTGTTTCAAATATACACATTTTTTTTCCTCGTTATCGCAACAACCACTTTTATCGCGAATTGTAAAAGTTGAAGCTAGGTTGAAGCGTCTGATGAAAAACATTGGAGAAAAAGAAAAAGAAACTTGAACACAATTAATTTTGATTACAAAATTGAATTCGATCGTATTGTTTCGTATTTTTTTCTATAGAATTCATCCGTTACTCAGTTAACTTACGTATTTATCATATGTTAGGTGTTGTAAATTGCTGGAATCAGTTTTAACTGTTGCAGAAAACGATTACTTTTTTTTTTTAACTCTTTTTTTGCTCTTCTTTTATTCAATTTCTCGAAAGGTTATTGATTTTCAATCTCGAAATTGATCGATTTTTTGTACAAATATTTATCAGAAGTAGATAATAAATCGGTTTATGTTACACAAGCACGGGCGTGTCAATGTAAAAACTTACAACTTACCGTCAATAATAACATTTGTACAATCACACACACACACACACACACCTATTTGTGCCTATAAAAATATAAGAGCGAAATGGAAACAATGCTTAAAATGATTAATATACAAAATAAATGATGTAAAATTGGAAGGATATTATTGAAAAATAATAAGATATAAAAAACGTGCAAACAAATACGAAATTGAAAAGAATTTACGCTACATGAACACTGCGTCAGCGAACAGTATAAAAGGGGTAAAAATATTACGAAGGAGTAACAGTTTATACTTGCTTATCATATTATACCCCTTTATTAATGTAACATGACACACGATCTTCTGTATGTATGAACATACAATGCGTACAACGTGTATCCGTTAAATTATAATATGTGTATGTATACGAATTTTATTATTGTTACTAACTACGATAGTAATATTAACGATAAAGATCGTTTACGAATTTTCTGTACATTGGATAATAATTTTTACACATTTTCTAAATCCCGACTTCTTCTATACGGATATTAAATCCTGCTTAATAAATCCTGCTATATAAATATATATATACAGTACATGGTGGATAACTCGTGTGTTTTGCATAAATGGAAGGTTTATTGAACAGTCGGGGAGAGAGGGAGGGAAAAGTGACAAACTAAAGAAGCAAATAACCAACCGAACTTGAATGTACACGATAATTCCATAGATATGCTTCGGTAATAACATTTTTTACGGATGTAACGCACCTGTGTGGGTATAGTACATGTAATGCAGACTGTCTTGAGAATAGATACAGAGATTTTAGGGCCTATGATACAGGGTTGATATAATGTGTACATTATTGTACGTTGTACACGATTAATGGTTTAGGGTAAGAAATTTATACCACGATACGCGTAACGGATGCACGATTCGTATGTTTTTACGCATCACGGTGAAAATACTTTTACGTTTCTTATTCTCGACTGGTTTCCGATTTTAGATAAAATTGTTCGTTTTATTTTTTCGATTTCTCTTCCCTTTTTTTCATTTTCATATTACATGGATTACTCTACAAAGACGCTCACCTGCAGATCGACAAACGAGGACGAAAATGAAAACTAGAACAGGGACAAAGACGAGCTCTCAGTTTAGCCTAGGGATCGTGTCTGTGAAACATAGTGCCTTTTATATAGCGTTCACTATTAATTGATAGACCTATGTATATATATATATATACAGTAAATAATAATAATAATATAAATAATATAAATAATAATAATAACTACAACAACAACAACGACGATGATGATGATGATGATGATGATGATGATAACAATAATAATTAGTAACATCTATATTACGTGTTATTCAGTAACATACAGATGTTGTTAACGGTTATAATATTAATGAGCGTTTTCATTCTTTTTCTAACTTTCTTTTTTTGTTTTTACGTAACTATTTTTCTTGGTGTACCATGTATAAAACTCTTATACTTGAACAATGTAATTTAAGAATGTACGAAAGATAAAAGTAATGTTAGCGATAACAATGGTAATATTAAGAATAATTATTATTGTTTAATACCGACATCGTACAGAAAAATAACGTTGAAAAGAAAGGGAGGAAAACTCGTGCGCAGCGCTGTGTCGGTTATCCAAATTTGAAAATTACAAATCCCGTGTAATAATGAAACTGACGATTGAGAGAAGGAAAGTAAATAAGGCTGGTGTGTTAAAATTTTGACTCGCGTTCAGGTCAATATTAATATCAAACGAACGTAGTAATAATAATGATGATGATGATAGTAATCATAATGATAATACATGCAGATAGTTGGACATTTTTGAACTTTCAGCAACAACCAAGATGACAACGATTCATTCGGATTCGAGACCTATATTATTGTAATTATTATTATTTTATATCGACCGCAAAATTGGATCATCAGTTCTATTATATCCCGATGTACATTGTATGTATATTCGTATGTGTATATACCAATATACATGCATACACATACCCATACAATATATATATATATATATATTTAAACAATATAAATATGTATATATATTTAAACAATCTATGTACGTACATTATATTGTAAATTAATGCATGTTTGAAAAGAGAAATCGATATGAACCCTCTTTTTCTTTCCATTTTGTCACCTTTCACTCCGTCATATGAGATATATTTTTAGTCTGACGCGTAGGGAAAGACCTCGTTCTTTTCTTCTTCCTGTTTCCCTTTTCTTACAAGTATAAAAAGAAAACTTGAAGTTTCCTACCTACGAGTGCAATTAATTTTTGATGATTTAAAATTTTTTTTTTTTTATTCACATTGCCCCTCTTGCAAAATTTCTTATAGATATTTATTCTGTACTCGCAAATCGATTTTGAAATTTCTTACTTATCTTTCATTACATGCAGTAAATTGATGTGAGGGCGAGGATAATGTTATTGTTTTTTAATTTTCAAGTTTTTAATTGTTTCTTTTCTATCGGCGCATATTACGGCACTAGATACATCGATGTACGTGATAAATTCGGTTCTACGGTTTATGTATATACGTAGATAGAGACAGAAGCTTGTAGTAATAAAGCGGATCGGTGAAATTGATCACTTGCGAAGATGCTGCAATGTAGAAAAATAAATACTACGTGCTTAACACCTTTTATATACCCGTTCCGGGCATTTTCACTGTGTGCGTTGAAATCTCGAGGCGGCAGGATGTGGAATGCGTAATCGGATGATACGTATTCCTTCCAAGGATTAATAGATGGGGGGGGGGGGGGTTTGAAGCATAGATAGCCGAAAGAAAAATTAAAATTCACAGGCGAGAAGAAGGACATGGAAAAAAGATTATTATATTCCACTCATGCGATACTAAATATACGTATGATACATATACATATGTATACAGTCCGTTGACGGTATAATCGAAAATTTATTGTATATATTGTACATATACCTATCGATATACATATATATAATATGTATACACACACGCGAATAGGCATCTATATTATATATATATATATATTATACTTATTTGTATATATTATAAATATATATTCAACATTTAGTAATGATTTCATTAATAATAATAGTAGTAGTAATGATAATAATAATAATATTAATAATATAAGTAAGATTGTTCGTAACAATATTAAGAATATAATAAGATTTAAAATGAGAATAATAACAATAATAATGCAATAACGATAATAATGTTAATATTAATAATAACAGTACAGGTATCTCCCGAATAAATAATTGTATACCTAACATTTTAAATATCACTGTATTCAATTTCAAGTGAATAATATAGCTTAATTATTCAATATGCAATTTAAAGTGATGATGTGTATCAAAAGCTCGAGGGGAAACCTTATACTATATTTCATTTTTACGAAAAATATATGAAATCAAAACATTACACATGTACCTATGTATAAATTTTCTTTCTCTCGTTTATCGTTTAGCTCTAATTCTTTTCTAATGCGCAACGAGTCAACTTTCAAGAAAATAATGAAATAATTATACATACCTACGTACAATCGTACAGGAACGTTGAGAATTATTTGTTAAACTTTAGGTTTTCTAATACCTGAACTAGCTTAAACTATTTACAATTCCTTATCCGTCAGGCGGTAATGAATCTTTCACCGATCCGGGTTGGTGTACCTACATATAAGACTGCATTCTCTCTTCTCTTCTTTTACTTACTTTCGTTCTCCATTTCCGCAACCCTTCCGCTTAAACCTCCACGATATCAAATGTTTCGTGTGTTCTTTCGCCTGTCGATGTACCTAGTCAAGGGATCGCTCATCCCGTCGGTGTACCAAATTGAAAATTCAAGAATTTCTTCTACGTCTTCAAATTTTTTCCGCAATGCTTTTACTTATTTTCATTTATAACCGCGCTGCGTCGGTTCGGCTTTGCAACTAGGCCGATGCAACGGCCATATTATTGTCACAATATTTATCCGTTATTACTCCTTTGTTCGGTATAAGAAAGCCCAACAGTCCGCCAACTGAAACGAAACAGCGAATTTCCTCGATGCCGTGAAATGAAAAATTTTAAAAAATTAACATGCGCAGGTATGTGACGAAGGTTGTATTATTGCTTAATCGCGAGAGTAAGTTTGGGGAAATTTTACTTACATATGACTACACCCCCAACGAGGAATATCGGGACACCGCAGTTAATGTCGAGGAGTAAACCGAAGAGGAGATTGCTGGCGATGGCGCCGATTCTTCCCGACAACGTAGCCAAACAAATAGCCATCGCGCTGACGTGCGTCGGAAAAATGTCAACGATCACGCTGTTCAGGACCGTGTTACCAGTCGCTATGAAAGTCGAGAAGAGGCAGGCGACGATCAGGTTCTGGGATGCCGATCTGAGGAAGTATATCGAGCAGCCGAAGACACCGGCGAACACCATCGTGCCAACTGAAGGGAACGATCGATCCCATGAATGATCTAATTCCAGGACTCGAGAGACAAGGATACGATCATTCGATCCCAGACGTCCTTACCTGGCATCGTTCGTCGGCCAAGGCGATCGGCGAGGTAGCCGGAAGCCACGTTACCCAGGAGGCTCACCGCGTTCACCGTCAACGTGTTGACGAAGACCTGCTCGTCGATGGTCCCGCTGCAGGGGATTCCCTTAAGGATGTCGTCCGAGGCGGTGCTGTTTCCTACGAGGATGACGTTTTGCGTCTGGGTTATCGCTTCGGCCAACGGATTTGCCGGGACCGAGAAGGTGGCCAATTCGCAGACGGTCACGGTCGTGTTCGGGTGCAGCTTGTAGTACGTCTCGAAGCGGTTGAACAGCTCCGGCAGCCACAGACCAAGGCCGTAGTACCTGCATTGCGGGTGATTCAAGCTCAAGGTCAGCAAGTGCATTTTCCCCGATCGCCAATAAATGCTTACCCGAACATGTTGGCGAAGAGCATGATCGAGAAGAGAACCGCGTACTTGAGGAGCGGAGGCGTGAAGAGGTAGCAAATCTGCTTCCAGATGCTTTGCAGAAGTTGGGTAATGCCGAATATGCTCTTCTCGATGCTGGCTTCCTCGTTCACGATCGCCGTATCGTTAGCCAGGAGTGTTTTCACCTGGAGATTACAAAAAAAAAAAAAAAAAAACAACAGCTTCAATTCGATAAACTTGGCTCACACCGAAATGATCGATTATTTCGACATTTGTACAAGTATTGCGTCTGCACTGGAAGTGTCAACGTGAGGTGGCGACAAACTAACCGGATAATCGTGAATGCTGTGACTAGTATTCGCAACGAATATACCACGCAGAATTTTCAAGGCTTCCTTAGACTTCCCTTGGGAAACTAGGAACTTTGGACTCTCCGGGAATCGTATAAGCAGAATGCCGCTGATTACGGTCGGGATACCGACAAGGGCGACGAACAATCGCCAGGAATTGAACTGCAGACCGTTGATTCGAAGCTCGAAGGTCATCGGTATTATCGCCCAAGCCAATCCTGCAGGAAGAATTTTGTTTAATTCTGGTTTTTATACGTTGTCGAATCGCTTATTCGCACCTGGAAGCACCAGCCAAGCCAAAGTGAAGAAGAAACCGACGTAGCATATGCTTTTCGCGCGTTGTTTCTCCGCGTGGAATTCACCCAGGTATGAAAATACGAGACATCCAGGTGCGCCAATACTGGGGGAAGTAACATCGATACATGCAGGTGAATTACCGTATAATTTTTCAATTGTACCATAATAATAATAATAATAATAATAATCTACCACATTCAGAAATCATTCAGCTATATTTACTGCTTATAGAAACTCACACGAAGCCGTTGAGAAATCGGAAGACAAAAAGAGTTTGAAAGCTCTGCGAGAGGCTTGATATGATGGTGATGGTTCCATCGGCGATTAAAGTGCCCAGCAAAATATTCTTCCTGCCAAATACGTCGGCGATGATACCCCACAGCATAGCGCTCGAAGTTCCACCTGGAATGACAGGCGAATACGTGTATTTTTTCTTTCAACGAATGGAGGCTTGGTAAATTTCGGCGATGAAAACGAAAGACGAAACTCTCACCGGCCAAAAAAGCTACGTTAAGCAGTCCCTTTTCCTCCGATGACAATTGGAGGTCGCATGCTGCTGATGGCAGTATGTAGGCATTCAGACCATTCTGAAACCCAGCTGACATGAAGATCAAGCCGCAGAGAAGGACGAGCTCGTAGTGATATTTTCCGTATCCTAGATCAATCATAGTAACTAATTTAGATCCGGACCATAATGTGACCAACTTTAATGGCTGATCGTGCTTACCACATAGTGTAATCGCCCTGTCGAATTCTACAGATTCATCCTTCGGCCTTTCCGATTTTTCTAAAACAATTAATAAAACTCCATTACGCACAATAGTTTTGAATGGGCTGTTGGAATTGTATTTCTGTGAAATGCGGTCAAATTTTTGAGCGCAGGAAGCGCACGATTCGCTTCAATAAACGGTCGAATCAAATCATCTTATTAGAACTTTTTAAGCGGTCCAATTTTTGGGGATCAGTGCAAAATTATATTGTAAACTAATCCAAGTTTTGGTTAACCAGTGTAACAGATGTGCCATTTTTCTTCCGTGTCCATTGTGACGAGACTTTTAGGGAAGAGACAAGTTCCCGACATGCTGCGTTGGAGATGCTCACGATTAAGAGACTGAAGCTCCGCTCGCGAGTGCAACGAAATTTATAACACGCCGTCCATTATCATGAATGCAGCACTGATAAATAACAGATGCGGACATGTGTGCTCCAGAGGTGGATGAGATACCGTGACGAATGCGGCTCGATTCATCTTGTCTTCGATTTTGCCAACGGTAAGTAATTATCTAGCTATTCCCACTTTTCACGAGTGTGTAACGCACGGATCGTCAAGACGCAGCGGCGTGGTTTCCGGAACAATGATCCATGCTGCGCATGCAGCGCAAGCTGCAGCTGTCAAACTGCGTTTATCCGTTTGAGAAAAAAGGGGATAATGACGTTCGAGTCGTCACTCGCGTCGCTCTATGTTTTACAATTTCGCTAATTGCCCGACACGTGAAAATTGCTTTCCGAGGAACCTGAAGGATGAAGTTGGGAAAAGCCGCGACTATTGCCGATTGTGAACTTTCGAGTCGACATAACGAAGTTGGAGAACACGGTTTGTAACTGATTGCGAATAGTTGATAACAACAACAACTCTCGGCATTATTCGCGTCGTTGTTAAAGATTTTGGTCGTTTGATTAAAATTCGGAATCGGGAATTCTATAAATTCTTTCTCACTATTGCTCGAATCAATCGCTGTATTCGTAATGAAAGCGTCGACATTTCTCAACCTTTGAAATATTTGTTATCACTGTCCAAGTTTTTTTCCACGATTTTCCGACTAACGAGAAACGGCAGCGATACTTTAAGCTTATCACCATATACTTGAGATAAAGAAGACTTGACGTTGATTATAGGAGTTTTATTCCATTCATCGGCTCGTCACGTAGAATTTCGCCTCGTCTCGTTAAACAACGCTGTGCGAGTTCTAGAACGTACCACATTCACATACCTATACGATGCAGTGGGTAAATCGTTTGTGCATAGATACTTTTCTTCATGAGCGGGGGCTGCAGCTGTATGCAAATGTGCTTACCTCCTACGTCTGTATGCGTTAGCCAATTTTCTCACGAAATATAAGATAGCGCTACTACCGTTGGAAACTTTCCTACAGCTACCGATCGCTGCAGTTGGTCAAACGAACTCGTTCGGACACGCATAACAAACTTGAAACGCAACAAGTAAATAATGCCGGGGTTGCAAAATCGGCGGTTCGATCCGCTGACCGCGATTTTTGCAACTCTGTTCGCTGGACTCGTTGTCAGCGACGTTCCAAGTGAAGTTGCCAATTTCTTGCACCTATTTATTTTTTTATTCGTGACTCACCGATCGTGTAGAGCTGTGGCTGCGGTTCCAGACCCGCGGTAAAATTGCCGATGGCGATTTTTGACGGGGACCAGCGTTTTCCGTTCACCCTTGGATCGTCCATCGCCGATCGAATCCGTTGGGGTTGAGATAACCGCCAGCTTCTGTCGTTATTCGTCGATGCTTTCTGCGCCGGGAACACGAGACTGATAAACGTTTGCGGCCCCGGTCAACATCGGTTAAAAATTATTATGTCATGCGCAGCAGAATTCTTCAATGCCGTTCCTCCGGCTCCTCAACCGCCCCCCTTCCCAGCCCCACTGATCAAACAAACCTCACCTTTGATTAGCGGCAAATTGTTGTATGCACCTTCGACTTCTGTGTGCAGTAATCGAAGGCGAAATTTCGATAATCTAAAATTTACTTTATTTTATTCAAATTTCAATTATCTTTGGTAATTATCCACTCGTACTACGGGACTGCACGTCATGCGTGCGCGTTAATACGTCAGAAGGCGCAGTGCCTAATACGTAGTAAAATCGATTGAATCGATGGAATAATATGACACAATTGCCATTATGCTGGATGAGTGTTTGATACAAGTGATGACGGGCAGTCAACAGGTGTCTGAAACCACTGAATGCGATTGTTCAGGAATATTCAATTCCTATCCACCTGGACGGAAATGAAGACGTAACGAATTTCCGCTGCACATGTCGGACGGTTTACTGAAACGCCTGTAAGAGGAGGATCTCGAAATGTTTTTCATACCATTTTCACCTAACAACGAAAGGTTGTTAGCCTGTTAAATTTAACGGCAAAAAATAACCTGTGTGAAATATCACTTTAAACAACGGTAAAAATAATACGTACCTCATTGCTTTCTGCGTGACGAGTCGACTGGTAGAAAATATGCGGAGTTTCCTTGCTCTCGTTGTAACTTATTAGCGGAGTATTTGCCTCGGCCGTTATACTCGGCGCACCATCCCCTGACTGGGGGGAAAAAATACGAGACCCCCAAAGTATAATCCCCATGTCGATATGATTTCTATCACTAATTAACCGCAGGTGTAAACTGTAACCTCTCGAAAAAGTCTTGTGAGAATTATTGATTGAGACGAAGGTCCCTGATCTCCCGAAATTGCGAATTAGAAATTCCGTGTGTTTCTAGTGAATATTGAAATTCGTTGGAGAAACTTCAACTCGACAAAGCTTCCGGAAAATCCGACAACGTTGAATCTTGCCGGGTGCCTGATGCCTCGTCACAGTTCGAGCCTGTAATTACTTCGTCGATTCTGCATCTATCTCTCCCCGACAAATGACTTTTACCAATATTGTTTGCAGCTATAGCTATACGATGTATGCATATGTAAACGCAGTAACACGTGCATACGATCACCGGTAGGTGCGTTCGAGAGATATTTAATAAGGGGATTAACCGTCGAGCGCAAAGGATTCGCCAATGGAAAATTCTTTTAATTAATTGATACGATCGCTTGCTGTTGATTGAATGCCGGTTTGTTTTTTCTTTCGTATGCCGTTTCTCACTGCAAAGATGATTGCTTTTGAAATATTTGTCGTAACGATTTAAATTTGATAGAGTTATTCAACTATCTAACTATCCTTCGGTACATTGTTAACGGATCAACAAAATTTTAATACTACAAATATGTATAATAAATAGATATATAATAGACATCATTCGCCAGGGTAATGATCGCTTTATTTATTTATACATCTTATTTAAATTACGGAAAAGTTGTTCCGTAACATCGTCCAGCTGATGCACAAGAATAAACGAAATTTGCATGTACATATATTTTAATACCTCGCATAGCTGCATTATTAATTACCAGCATATATTATGACTCCACCTGACACTCGTTAATGGAATAATCTACTTGGTTTGATCCAGTTGGTCTGGTTGCAGGCAGTCCCTTGGCCGGTCAGCAGATACACCCAGTATGTGTGTTATATTGTCGTCTGCACATTAGTGGGCAAACATTACATATCATTCAAGAACGGATATAGAATGTAAATTGAGCTAGACAAACGCCTCTGCACGGAGCATACGGACATCGTGCGTATAACAATCCAGCGCAACAATTTTCAACACGTCCAAGGTTTGTTGAGAATATTTAATATATATGTAAAACGTTGTGATGAAAAATTGATTTCTGTTGAAAGTCGATACTCATGAGACTAAATGTTTCGTTTTATTTCTTCTCTTTTCAGCACGTGAAGCCATAAAGCATTTTTGCACAGGAGGGATATTATATGTGACACATATTGTTCGTAAAATAAAAACAAGTGGAATGTATGTAGCCCTAAATAATCATATTGCGTAATGTGAAAGGTATACAGTATAATGGAGTGTGCATTGGACATGCGTGAACGTTATATTCAGTAAATATGACAGAATAATGTATATGAGACACATATGACATACATGCAACCATGTCTCCGATTAAGAAATGGATGTATTTTGCGTTGCAAATGTAAATATCAGAAATATATTCAGTGAATATGACATGAAATAGCGATATGTATTTTACTTGATTCATTTACCTGGCTGTTCATGGGCTTCTGATATACCTATGTATAAAGATGCATCGCACTTGATCGCATATGTTTTTTAAATGTTAAAATATATATAGTTTTGTCACGAAAACAAAAATTGCTAGTATTATGGTCTGGCGAGAAGATGAGTTTGTCGTATTGCCGGGGATCGAAATTCCTCAAGGCTGCCCCACTTGCACACCTCTGCGGCCGTTTAAGAAGATTATGCAGCGCGATTAGCGCGCTCGATCGTGAACAACGTTAGATTTGACTATCGTGCGCGAAATAGTTGCCGATGCTTGCTGAAGGTGCGGTCGTCGTCGGATTAGGTTCGTTCACCGACCGATTGGTAGCCTATCGATCCGTCTGCAGCAATACCCAGCTAAGCTTTGTCTAATAACAACATTTTCCACTGCATATATGATGTCTTGGTCGTGAGGGTGAAAGGTGATTGACAGAGGTACGCTTGGGCTTGGCGACAGTGTCAACGAGAGGACGAGAAATGGAGAAATTTTGGCCTCAGATTCGATTCAAGTGACCGAGCGTAGGACTAACGGAAGAGAAATGGCGAGAGAAAAAGCACCTGCTGAAAAATGTCGAAAACTCAGGTTCTCGTTTTTTGGCTCTAACTTTCGATGCGTTGATCGCAGCGTATTGGGACTGCGCCCAATCGATTTCTCTCGCAAAATTACGTCGAAATAGTGCCAGGAAGAATTTATTCCTGCACTTTTCAAAATCGCGAAAATTTTCGCCAAAAATGCAAAGGGGTTAGCCTTACTTTTTTTTCATTTTTCGACCAAAAAATTTTTGGTCTCAGATTCGATTCTAATGACCCTTACCTGACCAATTGGACCACCAGGAACTCAGAAAACACAGCAAAAAGAGCGTGGGATCAACAGGAGAGAAGTTACGAAGGAAAAAGCACCTGCTGAAAAATGTCGAAAACTCAGGTTCTCGTTTTTTGGCTCTAACTTTCGATGCGTTGATCGCAGCGTATTGGGACTGCGCCCAATCGATTTCTCTCGCAAAATTACGTCGAAATAGTGCCAGGAAGAATTTATTCCTGCACTTTTCAAAATCGCGAAAATTTTCGCCAAAAATGCAAAGGGGTTAGCCTTACTTTTTTTTCATTTTTCGACCAAAAAATTTTTGGTCTCAGATTCGATTCTAATGACCCTTACCTGACCAATTGGACCACCAGGAACTCAGAAAACACAGCATAAAGAGCGTGGGATCAACAGGAGAGAAGTTACGAAGGAAAAAGCACCTGCTGAAAAATGTCGAAAACTCAGGTTCTCGTTTTTTGGCTCTAACTTTCGATGCGTTGATCGCAGCGTATTGGGACTGCGCCCAATCGATTTCTCTCGCAAAATTACGTCGAAATAGTGCCAGGAAGAATTTATTCCTGCACTTTTCAAAATCGCGAAAATTTTCGCCAAAAATGCAAAGGGGTTAGCCTTACTTTTTTTTCATTTTTCGACCAAAAAATTTTTGGTCTCAGATTCGATTCTAATGACCCTTACCTGACCAATTGGACCACCAGGAACTCAGAAAACACAGCAAAAAGAGCGTGGGATCAACAGGAGAGAAGTTACGAAGGAAAAAGCACCTGCTGAAAAATGTCGAAAACTCAGGTTCTCGTTTTTTGGCTCTAACTTTCGATGCGTTGATCGCAGCGTATTGGGACTGCGCCCAATCGATTTATCTTGCAAAATCACGTCGAAATAGTGCCAGGAAGAATTTATTCCTGCACTTTTCAAAATCGCGAAAATTTTCGCCAAAAATGCAAAGGGGTTAGCCTTACTTTTTTTTCATTTTTCGACCAAAAAATTCTTGGTCTCAGATTCGATTCTAATGACCCTTACCTGACCAATTGGACCACCTGGAACTCAGAAAACACAGCAAAAAGAGCGTGGGATCAACAGGAGAGAAGTTACGAAGGAAAAAGCACCTGCTGAAAAATGTCGAAAACTCAGGTTCTCGTTTTTTGGCTCTAACTTTCGATGCGTTGATCGCAGCGTATTGGGACTGCGCCCAATCGATTTCTCTCGCAAAATTACGTCGAAATAGTGCCAGGAAGAATTTATTCCTGCACTTTTCAAAATCGCGAAAATTTTCGCCAAAAATGCAAAGGGGTTAGCCTTACTTTTTTTTCATTTTTCGACCAAAAAATTTTTGGTCTCAGATTCGATTCTAATGACCCTTACCTGACCAATTGGACCACCAGGAACTCAGAAAACACAGCAAAAAGAGCGTGGGATCAACAGGAGAGAAGTTACGAAGGAAAAAGCACCTGCTGAAAAATGTCGAAAACTCAGGTTCTCGTTTTTTGGCTCTAACTTTCGATGCGTTGATCGCAGCGTATTGGGACTGCGCCCAATCGATTTCTCTCGCAAAATTACGTCGAAATAGTGCCAGGAAGAATATATTCCTGCACTTTTCAAAATCGCGAAAATTTTCGCCAAAAATGCAAAGGGGTTAGCCTTACTTTTTTTTTCATTTTTCGACCAAAAAATTTTTGGTCTCAGATTCGATTCTAATGACCCTTACCTGACCAATTGGACCACCAGGAACTCAGAAAACACAGCAAAAAGAGCGTGGGATCAACAGGAGAGAAGTTACGAAGGAAAAAGCACCTGCTGAAAAATGTCGAAAACTCAGGTTCTCGTTTTTTGGCTCTAACTTTCGATGCGTTGATCGCAGCGTATTGGGACTGCGCCCAATCGATTTCTCTCGCAAAATTACGTCGAAATAGTGCCAGGAAGAATTTATTCCTGCACTTTTCAAAATCGCGAATATTTTCGCCAAAAATGCAAAGGGGTTAGCCTTACTTTTTTTTCATTTTTCGACCAAAAAATTTTTGGTCTCAGATTCGATTCTAATGACCCTTACCTGACCAATTGGACCACCAGGAACTCAGAAAACACAGCAAAAAGAGCGTGGGATCAACAGGAGAGAAGTTACGAAGGAAAAAGCACCTGCTGAAAAATGTCGAAAACTCAGGTTCTCGTTTTTTGGCTCTAACTTTCGATGCGTTGATCGCAGCGTATTGGGACTGCGCCCAATCGATTTCTCTCGCAAAATTACGTCGAAATAGTGCCAGGAAGAATTTATTCCTGCACTTTTCAAAATCGCGAAAATTTTCGCCAAAAATGCAAAGGGGTTAGCCTTACTTTTTTTTCATTTTTCGACCAAAAAATTCTTGGTCTCAGATTCGATTCTAATGACCCTTACCTGACCAATTGGACCACCAGGAACTCAGAAAACACAGCAAAAAGAGCGTGGGATCAACAGGAGAGAAGTTACGAAGGAAAAAGCACCTGCTGAAAAATGTCGAAAACTCAGGTTCTCGTTTTTTGGCTCTAACTTTCGATGCGTTGATCGCAGCGTATTGGGACTGCGCCCAATCGATTTCTCTCGCAAAATTACGTCGAAATAGTGCCAGGAAGAATATATTCCTGCACTTTTCAAAATCGCGAAAATTTTCGCCAAAAATGCAAAGGGGTTAGCCTTACTTTTTTTTTCATTTTTCGACCAAAAAATTTTTGGTCTCAGATTCGATTCTAATGACCCTTACCTGACCAATTGGACCACCAGGAACTCAGAAAACACAGCAAAAAGAGCGTGGGATCAACAGGAGAGAAGTTACGAAGGAAAAAGCACCTGCTGAAAAATGTCGAAAACTCAGGTTCTCGTTTTTTGGCTCTAACTTTCGATGCGTTGATCGCAGCGTATTGGGACTGCGCCCAATCGATTTCTCTCGCAAAATTACGTCGAAATAGTGCCAGGAAGAATTTATTCCTGCACTTTTCAAAATCGCGAATATTTTCGCCAAAAATGCAAAGGGGTTAGCCTTACTTTTTTTTCATTTTTCGACCAAAAAATTTTTGGTCTCAGATTCGATTCTAATGACCCTTACCTGACCAATTGGACCACCAGGAACTCAGAAAACACAGCAAAAAGAGCGTGGGATCAACAGGAGAGAAGTTACGAAGGAAAAAGCACCTGCTGAAAAATGTCGAAAACTCAGGTTCTCGTTTTTTGGCTCTAACTTTCGATGCGTTGATCGCAGCGTATTGGGACTGCGCCCAATCGATTTCTCTCGCAAAATTACGTCGAAATAGTGCCAGGAAGAATTTATTCCTGCACTTTTCAAAATCGCGAAAATTTTCGCCAAAAATGCAAAGGGGTTAGCCTTACTTTTTTTTCATTTTTCGACCAAAAAATTCTTGGTCTCAGATTCGATTCTAATGACCCTTACCTGACCAATTGGACCACCAGGAACTCAGAAAACACAGCAAAAAGAGCGTGGGATCAACAGGAGAGAAGTTACGAAGGAAAAAGCACCTGCTGAAAAATGTCGAAAACTCAGGTTCTCGTTTTTTGGCTCTAACTTTCGATGCGTTGATCGCAGCGTATTGGGACTGCGCCCAATCGATTTCTCTCGCAAAATTACGTCGAAATAGTGCCAGGAAGAATATATTCCTGCACTTTTCAAAATCGCGAAAATTTTCGCCAAAAATGCAAAGGGGTTAGCCTTACTTTTTTTTTCATTTTTCGACCAAAAAATTTTTGGTCTCAGATTCGATTCTAATGACCCTTACCTGACCAATTGGACCACCAGGAACTCAGAAAACACAGCAAAAAGAGCGTGGGATCAACAGGAGAGAAGTTACGAAGGAAAAAGCACCTGCTGAAAAATGTCGAAAACTCAGGTTCTCGTTTTTTGGCTCTAACTTTCGATGCGTTGATCGCAGCGTATTGGGACTGCGCCCAATCGATTTCTCTCGCAAAATTACGTCGAAATAGTGCCAGGAAGAATTTATTCCTGCACTTTTCAAAATCGCGAATATTTTCGCCAAAAATGCAAAGGGGTTAGCCTTACTTTTTTTTCATTTTTCGACCAAAAAATTTTTGGTCTCAGATTCGATTCTAATGACCCTTACCTGACCAATTGGACCACCAGGAACTCAGAAAACACAGCAAAAAGAGCGTGGGATCAACAGGAGAGAAGTTACGAAGG
Organism: Neodiprion fabricii; assembly: GCF_021155785.1. Taxonomy (NCBI): domain Eukaryota; kingdom Metazoa; phylum Arthropoda; class Insecta; order Hymenoptera; family Diprionidae; genus Neodiprion; species Neodiprion fabricii. The sequence continues at coordinate 1,619,989 of NC_060239.1, forward strand.
AAAAAGCACCTGCTGAAAAATGTCGAAAACTCAGGTTCTCGTTTTTTGGCTCTAACTTTCGATGCGTTGATCGCAGCGTATTGGGACTGCGCCCAATCGATTTCTCTCGCAAAATTACGTCGAAATAGTGCCAGGAAGAATTTATTCCTGCACTTTTCAAAATCGCGAAAATTTTCGCCAAAAATGCAAAGGGGTTAGCCTTACTTTTTTTTCATTTTTCGACCAAAAAATTCTTGGTCTCAGATTCGATTCTAATGACCCTTACCTGACCAATTGGACCACCAGGAACTCAGAAAACACAGCAAAAAGAGCGTGGGATCAACAGGAGAGAAGTTACGAAGGAAAAAGCACCTGCTGAAAAATGTCGAAAACTCAGGTTCTCGTTTTTTGGCTCTAACTTTCGATGCGTTGATCGCAGCGTATTGGGACTGCGCCCAATCGATTTCTCTCGCAAAATTACGTCGAAATAGTGCCAGGAAGAATTTATTCCTGCACTTTTCAAAATCGCGAAAATTTTCGCCAAAAATGCAAAGGGGTTAGCCTTACTTTTTTTTCATTTTTCGACCAAAAAATTTTTGGTCTCAGATTCGATTCTAATGACCCTTACCTGACCAATTGGACCACCAGGAACTCAGAAAACACAGCAAAAAGAGCGTGGGATCAACAGGAGAGAAGTTACGAAGGAAAAAGCACCTGCTGAAAAATGTCGAAAACTCAGGTTCTCGTTTTTTGGCTCTAACTTTCGATGCGTTGATCGCAGCGTATTGGGACTGCGCCCAATCGATTTCTCTCGCAAAATTACGTCGAAATAGTGCCAGGAAGAATTTATTCCTGCACTTTTCAAAATCGCGAAAATTTTCGCCAAAAATGCAAAGGGTTAGCCTTACTTTTTTTTCATTTTTCGACCAAAAAATTTTTGGTCTCAGATTCGATTCTAATGACCCTTACCTGACCAATTGGACCACCAGGAACTCAGAAAACACAGCAAAAAGAGCGTGGGATCAACAGGAGAGAAGTTACGAAGGAAAAAGCACCTGCTGAAAAATGTCGAAAACTCAGGTTCTCGTTTTTTGGCTCTAACTTTCGATGCGTTGATCGCAGCGTATTGGGACTGCGCCCAATCGATTTCTCTCGCAAAATTACGTCGAAATAGTGCCAGGAAGAATATATTCCTGCACTTTTCAAAATCGCGAAAATTTTCGCCAAAAATGCAAAGGGGTTAGCCTTACTTTTTTTTTCATTTTTCGACCAAAAAATTTTTGGTCTCAGATTCGATTCTAATGACCCTTACCTGACCAATTGGACCACCAGGAACTCAGAAAACACAGCAAAAAGAGCGTGGGATCAACAGGAGAGAAGTTACGAAGGAAAAAGCACCTGCTGAAAAATGTCGAAAACTCAGGTTCTCGTTTTTTGGCTCTAACTTTCGATGCGTTGATCGCAGCGTATTGGGACTGCGCCCAATCGATTTCTCTCGCAAAATTACGTCGAAATAGTGCCAGGAAGAATTTATTCCTGCACTTTTCAAAATCGCGAAAATTTTCGCCAAAAATGCAAAGGGGTTAGCCTTACTTTTTTTTCATTTTTCGACCAAAAAATTTTTGGTCTCAGATTCGATTCTAATGACCCTTACCTGACCAATTGGACCACCAGGAACTCAGAAAACACAGCAAAAAGAGCGTGGGATCAACAGGAGAGAAGTTACGAAGGAAAAAGCACCTGCTGAAAAATGTCGAAAACTCAGGTTCTCGTTTTTTGGCTCTAACTTTCGATGCGTTGATCGCAGCGTATTGGGACTGCGCCCAATCGATTTCTCTCGCAAAATTACGTCGAAATAGTGCCAGGAGGAATATATTCCTGCACTTTTCAAAATCGCGAAAATTTTCGCCAAAAATGCAAAGGGGTTAGCCTTACTTTTTTTTCATTTTTCGACCAAAAAATTTTTGGTCTCAGATTCGATTCTAATGACCCTTACCTGACCAATTGGACCACCAGGAACTCAGAAAACACAGCAAAAAGAGCGTGGGATCAACAGGAGAGAAGTTACGAAGGAAAAAGCACCTGCTGAAAAATGTCGAAAACTCAGGTTCTCGTTTTTTGGCTCTCACTTTCGATGCGTTGATCGCAGCGTATTGGGACTGCGCCCAATCGATTTCTCTCGCAAAATTACGTCGAAATAGTGCCAGGAAGAATTTATTCCTGCTTTTTTCAAAATCGCGAAAATTTTCGCCAAAAATGCAAAGGGGTTAGCCTTACTTTTTTTTCATTTTTCGACCAAAAAATTTTTGGTCTCAGATTCGATTCTAATGACCCTTACCTGACCAATTGGACCACCAGGAACTCAGAAAACACAGCATAAAGAGCGTGGGATCAACAGGAGAGAAGTTACGAAGGAAAAAGCACCTGCTGAAAAATGTCGAAAACTCAGGTTCTCGTTTTTTGGCTCTAACTTTCGATGCGTTGATCGCAGCGTATTGGGACTGCGCCCAATCGATTTCTCTCGCAAGATTACGTCGAAATAGTGCCAGGAAGAATTTATTCCTGCACTTTTCAAAATCGCGAAAATTTTCGCCAAAAATGCAAAGGGGTTAGCCTTACTTTTTTTTCATTTTTCGACCAAAAAATTTTTGGTCTCAGATTCGATTCTAATGACCCTTACCTGACCAATTGGACCACCAGGAACTCAGAAAACACAGCAAAAAGAGCGTGGGATCAACAGGAGAGAAGTTACGAAGGAAAAAGCACCTGCTGAAAAATGTCGAAAACTCAGGTTCTCGTTTTTTGGCTCTCACTTTCGATGCGTTGATCGCAGCGTATTGAGACTGCGCCTAATCGATTTCTCTCGCAAAATTACGTCGAAATAGTGCCAGGAAGAATTTATTCCTGCACTTTTCAAAATCGCGAAAATTTTCGCCAAAAATGCAAAGGGGTTAGCCTTACTTTTTTTTCATTTTTCGACCAAAAAATTTTTGGTCTCAGATTCGATCCTAATGACCCTTACCTGACCAATTGGACCACCAGGAACCCAGAAAACACAGCATAAAGAGCGTGGGATCAACAGGAGAGAAGTTACGAAGGAAAAAGCACCTGCTGAAAAATGTCGAAAACTCAGGTTCTCGTTTTTTGGCTCTAACTTTCGATGCGTTGATCGCAGCGTATTGGGACTGCGCCCCATCGATTTCTCTCGCAAAATTACGTCGAAATAGTGCCAGGAAGAATTTATACCTGCACTTTTCAAAATCGCGAAAATTTTCGCCAAAAATGCAAAGGGGTTAGCCTTACTTTTTTTTCATTTTTCGACCAAAAAATTTTTGGTCTCAGATTCGATTCTAATGACCCTTACCTGACCAATTGGACCACCAGGAACTCAGAAAACACAGCAAAAAGAGCGTGGGATCAACAGGAGAGAAGTTACGAAGGAAAAAGCACCTGCTGAAAAATGTCGAAAACTCAGGTTCTCGTTTTTTGGCTCTCACTTTCGATGCGTTGATCGCAGCGTATTGGGACTGCGCCCAATCGATTTCTCTCGCAAAATTACGTCGAAATAGTGCCAGGAAGAATTTATTCCTGCTTTTTTCAAAATCGCGAAAATTTTCGCCAAAAATGCAAAGGGGTTAGCCTTACTTTTTTTTCATTTTTCGACCAAAAAATTTTTGGTCTCAGATTCGATTCTAATGACCCTTACCTGACCAATTGGACCACCAGGAACTCAGAAAACACAGCATAAAGAGCGTGGGATCAACAGGAGAGAAGTTACGAAGGAAAAAGCACCTGCTGAAAAATGTCGAAAACTCAGGTTCTCGTTTTTTGGCTCTAACTTTCGATGCGTTGATCGCAGCGTATTGGGACTGCGCCCAATCGATTTCTCTCGCAAGATTACGTCGAAATAGTGCCAGGAAGAATTTATTCCTGCACTTTTCAAAATCGCGAAAATTTTCGCCAAAAATGCAAAGGGGTTAGCCTTACTTTTTTTTCATTTTTCGACCAAAAAATTTTTGGTCTCAGATTCGATTCTAATGACCCTTACCTGACCAATTGGACCACCAGGAACTCAGAAAACACAGCAAAAAGAGCGTGGGATCAACAGGAGAGAAGTTACGAAGGAAAAAGCACCTGCTGAAAAATGTCGAAAACTCAGGTTCTCGTTTTTTGGCTCTCACTTTCGATGCGTTGATCGCAGCGTATTGGGACTGCGCCCAATCGATTTCTCTCGCAAAATTACGTCGAAATAGTGCCAGGAAGAATTTATTCCTGCTTTTTTCAAAATCGCGAAAATTTTCGCCAAAAATGCAAAGGGGTTAGCCTTACTTTTTTTTCATTTTTCGACCAAAAAATTTTTGGTCTCAGATTCGATTCTAATGACCCTTACCTGACCAATTGGACCACCAGGAACTCAGAAAACACAGCATAAAGAGCGTGGGATCAACAGGAGAGAAGTTACGAAGGAAAAAGCACCTGCTGAAAAATGTCGAAAACTCAGGTTCTCGTTTTTTGGCTCTAACTTTCGATGCGTTGATCGCAGCGTATTGGGACTGCGCCCAATCGATTTCTCTCGCAAGATTACGTCGAAATAGTGCCAGGAAGAATTTATTCCTGCACTTTTCAAAATCGCGAAAATTTTCGCCAAAAATGCAAAGGGGTTAGCCTTACTTTTTTTTCATTTTTCGACCAAAAAATTTTTGGTCTCAGATTCGATTCTAATGACCCTTACCTGACCAATTGGACCACCAGGAACTCAGAAAACACAGCAAAAAGAGCGTGGGATCAACAGGAGAGAAGTTACGAAGGAAAAAGCACCTGCTGAAAAATGTCGAAAACTCAGGTTCTCGTTTTTTGGCTCTCACTTTCGATGCGTTGATCGCAGCGTATTGAGACTGCGCCCAATCGATTTCTCTCGCAAAATTACGTCGAAATAGTGCCAGGAAGAATTTATTCCTGCACTTTTCAAAATCGCGAAAATTTTCGCCAAAAATGCAAAGGGGTTAGCCTTACTTTTTTTTCATTTTTCGACCAAAAAATTTTTGGTCTCAGATTCGATTCTAATGACCCTTACCTGACCAATTGGACCACCAGGAACTCAGAAAACACAGCATAAAGAGCGTGGGATCAACAGGAGAGAAGTTACGAAGGAAAAAGCACCTGCTGAAAAATGTCGAAAACTCAGGTTCTCGTTTTTTGGCTCTAACTTTCGATGCGTTGATCGCAGCGTATTGGGACTGCGCCCAATCGATTTCTCTCGCAAAATTACGTCGAAATAGTGCCAGGAAGAATATATTCCTGCACTTTTCAAAATCGCGAAAATTTTCGCCAAAAATGCAAAGGGGTTAGCCTTACTTTTTTTTCATTTTTCGACCAAAAAATTTTTGGTCTCAGATTCGATTCTAATGACCCTTACCTGACCAATTGGACCACCAGGAACTCAGAAAACACAGCAAAAAGAGCGTGGGATCAACAGGAGAGAAGTTACGAAGGAAAAAGCACCTGCTGAAAAATGTCGAAAACTCAGGTTCTCGTTTTTTGGCTCTCACTTTCGATGCGTTGATCGCAGCGTATTGAGACTGCGCCCAATCGATTTCTCTCGCAAAATTACGTCGAAATAGTGCCAGGAAGAATTTATTCCTGCACTTTTCAAAATCGCGAAAATTTTCGCCAAAAATGCAAAGGGGTTAGCCTTACTTTTTTTTCATTTTTCGACCAAAAAATTTTTGGTCTCAGATTCGATTCTAATGACCCTTACCTGACCAATTGGACCACCAGGAACCCAGAAAACACAGCATAAAGAGCGTGGGATCAACAGGAGAGAAGTTACGAAGGAAAAAGCACCTGCTGAAAAATGTCGAAAACTCAGGTTCTCGTTTTTTGGCTCTAACTTTCGATGCGTTGATCGCAGCGTATTGGGACTGCGCCCAATCGATTTCTCTCGCAAAATTACGTCGAAATAGTGCCAGGAAGAATTTATTCCTGCACTTTTCAAAATCGCGAAAATTTTCGCCAAAAATGCAAAGGGGTTAGCCTTACTTTTTTTTCATTTTTCGACCAAAAAATTTTTGGTCTCAGATTCGATTCTAATGACCCTTACCTGACCAATTGGACCACCAGGAACTCAGAAAACACAGCAAAAAGAGCGTGGGATCAACAGGAGAGAAGTTACGAAGGAAAAAGCACCTGCTGAAAAATGTCGAAAACTCAGGTTCTCGTTTTTTGGCTCTAACTTTTGATGCGTTGACCGCAGCGTATTCGGACTGCGCCCAATCGATTGCACTCGCAAAATTACGTCGGAATAGTGCCAGAAAGAATTTATTCCTGCACTTTTCAAAATCGCGAAAATTTTCGCCAAAAATGCAAAGGGATTACCGCAAGAAAATACCAAGTAAATTGAAGAGCCTGCGGTCGTCACTTCAGATCGACCGTCAAAATCAGTGCGTTTAATCTCGCGCAATCTGACGTTTATTACGTCAAGTGTTGGATGACGCTGTGATGGTTGCCATATCAACTGTTACCGACACGTAACACTTACATACCTAGTTTTCTATAAGTACGGATAGGACTTACAAGGTTTATAAATTCAATTACAACCATCGGTATCATTTATGAAATTTAATCACACAATGTAATTCTTTATATACAGGAGCTACAAATAAAGTGAAAGCAAATCGCTTATTGATTGCACAAAAAATACGTGTTTAACATGAAGTACGCCAATGAAAGAAATAGGAATAGTTACAGAATACAGGTGTTTCACGAAATAAAATGCGACATGATATTAATAGAAACAAGTAATGAGATAGTTGGGCGGCCATTCCAAAACGTTAGTGAATTGCGGAAGAGTTCAGGAAATACTGGAATCTCGTATTGTCTAGATGTTGTATTGAACTGGTTGACAAATATCTTCGTCAGTTGAATATAATATATGTTGTTTTCATCCAGATTCTCGTCTCAAGCGCCAAATAGCGTCGCAGCATTTTTTCTATTCCGTATCGAAATCTGAAACATAAGCGAAATCCGATTGAAATTATTCACGGGTCTACGGCGTACTGTAACTTATGGCTTTCAAGAAACGATTCATAAAACCAAAGAAAACATAAACATATTGTAACATATATTCTGTGAAGGAAACATTGCGGGAATTATCTTTAATCGATGCAAAACCGAAGATGACTTAGAAACTTTCGAATTATTCGCCACACTAATCACAGATTATAAAAATAATAGGCAAAATTTTTCTTAACCGCACAGAACACAATAAAGTTGTTATTCATAGTGGAATTTGATTGTGGACAAAGAGCTTGGTTTTGTTCTTCTATTTTTCTAGTGAACTCACCGTGTTTAGAACATTTCAATTCGGTTGAAACAGGCGTAATATCTAGACTCTTGCAGTTTCGGCTTGCCACGTCAAGCGTCGCGAAAGTCGTGGCTTCATATCTTCGCCCATCTTCCGGAGACTGGGATCTGAGAGGCCCTGTATCATTCGAATTTGGCGAATCTTATATTCGATGTTAATATTGTTCTAAATTCTATGCAATCTACCATTTCTTCTCAATCGGGCAAACCACCTTTTTTAGGTTTAATAAAAACAGGTTCGGCTGGAGAAGTTGATGGAGTTCGGCACGGTCTTTCTTGGTCACTTTTACTGGAAACAGGGAGCGTGATTCCACAGGCTGGATTGCCGTTGAGCTGCACCTAAAACCAATCGCAATAAAATAGTAGAAGTTCATCGTCTACGGCATTATTCAATTTCTATCGAGGAAACGAGTTTGTATTGTTGTTCGTAGTCCATACCTTACGCATTCCCGACTCTATTAGCTTAGCAACGATAACGTCGTCCTCTTCGGAAAGCGTCAGACTGTCGATAGCCAAAATATCCGAGCGCCCAGCTGTAATCAATATTTCAACATTTTTTGGTATTAGTTGAATGATGTAAATGGAACAGCAAAATCGAAAGAATGTAAAAGTTGAAAAATAAGACCATTTACTTCGATTCACATCCATTGATGGAATAAAACACGTTTTGAAGTAGCTTAGTTACCAAATTTAAAGTTTCCTTTCTCAAAACATTACGCACCGTTACTCTCCATGATCCTGGGCTCGCAGCTCTTTTCCACGATTCCGGGCGAGCTCAGCATAGACAATACCGAAAGATTAGAATGCGAACCAGCCGGAGATATGTTGGCAGGAGTATCTTCTGTGCAGTATATATGAATGCTGTCTGGAATCGCTGTGTCATCAGGTCTACCTTTAAGACCCTTCAAAGTCTGTCTGTGGTTACCAGGAAACGTTGTTAAGCCACCGTCCAAATGATTCAGTGCAGAACTTGTCTGATACCTCGTCAGATTGCTGACCGGTTGAATGGGAGGCTTCGTCATACTGCTTCTTCTTAGAGATTGTTTGTGTCTGAGAATTAATGTTATTGTTCCTCAAATGCAGTTAAATTAATTCGAGATACTCTGTTCAGTAAAAATAGTTACTCACATGCTTTGTATCCCAACGTTTATGCAAGCGGCCAACATTTCTTCACCATCACTATCTACGTCGCTGATTTTGAGAGAATCTTCAGCCTCCACGGAGTTTGCGATCTCAGGCTTTAATATTGTTTTAGGGTCCTCTTGTCGATTACTGGAAAGAAAGATTATCATGCAGTGGACATGAATTGAATGATTTTGTATTTAGCCCTTATTGATTGGTGAAAACAGGCACTTACATCGCTCTTTGTATTCCAATATTAATACAGGCAGCCAGCATGCCTTCGTCGTCGTCATGTTCATCGCTGATTTCCCCCACATCAACCACTTCAGCTACACTTGCAATGTCCGAGGATTCGGAGCCTTTTTGGTCTTCTTTGCGATTCCTGAAGAGTGAGCGATAGTTGGAAGATTATAGAGAAATTACAATATTTTCTGAAAGAAGGTATGGAACTTCATTTTTTAGCGAAAAAAGTACCGACGATTCATTTTAAAGTAAAAAAGGAAGACAAAAAGGCAAGATCTACCGTTTAATCAATAAAAGTGTACCGGAATGTGGAATGCATTCCTATGCTGATACATGCAGCCAGCATATCGTCATCTTCATCCCCATCTGTTTCTTGATCTGTGTCCACGGTCTCAACTATATCTGCTATCTCGTCGCTATTTACCGACGGTTTTTGCTCGTCTTTACGGTTTCTACGTGCATAATATGAAAACGATACAATTTTGCAAACTGATTCACAATAAGAAAACAGAAAAATTCATAAATAGAATAATAAACATATAAGAAAATCATGAAACTCACATTATGCTTTGCATCCCGATGTTTATGCAGGCATCCAGCATTCCTTCGTCATCCTCTCCTTCACTGACTTCGTCGATCTCTGCGATCTTTATTGTGTCTTGATGTTCAAGCCGTGTAGGTGAGGTTTCTTCCCTTTCTTCTGGAATTGCTTCTCCCAATTTTTCCCTATTCTCTTTGAACTTCGAATCATTAGCGATTTTAGGCTCGTCGTCAATTGTCAGCGAACTAAGACTTGTTGCAGCTGAGAAATCTATTGGAGTAGACTCCTCCTTAAAGGCTGCAATATCGTCTTCAAAAACGCTACGCTTTGTCGCGTTCGATCTGCCATTCGCTGAAATGAGTTTTCTTTTCAGAAGCCTGATGCCATATATGCTCTCTTAACAAAAATAATTTGAAAATAGATTTTACCTTTATGCTCACACAAACGATGCGCAGGTAATTTAGAAGTTTCGTCTTGAGACCTGTTGGTGAATTCAGGTTGGGATTTGTTGTGACGAGGGCTCGGTGGTACCGTTTGTGTCGGCGAATCAGGTAACTCACTAGGAGAAACAATTCCGCTCGTGCGCCAGCTACTTGGATTAAAATTAATTCATATGTATATAATATACGTTCTTTGGCTGAATAGAAAAGAATTAATTCTATGGCATAACTTTTGACTACCTAAAATCGCTGACAACCGAGCTGCGATCGTCGTGGATAGAATGCTGTTCAAACCCACCCAGAGAACCAAGAGAACTGGTCCGAGAAAACATGAGAGGCGTTTCTTCGGCGTAATGATCCTCTCCCCCAAATGTAACCATCTTTCCTGTAATTTAAAGCTCACATCAAGCGCAAGCATGCACGGGACTAATAATAAAACATTTTTTGAGGTCAGTCGAGCAAAAAATTAGTCAAACCAGTCTTTAAAGGCAAACCTTCTTTATCCACAACTTCTTCACAATATTTATCAGACTTTTCTGGAGATACTTGGTCAGAGCTGCGTTCAGAAACGTTTTTTCGACTTTCGGATTCATTATTAGCGACGATTTGACCGTTTGATTCTTCTGGACTGGGTTCGAAGGTAGATTCGTTATCCTTTGAATTGTTTTCGACGATTTTCATTGGGTTTTTCTTGGAAACATCCGTGTCCTTTGAATCATCAACACGCAAGTCTGACATCGATGTCGCAGTCGAGAAGTTGAAAGGTGTTTCGTAAGGGGTTCCTTCTGTGCAGTAAGTCTTTATCGTATCTTCTGGTACAAAAGCTTGCTCATTTTCAGCAAAGTATCCTGAATTCTGTTTCTCCTCTTCATCTGTATCATCCTCTGCATATCGCAAACTGTAGTCGGTCGGTTGGTCTAAATCTGTTTCTGCATAAACGCCAAAGACATCCGGCTTTGAGCTTGAGTCTGAATTTTCTTTTTTCGGTATTCTTATAGTTTCAGTCTCATCGGCGACATCACTCGGCTGTAGCATAGAGTTTTTCTCTGAATACCTTGTCGAGTATTTTATCGGCTGAACCTGTTCATCATTTTGTGGACTGTTCTGGTGTAGGGTACATGTCGGCTCTGAAAATCGTTTACCATAATCAACTGTGCCTTGGACTTTACCATCGTTGGACACATCATCTTGATTTAATGAATTGTTTTCATAGTATTTCATGCTGTAATCGATGGGTTGATTATTTGAATTGCAGGGGATTTTATTCTGGACTACAGGGTTTGGTTCCGAATATTTTTGACTGTAATCGACTGGCTGGTCGTTTACATCTTCTGTAAAACCAAGCATATCCATTTGTTGAAGCAATGAAAATCGAATAATATAGTATAGAGTAACGTTTAAGGTCTCTTAAAATACAACCATAACAGAGTCTTAAAAGCAATTAATCTACAAAGACGGTTGCAAGTTTTAATCTTCAGCAGTTTTTTTTTTTTACTGCCCTGAGTTGCCAGGAACGATATTAGCAGGATGCTGCTTACCAGGTGGGGAATGCTCAGTCTCAGGGATTGATCTAAGCATTTGACAATAATCTTTCAATTGTTCCAAAAGATTGTAGATCCTAGTTTCTGGCTGCTCTGTACTTCTGTCAGCTGTGGCTTGTATTATGTTGTGAAATACTTGGGACGTTATTTCTTTAGCTTCTGTATCATGACCGCGTGCATTTATGAGTTTGATCAACAGCGGCAAGCAACCTATAGTTGAAAGAAACATAGAAATTCATTCAACAGATGATTCAACAAATTTCAATCCGATTAATTGAATTGTTCAATGCATTCAAATAATTTGGCGAAACATTTTTTAGCAGACAAGGAAAAGAGAATTGAAAAGAAAGCATGAATGCTAAACAAAAGATATAAGAATCTAATCTTAAATGGAACTTGAAATGCAAACCAACCAGACTGCTTCATTGCCAAGCAGATATCTATGGCACTGCTCATCGAAAGAAGAAAGGCGTTTATGTCCTTGCATCCTTCGATACCCCTCAACATTTCTAACAAATCATATACTTCATCCATCTTCCCATTCATCTTCTTTCGCTCCTGGATTTTCTCTGAAGGGAGACAAACGATCAAACATGTAGTAATCGATAAGTTGAATATTAAATCCAGTCACAGTAAATTACAGTTAAAAATGACCCCGCAAAAAAACAATATATTTATTGAAAAACAGTTCAAATTTCCACCACAGGTTGAATGAACCGTGGAAGCGAGAGACATAACCTGAACCTGTGCATCGGCATCAAACTTCCCTGTACGTTTTCTCACCCATTCTATCGCTCAAAGTAATCCAAACATCATTAATCTCCATACAATCAGACACTAAATTTTGCCTCGATTAGTTTGCACGTTATGTGTTCTTCAACCCCGAAATTATTCAAGATTCGAGACGCTATTTGACAGATGAGATGTATTCTCTTATTCGAGCAGTCAGAGCTGGCTTGGTTACCGGCCAATCATACGACAAGGATGATTGGCAAGAACCAATGAGAAGCCGCAGCTCTGCCGTGACTGAATCGAGAATAGCCAGTTTCCTTTTTGCACGTAGCAAGTAATGCCGCCGAATAACACTCTTCTGCTTGTAGTTTGGCTTTGACTGACTCTTCGTTAGTATTTCATGCATGTCGTGTAGTCGGGATTTATTTCAAATAATTACGTGCCTCTGGCCTCGATCCCTTCATCCTCTTTGAGCTTTGGCTCCATGACATCTTCCTCGGCTCAGAACTAGCTTACACCTTACCAGCTACTAGCAGCCGATCAAGGATCGCCTGTCGACAACATCTTGCGAGTCAGCCGCTAGGTAGAAGCATAAACTTAAGCCTAGGGGTGAAAGGAGAAGGTGAATGTTTTAGGGTGTACGTTGGATTGCCGTCGACCCGTTCGCCAGGCGCAACGTGAAACGCGTTTAGAAAAACCGACGAGCGCCAAGAGAGGTCGCCCAGGCGAAATAGCTCCGAGAAAGATAATCGAATGATGAATTCTTGCACGTTTCGAAATCCCCGTGGATTTATCGAAGAGAAAACCCGTGTCGAAGAAATTCGCAAAGGCCATGCGACTATTTTAAGATCTCGAAACTGGTTGCGCGTCTCACTGGATTAATCGAACGTTCGGAATAAAATAATTCAATTTCAATGAATTCATAAATTCTCTACTCTGAAGTGGACAATAATTTACATCATGTACATTTTGAGGGACTGGGATGGTATGCTTGTAGTTTGAGCGCTCTATGAATCATCGCTACACTGAACCGGTCTTGTTGAATAGATTATTATAAGTTCGGTTCGATATTCTGCACGTACACGCAGCGCCTGTGCGAAAATTATGCTATTGAAATGAAACCACATTGATTTGTACGAGTGATGATCTCTTGAAAATTTTGCTATTTTTGTTACATGTCCGATTTTCGTATCAGGTAGTAAAACTGCGTTTTGCTGCACATTAGAAATTCTGGAACCGGTATTTTTGTAGTAAATGTATTTTTTTTAACTTTCAGGATCATACAATTACATCTGTATGCAAAACACCAGACGGATTTGAAAAGAATCAAATTTCTAAGACCAGTTCAACGATTCGCCTCATAATTCGCAAAATAATTAATCCACATGGTGGGTTTATAATTTTTGAATCCATAGTTGCCCGAACATGATTTTGAACTCCTTTAACACCTGTTTTGACTCCGTCATTTTTCACTGTAATTTTTCCAAGTACTTCGCAGGGACATCTCCACTTCGATAAAACTACAAGCATATTGAATTGCGTAAAAATTGGTACCTTGACCGTTTTCTTCCGACGGATGTCACGTGGGTCCTTTTCAATGCGGGGCGTGTAATTTTATTATCAACCGTCCTGAGTAGCTAGCTGTACCACTTACCAACTCAGCGCGCGTAGTCTGAACACGAATACCGTGCAAGGTATTTAAATCAGGATCTCAGATTCAAGTCTAGAATTTGCGACGTTTTTGTCGGATCTAATATTCAGCGGAAGAAAAATTTTGGCGTTGACGAGACGTTAAAGCTAGAAGTTACCTATCATTGCAGCTGTCGATTCGTCGTTTAGAAAAAACATGTCTGTAATTAACATTACGTTCTCAATTCCAACGAAAATAATTACGAGTACATCGCAGAAATATCGGGTATTTGCTATATCATAATTGCGATATTATTATACATCGTATTTGCACAACTGTATGTATAGAAGTACAGTGTAAATATGACTAATTTGCAAAACATCCATTCAAATATCTTTGTTGTTGATCGAATAAGTGAAAAAGGCATTAATTGCCAGTAACAATCGTGTGCAGTTGATCATACTTGCAATGTAACAACTGTTTCGTTCGTTGGGTTACGTTGTGGCCATAGTTGTTGAGATATAATATTTAGCAGAGTACCGAAACACTAAACTCAGTGCAGCGTGTAAAAGATAGCTGCAATCTTTCTCAGACTTGCGATAGGTTTTGCGTTGTAAATTTTTACGTGACGTTCCTCCGAGTCTTAGAATTGCGCAAATAATTATCTCGCGCAATTTGTTATTCTGTTAGAAAACTTAGAACGTAATTGGCGTATACATGTTAGCCGCATGTTCGTGTATAGGTATAAGTATACATATATATATATATATGTACAGATAAAGGCTTGTATAACACAGTCTATCGCTAAATAAAATACGTATTAAATTTCGGGGTCTGGAGCGTTAAATTATGATTATTGTTTTCGTTAGCTTTATTCATCGCCATGCCTGCTTACGCAGACGCGTGCGGCGGTTACACGTGAAAATTATCAAAAGTTATTGACATCTTTTTTTTTCAGCCTATGAGAATATCGTTGATTTTTAACCACCGCCAGCTAGAAACCATATCGATTTTTGCCGGTTTGCCCAGCGAAGCCGACATTTATTAGTTGTATGCGTATTTTAGTCAAATTAGTACATCTGACCTCATGCTTATTTTCGATTTAATGATGCCTGAAGGTCAACACGCGTGTGGTACGACCTTGTCGCATCCTGTTAAGAAAGGCGCTGCTGCCATGGAGGCGGTCGTATAACTATCATCAAACCATTACAAACGATCGTTTCGTTTTGATCGGTCATTCGGTACCTATAGACACCTCTCACCGCCGCCATGTTGTCCCGCGGTAGTTTTCCAATCTCGAATGCACCACGCCGATTTCGAAACGTCATCCGATTTTCGAATGAGTTTATATAAAATGCCCGCGTCGGTATACTCTCTCCAGAAATGCGGATGTACTTTCGTTACGTAATCACGTTGCATGACGACGAGGGCGATTAGCTTGATGGTACACCAGCTCGTAACCGCGATATCCAAGATGTCCGAAAGCTACACCGAAGTGCTTTCATAAATATTCGCGCGTATTGTACCAATACGGTTGTAGTAGATTACATTGCGATTATTATAACCGGTCCCCCCTTGCTGCTGTACCGCTATTCTGAAGGTCGGACGTTGAACATCACTTGGTTATATTATAATATGAATCGACGTCAGAAGACAGAAATTGGACTTTGGAACGCTGAATTAAATTATTCCAAATGAATCGTGGAGACAAAGAAAAAAAAAAAAATACAGAGAGAGAGAGAGAGAGGGATGTAAAAAAAGGGGAAAAAATAGGACCCGTTTATTTTGCTCTACATGTATTTGTTTGCCAACGGTCGTTTCGATACAATGAACCGTGGAGGTATAAGATACAGGTGCAAAGTACGTTTCAGCTTGATTAAAATAGAAAATTGCCAAAACGATTGAGACTTGAAATATATTACAAAATTTTCAAGCTCCCGCTCGCATGCGTGGAGAAACAACGGTATTTTTTAACCGATACTGCGCCATCATGACACGTAGGCATATTTTTGCATGCAATGTGTGTCACCAATTTCGTTGTAGCTCGTTTGATCGGTGATAGCATTGATCACAAACTTGGCGGCTGTTAGACCAGTGTAATTTCATTGACGAAATTCTTGCCGCAGCTTATTTCTTTTAATAGCGATTCACTGAGATTGTTGCCGTGTTTATCCGAACCGGTTACTCTGTACGGATTAATCGCCGATTACGGATCGCCGTCACTCCACATCGATAAATTAACTCCTGCGCAATCGAAACTATAATTCAAATAGCCACGCTTCCATTAGGTTTCATGGGTCGAATAAATTGGGCATTGAGCAAGGGATTTAGAGCGCCAACAACTGGCCATCGACTTTCCTACAATGACTTTCGGTGATAAGGCATATAATGAATAGTTTTCAAAGGTTGACGCATGGAACGAGCCATAGAAACGAGGCGTAAAGAAATACACGAGAATCATTCTATTTGCGTCTGTGCACAAACGACGTCGATCAAGGGAAACAAAATTTCCATCGTTACAACATTATAACGTGTTTTAATTAAAGAGTTTGTTTGAAGAGCACGCGTTTAAATATTCCCCCACAGCCCCATACTCCAAATGTATATAAAGCTCGATAATTAGAAATTAATAGTACCTGCAACACGTGAGTCTGTTACCAAATAAGTCTTCATCATCAATAATGTGTAATTAGGCGATAAGTACGTTACGCACGAAAATATCTCTTATATAAGGAAATCCATGCTCATCGAATTACAGCTGCGGTCGTCACACACTACAAGCTTTACGTTATACCATATTTATATTCTGAAAAAATTTTGCTATCGGAGGATAATTGATCGTGAGTGTTTGTTTAATATTGAATATATGTTTATAGAAAAAGCGGGGAAGTGTAAAATAATTAAGTAAGACATGGTTGAGGAAAACTTGCAAAATCATAAATTTTTATCTCACGATATCCTTCAATAACAATTCATGCCCACAATACATTCAGGTTTGGAAGAAACATTATCGTTACTCATCGCATTGTTTATGCTGATTCAACTTGAGAAGACGAACAGTAATTTTTCACCGTTTTGTTTTTTTTTCCACGTATTATTGATATACGGTTGGTAAACAACTTACCGATCAATGCAAACCTGTAGCTATACGCATAGACGCGCGGTGGGGTCTGGTAACCACCTTTCCCTCACAGATTACGCATGTTAATAATGATTTAACGCAAATCGCGCGGCTGTATATACACGATACCTGCGGCGCGTTGCACTTACACCTATAAACGAAGCAGCGCACACGAGGCCACGATCCTTCGGTGTATTTTATTAATTCCGATAAGACAAACGCAAGGAACGTGCGTTCGTCGACGGTTGTCAACCTGGTTTCTAGCTGGCGAAAAAATTAGCAAAATATCAAACGGGGCAATTCCTATGCTCACATAGGAACAGGTTGAAGCTGCAATCGCTTGGCGACAGGTCGGCAGAACCGGCGATCGGTTTCGCCGTACCTTTAGAGAGTCTTTCCTTTCCCCACTTTCGCTTCGCGACGAAGAAGAACAATATTGAGCATACGCAAGGCATGTGTTCGGGTTCGCCTTGCATCAGTTCGGTTAAGGCGCCACCGCATTGTGTACAATTCTCGAGTTTGCAACGAAGGTGGCTTTTTCCTTCAACTCTTTTACCTTCTCGTTTCCTGCGACCTTTGTGCGTACACGTTGTATCGATGGCTCATTTCTTCCCCGCACTTGATAAAACGATCATGACTGCAGCGGCAGTAATACCAGCGACGTTCGAGCGGCGCTTTCAGCACAAACCGGCTATCGCTCGGACATAGAGAGACGGGAATCGGCGGAATAAATCGCGAGATTTATAGACCAGTTAATACGCGAATTCGACGAAGTTAGTGAAATTTTCGCTCTTTATTCCCACGGTATGAGTAGCGGGATAAAAAACCGGATCCACTTAAGTGCCGGGGGGCGGTGATTTTTAATCAATTCCTCCTGTTTCTTTTCTTTCTTTCTCGCGCGCGTGTGTGTATGTGTTTTTCTTTTCTTTTTTAATTTATTTATATCTTTTCTCAAGTTCCGTTTGTCTCTTAATCGCTACTTATTGTGCCGATCATTGCTGGGGAAGAAAGAGGAGAAGGAGTAGAAGAGAGAAAAAGAATTAAAAAAAAAAATAAAATCACGAGAGATTTAGCAAAAAACATACGAGTACAGCCGCGCGGCTAGCCGAGAACCGGCTAGTTGACAACCCTGACATTAATTGGGCCTGAGGCTGAAGTTATTTCGCACACCTGAACATACATATTTTCTAAAGTTAGGAGAGTATCGCGATACCCACACGGCTATTAGTCCGCAGCAGTCAGAAGCGTTGAACCAATACGCAAAATCGAAACGGGTGAAATTTGTATGCCCCATCGGGTCCGCGTCGTATATCTGCAGCTTGAATGAGAACACGTCACATGACAAGGCTCGATGAGTTATTGGATATAGAGGCGGCGAGAAGAAGCAGAAGAGGAAAAAGAGGAACGGCTGGAGGATCGGCGCCTGCCCGAACAATTGCACACACTGGTACTCCAGCTAAAAGGAAATATCACTTCGCAGTTTACTGGCAAGACGAGATATACTCACCGCATATCACACCGCCAGAACTGGACGCGTAAATGGAGAATGCTAATGGTAAGTTCAACACTCAATCCGTCATTTAAGTCGTCCTAACATCTTCGAACACGAACGATAACGCGAGTTCAAATCCGTCGACAATTGTTTCATAATTTATTCTACGTACGGTTTGCAACTTTTTTCACTTCCTGATACTCGCAGCGAGCTTCTCGAGCAGGCCTTTCGGTAAAAGTTGACAGATCCGAATGGTACTCGATGAAAAGTGCATTTCGTAGAAAACATTCGATTTCCCTTACCTTTCGCGGTTCGATCGATCGTTTACCGATATACATTTTCTGTGTCTTTTTCACCCACGATTTGCGTTCACACACTCTAACCGCATGGCGGAACCGCAGACGAGTTCAACTGGGCGGTGCATTGTCCGATACTGAGGAATTAATTTGGAATATTTCGAATGGCCGGATTGCGGTTATTCGCGAATTATCCGTAAGTACGTGACGAAACCAGACACGTTCGTAAATTCTGTTATTTTTCAGAGCCCCAGCGGACGAGACGCGTGGAGTTGGAGGAGGCTTTGGCGCTCACAGGTGAGTTGTGCCATAACTCAGCAATCACTTTGGTCACGTATGTATAATGTATATACTTACGCCGTGTACAAAGACCAGCGTAATGTCACGGGGCCAGTCGTACACGCTCAGGCACACCCGGTGTATTATACATTGCGTTATACATGCATACATATGTATTCAAGGATTTGGGAAGTTCAATGCCGGCCTCGTTATCGTCTGCGCGATATGTCTTACCGCCTCGATCGTCGAAACAATGAGCACGGGGTTCATCTTGGCGGCTGCTCAATGCGACCTGCACATGACCTCGAGCCAGAAAGGAATCCTGACGGGTTCCACTTTCACAGGTAATTGGAAACGAAGGCGTAACACGTACGCACACGTCGAACGACCAAATTGATTCTTTAACCTCTGCGCGATATTCGCACGCGAAACGGTGGCGCTATCATTCCACCTGACTTGATGAGCTCGAGGCGCCAAATTCCGTTGCCACACGTGCGAACAGTTAGTAACATACGATGCTTGGAATCTCTGAATTCTCGATTCGTTTCTTTCAATTTTCGTTCGAATCACGGCGAGACACTTTTCCTCCTCTCACTCGGTTCCGAGTTCAAAGAGTTCTGAATCTTCGCCGAGGAAACTCGAGTTCCAATTCATCCGAACCGAAAGTTTGTTCAACACCGATAATCAGATGCAGAAACGAGGATGTTACAATTTTTCATAAAATGTCCGGTATTGACTCGTGGAAAAATGATAATTTCTGACCATGCTTGTCAGCTTTTGACGGTTGGTCGGTAAGAAACAACACGGGTTAAAAGTTGTAAATAAAAATTTCAGGTATGGTAGCTAGTGCCCACACCTGGGGTGTGATCGCTGACACGACAGGACGACGAAAAGTCTTGTTAGTATCTCTTTTCGGGGCGTGGGCATTCAGCTTCGCGTCGGCTTTCGCTTACAACTTTTGGCTCCTGGCATTCCTTCGACTGATGGTGGGTTTGCTGTGAGTAGAGTTTATTTATACTGTATTAGCTATCTTTGTTCTAGTTCGTGCCATACATGCGACGATGCGACAGTTATTAAACAATTATTTCTGACGCTCGCCTTTCAGGATATCCGGCTCTTCGGCTGCCGTATATTCTTACCTTGGAGAATTCTCTAGCGTCAAGTTCAGGTCCAAGTCAATCGCTTGGGCCTGCACAGCGTTTCCCTTCTCGATGTTGTTGATGCCAGGTAAAGTATACTGATTTAACGGAGACGCGGCGAAATGTCACAAGCCTCATAAATGTCCAAGGAAAAACAGACAGACCTTTACAATTTGTGTCTCACTCTCTGTTTTTGCGAATCACCGAAGGAGTCGGATGGGCGGTTCTACCACTGGACTTTGAGCTCGACATTTTGGGGCTATCATTCAGGTCATGGCGGCTGTTCGTCTTGATCCTCGGCTTACCAGGTTTGATATCATTTTTGGGCCTCCTAAGTTTTCCAGAGAGTCCAAAGTTCCTGGTGCTGATAGGTCGGCATAGAGATGCCGTCGACATCCTCCAGGACGTTTATCGTTCCAACGAAGGTTCAAAAACGGGCTCGAAGTATCCGGTGAGTGACAGTGTCACCCTTTGACGAGAGGTTACGACTTCCTTGTCCAAAGGTCGAATTATAAACCCTCGAAAATCTCACAGGTTTCCGAAATCATCGTTCCAGCGTCGATGAACATGGACCAAGACGTGATGGCCGAAAAATCGGGCGCTGTATTGAGGATCCTCAGAACAATGTGGGACCAAACGATACCCCTTTTCTTGCACCCCCACGGTTTCATCACCCTGCTCGTTTGCGCGATGCAGTTCGAGATATTCTTCAGGTACCAGCAATTCGCGACGCGATAATTTCCTCCCGTTTCATGTTCACGAGCGTCTCGAAATTCGTCAACTCGTTCACTTTTGGATTACAGCTTCAACGGCATGTACCTTTGGATGCCGGAGATCCTGAACCAGGTGGCACTTTACAACGACGAGAACCCGGGATTGTCAGCAACGATTTGCGACGCCTACGCCGTCAAGACACCGGAAGTCGCGGTAAATGTGACGGCGCATCATCACAACGGAAACGAGTGTCATCGTCACCTGGACACCAGCGTTTTCATTAACACGATGACCATCGCAGGCGTCAGTCTCGTGGTCTACTCCTCGGTCGGTTGCCTCGTCAGCGTAATGAGAAAAAAGACGATAATAAGTAAGCCGAGAAATCAAGTTATACTTTCTACGATGACGCTTCTTCAGCTCTTTAAGGTGGTGCCCTGATTGACTTCTACGTTGACGTATGTACCTCGAGAGATCCAAGTCCATGTACATGAAATGCGAAAAAAGAGCTCAACAACCCCATTCTATACGCAATTCTGGACAAAAACACTCAAATGCATTTTCGTTTGACGCAGAGATAAAGGAATGGCATGAATTTTACGAATTTACTTTCGCGATTTCGTAGAATCCGTGTCATTTCCTTATTTCAGCGTCAATCGAAAATGTGTCGGAGTGTTTTTCTTCAGCATTGCGTTTAAAATGGTTTTGTTAAGCTTTTTCCGCGTTTGAGATACGTGAACTTCGACATTTGGAGATATGTAAGTCATCGTCGAAATCGACCAGAGCACCCCCTTAACGAAACCTTCTTTCCCCGCTTTCAGTACTGTGCCAAACCATGAGCGGACTTGCTGGGATTGGTCTTCTCTTCGTCAACTTGACACCCCTTATATCAACGATGATAATCATCTACCACGTTATATCCGGTGTCTGCCTGAGCCTACTGACTTCAATCGTGGTCGACTTGTACCCAACGAATTTAAGGTTAGGCATGATAGAGCGAAGGTGATCGTTCGTGAATCACTTCAGGAATTCTATACACATGTTGTGTATCTCTTGCAGAACCATGGCGGTGTGCATCACCCTGGTATTGGGTAGAACGGGGGTCATCGCGGCTGGAAACTTGATCGCTCTTCTCATTGAGATTGACTGCTCGTTGACGATGAGCGTGATGGCCTGTGTTCCTCTCAGTGAGTAACTTTTCCTTGGTGTAATATTTAGGACCCGCTTTTACCCCATGAAACGACGAAACATTAACGAAGGAATACACTATTATTTTACAGCATGCGCTATTTTATGCTGCTTCGTGCCGAGGGAAGCCAGCGTCGTGACGACGAACGATTAACCCCGACGCTATTTGCTAATATTATATAATGGGGAACTGATGATCAATTAACGTATAAGTGACGTTGAATGAAATTGAGGTGGTCATGGAAGGACACATACACGCAGTTTTAATTATATGAACAATAAAAACTTTCAATTTGCTTCTATTTTACTACGTAATCCCGTCGGCCTCGTATAGAGATAACGCAAACCATTAGGTAATCAAAGGTGTCTATTAAAGTTACTAGTATATAATTTAATATATGATATATAGCATTACGTAGCGAAATATTGACGTGTCTGTATTATATGTAGCGATTTTCTGTGTATCGCAGTGTGAACTGTCTGGTTCGCTAGCTGTTTTTGGAAATATTATGCAAAATTATCAATTTCCGAGTTTTCTGATTATCTTGTTTTCGAGCGTGTACCAATTAAATTAGAATGTAATCTCAAGGTCGCCGTGACTCTTTATTCCAGGGAATTTGATCTTAAACCTTGTAAATAACTTGTAAGAATACCAGCTGCTACGCTATGAAGAAATTTGCAAAGCAAACTGAATTCATTCTTTTCTAAACGGATTTACATATCTTTTCCTCTACTCGTTAAAATGGGGAATTTTTGTACCGGTAATCTAAATTTCAGTAACCGTAATTATTTAACGTATTGTTAAAGACGCCATTATCAATCGAGTACACTGTAATTACAACATGAACTGTACCTTTCAGTACACGTGATACTTTACTTTAGTATTTAGCTGTAACCTATTATTTACGTTGAGATATTAATAAAAACAAAATATTCGTCATACTTTATTATCAACGTGTTAAGATAAGGTAGAAGTTTATGCTTATTCTGGATGAGTCGACTTGCCTTCTGCCGGGATTATTTTGTTCGAAATACTTCGAATACCACATGTGATTAGAAGTCTGAATATAATATGATATTGTAATTCATCTGGCGCGGGGTACATAAAGACTTCAATTAACATCGTATTTCAACGGCAACAACTGTTACAAGTGGTTTCTGTCGATTAAACAGATAAATGTTATTTTCACCAGCAGAATACATGGTTAGACACAGCGAAGAACCGTATAAAGCAATATTTAGCCGCAGGTACGTATAGTTGAATCGAATTAAAAAATTTTATCAGTGTCCAGAATGCTACGAATTTTCATTTCTTCAAGCAGAAAATCGTATAGTAACTTTACGTAGGTATTCGATCAGATTATAAGAAAGGATTTCGGAAAATTTAAAAAGACGTCAAGCATGAGCACGATATCCTTTAACTACTGAAATATAAGTATCAGTACCTTTAACTGATCACGAATATACAGCCTATCGGTAGTCTTCTAATTAGTGACAGGTTTTCCCGTGGCAACGGATAAATTCGAATAGAAATCTCGCGGAAATTGCTAGGAGGATAAGAACACCTGAGGGCTAGAATAATGATTATCCGGAGAAGCAAAAGATATTACCAAGTTCCAGTGACGTTTCGGCTCGAATTGCTTTACGCGTTCCTAGAAATTCTTGTAACTCCGTGACGCGAAACATTAAGAGCTGGGGAACTTTGCCTATACATCGAGGAAAAATGTCAGCATTATCGGTAACGCATCCTTAAATGTACCAAAGACGACGGTACGCTTGTCCGGCTTGCTCACTCGGTCAGTCAAGTCGACAAAGCTGCAGTGTTTTATAGTTTGCAAATTAGCGCTTCTGCACATCATCTGACAGAGTTTTTATCTCGCGATTCAAGCCGGTTTGTGCGTGCATGAATGACGTACCCTCTTCCAATTTTACACAGGTAAGTCTTGATTGCATTATTGTTTTACTCAGTTTTACAGAGGACAGACTTGACGACTTGTTTAAGTTAGGAGAGCCATTCCACTTCATTCGCGTCTGAATGCAAATAGTGGTCCCACTCGCGGACTAATAACTTCCAAAAATAGGTAGGTCCCTAACTTACTGCTTAATCATTGTTTCGGAAAACGCACTCCTCAAAGTTCGCCTATCCATTTCCAAACGTGACAAGAAACAATGAATTTCTCATTGTGATCGGGAAATTCGGAATGATCCGTTATCAGATTATTAACAAATTGTGTCACTAACTTCTCATGTTTTATGAAATTTATTTAGACCCTATGAGCAAGTGATAAAAACTTTCATACCGTGCTACGTCTGTATTCTTATTTCAATTCTCCTTTGGTTATAAAGTGCGAATAGAAATTCGGAACAGTATTTGAAAAGTTTTTCCCTTCAACTTGAGAATGACGTTTATTATTTTGTAATTGTTTGGAGAATTATATAGTGTCATTGAATTGCATCGTCGCTTTATCGCTTATGCTAGTAAAAGTTGCTTGTGCAAAAATCAGTTAAACGTGCAAGAGGGATTCGAAGTGCAGTGTACGCAGCGATTGTGACATCGTGCAAAGATGAACTGACGATTTGGTTTTCCCGGTGTAACGATACCCTGTTTACGATAGAATCCCAGATTCGCCGATGAACTGACGATACGGTTAATTTAATTATTTTAAAAGTGAACAAAGTGATCACTGTATCGCAAAATTCGTAATTTTTCTCACTACGTAAAGAAGGCTCGATTTTTCAAAGAAAATGCAGGAAAAATTCATCCGACGAGTTGCAGTCAATACATAAAGTTTTGCGATTGGGTGAGCAGATGTCTTGTGCAGCGAAATCTTTTTTTTTCGGTAGTAGTAATAAGTTTAATGTGACCAAAGATGCTTAATATCATAAAGTGATTCCTGGTGAGATGGTCACGAGTAAGACGTGAGCCACAGTGTAGTCCAATACAACGGAGTACATAAAAAAAACTACGTCGCGGGCCATTTCTTGCCTATGGCCATCTTACTCGGAATTAACCTATGTAAAGTTTTTCTATGAGAACCGGTATTCGAATTCGCGATAACAAACAGAAGAAACACACGTTTAACCAGTTGAATTAAACTTCTTTTTCCTTCACGGTTGCTTTTTCAGGGCCACACAATTTTCAGAATGATTAATAATAAGTTATTAGGGACGTTATCGAGAGCCAATCAATTTCAGATACGTTATAATCATACGTACTCGTATAGTTTGAATTTCATAAGATAACACATTTTTTCGCCAATTAGAACATTTCCATAAATATTGCTACGGCTGTAATCACTTCTCGTTTCATCTCAACAAAATTTGCTTTAACAATGTTAACAACACTGAGAATCAATCGTTCTTCTATACCGTCCTACCTCATTTTTATCATCATCACACCATATGCTGATGGAGCTAGCGAATAGGAAACGAATCGGAGTTTTCTACAGAAACTATTAACGATAACCACATAACGTATACTATATCGCATCTCGTCTGTTTATCACCGCTAAGAATAAAATAAATCAAAATGGTTTATACCCGATCCCCGGCGTCGCTAAATTTTATCCGTATGCAGCAATTTACAAAAAAATTATCACACGAAGTTAAAATAAGTGTACGCAGACAGTTCCGCGAATGTGAATGAATATTCATTAAAAATCCGACGAGGAAAACGGTTCGAAAAAATCCGTGTAGGAGCTCGACTATGCAGTTTATTCCAACTGCTCATCCTGTAGTTACTTGCGCGATTTAATTCCTCGAATTCGACGTGTGCTCTCAGCATATTTGTCTCTTTCAATCAGTTCCTAATAATCGGTTGAGCATGACTTGAATAAGCAATCGAGTTTCCTGTGACAATTTGAGGGAAAAATTACCGTGAAACGTTTTGTTGCGCATGCATTTACTTTTCGGTTATTACACGGTCGGGCAGCGAACAGATGCTCGATTTCGTGTCGAACTGTGTTCGTCTGGAGGTAAAATATACGAGGAGACTATGCAGAGAAAATATTGACACAGAGTGACTGGTTAAGTATGCATATATGCATTGAAACAACAAACATTGTTATAATCCTTTGGCAAATGAAAGTTAAGCAAGTCTAACACCCGCTAGGTATACATAAATTGCAGTAGCAAAGACACAGATCTCTTTATGTCAAAGCGGTTAAAAACGGCCACGCGGTCGATGAATTATCTGTGTTGTTGCTGGACAATGAGGAGAAACAATCAATCAACAGCGAAAACAATCACTGCTTTTCCTCGTTTCGCTTGCCGTTCAGTCGCATTAGAGTTTGAGAATCCGTATGCCTTTTATACAATTTAATGACCGAGACACGCGTTAAGTTACCGCGGGCAAGCAAGCGTTATGGGCTGGGTTGGTTGATGACCAAACCACTCCGTAAATATAACGCTTAGTTCAAGTTAATTTTCCCGGATATGAATGATTGGAATTTTGACACCGTTTTTCCTCTTAATTGCACTGGCTTTGATATAAAAATGGTCACTTATCTTTTGTTGTTAACTGTTGATTCGGGCTCTGTGGAACAGCTCTGCGTGCTCGGCGAGGACTGGATACGGCGTTAATTGACTGGTTGTTTAGTTTTTATTAGCTTGTAAACTGTGTTACTTTACTTGTGGGGTTTCAAAAGAAAATATAAATAATTGTGCTGGATGGATTAATTGAACGGATGCGTTAAAGGTAATTGATTGGTTTCCTCGTATAAGTTTTAAAACACAATTATTCGTTTATTTAATCTATGTTTATGAAGGTGATTAAAATGGTTTTAGTTATAAACAGTGGGAGAAAAAAAAAGTTTATATTTAAGTAACAGAACACGGAATTAACTTAGCGCTTGATGTATCGATTTCGTAAAAGACCTTTTACGGATATTTAACAGACTTTTTGACTTGATATGTTTGGATTACACAGGTCAACACGAATTTTGACTTTGATAAGAGGGTATGAAATTTCGATAGATTTATCGATAGTTGGATGAAAAAAATATATATGGAGTTTGTATATACGAGTCTGTTTGGTTAAAGGATTGTTCCGAAGAATTATCTAAACAGTAAGGTTATTGTTATGTTAGGGTGTTCATGTCCCGAAGTAGTAAAAAGTAATAAAGAGAGCATGCATTGCGTCGTTCATGGGAGTAAAAAACAAAAATCAATTGCGAGGAAAAATAATCGAGCCGGTCGATTAATTGCGTTTGAAAAATAACCGATCATACTTGATTAATCGGCAAAGATAATCGATTTAATGGAAAATTAGTATTTTTGGTCATTCTTACCAGGAAAGTTTACATACCGCATGTGAAATTGACGGCGGTACAGCCATCCACGTTTCGTTCAAGCATCTTTTCTTATTCGTGATGATGCACGTGTCGGACTCGTCCGACAACGTTTCTCGGTACTATAGGTATTAATATGGATATAATTGCACACGTAATTGAATAGTACTACTCGACGCATTACGCTCAAGGACTCTGATATATGAGAAGTGCAAGTGCATCGCAAATCTCTTGCGCATTTTCCTATTTCAGCTGTTCAGCAGTAACCGGATTTTCTGGTCCATTCATCGTCACGACATTGCATACGGACATAAACACAATAAAATATAGTTAACTGCAAGATGAACGGTTCGTTCAGGAAATGTTTTCCTTGTCATGTATCTTCTCAAGATTTAATTTATAACGAAGATCTGACACTAGACTCATTCGTAACATTTACAACTTGCTGACGTCGATTTTCAGAACTTTACGTACTCTCACGTTACGGGGATGATCCTAATAAATCCTTTTAAACATATGCGTATCTTCACTTGCTTGAAAGATAGTGACTTCTGTTTTTACTTGTACATGAAGCTAATCAACGTAATAAACGGCAAAAACAATAAGCTATAAAAGACTGTTGAATGTACAACCCACAGATAACGTACAATGAGAAAATTACTTGTCTTATTACGATTGGAAGTGTCGATGCTACGACGAGGTTAGAGTGTGGTGAACGCAGAGTGTGGTGTGATGTTAAAATAGTAGCCAAAGGTACGTTTAAAAGGCTGTTGCCTATCCAGATTAATCTTTACAGCAGCTTTCCTTTCAGTCCAATGATGTAGCGAATCATGGGATTGGTATAGCTTTCGTGGTTCTCGGAACAATTTACAAAAATAAAGCAACAGGCTAGAACATGAGCTGGATAACGTAGTATTGTTTACCATAACGAACACCGAAAATAAACGGCGAACAAAAAATTTAACATAGTGATATACTTACGTTCAACTATTCAAAGGAATTTAATTGAAAATGAGTAGACCCATTTGATCCAGTGGGCAAGAAGATTACACAACTCTGCGTAAAAATTTTTCGTCCGTTTCCTAAAATTTATTTTATGATTTTTCTTTTCATTATGCTCCAAAATAAAGGAAAAGTACCCATGTTCCATATAAAGTTTGCTTTTGTAGTAGTTTTGATAATAATACATTCTTTTCAGTTATCGTAGAAATATTGAATATTTCTGGTACATTTAAAAATACCACAAAAAAAAAGGTTGTAACAGTTTTAAAGCAGTAGTCTCTGGATTTTTAAGGAATAATGGATTTTTAAGGAATAACAAAGATGAAAATTACCAAGTTCTAGTTGAAAATATGTCAAAAAACTTTATAACCATGGGTTGCGGAATGTCTCTAAAAGTACATATGCTGCATGCTCGTTTAGATAAATTTGAAAACAACACGGAGAACGTTTTCATCAAGATATTATGAACTTCGAACAACGTTATTGGGGCCAATGCAACGAAAACATGATGGGTGACTACATTTGGGGTTTAGTGAAAAAAAGTACTTACGAACATGAAAGAAAAAGTAATAGGGTTCACTTTCAAACTTTTTTCCACTATTTTGTAATTTGATATGATAGTAAAAGTTGACAAAAATTACATATAAATATATTTGTTTCGAGTTATGAATAAATAAAAATTTTAACCATGGATGTTCTAAAATACTCTTCAACCGTTCTCCTGGATAGAAAAGCAAACTTTTTCAGGGCATATATATTTTTTTTCACCCAACTAACGATAAATCTATCGAAATTTCATACCCTCTTATCAAAGTCAAAATTCGTGCTGACCTGTGTTATACAAGACGATACGCCGCTAGCTGGCTGTACGGTTAGATGAAGAGTGCGGAAGAAGGAGGGAGTCCGTCTTTGCTTTTATTATCTCGCAGTCAGTCAGATGGACGAAGTAGTTCAAACACTTATTTCAAATTTGGTGCTGTTGACACATGTGGCAATTGACGCTTTGCCGAACGTTACTATTCTGGCACACACTCGAGGAAACGATGTATCAGGTCATTGTACATAAATGTAACGATAATAATTTTAAATGTAAAAATTTAGTGTTTATTAATATATGTAACGTTAATATGCAATGATGATATTCTCAACATGTTTAGTCTATTCGTTCCAGCCAAAACGTCCCTTTCTTTGCTCTCGTCTATTCACGAGAGCATCCTCTTAAGATTTTGTTTATATTCCCATCTTCCAATACGAATACCCTTAAGTACAGTCTATACGCCAAGTCTACCTCTTTCGTAAATAACTATAATAATACAGTAAAGATGCTGATTAGGTATTGGTTTATTCAGGGTGGACCAATAGCCAAGAACTCAATCCATACAATTCTTCTCTTTGCTTGCAACGTGTAAAGGTTTGTACACAATACGTCAGTATTTCTCTCCGAATCTTCATTAATCACGCTAAATTAAATCGATTTGCGGAAGTGTTAAATTTGGACCACCTGTCATTTTATTCACGCAGACAGCTGATTAACAAGCCGAAGACTTTTGGTATGACATTCAGTCACTTATCTTTTGACATCTGGTAACTACTGAATGTACTCGTAAATCGGGAGATCAAGAGAAATTGGTAATTGTTTCCATTTTTTTTAAGTTACCAGATTCTGGTGAATATATAGAATAACAACGACAAAATTGATTAGTAACAAGTTTCCCGTATTTTGATTGAAAAATCCCAAACAAGAACTTAATTATCAAATATAAAATAGTGTATCGACGAAGAGTATGTCTAAGAAATACGTGTGACTGCTACTGTTCGCGAATAGCAATTAGAAACAAACTAAGCTTACAATCATAGACTATCGAACGTTATAAAACACATACCTTCATGGATTTTTATAGTATTACATTTTTTAATTAACAACAAAGTAAAAGGCATGTTTATTACAGCGGCGATGAGGGCCATTAAGGAAAAGAAGATGCAGTTTTTATCGCCACGCTACCGTTCGAGTACTCATAAAACAAACACGCAATGGCATATTCGCACGTATATTTTTTTCTAATTTCAGATAAACAACAATGTCTCAGCCTAAGCAAGAGCACGATTTGGAACCAGCGCGAGAGATGTTTACTATGACGATTGTAAACGACGCGTTGCCTTCCGATATTGCCAATGGTAAGTTTTAATTCATCGACGTACCGATACTCATCCATATGCGGATTAACCCTTTGAGGGGTATGCGTAAAAAAAACCAATCATCGAAGTCAAAGTGGTCCGAGGGGTTTTTGGGATCGTTGATTACGAATCTGAGGTTAGATTTGTTAAATTCGAAACGGCGGGAAAAATGTTTAAAATACAACCGACTGATGCCAAATTTGATATGCGGGGGTTTTTGAAGTCGCTGATTACGAATTTGACATGAGATATGCAACATTCAAGATGGTGGAAAAGAAATGGAATATGGCATTTATTCCCGTTCTCAGCGTGACTCAGAACTAACGACGTGGACGTGGGAAGAAACAAGTTCCTTTTTTGTTTTTCTTTTTTTTTTGGTTTTTTATGATTTCTCATTTTACCACTCAAATGGAAAAAACACAATTAAATATTTCTTTTTGGAAAAAACCGGCGTGTCAAAAAATTTGTAAAAAATATATATGATAGTACTAACCACAGAAAAAGTTTATGAAAATTTTCAGAGCTCTAGCTCTTTCCGTTTACCAATGGCCGATTTTATCCGGAAGAAATTGATTTTTTTAATTGACTGTCGATAAGAATCAAAAAAAATAAATGAAAAATAAGTCAGTTGGTCTTATTTTTCATAATGGTTACATTATTTAAGAACCTAAAAGTTTGAAAATGCCTTAGTACAGGTTAAAGCCACCAACCATCGAAGAAAAAAAAAAAAAAAACAAAAAAAAAAAAAATGAAAATACAATAGGTGGAAAGTATAATTCTCACTGCCCCTCAACGGGTTAACAAAGAGTTAAGCAACAGTCGCTCGTGAGGAACCCAATCGAATGATAAAAAATAATCTATTATTCTCCCCTCAGCAAACAAGGAATCGAAGCAACCAGCGGACTTCGAGGCAGCAATCGAGGCTACTGGTATGGATAGAAGTTTTTGCCTTTATTCAAGGGCATTAGATGGACAGGCAATTTGCCAATGACAGTTTATCCGTTATTTTTCTCAGAATATGGACTCTACAACTACCTACTTCTCGTAGCCATATTCCCTGCAGGATGGGCAAACGTTTTTGACACAACTACAATATCGTATATTCTACCATCGGCAGAGTGCGATCTTCACTTATCGTTAAACGAAAAAGGGGTGCTCAACGCCATTATTTACTCAGGTGGGATGACGATATGTATGGCTGAATAAATGGTTGACTGATAGAACTGAAAAATGTTTGACACCTGCATAATCTTTTCATCAGGAATGATCACCTCCGCTTTTCTGTGGGGATTTTTAGCCGACACAAAGGGACGACGGTCTCTGCTTATATTCGGATATCTAGCAGATTCTATTTGTAATATTCTGAGCAGCATGTCACAGAATTTTTTGACAATGCTGGTCTTTAAATTCTTCAGCGGATTCGTGTGAGTATAATCAAGGATGTTAAAAATTGGACCATGAGATACTTTACTTTTGCGAGCATTGACCAAATATCTGATTTTCCCTTTGAATTTCCATCTAATTCAGAATAAGCGGTCCTCTTGCAATCAGTACGACCTACCTGGCGGAGTTTCACAGCACGAAATACAGATCGGCGACATTGTTCTGGACAGCGCTCTTTTCGGCAATGGGAAACGTCGCAATGCCAGGTGAGTTTCCGCCGATGACATCGTCCCAAAAAGCCTGTAAAACCAAGGCTGATAGAGAAATTTGATTCAGCTCTGGCGTGGGCGATAATTCCCCAATCCTGGACGTTGACGTTCTTCGATGGTGCTTTCGTCTTCAACTCCTGGCGCATATTCATTTTCGTGTGCAGCATGCCGGCATTCATGGCGTTCGCGGCGCTGCTCTATTTTCCGGAGAGTCCCAAGTACCTAATGACTCAGGGTCGGAACGACGAGGCGATGGCGGTCTTCCAAAGGATGTACGCGATGAACACTGGAAATCCACCGGAACTATTTCCCGTAATGTCGATCTTACTTCACCGCTAGCTAGCGTTAATCCGTTCTTACCTAACTTTGGTCTCCAATTCAAAGATAAAATCGCTCTCCTTGGAAGGCCAGAAGAAGAAGATCGAACCCTCGGCCGGTCGCACTACCGTGTCCGTCTGGCAAAATGTTCGCGGCGGGTTCGGACAGATCAGACCGCTTTTCGTGAAGCCCTATCTGGGCCAGTTCCTCCTCATCCTAGCACTTCAGTTTGGGAGCATCTTGAGGTAAGTCAACGGCGTTCACATTGACTGAACACGTTAAGCTGAGCTTAATTATTACATCAAGGTGTTCCACAATTGTACAGTTTGAACACCGTGAGATTATGGATGCCGCAACTTTTGACCTTGATGGAAACGTACGATTACAAAAGTCACGATTCTGCTACTTTGTGCGACATGATCAGTGTGCCTAGTGTTTCAAACGCTACCTCAGACCACGGCTTCAACTCTACGACAACGATTGACGACTGCCTTGTGGTAAGTCTGACGATAGATATCAGCTGAAGAATCGATGATACAATTAGACAAATTTTCCAGCCATTCGTACCCAGTAAGGTTTACATCAATTCCATGATCATCTCGGCAACTACGGTTCTAGGCTTCGTGGTTGCCGGTACTCTGGTCAATCTCATGGGAAAAAAGAATCTGTTGCGTGAGTATTATTTTCAACGTGAAATTAAACACGAATCTTATGCGACCTTGTAATTCTTCCTTCGCAGTGTTAGCCTTCGCATTGCCAGCGGTAGGCATATTTGGATTGAATTGGTCGCCGAGTTCCAACATTACTTTAGGTATCATCGCGATCTACATTGCGTTGACAAGCCTTTCCACAACCACAATCATCACTTTCTGTGTCGATCTGATGCCAACCTCTCTCAGGTTGGTATTGACCTTTCTTCCTAACGCAACACTGACAATAAATGTCGATGCCGACTGGCCGAATCTGTATATTCTTCACAGAGCTACTGCAGTATATTGTTTCTTTTCCAGGACAATGGCCGTGGGTCTGACCATGTCGATTGGACGGAGTGGCGCGATGATCGGGAACGTTGTTTTTCCAATTCTCTTGGTGACAGGTTGCTTCGCGCCCTTCATTTTTGTTGGCGGATTCCTAATCTGTAAGTATAATTGTGCGAATGAAATAAAAGATGGCAACAAAATAATCACTGTTCAAGTGTATTAAGGCTCTTTATTTACAATCATACGGTGCTTTGTTTCAGTCTGCTTTGTGTTGACAATATTCGTACCGAAACCACCGGCCAAGCTTCTGTGAGGACTCGAAAGATTTATCTAATCCTATTTAGATTAATTTACCAGTGAATAGTTTTAAGTTTCGTCAGTAGTTAATCGGCTGTGTGTGTGTGTGTGTGTGTGTGTGTGTGTGTGTGTGTGTGTGTGTGTGTGTGTGTGTAATTTGAATTGAGGTTTCGTTCACGCTTCGTCTGTGAGTGCGTTTTATCAAGAAAGACTCGAGTGATTTTCCGTCCTGTGGACAGGTTTTTGTGTACGTAAGTTACGTAAGCATGTGTTATCACGACTGTACGTCAATGACGTAAAGAAATCTTTCTGGATATCCAGTGAAACTAAAGTTGCACGTTTTTTTTTTTTGCAAAATTCCCATAGTCGTCATCGCAGGCTATCGTTACACACTTGGAATATATGTATAATGTCAGTAACTATCAGTGATATTGAAAATATTACTACAAATCACCGAGGTGTAATAAAACAAAGTTATTTTTCAATATGAATTTTCACCTTCATTTTTCAGGATACCTCTAACTGATATCTCATAAAAATAAATTTCTAAAAGGGTAATTGGCACTTGAACGTTACCTCTTCACTTCGTAGTTCCTTACTAATGCAGAATCAGACTATCACGATTTCACTATTGAAGGTATAAATTTTAACTGCTCGTGTACTGTAACCAACATCAACATACTTGTCAGCGGCAACTTATTCGAGTATATGTTTGAAAATATTTACGCGGTGACTGAAATGAGACTGTATAAGCAAATAAAATGAGTAGCATAAACTGTGTCTCTTGTAAAATTAGTGCTGCTATCATGACCTCGCATATATCTAATATAATGGTATATCTGGTACAATTTTTGCCAACCGTGTTGTGCGTCGAATATTTGCCACCTTATCTCGCGCAGTTCAACTGGGACAAGATGACTGAGAAGAACGAAGGTACCAAACGGTGCCAGTCTGAAAAAGTTCAGGAGGTGTTTACGATATCATTTCACACTGAGGAATCCCAGCCTGCCTCGGTAATCGGTGAGCTTAATTAATGTAGTCATTACCGTTGGACATAAATATCGTCTAGTAAATAACCAAATTCTAACGAAACGATCGTATCCGTTTTTCTCTCCTGTTGTCTTGCGTCCCTTCTTTCTAGTAATGAACGAAAAATCTGCTGAAACCGAATCACCTCTCCTTTTGAATTTGCGTTTTCAGTGCCCGATGAATCGGAGTCACCGCGTGACTTTGAAGAGGCCATTGAAGCTACCGGTTCGTATTCACGATAAGAATCTCGTAACTTATTCTGTCGGGCTTATCACGCACGTTGATTTAGGCTATGGACTCTATAATGTTCTACTACTGTTGGCGGCTCTACCTGGAGCCTGGGCGAATTTGTTTGACACAACGGCAATTTCCTACGTTCTTCCGACAGCCGAGTGTGATCTGGAGATGACGTTGTTCCAGAAGGGGCTGCTTAATGCTGCCATTTATGCTGGTAATTTGCAGCAGTAATCGGCATGTGATAAAAAATGGGTATTCGAAATGAAGAGTTGTAAATTCAAAGTTTTCTTTAGTCGTCTCGGTATAAAGACGGGTTAATAATTCTTTACTGTAAAAATCGCAATTCTTTAGGCATGTTCACCGCGGCATTTCCATGGGGAGTTTTAGCCGATACGAAAGGTCGAAAGACTCTACTTATGATTGGCTACTTCGCCGATTGCATTTGCAATGTTCTGAGCAGCATGTCACAGAGCTTTTACGTTATACTGGCTTTTAAGTTCTTCAGCGGATGTATGTGAGTAGAATAAGAAATTCTTCCGTTTTCACATATGTTTTTTTAAGCGTGAATCAATAGAAACGGTTGAATGTTTATATTTTTTAACTTGTCGCTGTTCAGCATGAGCGGACCCTTCGCGGTGAATATGACATACCTGGCGGAATTCCACGGCGTCAAGTATAGGTCAAAGGTGTTGCTATGGGCTCGTCTCTTTCCTTCTTTAGGGAGCATAGTGCTTCCAGGTGAATGTTAATATCATTGTACACGTTGCGCTTTTGGCGTTCCAACCAAACGAGAAGAATGAATATGTTTGTTCAGAAATCGATGAATTCTTTCTTAGGATTAGCATGGATGATACTGCCTCAGTCTTGGTCATTCTCGCTGTTTGACGGAGTATTTGTGTACAATTCTTGGCGCATCTTTATTTTGATCTGCAGTCTGCCAGCGTTCCTGGGATTCCTGGCATTGATCTTTTTCCCAGAAAGTCCGAGGTTCCTAATGTCCCAGGGACGAAATGACGAGGCGATGAAGGTTTTCAAAAAAATGTACTCCATGAATACTGGAAAACCTCCGGAAACGTTTCCGGTAATATAGATAATTTTGTAGTCAATGGCCTGCCATTGTCGATACTTATCCAACTTTTGGCAACCGTCCAATTTTTATCCCCACAGGTAAAAGAACTTTATCTAGAGGCTCAGAAGAAACAAGTGGAACGCACTTCAATTAAAAGTAGCGTGTCTGTTTGGGAAAAGACTCGAAGCGGTTGGAGTCAAATCAAACCCCTCTTCCACAAGCCGTATCTCAGCCAGTTTGTCCTGATGACGACCATCCAATTCGGAGGCCTGCTGGGGTAAGTAATTAACGCTACGGTCACAATACTTGTGCGCAATATTTACTTGTCATTTTCGATGCAGCATGAATACATTGCGTCTTTGGATGCCTCAGTTGTTCACATTGATGGAAAATTTCAATTACGAAAATCGCGATGCCAGCTTGGGTCCCGCTACTTTGTGCGAAATGCTAACCTCACCCGAGCCTTTGAACACCACGGATTCTGACGAGTGGAACTCTACGATAGTAAACGCCTGCGTTGCGGTAAGTTAACCAAAGCAAGTTATAATCCATCGAACTTTTACTTTTACTTTTACTTTTACGCCGCATTCTTGACTGTATTTTTTAAATGAAAATTGTCAGGTACCGATTCACAGTAGAGTTTACATAAACTCTATAATTATAGCAGTCACCACCGTGTTAGGTTGCACACTTGCCGGAAGCTTGGTTAATCTAGTTGGGAAGAAGAATCTGCTACGTGAGTTCAGAAACTGATATGTCAGCCCAATTAATTCAAACTCAATGAAATTTTGCCGGACACATCATATATTTTTCATTCTAGTGCTGGTTTACGTAGCTCCAGCAGCTTGCAGCTTTTCTTTAAACTGGTCGCCAAATTCCAATGTTACGTTAGCAATTTTCTCGATCTACCTGATGTTCACTAGCATCGCCGTCACTTCTATCATTAGTTTTACGGTTGATTTGATGCCTACGTCTCTCAGGTTTGTTTAAATATGGTTTAAAAGTAGATTGTTGAGTGGGATTGCAGTAATTAGCTCTTCTTGTGAGAGCTAAAACCTGCAATTTCAACTAAACTCTGATAAACAAGTTTACGCACATTTTACGTTCGCTTAAATCCACTTTCAGAGCAACTGCTGTGAGTTTGACAATGTCCATTGGTCGCATCGGTTCTATGATCGGAAATCTCCTGTTTCCACTACTTCTGAGTACAGGCTGCATGGTCCCATTCATATTCGTCGGAGGATTTCTACTCGGTGAGTAGAACCTTTGGGAACATACCCGAGTTGACAATCCATTGCAACGAATCTTGATGCTAAATTCCACGATGTTCTGTGTGTTCACAGTTTGCTTCGTACTCTCTATATTCATCCCAAAACCACCTGAAAAGTTAATGTGAAATCTGAAATAGGATTTTCGCTTCACAAACACAAGAGAGCTTCATCTGATTTCTATTTCATCATTCATGCGAACGACACTGTCGTTCTCACCGGACAGTAGTGTTAAATTTAAGTAAGTATAGCGTATAAGTGTATTATTAACTAGTGATACATTTGAAATTCATTATACAGAAGCGGGCGACCAGCACGCCTGGTAGTCATAGACACTAAAGATAGAATTACACCTTAAGACGACTTGTATTACGTATTTATAAAAACCATAAACACTCGAGAAGCTGGGAGTAAAATTATTTATCCTGACTGCCGATGGAGTGGATCGTAGATCACTACTCGGCTCGGACTACGCAGAGTTTTGCAGCCGCAGAACAGTCAATTTCAATCTCTAGGGCGTTGAAATCCGAAGAGTTCAGAGGATTCCTCGTTTTGCGGGCATTGGCCTTAACGTACATGTCATGAAAATATGCTCGCGCAAGCGCGATGGTCTGGTCGACTCTGACTGACTAAGCATTTCGGTAGAGTAGCAACGAAATGGGTCTACATGCAGATTGGAGTACGAGTTTAGCATTTATACGTAAAGTTTACGCCCACCGCTCTAGTTGTTTTCTTCGATTTACTAGTAATAAGACCAATTAATTCGAAATCAACGGACAGTTCACGTTCGTTAATTTTCCTATCACTCGCGCACAGCGAGTGGCTACGAGTTTCAGTCTGCAAAAGAGAAGGCAATCGAGAACCTTCTCGTATTCGTTTCCAATCGTTAGTAAAACCCGCACAGCGTGAGTTTCCCCAGCTCTACAATACTCTTCCATGTAATATCCAGTAAATTTGGTTCACGGAAACTGATAAGTCGGTAACGAAACTATACGGACGTTACACGTGGCACTTTAATTAACAGGCGTCCCCGGTATTGAATACATTGCCACACTGACCGTCCGGAATTTGAAAAAATATCAGTCTTCGCTCATGGATTCAACTATTAATTGAACAAATAATCGTTTGATTCTTACCACCGGGATGTTAATGATATAAGAAAAAACAGATGACGTAATCCTCGTAGAGCTAATTACAGCGCAGCGTTCATTCGTTTTGAGACGAGGTAAAATATTAGTTGTCTTAAAAATGTTAACTGGTTTTGACCGTCCATATTTTCGCTAAGGTTTCAAACGAATGCCGCCGATTGCGCGGTAAGCCATACCCAGTAATAATCATGCGGTAAATCAACGAAGGCCGTCGAGTAATTACATTCAGATGCTAAGAGGCTGAGGTATCGATAGACCTAATCCACTCTGTACTCGCTACTTTTTCACCACCATTCGCTGTGGCTGGTTCGATCATCTAGTACAGGAATATTGTTGCTCTCGGATAGCGTAAATTTTCCCAGCTACGTTATCGCGACGAATTATATCTGCCTAACCCACGTAATTCGATTAACTAACATGTTTAATGACGACACCAAAGAAGACGATGCAGAAAAAGTCCAACTTTATTCGCGTTCAGCCGGCGGTAAGTTATTGATAATTACTGGAATCGGTTAATCTATTTTTTTTTTTAATTTTTTTGCCATAGCATTTCGACACACATTGACACGAACGATGTTATTGGCCCGTTGCGTTCAATCCTACTGCTAACTTGGTATCGCTTTGCGCCTATTTGTGTTTCGAAATTTTCTCTATTAATTGGATTTTTTGACACAAATACTCCGTTAAAATGCTCGGTCAGTATTGCTTGTGACTATCTGTGCAAACATGCGAATGTAAAATGAATGCATCAAATTTTCATTAAAGCGGCAAAGTATGTTCAATGCATTATGTATAACTAATAACAAATTTAATTTTACAGATTCTAACGAGTTGAATATTCCACATGACTTTGATGAAGCCATTGAAGCAGCCGGTTTGTTTTTTAAGCTGTTGAAATCAGTCATAAATATATTTTTATAGCTCATATGGGATTAGCGTCTGAAAAGAACAAAATGAATGGACACTGATAGAGTCAAATGGAAATCCTTGTGATTATTGTTATTGAATACTATATTATGAGGATTAATTTAACTGTTCAGATATTTAAAAAAATTCCAACCTTGTAATGTGGTTTCTTTTGCAGGCTACGGATTGTTTAATGTCCTGCTAATATTGGCCATTCTGCCAGGAGCATGGGCAAATTTTTTCGACACAACGGTAATGTCTTACGTTCTTCCAGTAGCTGAATGTGATCTGCAAATTACATTCTTCCAGAAAGGAATGCTCAACGCTGCTGTTTTCGCAGGTATTAGACAAGACTGAGTAATAAAAATTATTGAAGATCGTTTAAGTGCAGAACATTTGGTCCAGTCAGTAGGTGAATCAAGCTACATGCGGGAACGTAATTTGTGGCGTCATTGACACTCTGGGAACATCGCAAATCCGGAATTACGTTCAGAACACACCCCTTTAACAAATCATACTATCGCAAAAATTATGTTACCGCATGTAGATTTTCCTTTTCTGAGCGACATACTGACTGAACTAATATTCGAACTGACGAGCTGTATTTGAAGACCCCCTTAATCAACGTTAGACGTTGAAATTGATTCAACATGTACCATAAAAATGTTAAATTTTTAGGAATGGTTACCGCAGCGTTTCCGTGGGGTGTCTTAGCAGACACAAAGGGCCGAAGAACGCTTCTCAGACTGGGATACTGCTGTGATTGCATTTGTAATATTTTGTGCAGCATGTCTCAGAACTTCTACGTTTTACTGACTTTCAAATTCTTGAGTGGATGCATGTGGGTAGAACAATTGAATTAGCATGCAGTGTTGGGTACTTGTGGTCTCCCCTGATCTCTAAAATATTTCTAAAGTGATCGAACACTCGTCCATTAACATTGTGTTTTTATAGAATGAGCGGCCCTTACGCAGTCAACATGACATACCTCGCAGAATTTCACAGTGGCAAGTATCGGTCAAAAGTAGTGCTGTGGGCTCGCCTTTTTCCTTCGTTAGGAAGCATCGTGCTTCCAGGTGATCAATAATTCAATCGTATGCGTTGAGCACCTTCTCCTGCACTGTATGATTAATAAAATGTTTGATTTGATTTTTTTTCAATCAGGATTAGCATGGATTGTAATTCCTCAGCCCTGGTCATTTACCTTATTCAACGGAACGTTTGTTTACAACTCCTGGCGAATCTTTATTTTGATCTGCAGTATGCCAGCTCTCCTGGGATTCATCATCCTACGATTTTTACCAGAAAGTCCGAGGTTCCTGATGTCCCAGGGTAGAAGCGAGGAAGCGATGGAGGTCTTCCGAAGAATATACGCGATGAACACTGGAAAAGCACCGGAAACATTTCCCGTAATGCCGTTTGTTTCAACGCATGAAGAAAAACATTCGTAAGTGATTAACCGATCCGTGTATAAACCACGAACTCTTATCTGCGAAGGTGAAGGCACTTCGTCAGGATGATCCGAAACGGAAAACAGAAGCTGTGGATACCTCGAGAAGAGCATCTGTCTGGGAAAAAATCCGAAACGGTGGTGCACAGGTGACGCCCCTGTTTCAGAAGCCACATTTCTGCCACTTCTTCCTGATCATCACCATACAATTCGGGGGCCTCCTCAGGTACGTTGTCACCATTCATTCACAGTAGAATTGCGGAATATCAACTTGTCGTTTTCTGCGCAGTCTGAATACGCTGCGTCTGTGGATGCCTCAGCTCTTCACATTGATGGAAGACTTTAAACACAAAAAACACAACGTCGGCATCGGTCGTCCAACTCTGTGCAACATGATAAGTACGCCGAGCAATTCAAACTTTACAACGTACGATGAAATCAACTCCACGATGGCTAAAACATGTGACGTGGTAAGTTTACCTTGTGCAAAATTAGTTCAATGTCTACTTCAGATCTTTCGGCATGGCAAAATCGTCGTTCGAGGTATTTTGAAATAAAATAATTTGCAGGTTCCTGTCTACAGCAGGGTTTACATCAATTCCATAATCTTGGCCATTACCATTGTCATAGCTTGTTCAATTGCCGGGAGTTTGGTTAATCGGATCGGGAAGAAGAATCTCTTGCGTGAGTATTTTGTAAGGTCACATAACGCAGGACATTCGATTAATTTTACTCAACTGCAAATCGAATTTCGTTGGAAGAAATTATTATTTTTCTCACCTTGCAGTTGTTGCCTTCTTGATCCCAGCTGTTTGCGCCTTTTTGTTGAACTGGTCGCCGAATTCTGACGCGACATTGACGCTTCTCGCCATTTACATGGCTTCTGGCAACGTCTCGGTCACTACTATCATCAGTTTCACCGTCGACCTAATGCCGACGACTCTCAGGTTGGTTGAAATTCGGACTATCGACACGTGGTGGAAAATGAAATTTACGTGAACTTTCTTGTTCCAGAGCAACGGCTGTTACTCTGGCCATGGCCGCCGGTCGGATCGGCGCGATGTTCGGAAATCTCCTGTTTCCGCTGCTTTTGAGTACAGGTTGCATGGCCCCCTTCATATTTGTCGGAGGGTTCCTGCTCGGTGAGTCGGTTTAAGCTTTTATTCAGGAATGTTCAAAATCCCTAAAGATAATTTTTTATCATACTAACCAAAATCAATGTTTTTTCATGTGCACGCAGCCTGCTTTTCATTGTCCATCTTCATTCCGAAACCTCCATCAAGGCTGATGTAAGGTTTTGGATGGATTTCTTTGGCGCGTCAAGATCACCATCAGAATTTCAATTTTTTACCTTCGTACCTGCTTCATCTGAATATGAACGGTTTTCTCACAATGTGTACAAGGAGACTGCATCTTTTTGCATTCGTGTGAAGTACTTTTTCTTGTATACTTAATGTATTTATTGCAGGACACTCACTCGACGTGCTTTCAATTCTCAACAAAGCATGTGCCGTGTGCATGCATGAAAATCGTCACGATTGTACATACGGATATGTAGGTGTATGTAGTTATTTGCGTAATAAAATTCTTCCGTAAATACTTGCGACGTGAAAAATTTATTCGATAGTGTTGATACGACGGTATACCTGGTGTACTTGTATATAAATATAGAACAATGTTAATACCATTACTCACAATCAGCGATACTATCAAAGCAGGTGCAAACATTATACATACAATGCGCACGATGGTACATCAGCTCAAAATCCTACCGGCCACAGTTCTATTGCATGAAATTCCTTCACTCTTGTCTCATTTTCAATCAGGACGAGATGTCTGACGGTGAGATGTCAAATGGGAGAAAACATACCGTGGAAGTGTTCACTATTTCGTATTCGCCTCCAGCTGAGTCCTCCGTCATTGTGGACGGTGAGTCGTGTAGATCACTATCCGCTACTTCGTTATCACTTTTTTTTGGCAAAGATGATGTAATCTCAGTCAAGTCAGTTACGCGCTCGCAAGTCGAACGCCCTCAGCTCTCAGTTTCGAAACATTGTTCTTCCTCTCACTCGCAGAACCGAATGAATCGACGACGCCGTGTGACTTTGAGGATGCCGTTAAAGCGACTGGTATGTGTGACATGGTAGGAATTTGGAAAAGGGAAGGTCGTCATTTCTCGATGAACATTTCCAGGATACGGCCTGTACAACTACTTGCTTCTACTGGCCGTTCTTCCGGGAGGATGGGCGAGCTTCTTTGACGTTACGACAATGTCTTACGTGCTTCCATCGGCCGAATGTGACCTTCAGCTGACGCTGTTTCACAAGGGAGTCCTCAACGCGGTGACATACGCCGGTAATAAAACAACTGATTGAAAATTCACTCTGACGTTAATCACTTTTCAAAACCTGATATTCTGATCACGGAGCTCTTCAGGCATGATGACATCGGCGTTCTTCTGGGGTTTCTTGGCTGACACGATGGGGCGACGTTCTCTGCTAATGGTCGGTTATTTGGCCGATTCTGTTTGCAATATTCTGAGTAGTACTTCGCAGAGTTTCCAAGTTTTACTTATCTTCAAATTCCTGAGCGGAATCATGTGAGTAAAAGCGGGACGAAATGGCTCTACCGTGGTTGACAAAAAATCAAAACACACCAGGATAATATCAGTATAATGTGTAGAACGAATTCATGTGTTTAGAATAAGTGGTCCTTTTTCAATCAACATGACGTACCTGGCAGAATTTCACGGCGTTAAGTGCAGGACTAAAGCGCTAATGTGGCTCAGCATGTTTCCCTCCATGGCCAGCGTGGCACTTCCAGGTGAGTTTTTGTCTCAACTTGAAGCGTCGACGTTATCACCGAATTTCGCTAAAGGCATTTGCTACTCCAACTTGTAACAGGCTTGGCGTGGATAGTAATTCCTCAGTCGTGGTCATTCTCCCTCTTCGATGGGACCATCGTCTACAACTCCTGGCGAATTTTCATCTTGATCTGCAGCGTGCCCGCAATGCTGGCGTTCTTGACGCTACTCTACTTTCCGGAAAGTCCCAAGTTCCTAATGTCCCAAGGCAAAAACGACGAGGCGATGAAGGTTTTCCGAAGAATGTACGCGATAAACACTGGAAAACCGCCGGAGTCATTTCCCGTAATGTAAACCATGCCAATATTTGAAGAAACTTGCACATCCTCATTCTAACCGTCGATCTCTTGCACGAAAGGTGAAGGAACTCTGTCAGGAACGTCAGAAGAGCCAAACCGAAAGTTCGGATGAGCCAAGACGCGCCTCGGTCTGGGAGAAAGCTCGGAGTGGTTGGGCTCAGATAAGGCCCCTCTTTCTAAAGCCGCATCTCGCCCGGTTTCTCCTAATTGTCGCCATCCAGCTCGGATGTATGCTCAGGTACGTATCGATACATTTCGATACAAGGCGCAGGGGATTCACGTGTAATTTTCATCCCAGCATGAACACTCTCCGGCTCTGGATGCCTCAGCTTTTCACAATGATGGAAAACTTTGATTACGAGAATCGCGATGCCAGCTTGGGCGCTCCCGTTTTGTGCGACATCATACTGGCTTCGAACCCTTCAACTGTGACACGAGATGATGCGTACCTTAACTCTACGGTTTCGAGTACTTGCGTCGTGGTAAGTTCCTCTGACCGATACACCGCAGCATTCGGTTGTACCGCGGTTGTTGCATTTCACTACTCTTGAGCAAGCGTTTTCAGGCACCCGTTCAGAGCAGAGTTTACATTAACTCGATGATCATCGCATGCACCTCTATCATAGGCTACATGCTTGCCGGAAATCTGGTCAATTTAGTCGGCAAGAAAAACCTCTTGTGTAAGCGTGCCAGAAAGAAGCTAAGTGTAATCAATTATCACAACTGATAAGCGTTATCTCGCCAGGACTAACCATATGATGTCTTTTTCACTGCAGTTATGGCCTACGCGGTTCCAGCAATGTGCAGCTTTGGGCTGAATTGGTCACCGAATTCAGACGTCACCTTGGCCATTGTGTCCATATTTATGGCTCTAGCCAGTCTATCTATCAACATCATCATTAGTTTTATCATTGACTTGATGCCCACGTCGCTCAGGTTTGTTAGAATTAAATCCACGGATGCAGTAAAATTTCCCAACAGCGGACACCTTCGGGACTGAAAATGTTGTCCGTTATTGAGGAGCGTCCGTTATCCAGAACAACATCAACGTGTAAATTGTTCTACTGGAAATTTTTATACTGTCCATTGTGAAGAGGAATCTATTATTCGGAGGTGTTCATTAAGAGAACTCTCACTGTTGTTATCA
The DNA here is from genome assembly GCF_021155785.1 of Neodiprion fabricii. Lineage (NCBI taxonomy): Eukaryota > Metazoa > Arthropoda > Insecta > Hymenoptera > Diprionidae > Neodiprion > Neodiprion fabricii. The sequence goes on from NC_060239.1 coordinate 1,664,933, forward strand.
TTACGCGCACTCAAGTAAATCACTTTATTCTATAGGTAATGGAAGTTCCACCGTGTTTCAGAACGATGGCCGTCAGTTTGACAATGTGCGTCGGTCGCTGCGGTGCGATGATTGGGAATCTATTATTCCCGATTCTTTTGAACGTTAGCTGCATCGTTCCCTTCATGTTTATCGGGTGTTTTTTACTGGGTAAGTGTGGCGCTAAAGGAGACTATTTTTTCGAGACTTTGCTCAATTAACAAATAACAACTGACATCTCGTAATTCGTTTATTTTTCAGTCAGCTTAGTATTGACCATTTTCATTCCAAAGCCGCCACCGAAATTGGTTTAACAGTTGTTAAGAATTTCTGTAACAGATAAATATCGATGGACAATGTGAGCAATGATCTCTACTGTGATAAACTGGAAGTGTATTTGCAGACTGTGCATAGGAAAATATTGTATATAGACGTGCGTATAACGCGCTATCTGATCAGCTCGACAATTGAATTTATGCTAATTCCAACTAAATAAATTAATTCCAAACAAGCATCCCGTACTCATCGTTATCTAAAGTATAATATGATACCGTGCGCAGAGAAGAAGACTTGCGTCAAATGCTGACACAGCAAGGTCGCGATAGTGACTTCGATTAAAACCAAGGTGTTAGGGGTCACTTCAATTGTGTGAAAATAACCTGGTATCAATCAGCGTACCTATCTCCGAATATAAAGCTAAGTGGAGATTCCCGAGAAATTCTAAATCTAGTATACAATTGAAATCGTTTCACGGAATACCTTGCGACAGCCCAGAGTGGCAGCTGGTGCTGTTTTCTGATTGCATTAATATCATCAGAGACGCACAAAACCATTGATTCTGATACTAAATGACCTGGAAAATGAATTAGTTTTCTTTTCAAGAAACGAATACCGTTTCCGCCCAGAGAAGAACCCGATAGGGTTATCAGGGTAAAGCAAACACTCAATTTTTGCAGCACAGAGAAATATGCTTGCAATGAGTTGAGCAACTTTATCTTTTCTTGAATTATTGCTTCAGCAAGATACCAATACTTATTGCAACGAGTAATTACGGTAGCCTTGATGTGTGGTATGGGTGATGAAAACGCAATTTAAGGAAGATAATTGCAGTAAAAATGGTTCAAAATGTCGCTTGTCGTGTAAGCTGTCTTTTGAAATCCACTTCATCATTCTGCAAGCATGTTCAAAACGGAGTCAGGCAAACAGATATGGCAAATACCACGCAGGCCCTGGCAGCTCATTTGCATGAGCTGGGTGAACTTCAGCGTAGCGTCAGTGAAAAGGTACGGGGGAAGTTATAAATAATGACCTGTCATGAGTTTGCAAGTGTTCTCGTCGTCAATGTTTGATCGTTCATTTTTAGAATATCGTCGGGCCACAACCACTGGCACAAAATCGGATATCACGTAAGCTAGCCGCTACTGATACTACGGCGAAATCTTTTTCTCTCTTCTTCATTGAATACTTGAACTGTCTACATTATTTAGGTATAGAGTAAACAACGTTATGTGTGCGCGATAATGCTTGGTATCATTAAACGCTATTATCGCTGACGATGAGTGAGCAGGTAAATAAATCTTGAAGTAGATTTTTCGCGCACCAAGGCATCCCGGAGTAAACTCAATCAGACCTGAGTTACTTGCACGACGAAGACAAAATGCCCGACGAAGAGAAACGGGACGAAACGAAAGGGACTTGTAAGATATTCACCGTCTCATTTCCAACCGAACCTCAGCCACCCGTCGGAGCTGTGAATGGTGAGTTTTCACGCTTTTTTAATCTTACAGTGACGACAAAGTTTCATCATTTTGAGTACCGTTTTCAGAACACGATGAAACGGAAACACCACGCGACTTCGAGGAAGCTGCTGAGGCCACAGGTGAGCGTTGTCGGTTTCCCGACTACCTCGTTCTCTGTCGAATCATTTTTCAGTCATTCATCTTCTTCTCTAGGCTACGGACTCTTCAACTATCTGCTTCTGTTGGCAGCCCTTCCGGGGGGATTCGCAAGCGTCTTCGACTCTACAACGATGTCGTACGTTTTGCCATCGGCCGAGTGTGATTTGCGTCTAACATTGTTTCACAAGGGAGTTCTCAACGCTGTTACTTACACAGGCAAGATTTTCCTCATAGTTACTGTACCGCCGTTACACACGCGGTAGGAATTGAAAGAAATCCGACTGCAAGAACTTGCATTTCACTCAACCAGGAATGATGTCTTCGGCGTTCATTTGGGGCTTCTTGGCTGACGTGAGAGGTCGACGGTCTTTGCTGATATGGGGATACCTGGCCGATTCGATATGCAACGTGATGTGCAGCATGTCGCAGAGCTTTTACGTCCTCGCGTTCTTCAAATTCTTCACCGGATTCATGTGAGTGTAGAATCCGGGCACGTCGGTGCACGGAATCGTCTGTTTGATTTCGCAACAATTTCCTTTACAGCATAAACGGCCCTTTTGCAATCAGCATGACGTACCTCGCGGAGTTTCACTCTTCCAAGCACAGAGCAAAGACGTTGCTTTGGTGCAGTTTATTTCCCTCATTGGGTATTGTCGTGCTTCCAGGTAACTTTTGAATAACATTCATCGCACCTTCTGTATACACAATATATCAAACGAAACTCGGCACAGGTTTGGCGTGGCTGATAATACCTCAGTCCTGGTCGTTCACTCTGTTCGACGGAGCCTTCGTCTACAACTCTTGGCGGATATTCATCCTGGTCTGCAGCATGCCTTCGCTGCTGGCATGCTTGGCGTTGATGTACTTTCCGGAGAGTCCAAAGTTCCTCATGTCTCAGGGTCGAAACGCCGAGGCGATGAAAATCTTCCGAAAAATGTACTCGATGAACACCGGAAAATCACCGGAAACGTTCGCGGTAAGGACGCTTGCTGTGATTTCTGAAGAAACGTTCTTCTCACCAACACCGTGTAACCCTTCTTCTTTGTCACTGAAGGTAAAGGAACTCTGCCAGGAGCGTCAAACGGAGCAAATCAACGATACACCAGCTGACCAGAAAAGCGCGTCCATGTGCGAGAAGATGCGAAACGGTTGGGCTCAGATAAAACCGCTCTTCAAGAAGCCGCATCTCGCCCGGTTTCTGCTGATCATCACAATTCAGTTTGGTAGCATCCTAAGGTGCGTCGACATTGCCGTTCGTTGTCCAAATAGTTTAAGCAATTCAATCGAATATTCGTGTACCTTTACAGTCTGAACACGCTGAGATTATGGATGCCTCAGTTGTTCGCGATGATGGAAAACTTTGACTACGTCAACTATGACTATAGCTTGGGTAACCCGACTCTGTGTGAAATCATAACTATGAAAAATGACACTGATTACGCGGTGAATAGTTTTTCAAACGACACTGTTCCGAACACGTGTATTGCGGTAAGCTCAACAATTTATGAGGCTAGCGATGAATTAATAATAGATTCCGATTATACCACGATGGGACTTCAATTCGTTCTTGAACATTGTATTCGCAGACGGTTGTTTCCAACAAAGTTTACATAAACTCGATCATCATTTCCGCAACTTCGGTGATTGGCTACACCTTTGCTGGAAAATTGGTGAATTTAATAGGAAAGAAGGTTCTCATGCGTAAGGATTTCATATCACAAGGAAGAAGAATAATCAATTTGACCTGATATCTAATTCCCTTCTTTTCTTTCGCAACCAGAGGTGCTCTACGTTGCTGCAGTTACCTGCATTTTGGGACTTAATTGGTCCTCGAGTTCGGACGTCACGTTAACAATTCTTTCCCTGTACACGGCTGCGACGAACATCGCGATCACCAGCATCATCAGCTTCATCGTTGACCTGATGCCCACGTCTCTGAGGTCCGAAGAGGTCGAGTCAAACCGAGACAAAGTCTTCAATTCGAAATTTCAGCAGTTCACCGCGTGACTTCATTTACCTGAGATAATTCCGTTGTTTTAGAACGATGGCCGTGAGCCTGACCATGTGTGTTGGGCGCGGTGGAGCGACGATTGGAAATCTCCTCTTTCCGATACTTCTAAGCGCAGGATGCATGTCACCCTTTGCGTTCGTCGCAGGGTTTTTAGTCGGTGCGTATTACCTGAAAGTTGAATATTATCAGTGAAGAAATACACTCGTTCAATCCTCGTCTCTTTTCTTTTTCAGTCTGCATCGTGCTTACCACTTTCATACCGAGACCTCCCACCAAATTAACGTAAAATACTCAAACAACGATTTCTTTACGCTCATCAAGATCGTTCGTTTTTTTGTTTTTTTGTACCGATTATGCGTCGACGGTTCCACAGTGTTAGATTACTGTTCTTGTTTTCCAAAACAGTGCTCATTGTGAACGCTACTCACAATTAGGAATTAGCGCACACAAGTGAACAGTCCGAAAATACTCATATATTGTAAAATTTCAAGTTAACTGACGAGATAAAAATATGTATATTTATGATTAAATTGTAGGCACGTCCTGCTAGGGTGCAGTGTACATTTTTTCATTTTTACCTTTATGGCGGGTGTCTGGTATAAGACGGGAATATTTCTTTACGAAATATACGAGCGTACTGAAAATAATAATATTTGTCTCCTCTTCTCAAACACAGTTCTGTCTATTTTCATTGACTGAGTTATCGAAACAAATGTTAATTACTTTCGCAAATAACTAGTTAGCTCTTCATTCATTGATTTTGCATCTGTACAAGCGAAAAAATTTCACTTTCGTGAATAATTATTAGAATAAGCAGCTATGTATTAGGTATAACTTGAATTTTGTCACTCTGTATGCTGAGCAGGTAATCTGGTATCGATTATCGCATATTTTAGTGAGCTTCGTTCAAGAATCATTTTTTCATTACTGAAAAATGTACATTCTTCAAGGCGATAGTAGAATAGAAAATATCACGACGCACAGCCCGAAAGAGATCGTTTATTTTTTAAGCGATTTTCGATTTCCATACACCATTAACTCGCCAACGAAGAGCAAGTCATGTCATTGCGACACACCGTGCAAACAATCCAGTATTACAGCTGATAATTTATTTCACGGAATTCCAGAAGAGGACGATGATTTATCGTCTAAATTCACATGAAAATATTTAACCAGGTTACAGCTGGTATCATCGTATTTTCGAGCGGAATTGTACAAGACTCAAGTGAATATTTGATACAGAAGACGTTCGGATCATCTTCGTCATTATTTATAAATTCTCAGCAGCTATTTACGGATTTCAATTGGAAGAGTTCTAAACCAAAATTATGTAAAAATGACGTTAACGAATTTTCCCATGTACCGGCGTATTGGTTGTTATGAACAAGGACAAATTTTTTTTTGTTTATTTCACACTGCACAGCACATACGTACTAGCATATGGTTATGTATCTATGGACATAATGTAATACACTGTATACGTCTTACCTGCAGCATAATTTATCTCTCAGGGAAAACAGCTGTTATTGTTTTTTGAGAATTGGACAAATTTCGTAAAGCTGAATTGTTATTATTATATTTTACACCAAAATTTAAGATGCAAAATTCATTGTTCAGATACAAATTTTTTTCTTCTCTCTTTGGTACACGGTTTCAAGGATACATTCAGAAAGTAAAACGTAACTGAGGAAAGACATGTAGTTTTTATCTCTCGAAGTTCATCGCGACGTGTCATTGTAAATCAGCTGTACTCGCCAAGGAGCAGTGCGATAATTTAGCTTCCTTTCTTAACAAAATTCGGCAGATTTTACATTTAGGAGGTAACATAGAAAATTTTAGGGGACGAGTGTTAAAAGAACCTTTGCACTCTTCATCAAACATAGAATTTCTCATAGCTTACGTAAAAGCTACGTATGTTCCTAAAGGTAAAACGTAGAAACCAGGTGATACTTGACTGTTTAATTTAATTCACTTTCTTTTATATTTTCCTTTTTTATTTGCTTATTGCGATTTTCATTTATAATTCCTTTGTAAAAATGTAGATACAAAAGCACAAGGTGCAATTAGTTGATTAAAATCTGTGATGTTTAAGCGGTATTTGTTTTCTTATTTAACAACATAGCAGTGAAAAAAATAAATGTGTACGGCACTGTGTCATCCGTGTCCGGCGACAGTTCAACAGAAAAATTATAAAAAAATGAAAGAGGGGTTCCTTTCATAATTCTTTTGATGGTTAAAATTTGTTAACAAAAAGGTCAAACAATTCACAGTGTCACGGTTTCGGTAACCAAGGTTCTGAAAAAGCCGGGAACGTTACAACACACGTACATACAGGATAAGATCAGAGGACAATGTTTAAAAGTTGAACGAACAAAAGCGTATCATTGTTTATTATTAAAGTATATCAACGTATTGTTCACTTCTTCTACTTCTGTTTGCCATTTTATGCTCAGACGTATACATTAATATATATTATATCTCTTGGAAAATCGACGTGGCCGCGCACGTATCATCCGACACGCTGTACTATACATTTAATAGCAACGTATTAGTGACGTATACTTGTAAAACTTGATACGTGCATCACACTCACCGTGGGAATATAGTAAAGGTATTTTGCAACGATCGTGTTAAAATCTTGACATTTAAATCCTATCTACATACTATACTCCATGACTTAGAATCAATAGCGTGCAATTCAGCGCTATAATTAATCACCATCGCATATATACAAAAATGACGTCTCAACCTATAAGTATCACTGTTTTAAACCCTCTTCTTTACTGACCGCAGTAATTTTACCGGATGGTAAAATTATCGTCCAAACCGCGCAGGCTGAAACACGCGTACGATAGTTGTCACGTAAAGTTGTAACCGGGAAAAAGAAAGACAAGTTCAATATTCACTCACCGAGACACGCGGTCCCGATCATGATAAACGGACCGAGGCAGCCGGCGTTCAAGAGAATTGGGAAGAGCATATTTCCCACTACAGCTCCGACTCGTCCGCACATCATTGTGATACTGACAGCCATGGTTCTGCGTGGAGGATTGATTCGAGTGAATTTTAAAAACGGTCAAAACTTCGAGCGCTTACCTGAGGAATGTTGGAAAGTTATCGACTATCACGTTCATCACCGTCGCACCCCCGATGCTCGCGAGAGCGACGAATATCGACGTTAAACTCAGAATCACGCTCGTCTCCTGGGCCCAGTATAAAGCTCCGCAACACGCACCGGCACCCACGAAACACACGACTGTAACAGTTCGGAATTGTGACTTGAGTCTAGGGTAATGACAGAGAACGGGTGATAGCGATGCCCGAGCAGTTTGTGCTCCACGACATCCCCGATATAACAGTTGGCTCACTCATAAGCTTCTGCTTCCCAACCGCGTTTATGAGACTTCCGGCAATCGTGTATCCGATCACACCGGTCAGAGCGATGATCATCGAGTTCATGTAAACAGTGGAGTCCAGTATCATCTGAAAACAAACGAGCGTGAGGAATTAACGCGTGAAAACCGGACTTTTCACCTTTTTCCGTTTCGACATTTCCAAGGATCGCAGCTCCTGCAGCTCCTTCCGCAAAACGCACTTCTCGCTACGACTGCATGGTCAGTGGCTTATCCGATACTGCGATTCTCACCTGTGTACAAGCTGGCTCAGCACTCGTCGTTATGTTCGTTGCGTCGGTTAAATTTTTTTCGAGGTATTTAGTGGCGTCCAGCATGTAACACATGGTGGGTTTCACTTCGGAGGCCGAGGTGGGATGCAGCTTCTCGTAGGTTTCGATCATCGCGAAGAGCTGGGGCATCCAGAGTCTCAGGGAGTTAGAGCTGAAAAAACGCGAGTCGAACCGAGTAGTTTTTCAGGGTTGTTTAGGTGGATTAGGTTCGTTGATTTTGCAGTACTCACCCTAAAGTGGCTCCGAATTGAATGGATGTGATCAGAATCAGTCGGGAGAGGTTCGAGACCTCGAAGAGGGGTTTCATTTGACGCAAGCCGCACCGCAACATGTGGACCAAGCTTTTCCCGGAAGCTTCTATCGACGATTCTTGAACGAGACTTTTGACCTGTTGAAATTACGGCAACCCGTCAACCGGTTGGAAAAACTGGGAACATATTCACTGAGTTCGCGCTGCGGAAGTTTAAGCTAATATTCGTATGAACGAGGACTGCGACGCGGGCAATTGCACAAGATCGTTAGTGAATACGGACTTGAGAAATTTAGTCACCGGAACGTGAATCTACGTGAATAGCGGCTCGTCATTGGAGGAAAAAACTCACAGCATACGTGTCAGGGTGGTTTCCGGTGTTGATCGAGTAGATCTTCTTGAAAACGTCAAGGGCTTCTTGGTGGCGTCCCTTGGCGATGAGGAATCGCGGGCTCTCCGGAAAGAAGGAGAGTGCCAGACAAGCGATGAACTCAGGCACGGTACAGACCACGAGGAAGAGTCTCCAGGAGTTGAAGACCATCGAATCACCGAAGAAGGTCCATTCCCAATCGAGCGGAATGATCAGCCAAGCCACGCCTGAAAATTACTCGATAGAACGTCGTTTCGTCTCGTTTTAACAGCTGTTGGAAAGGCCACGATAGTTAAATATAGAGCTCACATGGCACTGAAATATTGCCTAACGAGAAAAATACTCCGAGCCACATGTAACTCTGCGATCTGTGCTTTTCACCGTGAACCTCCGCCAGGTAAGATAACAAGGCGGCGTATGGGCCGGAAATTCTGTAAAGGGAACATCGTTTAGGTAAGTGTATCGATTACGTCTTGAAGCAGTAGCTGCTGTCGCAAGTACTTACATCACGCCGTTGAAGAATTTGAAAACTAACAGCATCCATGAAACCTGGGAAAAACTACTTGCCAGATTGAAAATAGCGTCGAGGAGGTAGCCGTAAACGAGTATTGTCTTACGCCCGAACATGTCGGCCAAAAATCCCCATGCGAACGAGCTGCAAATCATCCCTGTGGGAAAATCCAGTCAAAGAGTGTACATTAAGTTTGCGAATTTTTCCTCGGAGTAATTTGGCGATTGTCGGACTAATTGGCAAACATGATTTACCTGCAAATGCCATAGAATTAAGAAGACCCTTATCAAGCAAGGTGAGTCCAAGGTCGCACTCGGCAGACGGCAGGACGTAGGACATGGCTGTGGACGCGTAAACACTTGAGCATCCTGCTGGTAGGACGGCCAGCAGCAGAAGATAATTAAACTTTCCATAGCCTGTCGGGATTTGATACTCTAGTTTAAATTACACCGTGATATTAAGTGATCCTTCATAATCGAATGGTGAAAATGTGTTTGAGAAAACGTATTTCCTATACGAATAGGAATAATTTCGTTTCGTTTGTATATAACGAGGTCGAGTTGTGTCCGGGTAGCCTAGTTTTTTTAATCGCTCGTCTTCTCCGACCCAGCGTGATCACGAGCGATGAATACAGAAACGAGAATCATGGGCATAGTTATTACCTGTTAGTTCTATTGCACGTTCAAAATCTACCGGTCCTTCCTCTTTTCTCGGATTGTCACCTTCAACACAAAATCATTCAAACAATTTAGCTGGTACGAATCACGTTTCGGAGTCTAACGATAAGAACTCACCGGCAGAGAAATTCTTCCATGAACATCAAATACATCTAAATTTAATTTCTGTCAACACTGTTTAAGTGTCAAGACCAAAGAGAAACGAAAAACAGAAACACTAGTCACCCAATTGACGTGATTTCAAATTTGTGGAGAAAAAAAATTGTACACGGTTTCGTATGATCGACAATAGTCTCAAATTATACGGACAGGCAAAAGGAATTTTCTAAAATGTAGCGTATTCGAAGAAATTTAAAAGCCAACAATATAACATCGTTCGAATCCAGTTGATTGTTTCGTGAACTCTAAGGTCTATTTCAATATGTCAATACAGCTTCGTACACACAGGTGATTTGAAGTCTACACCATATTCTCGTTTTTTTTTTTAATCACTGAATGACATTGTTGGCTAGGATCATCATCTAATTTGAAATTTTCGTCTTGAGGTAAAGAGTTAAATAAGGGACTGACAATTAAATTAACACAATAGAATTTATTTCTGACTCACCATCAGTTACGTCAACAGTTGCCGTTCGTTCTTTGGGAAGAGAAATTGTAAATAGATTGTTGTCCTTATTATTGTCAGATGATAAGCAGCAAGGTTTTAAGGACTTATACATAATATCCCCGATTCAATATTCTTATTTTTGATTTAAAAAAAAAAACTTTTTTTTAACTGAGAATATGAAACGAAGGCGACCCGGCTCGGAAGAAAGCAAAGAACAGTATCGTAACAAAGGATCGGCAGAGACACGTGGTGCAGTGTTAACCCGGCAGGAGCGTGAGATTCACTGACACAATTTACCGTGAACAAGCGTGAAGGCTTCGATGTCTAATATTTTCACAGTGGTTTCGTATTGGTTTATTTACGTGTACTCGCCAATACATCAAAACCTCGCGAATACGAGAATCCGTTGGTAAATTAACCGTTCAAAAGGTATGTATATCCCAATAGGTGATTACCTGTACATTTAGCGATACTACCTTCGGAATGACATAGATTAGGGAAAGAATGTGTTTACGTGAACGTCGGGTAATTACGTCACTTAGCCCCTGACAGTCCGTCAAGTAGGAAAACATCCATGCGTGAAAAAAATGTGGAAACAATTCAGGAATGCAATTTTCAACTTGATCTCTTATTATTTGCCTGCTTGAATATTAGAATATAAATGAAGATTGCGGATATCGATCTTAATTTTTTTCACTCGCAATACTCACTGTGAATCGTTTTGAACTAGGCCGTAAAGAAGTTGTGAAATTTTTTCAATACCGAGTTGTTCGTTGGTCTTGGATGATTTTGAGTTAATTCAGATTCAAGATTTCACGCAAGCAATGGGAAAAGGAAAATTCTTGGCATTCGTAAAAAAATTTCGAGTTCGCCTGTGAGGTTCGATCTTTCTAAATTAAAAATTAACAACTATTCAATCGTAGTTAGTAATGCAAACAACAAGTTTCGGTCTCTGCGCTGATCTTCCCGTACGATTAACCGTGGCAATTATTATGCTAGTAATAATTCGGGAAATGACAAGTAAAATGGGCAGAATGTGTGAAAAAGTCGAATTTGTTTTGCCATTTACGTCCAATTTTTTTGTTATAGCTCCAAATTTTCAACAATATTCCACGGAATTTTTGTAACAGTTGCACTGCTGCATGCTGGGACAGCGATGTCTGTACGATAACTGCGGACTGCACATTGCCATTAAAGAAGCTACCCAAGACTTGGCCTCTCAATCTTTTAAGGAAAAATTTTTTTTAATATAAATCTGGACTTTATTCGTTACACCTGTATTGTATATACAGCACGAGCACAGTTTTGGTAACGACTCGGTAAATTGGATTTTTGTGACGGTGCATGGCGTTATCAAAATATCGATTAGCTTTCTTTTTCGATAGTCCGCACTTCCCGTATATTACGTCGTCGCTGGCAATGTGTTGTCCACCATTGATGAGGTAATTGGTGTCTCATTTTTTGAACACATTTTTTCAAGGTTTTTCGTTCACATACCCGCATTGAATAAAACGTTTAACAAGCGGCTCTAGGCTGACTATGAGCCAGCCCTCGACGTTCCCGTTTGGGGACTGCAGGCTTCAAGTTCACACAAAAATATATTAATATCCAATTCTAATACATTTCTACATTTATTATTTATTCAATTTGCTACAATATGATCCTGCAGCGCGACCTTAGTCTTGATCGGTGCGACGTTGTGAAATAATCACTTGAATCAATACCCGACTCTAATATTTTTACGAAAATCTATCTCGATATCCAGGTCATATGTTACACATCATTGGCGACTACTGTAAGATTCGCGATGTTTTTTTTCTCCGAATAGGAGAAAGTTAAAAAAAATTCTGATCGCAATCTACACGTATCGAAGCATTGGCACACAACTCGTTTGCCTTAGCCTTAATGTCATCTCCACTAACGTTTCTGGACAGTTGATAATAAAATTACAAGGCGCATTATAATGGTTAATTATCTATCCCTCCCTCACCCTGTACATTCTAATCGCTTATAGGGACATACCCGAAATGGTATGATGGGTTTAGATGTATTGGCATTATCATATAAACATAATTGTCCAAAATCAGTATCGCGTATGCCGACAACGTGCATACGACATTTTTCGAGATACATGTGAATCGACGTACGAATTTTGTTGTTTTTTTCTCACAGGGTCTAGTATGCGAATTGTTCGTGGCACAATGCACCGGTAGAGAACACATGAAATTCGAATAATTCTTGAATTACTAGCGAGCTTGCGATTAATATTCACGATAATGCAGAATATTCTCAGGAACATCTAAAGGATGATTTGGTCACGAGGAGTAGGATAGCGTTTGTTACCTGAACGAGACTTTTTATAAGTTCATGGGTGAAGTTTGCTGTACAGTCAGGCGCTATATCAAAAATCGCTCAGCTGCCAGTCCTCCATTAATTTCACGTAATAGCACAAGTTTTGACAGTGCATTCCGCACGATTTTAATAGTGCTTCAAGCCTATGGAAATATTTACAGCTTAGAACAGTATTAAAATGATAAAGTAAAGAAGAACAAAAACTTGTGTACCTGAAAAAGTTAATTCGGTATTGTTCGCAGTTAATGAGCAGCAAAATGTTGTTCTTCTCACGACAATATTTTGAATACTTACGACTTCATCAAATTCGGAAGCATCGAATTGAAACTTGCAGAAAACGCGAGTTGGTCGATGAGGAATTTTGAACAGCTGACGGTATGTAAATGTCAAACACGAGATCATAGTTTGTAACTGGAATGGCGAACCGCGTAAAAATTGGGGAGAATGGTAAAGAGAAGTATAAGTCCTGTATAACGATAACTTCAACGGCTGCGTAGAATAACCGGCTATCTCGAGTCGGGCTTGAAAAACTGGCTAACTCGAGTTAGGCTTCAAAAACCGGCTATTTCAAGTTTCGCTTGAAAAACTGGCCATTAACAATTTGATGTCATTATGCCGAAATGATAACCTTTAATTTCATCTCAAAATACGCCTGATGCTTTATGATTTCATTTCTGCGTTATAATTATGCAGATAAGCATATAATACCTAAATTCACAAAAAGGAGCTTGTATGAATTTTGTGAAGCGCTGACGAATTTCGCATTCAGCCGGACAGTGCTACCAACTTAATTTGCGGCCGAAAAATTCCAGACGCGAAGTAGCCGGTTTTTCAAGCCTGACTCGAGACAGCCGGATATTCTACGCAGCCTTCGACTTGTAACCATTGCTTCCTCAGCATTGACTCATATAAATGAAGAGATTAGAATAAGAACATTGAAATTATATGCACTATATATTCTTCCCCAGATGTCAAGGAAAAAACTACAATCGGCTACTCACTGGCGGTAGAAAAGGCCGGTGAGTTCATTCTTATCCTCGTTTTACTCTCTGCACGCATCAAAGTTCAAACTACATCCAGTTCCTCTTCCTTCAGGCTCTGGCCGCTATCAGTACAGAGTGTTGATCCTCTGCGGATTGGTCATCGCCTCGATATCCGGCCCAGGAGGTTTTCTGACAGAATCGCGCGGAATTATCGGCTGCGAATTGCATCTCGACAGCGATCAACGAGTCAGGATTGACACCTACACCATAATCGGTTTGTTCCATAATTCTTAAGGGCGCGTCGGACGTACGGTCAGGTCGAAAATGCACCGAAAACTGACGCTTGCGTCCTTAAAACCTCCTGAAAATTGAACTTTGACCCGCAGCTTTGGTAATCGGAGCCCTGCTGATCGCAGTCCCGGCGGATTTCGCTAGTCGGCTCAAATCGTTGGTAGTTTCTCTCGTGATCTACGGACTCGGCACCCTGGCTCTCGGTTTTTGCACCGGCTACTCCTGCCTGGCGTCACTCTCGACCTTCAGAGCATTCTGGTAGCTCCTGGAGGATTTCCCGGTCCCCGAACCCTCCTAATAGCGAATACTGCTCCAGGTCATCGGCATTGCTCTGTGTGACGACGGTCTACGTCGCCGAGCTGCAGGTTCCTCGGCACCGAGGAAGGGCCCTGGTTTCTTTCCAGGTCTTCTGGCTGCTCGGCGTCGTCGCGTTTCCAGGTGGGCGGCTCTGAAAGCGATGGGCAAAACGAGCTTCGTAACGACAAGTCGATTTCCTTACCAGCGTTACCGATCTCCTGGCGAGTCTCGCAGTTCTTTTTCGGCTCCCTGGCTCTCATAGTGGCTGGATTGGCGGTGCGTTACCTCACGGAAAGTCACAGGCTTCTCTTTTCCATGGGCAAGGGCGAGCGGGCTCTTGAATGCCTGAGAAATATTCACAGGAGGAATTATCCGCACAACGAAAATGAGCTGGAGTATTGGGTGGGTGAATGGAAGGGTGACTATTGCACATATTATAATAGACGTTGCCTAAGACTAAAGTAAATCGATGAATTCGTTGATTTTTTTTAATATACATGAATTTTTGAAGATTGTTCTCATTATTATGAAATTTCCCTTTTCAAAAATTTATAAAGACTGTTCGCGAAACAATTCGTTCAGTGCCCCGGAAACTTCCTAATTGTAATGTAAAACGTTTTTACGAAAACTTATTCAAAATTCACGATTTTTCCTCCATTTTTCGAAATTTAAAAGTTTTGAGAACGGATATACAAAATAATAAGAAAATTCTTTAAAAATTTATGTGTATTCAGAAAAATCAACTTATTTATTTTACATGACAAAAGAAAAAAAAAACATTTCCTAAACATGTGTTAAACGATGTTTCGTTTAAACAATTTATTGATAACTTTGGGGCATTGTTATTATTCAAATTTAATTTTCATGTCATCTTTATCGTGGTTGATGTTTTTCAGATATTTATCTTACCACAAAGTATTCAACATTGTCGACGAGACTCTCTTTTGGTTGAGAATGTATAGCCAATACATCCTTAAAGTTCCGCTTTCTTCCAGGAGTCTCTCGACAGTCTCGAGGACGATCTTCCCTTCTCGGGGACGCTGAGCACCGGAGAATTCAAGACCTACGTCCCGAAGGGCGTCCGGCCGCCCTGTTACAGCGCGATTATCGTCTTGCAGATTCAATTCGTTTTCCAGTTGTCGTGAGTGCGCCGATAAATTGTAACACGGTCTGCAGGAAATGCACTTCCGAGTTTCTTTGCACTTACAGCTACTTCACCATGAGTTACTGGTTTCCCGATCTGAAGTGCCGGCAGGTTCTGTGGTTCCAAATTCCGACGGTCCGGGCCGAGTGCAAACTCGGGGTGAAATCACTCGAGGATAAATACTCCTCGCGTAACGGAAACGGTACGTTACCTTTGGTTCGTTTCGTGGTCCTTTTACGCGGGTGACCGGATAACCGGTATTTCAGAATTGGCATCATCAACCTGCAGCTCGTTAAGAATCGACCCCGGTTTCGAAACAGGAGCGCTGTTTGTCGCTCTCGCTACCCTGCCGTTTTTGGCCTGGATGTTTATGCGTATGGATCAATCGGGCAGACCTATTTTCATAGGTAATCTGCGATGCGAATCTCCATTTATTCGTCATCATCTTAATTTTTCGACTTTATTTTTTATTTTAGCTACGAGTCACGTAATCGGTGGCTTTCTTTCGTTCTGCGTGCATTACGTGATCGGTACGAAATACACTCTGTTTTATACGAGCTTGATGGAAGCAATGTGGATCGTCAGCGGGACCGCGTCGTCATGCCTCGTCGTGGAATTGTCGAAAACGCAGACTCGGTGAGAGAAAGAATACTTTCTTCGATGTCGCGAAGAGTTTCATTTCAGTTGCGGAAAATTGATAAATTCAATCCCGATGTATTTTCTGACTAACGTGTATAGTTATAATAAGCCCATGTTGTGCAATTTATTGTGTTCAGGGTTCTCGGCGTTGGGTTTGCGAAAAGTCTTGGATACTTGGGAATGGCGATGGGAACGCATGGTTTACTTTTGACGGAAGGAGCAGGTTGCATTGCCGTCATATCCTTGAGTGGTGTAATGTTAACAGGTTCGTAAATGCATATAATCTAACGCGATGATCGGTTTTTGGTTTTTATGTCACTTTCTCTTTTTTTGTTAGTTTCTTTTCTTTGAAAACAAAAAGGAAGCTATACAATTTTAATTACAAAGCGGTTACCTACAAACAAATAAAAAATAAAAATATATTCTTTTATTAAACATTTCTTTTTCCTTTATGTTTCATATTTTTTTTTTCGTTTTATGTTTTTTTTTTGAATTTCTCTTTTTTTTTTTTGTTTGTTTTTTTTCTGACAGATCAGCGATGCAGCAGTGCAGTTGGTTACGACATACGAAATCTCGACTGACTCGGTGACCTTGAAAATTATTTTCAAAAACAAAAGACGCACGATATGTTTTATTATACATATAGAGTGCTGATTTTTTCAGATTTTGACGCGATCTCGCGAATAGCAATCGGATCGGAGATTCGATCTCACCGTTCATATTATATATTTGGTTATTGCAGTTTATTTTTAATTTTTTTTCCTGTAAAATTCACCGAATAAACTTGACCGAGTCAATTCGAGCACTCCGCATTTCCTTCCTGATTCTGCTGTATTTTCTTTTTCTCTTTTTCTTGTCATTACTGGTTTCCTCTTTCTTGTTTCTCTGACGCGATTTTCTCCAGCTTCCGGTCTGCTGAGCCTCTCACTACCGGATGTCGCAAGCGTCCATCTTAAATGAACTTCCCAACGGCGTCATCGGGGGCGAAGATAGCGAAGGTACTATTTGACCCTTGCTCGGTATCAACATGCAGAGAAATCCGCCGGCTGTGTTTCGTGAAATTTTTAACGGTTATTAAATATGAACGCAAGTAAAGGACCTAAAGAATTTTTAAAGATCTTTTTTCGGCGTACTCACATATCAAGAGCCCCGCGAACGTGTAAATCGGAATGATGCAGTTCAGGTCAATAAGCGTCCCGAAAACAACATTACCGACAATGGCTCCGAGACGGCCGGAAGTCACCGTCAACGACATCGCCAACGCTCTTCAAGTGGAAAGAGAAAAAATTACGAACCGCGAAAAACGAGATTACCTCTTTCCTTTGACCTACCGAAGGCTGGTGGGAAACAGCTCGACTATCACGCAGAATATTATGACCTCCGTGGTGCTTGTCAGGGCCTCGAATATGCAGGAAAGAATCAGGGTCTGAGTGAGGTTCTTGACCAAGTTGAGTCCCAGGGCCGCGGAGCCGGCCGCCATGAAGCTGAATATCAGGAGGAACTTCTTCCCGAGTTTGTTGATGCAGAGACCGAGCGATATCGATGTCGGTATGCAGGATAAACCGATTATCACGGTGTAGAGGAAGACCTTGTCGTCGATCGGCTTGTCGCAGCTCGCCGATATCGTCGTCTCGTTGTGCGCACCCTGGACCACGATCGACGTCACGTCGCAGACTCCGGCCGGCTGGTCAGGGTGGACTTCCTGGAACTGGCCGAACCGCTCGAAGAGCTCCGGGAACCAGAGCATCAGGGTGTAGTAGCTGCGGGAGAGAGAGAGAGAGAAAGAAAGAAAGAAAGACTGCAGGTGTCCCGTCTTCCAAATCACGACTTTTCCCCGCGAGGGAAAAAGGAAGTCTCGCTCACCTGAACATCAGTCCGAAATCGGCGAAGCATGTCAGGGCGATGTAACGCAGATACGGTGGCGAGAAGAGCTGCTTCTTTTGACGCCAAATCGCGCCAAGGCGAATCGTGAGCTTCCGCAAACGCGGCTCGTGCTTCGTGCTTGCCCTGTGTATTTGCCCTGGGTTGATAAGAGCTTTCACCTGAAACGAAAGCTTCCTCATTAGGTTCGTTCAGTTTCTTCTTTTTTTTTTTTTCAAGGTGCGATTCGAAATTTTTTTACAAATACTGGAACAGAAATTGTCCTGAGACCTGGAGGAGGTAAGAAAATATTTAAAAATAGCTACCAATTATTGTAATATTTTTTATTTATTTTTATGTCTTCACCTTAAGGACTTGTATGTATATATTAGTTTATTTTTTTCGTATCGGGGTACAATTAATTGATCACCAATCAACAGCAAACTGCGCCTAACAATCCCGCAGTTGGCTGTTCTTGTCTTTTATCCGACAATTTTTTTCAGTAATTGTCACAAATTGTTCGAGTAGTACCTTAGATTAAAGAAAAAGTTAAACATTGAACCACCCTAATCGTCATTGAAGTCGCCGGTTCTTCGCGATAATCCGGTTTTGTTCCCCCACTTTGCTGCTCGAGTGGTCCACGTTTAGATCTGAATTATCGCCACTCGAGAGATACGATCAACATTCATCGACAGATTTGCGCGTTGATATTGGTGAACGCAGCTTGCATCCGCGGGAAATTTTTATCGCAAGAGCACGAATGACGAGAGAAGAGAAATACGAAGGAATAGAGCCGGTCAAAATTGTCCTGTACAAATTTTACACACCGGTCTGAATTTTGTCAAATTTCACAAATTCAATGTTGCAGGTTAATTATCGATCATTACGAGATATTACAGAAAAGTATGCAACTTGAGAAAAGTCGTGTGTTACGTTGAAAGGAATTTTGTTTTTGACTATTCATACGCTAATCTGTATGATCGATCAAGACAGAGAATGAGGGATGAGCTTATTCGTCATCAAGGGCGATCATCCTCTTCCGAGACATCCAGCCACCGAGATAAGATTACCGGACACGATAAAAATCACTGAATAATCGATGATGATCGTAATTATTAGTTCTGTTTTTTCACGATCCGGCTTCTTAAGGAACGATTCTTCCCTCTTAATACTTTTCACCTGTGCGTATTTAACCGTTCAACTATTTGATAAATGTCAATTTTCGTTTTCTCTTCACTCCTTGACATTCTGAACGTATAAACGAACTGACTTGATCGGGTGAAGTTGCTTGGATTTTCATTTAAAAAATTTTTAAAATCTAGTCAAATTTTGATGCACCTATTTTTCTCCAAAAATCGTATTTCAGGCAATTGACGCGAACCGATAACACGAGCATAACGTGGCCGCAAAAACGTTCGTAGTTTTACTTACCGGATAATCGGACTTTTCCAATCCGCTGTTGATAGCGAACATTCCTTCCAAGACGACCAACGCTCTATCCATCTTCCCGTGGGTCATGAGATACTTCGGGCTTTCCGGGAATAGGAGAAGGATCATAGCCATTGTCAGACTCGGGACACCGCAGAGGGCCACAAACATCCTCCAGGGGGTAAAGGAGAACGTGTCGACGCTGCCGAGTCTCCAGCTGTGCGGTATCACCACCCAAGCGATCCCTAAACGTCGTTTCGAGGGGTAAATAAAAGTTTAAAAAGAAGAGTCGAGGCCGAGGGTGAGTGCGGGAATTCGAGACGGAATCTTCACCTGGCAGACTAATGACGCCGACGGTCCAGAAGACCTCGAGCCTGCAGAGCATCACGTCGCGATTCTTAGCGGCTAGGAATTCGCTGAAGTAGGGAAAGACGATGCTGGTGGCCCCGATGATCCTGCGAGAAAAGGAACAATTTTTACAATCCATAGGGTCTTCCTCTCTTTCGTTTGCTGTCGCGTTTCCTGTCTGTGGCTCACCCGAAACCGTTGAAGAATCGGAAGAAGAGGAAGAGGGGGAAAGACTGGGCGACACTCGACGACAGAGCAGCCATCGAATCCATCAGCAAGGCTGCTATCAAGCCCCATTTACGACCCACAGCGTCGGCTATGTTGCCCCAAATGTAGGAGCCCACAACCATGCCTGAAAATAGTCGAATTTCGGTGCTGAAGTCTGATTTCGAATAATTTTTCTCTCTACGGTGAATGCGGAATTTCAAACAGGCGATCAGGATGCTCAGGGCATCTAACGAGAAAGGTAACACAGGTTTCATTTCTTTTGCAATATGTTATGGTATACTAAAAACTAAGCGACGCGTAGTTTTTTTTTTTTCCTTTATCCGTCGTTAAACACTTTGAAGATTTTGTGAAACCACCCTTCAAAGTGAGACACGTCAAGAGGCGATTTGCCAGTTTCACCCACAAGAACATAACATTTTTTAACCAACCCAACTGGAAAAGTTTTCTCATGACGGGAAGTGAAGAATGTAATTTTTTCAAGTAGAAAAAAAAAGAACTGCCAAATCGCCCCTTGACATGTCTTACTTCGGAGGGCGGTTTCACCCCCTTAGAGTGTTTCACGGCAGATAAGAAAAAAGAAAATGCTTATCGCTTAGTTTTTGGTCTACTGTAACATGTTACAAAAGAAGTCAAATCGGATACTCTCGTTACAAGCATCGAGGTGTTTTCATTCACTCACCTACGAGGGGCGTCGCGTTGAGCCGCCCCTTGTCGGCAGAAGTCAGCTTGAAATCGCATTCCGCGGACGGAAGTACGAAGGAAAGGGTCGTCGTCCCGATCGCACATGCGGCATAAATCGTACCGCAAACGGCCAGCAAGAGTCCTTGATATTTTCCATAACCTGGTAACGGACGAGAGAAATTTTATCGCGGAGTGAAAAGATACGAAAGACAAGAAAATAAAAAGCAGTGAATTGTTTTTGAAATTGATGAAGAAAGTTGGTCAATTTTTTCAACTCACCAACTTGAGCTATCGCGTTCTCAAAGTCGTATCCTTTCTCTGTAATAATATCGAAACGCGATTAGTATAGTTGTAAGCTTCGAGTAATATTTTCTGTCAGAAGGAGAAAAAGAAATCTATGCGCCTGAAAACTGAACAGTTGAGAGAAGAAATTTAGAAAAATGATGAAAAAACTCGCGTAACTTCGTACCGAGTCTTAATTTCATATCACTTGGAGAATGTTATTTAATGTTGAAATGTCCGCGCTCCTGTTATATCGTTATTTCCTTATTGCGGACTCTCCGAAAGTAGAACAACCGACACGAAACGTCCTTCTTGGTGGTCAAGAGGTAACTGATGTTCGAACATCTATCATTAGCTACTAATGAGCATCCACTAATGCGGTCGGGGACAAGAGCAGAGTCTTGTCACCGAGGACGAAATTCACTTCGTTATGCCCACCTGCCAGCTTCTACGCAAACCCTAAGACCTCTTATCGCCATTTTTCATCGTGAAACTCGCCTCCCGAAATCTCGACCGACGTTTGCGACAAACAGATTATTTACGGTCCGGTCGATTCATGCGATATACTTCCCCTATCAGCTGCCAATAACTGGCCTTCCTCACTGATCAGTTTTTACAGAAAAAATGACAATCGAGGTAGCCGTAAATTAATCATCAAATAAATTAACTTCAATTCTCCGCAACGTATGTTCCTCTCTATTCGAGGCTTATTTTCTGGAACTAATTTTTGCCAACGATCCTCGAGTCCCTGATTCGCAATATTTAAACTGGCGAATAAAAACTCGCAATGGAATATTTCATTCTCCGTAATTTTCGTCGTCTGTTATACTAAAAATGTACTTCTTGGAATTTGACTAAAAATACACACAAGCCTTAGATACGTAACAAACGCGATTAGTTAAACGAGAGTTTATTTTTTAGACGAGTATACGCAAGATTATTTCTATATCAGAATTATGCGCCGGTCAAAACGTGTTAAATAATCCTGTCACGTTTCACTTCATTGGATATATTTACGACTAATTGATCAAGCGCGATTCCAGCCCAATATCGCGTAATATTTACGGCGCGTAATACCCTCGAGTGTGTAACATAACGCATATACGGTGGGAATATTTTATCGGATTATGAAATGACAAGGTGAATTATACGTGACTGTGTCGAACACAACGTATACGAGGGATGCACCGCACGTGCGCTGAGCGAAAATAAAAAAAAATTTTTGACACGTGCTCATACGTCTGATGATGCATTGCGCATATCGAAACTAATTTTTACCCGATATTTTTCATTTTGTGACTTTTCAATCTTGGAAGAGACTGACCGATTTTTCCTACGCATCAAATCGAATTTTAACTACGACAGAGAAAAGAAAAAACATCACAAATCAACGAACAATCACGAATGAATGGAAATCACTTACACCGTAGGAATGATTAACGGATTATGATTCTTCACAAATTTGACGTGCTTGTTCTGTTTATTTATTATAACTGTAAACTGGAATCAAATTTTTCAAACAGAAAATGGAATTGGGATCATTCAAGCAGATTCTGTTTTGGTGTTCTCTGGACACGCATGACGTTTCGTCGCGTCATCTTATGAAATTCAATCTCGTGACTCAAACTAGCGTAGCTCGTGGATACAGAAGGCACGTGATGGCGTCCGACAACATGAAAGATAATAATCAACGAACTATTCGACTGTCGTGTGGATGACGAAACTTTGAAACGGCTGTCAAATCGAAGATCAGGTCGACCTTATCCCGCGATCATCTTGATATTCGCGGTATATATTTCACCTTGTCAGGTCAGTATGCGCAAGCTCAGATAGGAGAACTCGCATGGAGCTTAAAAAATGCGAACAATTATTATCGTCGTTTTTCGCCATGCTCGTATATCTGGCGAGCTCTCAGTCAGTGTCAGAATAATCAGGCAAATCCAATCTGTTTCGGTCTGCTAAACGCAAAGCTTCCTAATCCCGCTTATCTCCGACGAGAAACACCACATAATCCGTCTGTTTATTACTTGAATCATGGTCGCGGTGCTAACGATTTTCATCGGCTCTAAAACAACCGATTTCTGCGAGCTTTTCGCGAAGCAGATTCGCAAGGAATGCTTCTCGGTATTGAAAAAACGCTCTTTCAACGTCTCAAGATTTATTGCTGAAGACAGAAAAGTAACATGCGATTCCGTTCAGCGGCCGTGGCTGATGATCGAGAAACGTGTGCGGCGCTATTCCAACTTTCACGTCGTTATCTTCGTCCGCCGCCGACGCCGCGTTCGTTTCCGAAAGCACTTTGTCGATCCACGAAAAATTCTGCTCCGACGAACCGAGGACTTCTTGGTAAATCCGGGTCGGCTGGACGCGGAAAAACAGCTCGTTAACGAGGAGAGATAAACAACGAGGAAAACGTGAACATTGCGGAGAGGGAAAAAAACGACGAAAAAAGAGAAAAGATAAGAAAAATAAGGAAAATAAGTAGATTCCAATCGCGTCGTCACCATGATGTCCGAGACCGGAGGAAGTTCCTCCGCGTAGGGCGGCAGCTTGTCGAAGGGCTCGGTAAGGTTCCCGCTCTGCATAACGAGGAGGAGAAGCCACATGTACTCGTTGCGGATGATCATTGCGTCGACGTCATCGCGGGGTACCCTTTGTAGTTTTTCAAGCCACATGTGAATCTGGGCCCTCTCTGTAAAATCAATCATACAAAATCCACGATCAATCGATCACCGACCGGTAATTACGTCTAGCGGGTGGGCCGTTTCGAAACTATAAATCCTGACTTCTTCACCTTCCGTAGAATATTACGAGTCGATTGGTTCGAACCAGGGGAGGAAATCCCATGGGTCATACTTTTTTTCTACTCATCTCCCGGAGTTTGTTATTTTGCTAAAATATTTCATATTCGTGTTATCGTAACTGCAAAGGCTTGCAGGTAACGAATTTTTGCATCAGGTATGAACGAGGGTATCGCGTAATATAAGTGCACTTGCAGTGTAGCGATATACGATGATAATATAGGTATAATAAGGAAAAAAGAATAAAACCGACAAACAAGTAAAAGTTTGTTTGAACAACTGCGACGATTTGTGCTTCGTCGTAATTGATTAACGTTACCGAGAAATGTTGTGCGATAATTATCGATAACATTGAACGCGGCCTATTTTGAGAGACTCGAAGATCCGCCGGGGAAAAAAATCATAGTCGACGCGATGATCGAGGCTTCTGCGAATTGGTTAAACACTTACTTGCCTTACCTTTCAACGCTATGATATCGGTGAATAGCAGCGACAAATTTATACCATCCGTTGGTATGAGACCCGCTGCGTTGAGAAAATTCTACAACTGACTGCGGGTGCGATAAAAGCATCGATAAAGTTGGGCGTAGCGATTGTGTCGAAGAATTTCGAAATTAAGTTTCAAGAATGATCATTTTTGGAGGAGAATAGCAGGGTCGTACCTTCTTGTGCAAATAGCTGAACCAAAGCCCGAGCCAACATGCTGTTGTACGAAAAATTTTCATTCAGCGCTTCGATTTCCTTGTTATCGTTTTCCATGATTTTCGAATGAAACTGTCGGCGAGAAACTAAACCGAACAAAGGATGCGGCGAATTTACGTGACTCGAGAAACGACTGAAAAATTAGCAAAAATATCGTCAAATTTATTGAAGTCAATTTAAACGAATCATCTGGTCATCCGTGTAAAAGCCGAACATTTGACGTTGAACGGCAATCGAATAACGGCGAACGTCAGAGAAGAAGAAAATATCACACAGGCTTTCCTGGAAATTATAAATCGCTACTTCGAAGTCGATTATCGATAGAATGATTTTATCATATTGTTCAATTGCAGGCAATTTCATACATACTTACGTATTTTGTTGTCTGCAATCAGGCGCACCTAAATTATTTTTCTTCACCTACCTCAGGGTGGCTCATTTTTTAACTTTTTCTTTTTCTAAGGTGTAAGGACAATTGTTGAACAAAAACTGTCGTGAAACTTGGAGGAGGTAGGAAAATATTTAGAGGTCGCTATACTAATTATTGTAATATTTTTGATTCATTTTTACGTCTACACCTTGAGGATTTGTATATTAAATATTTTCCTACCTCCTCCAGGTTTTACGACAGTTTTTTTTTTTTCAATATTTTTCATAAATTTTTCGAGTAGCACTTAAAAAAATAAAGTTTTAAATCGAATTATCACAAACCGCGCTTGCAATAATTCAGCGTTGATTACTTATACGTAAAAACAATACGTCAATACACGCTACAGTATTATGCACAGGTAAAACCCGCGCGATTAATAATAATGAATCGTTCTCCGAATAACTCAAGTATAGTAATACGGTCGTAGTTCGTATTTTCCCCATTACACTTCTGCAAACATGTACTTTTGAACCTACGTAAACGTTTCACAAACATTGGGTGTAATCCGACGGAAAAGATATTCTACGTACATAACAGGAAAAACTGTTTGCACCTCTCCAATCAATTCTAGTTTCTATCGATTCGATTTCAAAAAAATGATTGCTCATTTATTGGAAAAAATGAATACCTATGTATAAGTGGAATGATTAATATTCTCTCGGAAAGTACGCATCGTGGGATTTTTATTTTATTTTCGTTTCCGTTTATCTTCACCGAGATACGAAGCACGACGTGGCTATCAGCTTCGTGAAAATGCGTTAAAATAAAGGCGAAGAACGAACGAAAGACGACTTGCAGGAAAGTCAATCTAATTTCAAGGCGTGGAAATTTCAAGCGTTCGTTTCTATCTCGTATGCGGTAGACGCGTGTGAATGATCAACCCGTATCGACCTTATGCTCCTCGAGAAGAACGGTATTGTAAAGTCGGTATCGGTATCAGCTACCCTGTTCCAATTTATCTATCATCCACGAGCGAGGGTCTCCACGGGTTACGACCGAGTCGAGAAAACAGGGCTATCTATTTGTACGGCAGAAAACAAGAAACACGCTTCTTGCGAAAGCTTGGAACACTGTGAACCTTGAGTTCATCGATCACTCTTCGAAGATCAGCTGTGCACTCGGAAAAATATTAAAGTTTTACAATTCAATTTTCAAATTCGCCATAAAATGGAAGTAAGACTTTTTCTGTAACGAATCGGCAATGAAGTCGAAAATCTGCGGAGCTTTCAAACAAGGTGGTTCAAATCTTCCGATCACGCAAACATGCGGACCATCGGCAATGGGTCAAGTGCAATCGTTTCAGCCTGCGAGATTATTGTATTTTGAAAATTAGTTTTTTCAAAGTAAAGCCGTAAAGCAGATGACGGTGAACGTCGTCGTCGCATGACGAGTGTTCGTTAACAACGTTCACGCATTGGCAGACTCCGGACTGACTCGATCGGTGACCCGTGACCGAAGACGAGCCTTGTCAGTTTTGCAGTAACAACTAAACCGCGTCGTATTGTAACAACATCGGTTTGTTGATAATATTCTGCTTTTGCGATGGTCGGGGCTCTTCGTTAGTCGAATGCGAGTCATCGCGGAGTTCAACGGAGGAAAGGGAAGATTAGGCGAAGAGAGATGAACGGCTGCATCTGCTAGTCCACCACCGACTTGCCGCATCCGGTGTGCACGTCGAACTTCTATAAAGACTCACGACGCGACTCAGAGCTTTCAATATTCACCCGCGACTTCGGAGGAATAATCGTTGTCCATTGATTCTTCGCAGTAGCTTCGTACCGGAAGCAGATTAGACTCCACTTCTGTTATCCGCAGGTGAGTCGCCTGACATTTTTCTCACAAACATCCGTCCAACTTCGTACAAGACGTTTTCACTTCGGTGGTGGAATTTCCACACAAACCAATTGCACCAAAATTTTCGGATAAAAAAAAAACGGATCTGTGAGATTGAAACTTTCAAAAACCAAAGGTGTGTTACGAAAATGAAAACCACAGTTGCGAATATCAGCGAAATTTTCTACTATAATTCTAAATTTCAACCTGATCTTATATTTCGGTGTCTTTTGATTTATTTTTGCTTCTAATCCGAAAAACACGACTGCATAGAATTTTGATTGAATTGGCATATCGTATCATCGAGTTTATATTGTATCTTCTTATTACCAGTCTATTAGTGAAAAAATTTATTTTTAACATTGTTTTGTCGAGCCAAATTGAGAGGCGTCGTAAGTTTATGCAGGATTGCAGGCCGGCATAAAAGGACGTGACCGTGAAACTAACGCGTGCAGTGTGTTCGTTATTTTCCAATCGCCGAAATGAAATCCTCAATTCCCCAATTAATTAATTCGATCTCCTCGAACCGACCCGACGATTTATCCTGCTATTTGTATATTTACATTTTCTCCCCTGCCTGCTTGCAATTTGTCCTCTTGTATATTTTATATAATATTGTAACCGTTCAGCGTCCACCTTTTCACTCAAGTTAAGCATTAAAATAAAAGATATTTTTCAAATGGCTGCCATCGACAATTTCCTCGATCGAAACATTTGCGCCTCGTAGAAAGTTGCATACGAATGACCCGTGCAAAATTTCTCACCTGCAGTATTTTCTCGTTCCGTATAAGCTCGGATTCACGAACGTAGCTGCTCCAAAATATTCGTGGAAAATTTTAATGAAATTCCTTACCTCGTCACCGTATCTCGATATCACACCAGTTTTCAGCTTGTTTTGACATTCCCGTGATTATATGCGTATTAAACAATGCGTATTCATAAGGTTGAAATGTGTGCGATATAGCTATATGATACAAAGATAAAATTGCGTGGCAATTAATTGTACTTGGTTGAAATGTGTCATCCGAAACCGCTGGAGAAAAAAAAAAAAAAAAAAAAGAAAAAAAAACAGTAACTTGACTCTGCGAGCCGCAAATTTGCAATAATTTCTTCGGTGGTAAAACCGTCATTCAACGGTTTTTAGAGCCGATCAATTGCCGACGTATCGATTACGAAAGTAACCTATAGTCAATATCGGTACACATATAACAAATAAAAATGTATTATCCCATCGCTTTTCTTTCTTTTCGCAAATTTTTCTTTGCTTCTTGCATCTCCTCTGTTGTATTCTATTTTTATTCTAGTACAAGCGGCCATGCGATATATTTTTACATACAACAAGGCCACACACACGCCTAAGTGCACAAACGGTTAAACTTCGCACACGTACAGGCATATATGCGCATATTGTTCGCGCTGAGACGACAAAGTAGTCGGACTTCACGCACACTTAAATATTTTGCGCTCGCTACTCGGTTCACACCGATGAACACAGCCAAGACCAGTCGGTGTTCACGCTCGAATCACGTGCTCGTCTAACCGGATGGCCAAAGGAACTCTTAAGGCCGGTTTACGCCACGTTTGTTTCAATCTTACTATATTTTTTGCATCCATTCATTCATCAATCGTCATTCATTAATTTATTCGTTCGGTCGAATTTCAACGCTCGCGAATAGCAGATTTTGTTTTTTCATCCGAGTCCCGATGGTAAATAAATATTAATTATTATCCAACTTGCAACTGAATTTTCGATAAGCACGGTCTAGTCTCGAGTACGTATTTTTATTTACATATCTGTTTACGTCCGCAATCGCGGTTGTTCAATAACCAACAATATTTGCTGTCTGCGATAAGCTTGCAAGTTCGAATTTACTGCATCCGACTGCTGCTGAAATCTCGTTTTTCCACCGCGCTTACACCTGCTTCGGAATTCGCACTTGTCGACGGTTGATCGTTCGGCGACTCGACACAGGTGAACGACTGTAACTGATAAGAGGGTAAATACGGAGTCTGCGTGTATCGCGACTTGCGCATACGGAAGCTCTTCGCGTATGGAAGCCTCTGGAGCTTTCGTGGCGCGGCGGCGCGAACAGAAAAGCTGCGAATGAAACAGAAACAGGAAATTCCGGGTGGGTGACAGTTTTCCGCGAGCCATATTGAATGAGAATAGAGAAAAAGTCATTTCTCGCGTTTTTGCGACAGGGTGATAAGAAAATTACTACTCAAATAATAATCACTGCAATCATTGTAAACGGCTAACTCCTACGATCGTTAAAGTTACATAATAATTCCCTGCGGAGTCTCGAGATCAGGAATTGGAGGAATCATGAAGGTTGCATCGGATCTCCCGTTCGACATCGGAATTCAACCCCAATCCCATGAAAAGTTGAAATTTCAAATAGGTGAGAGAGAGAGAGAGAGAGAGATGGAGAATAGAATAGAACAAATTTTATTATACAAGGGTAGTGAACCTAGAAGAGAGTGAGGGCTGAATGCTGATTTCCGCCAACTCGATATTTCGTACTTTTTTTCTTCCTCATTCCATTCATTGTTACACAAACGCGTATGTGGGACGTCCACTTGCAGCGCGTATCTTGACGTGCATTCATTGATCACGTGCATCTGCGCCATTGTTTGTTGTATAATTAATACGTGCACGCGGATGAAGAGGAGGAAAAAAATTGCATCATTACCCATGCTTTAGACAATTTCCACCTTGAGAAAATTTTATTATTAAATTGAAAAAACAAAGAACATTTTTTTACGTTATACAATCCACGATTCGCGCCGGGTAATATATAATCGACAGCGAAAATTGGCTCGATTTTTCTTCAAGGGTCAACAAGGGTTCAGTTGAACTATAACCGGACTGCTCGTTTGATCAATAATTTTGCACGTCGACGAGTACGCGCAGTGTGAATGACCGCAAAAATTTGCGTGTAGAGCCGTTAATTTGACGTTGAAAACAAAATATTATTGCTTCGTTAAAACCGCCGCGTGTATTTAGATCTCACGTTATTTTTCTCGTTATTAAGTTGAATCAGTACCTCGACGATTATTTTTTTATTCCATTTATCGCTGCAGATGTGCAACTGCAAAGGCTTCGAGACTGCTGTTTTATTTGACGGGACGATCGTATTTTTGTTTGTTCAACATTTATTTGCACACAGAGCGAGGACGATTATTACTATAGCGTTTGGTTATCGCGGCGTTACGCATTCATCGCACACTCCTAAATGCACATGTTGTGCATCGATGCGTCTCTCGGTAAACACAACAATACTTGCATGCACTCGGAGTATGAATAAGCCTCTTTTTATCACTCTTTCGTTTTGTAATTCGTGTTTTCTCCGTCTCGAGAGTCCGCGGATTTTATCGCACGCCTTGTGTTAAAACGCAATTGCAATTCGCAACGCACGCATTCGCTAATCTCTTTATTACACCCGCGTCTTATTGCGAATCCATTCTTCGTGTCCTTCGATCTCTTCGTGCGCATGCGCGTTTTATTTGTTCACAAGTAGGACAGAAGAGATCGATGCACATGCAATTCAGCACTCCAAATTATAAAATTTTCTTTAGACGCGTGTTATTCTTTGCAGATTAGGTGATACAAGACGGTTAAAAAACCGGAATCAAAGTGTCCTTTTCTTCTTTTGCACGTATAACAAAACACACAAACAATAATATATAGTAAATATCGTAAAGTGCATTCGCAGTGACTTCTGAAAGTCAAAGCAGACAACAGACACTGAGGAAGAAATATATTAAAAGTAACTTGAAACTACCAAGGTTGTTCAGGAAATTGTTATCATACGCAAACGCGTCGCAAAAACTGACAAGTAAAAGAAAAAAAAAAAAACGCTGACGATAGAATTTGCAGAATACATAGCTGGGGCGTTTCGGAATTTCGCGACAATTTTTAAACCTCAACTGGTTTCATTTTCACGCATCGCGGATAATATTTTTGGAAGCAAAACAGTGCCCCAGGTCAAAAACAACTCGAGTCGTGCCACGCCTCCGGAACGGTGCGTGCGTAGTCTGCTATTTTTAGTTGATAAATAAAGCGTATGTTGTGAATAAGTTATACGGTAAACGTGGGAATAGGAATGACGCAAGAAGCGGTATATATCGATATAATAGAGCTAGACGACGGTTCGTCGGCGATAAGCCTTGAATCTCTGATTGAGTAACCGTTTAACTTGGTGCCTCGGATGCGTGGTACGCGTGTGTGTGTGTGTGTATAAGAGGCATGCGTGGGGCGGTAAATCCCCGATATTTGGCTTCGCTCTGATCGATTAATTCACACTGCCCCATGTGCAGCTAGCGCTGTCCTCAAAACTTCAACTAATTGTAAGAATAGCTGAAAATAATCGGTTATTTTTCCCCGATTAATCGAGTATAATCGATCATTTTTCAAACTCGATTATTTTTCCTCGATTCGTTCGAAAGAATCCAAGCTTTTCGAACCATCGATAGTACGCATAGAACTAAACGCACTCTACGTCTTCCACTGTCTACGCATAACGATTTCGGACTGTGCGAAACCGTTTTTTCGCGAAATAAACCACATCGGTTTAGCCTATGCGAAACTTAATTCCAGCGTTTCGTTGAAATCGGAAATTTTTTTTTTTAGCAATAATCCAAAGTGGATAGCTTTAATTTGTTTGCGATTTTTGAGGTCAAGAAGAAAAAAACTTCCAGAGCATCGTGGAGAATTTTTTTTTCAAAGTCGTTGGTGCATTTTAGATTTCGGAAAACTGACGAATATCAAATCGACGGAGATTAGAGCTTTGATTGAAACACTCGTTACTCACTCCGCAACTCAAGTCACTCGGCTAAGTATAACTTACCGGTAAATTCGTTATTCGACACGCGTATAACGCTGTGCGAAAGAACCGCTGCGTCCTGCTGCAGCGGAGTGACCAGCCGGCTTTTGCAGAGCGGTGCACGTGGACACCGAGTGATAGAATGTTTTTATCGTTTCGCAAATAAAGAGAGAAAGAAAGAAAGAAAAAAAGAAAGAACGATCCGCTGCACAGGCAGGTAGTGCTGGTGGTGGTGGGAATTCGCAGACACGCTTCACGTTCTTCGCAAATGTGCACATGCCGATACGCACGCACAAATACTAACGCAATCCGCGAGGTATGTGAATAGAAGTAAAAGCTCGAGACGCGCCCTCTGCTCTTGCATACGGTGCGTTCCTCGGAAATTATTCAGCCTACTCGGTTTATGGTCGGAAAGGGAAAATTCTTTCGAAGGTAGACGAAAGGTGACGGTAAAAAAAAGTTCGCCGTTGTTTTCGCCGGCGACTTTTTGCGTCGGGTAAACTTGACATTTTCAAAAAACGTCGTTTTCGGTCCAAAAGGTTATTCGAGTAACTGATAGGAATTACATTGCATGCTGCGCACCGAGTTATACAGGTTGTACATTTTGTGTCGACATTTATTGCATTGCTGAAAAAGTCTCAACTCGAAGCCGATATTCGGAGTTAAGGATATGGAAAACGTGACAGAGAGAGAGAGCGAGAGAGAGAGAGAGAGAAAGTACGATTATCAAGTAGTACCAGAAGCTGGTTAAAAATGAATAAAATTGAAATCGGGCCAATTGACAGAGAACGCGGCATACATTGGCGTTCGCAATGGCGTCGCAGAGCCGAAAGGGGAATCGCACGGTAGTAGGTAAGCCGAATCTCCACTTCACGCCGACGTTTACGGCAAGTTGGACGTGGATCCGTTACGTCTTGTCGGGCTGAGGAGGAGAAGTTTACAAGCGAAGCTTCCGATCGGTGATTAATTTTCGATCCGGGAGGTGAATGCGACAATATTCTAGTCAAAGCGTTAAATTTTCAACCCTTGGACTTTTATCACGCGAGTATAACGTTGCGCGTGCACCGACTGTGATAATTCGGATCCTCGCTGCGTAGTTGAGAGTGATACCAAGTACCAAAGCCCGAAACTGCTGACTTTTGCGATTACCGTAATCAACCTACGAACCAAGTTGACGACCGGACCACCGCTGTGATTTTCCTGGGAAATGATACTGGCCCCAAACGACAGCGATCGTTGGGCGTACGCCATGTACGGGATAGAAAAGCCCATGGAGCACATTTCCGGTACGTTAATAGCTGATTTTAGTATCTGGATTCGTCTGGCGGCGAACCGCAAGCTGGACTCGCCCCCTGGTCACGCCGATATTTCCAGAATGCTACGGAGGCTGTTTAATTTTATCGGCTTGACGAAATGATTATAATTAATTTTGTGTAAACAAACGATTTCCCATCAAACCGCGGGTCTGCTGCGGTTATTATTACGTCGGTGCTGTTCTTGTTATCATTATCATCGTCGTGACAATTGTGTCGGCGCGTAACGCGTGTTGAGGTAGTCTTACGACCGATCACCGTGCGCAAACGTTGTACGTCCTTCGCGATATTGCATCGCTCCGAAAGAAGCCAGCTATAGGCTGTATCTCAAGGTTATTTCAGCTGTCACGGCCTCGTAATTTTTAAAAACTGCGTAATTGAGATCGGCCAAAATCGTATATAAGACAGGTCATGTTCAAGTTTCTTTATTACACTTGTGTCTTCTCCTAGTACAGACCTACCGCATAATTATGACGTGGCCTTGCGATACACCAGAGGAGACAAATATTTTTCATTCGAATCGAGCGTTGCGCACAACGCAATCGTTACATGTGTAATGATAGTTATCATCGGGCTTTTCGTACGAAGAAGTCACTCGCTCCGAATCTGTCCGAGACATCGATCTAACCGACAAAATAAAACGCGTTAGACTAACTCAAGACGAAATGCCGAGGTCTGTCAATCGCATCGTGAGACAAAAACATTTCAGCATTCGGTACCTGATCCGACCGCTGTTGATGACTGTGGTGGTTTAATATCTCTGTTCGTAACTTAGAGAAAATCTCCGTTATCGGTCCGTACCCCCCTTTCCCTGCGCTTGCATATATCCGATAATCCACCAAATATCAGTAACCCCTTCCCCTCTCCACCCCCTCACCCTACTACCTCAGCTGTGTTTTTACGATTTGAAGCTATCTTTTCAATACCGACCGGCAATGAAACTTCCCGAATAAGTTTATCTGATATCGAATTCTACTCTCCGCCTCGCCTGTCTTCTTAATCTTTCGGCGTTACTATTGCACACATTTATTTATCTTTCGTAATATCTCACGACTTGCGTGTGCATTACACACTTGCGATGATTCGTATACGCGTTATACCGATTGCACGCACACCATCATACGTGTAGAGTGCGACAAGTCGAGGTGGTATTTTTCCATCAGCAATCGCATTTGCGAGAGCCGCGCCATATATGTACGTACGTGCGTGATGCATCACGGTGTGTGTACGTAAACTGAGGTTCAAATACTTTTTTGCTTTCATTTTTTTTTTCTCGTTATTCGTTCTCGGTTTTATCTTTACTCTTGGATCCGTTTTTCTTTTTTCCTTTTTTTCCGCTCATTCCGTTCCCTCTTTTTACCCCTTTCGACCTCCGCGGTCTTTCAATTCTATTTGCGTAGGTTCGTCGAGGTCGATAAATATTTTTACGCTATTCGATATTGTTAAGTTCTTCGGATCCTGGGACCGATTTACGCCTGGTTTAAACCGGGCAAAGATTAACTGTCGCTTTCTAGGCACTTGGGAATAACCGAAGACAAAAATAAGAACGACGACACAACAACAACAGATTTTCATTCATACTTTAGATATGACTCGTACACTTACTTGCCTTGGTCAACGAATGCCAGAGCTGCAACAAATTTGTTTACCATCTCTCACCGCCGATAAGTTTATTTCACTTGTATAATACTCTTCACTGCAAGTTTCTTTTTTTAAATAAACTCCACTCCACCATTGCGCACTCAAAAACTGCGTCCTGCGGTCTATCGACGATTCACCGCTTCGCTTCACAATTTATTAGTAACAATGAACAAAAAAAATAAACACTCTCACAGTCGGTCGTTGACAACGATCGTTTCACAGCGTAGACGTGAAAATTTACCGCGCGTGGAAACTTTACTGCACTATTGCAAGCATACGACAAAGTCTGGTGAAAATTCCGCGAGCAATAAGATGAGACTGTTTTCCTTCTGTTTCACAGCAAAAGGAGTCATGGCCGGGTCTGTAGCGACCCTGGCCGTCCTATGGATATCGCTTCAAGGGATGGGCTTCGTCGCTCAGCCGAGCACGATAGACGCTTCGAGACTGCCGATTTCCATGCAGAACTACCTCTCGTTCTCTGCCGGTGAGTACGATGTTTATTATTGTCGGACCTACTTTCCAAACATCGATCTCACTGCTTGCCAGAACCGTTGAGCTAATCTATCGGCTTTGTTTACTCCCGATTCTCCCAAATAAAAGGCTTCCCGTCACTCACGCGCCGAGATGAACTGAGGATGAACTCTCGAAGATTCCTTGGCGGCAGCTCGTTTCCGGTTATCGGTCCCGAGGCGATCAATTCGTCGATTGATTTCGCGGAAATGCTCGTCGACCAAATGGCGAGACTCGAGGCGAACATCGCCGGCGCTGGAATATCCTTTTCTAACGACTCTCCGACCCATGGTCAGTACGCGCATTGGTACCCGACGATCGAAGCTCACAAGAAGAGCGTCAGCGCCCTGGTCGTCGTCAAGGCGTCGTCTTACCTGGCCCAGAACAACTGCCAGAGGTAAAAGAAAAAAAAAAAAAAAAATAAGAAAAGTCTATAACTTGGAACGAGCCGGTTCGTAACTGTCGAATGAATTTCTCGATCGCGGATCAATGAACGGTGGTCGTTTTGTCATCAGGTCTGGATTTAGGAACGAAAGGTGCGCGCGGTTCATATCGACTTTGAAAATGGAGGACACGGTTATCGGAAGGAACTGCGCCAATGAGCACAGAATTGATTGCGACGGTGGCTCGAGGTACAGGACGATCGACGGTACCTGCAACAATTTGGATAATCCTAGATGGGGAAGCGTCATGACCGCCTATTCGAGGATCCTATTTCCAAACTACGCCGATGGTGAGAATACGC
Organism: Neodiprion fabricii; assembly: GCF_021155785.1. NCBI lineage: Eukaryota > Metazoa > Arthropoda > Insecta > Hymenoptera > Diprionidae > Neodiprion > Neodiprion fabricii. The sequence continues at coordinate 1,700,294 of NC_060239.1, forward strand.
TGTTTGTTACCAGGGGGAAAAAAATTAGCGAATTCGAGAGGAAGAATCGATATATCCCAGATACCCCGTTCCGTAGATTCGTTGATTAATTTCACTCGAGTACGATACAAGAATTTAGTCGTTACATTCATTATTGCTCTGTATCGGAATACGACGTTATAAAATTTTTACATTTCACATTATTGTCTACGAGTGTTTCACATTATACATGTGACACGTGTGACAACGACGAACTATACAGAGCTGTATACATACAGAGATTAACGTCGTATTGTTTATAGTCGAGAAACGACATGTTTGTTTGTGCTGATTCAATCCGTCATGCGAATGTGAAACTTTTAGAGGCATTGGATTAGATGCTTAAATTTCATTAAATTCATTTTGTCAACATCTCCGTCTCGATAACAATGTGTTTGTATTGCGTTGCTTTTATTCCTTCTACATAGATACTGCTATATCACACTGTGCAATAATAACCCAAGACTTTGAATTTACAGCAGCTAGCCATCCTCCCTATTTTATCCTGAGATAATTTTGCTACGTCACCTTCTAGCCGTAACGATATCAGCTTTGTTATTTTCCACGTTTGAAAGAAGATATCGCGCATAAACACATCTTTGCTAGTTCGGATAACAACACAACCGCGTGCCATCGTCATTTTTTCCGAAATCAGCATTTGTTAAATCAGTTGACGTCTGACTTCATATTCTTTATCATCGAATGGGTTTTGTCATATTGTTTACTCGGGCAGACGCGACATATCCACATTCATGTTCTTCACTGGAATATGTGAAACACGGTGTAAATACCAGTGCTGTGCGATTAATCGGATAATCGGCAGTTTCGATTAATCTTTGTTTCGATTGATTAAGTTTTTCGATTAATCTTTTTTCTGAGTATAGTTGGTACAGTTCGAACATGGTGAATGAGTCGCGAGTCGTATACCGATGGACCTGCAGAATTAATACGAGGAAAAACGATAGATCAAAACCGTCGATTGATCGCGCGGTACTGGTAAATAGGTTCCCGCTATTCGTATAACAGCCATTACCACCACCAACACCACCGTCATCGTCATTATCATTATCGTTATCATTGACACTGTTTCGCTCACCTGTTTATGCAAGCGTTTCGCTGCATTATCTACCCTGGCTGGAAGTACAATCTAGAGACGAACGACTTTCTGTTACAAAGATTGGTTACCTCAAAAATATACATACACATATATGTATATATATATATATATATATATTCTGTGATTTGCATTACAGCCGCGTTGTGCGAATAAAAGGCACAGATATGGCATTAGAATATGCTACGTGAATATAGCTGTGATTATTCACTGGCTACTATAGGTGACCCGGTTTGGAGATTCTATCCAGCAATAGCGAAGTGTATGTAACAAAATTCGGATATACCTTTAATACCTACTGTATTATCATATGTATTATACATATTTATTTACATAGATATTATAACTATTTAACGTCCTTTTAATATCACGTTGTCGAAACTCGATTACGCGGTTCTGCATTCAACTTTATACTTTTATAAGTTAGGGCGGGTTGTGAGTTTGGCTAAAGCGATCCGAGGGAGATGTTTTTCAATTTTCTTGATGCAGTTATAATTCAACGACACTGCAGCTTTTCATAACAAGAAACCCTTATTACTGCTTTCGCTCTACTCGTGGCTTTCATCGATCATTTGTTCAAGGACTTGGCACGTCTTTTCACAATCGATATCGACGGAAACTGATCTCCTCTACACCTGCATGTAAATTCTACCCATAATCTCTTCGCGTCTGAACGTGTATTCGAATTTCATTTGATTTGGAAATCAGTGGAACGGATCGTCGATTTCGAGTCTGATCAGATTTAAAATATGGATATCTCAGAGCGTTCTTGCAACACGAGAGCTTGATCCTTACATTTCACACGGGCGAGTTTAGGCGTGACGTATATACGTAACAGTGCCACATATTGAGCTCTGCTCTCGCGGTGCAAAAACGATCCTCAAATCGGAGTGCGGACGCTAAGCATAACTCAGCTCAAAACGAGGCGTGATAATTGCCCTGCAAAATACTTGTTCGTAAATTTGTCGTCTCAAGTTTTCTAAATCTTATTCCGATTTGAGTAAGTTAAACGTTAGTACCTAGCACCGTACCTCTGCAATCTTGACCTCCTGCACTAATTCTCGTTCGGGGTTCAGGTATCCAAGCGCTGAGACGCCCCGAGCGCAGAGGAAAGGAATTGCCCGGTCCAAGATCCGTCAGTACGTCGATCTCGCCAAGCGACAACCAGGAAACCGACTCGACAAAAACGCTCGCCGTTATGCAGTGGACTCAGTTTGTCGCGAACGACGTTTCCCACACCCCGATGCGCAAGATGGGTAAGTCGGCTTCGAGTCGCTTAATTAAGGGTTCCAAAAATCGAGCAGACCTGACCGCGAACTTTTCATCCCCCTCTTCCAGTCACAAACAACAAACCCATAACGTGCTGCCGGTCGAATGGATTCTTCCTGGCACCGCGTCACACGCATCCGGACTGCGCGCCGATTTCCATACCCGACAACGATCCCGTTTATGGCAAGGAACGGATCCGCTGCATGAATTACGTCCGTTCGATGCCGACCGTCAGGCCAGACTGCAGCTTTGGACCGACCGAGCAGGTTTGTCAAAATTAATCTTCGACTCGGACGTCAAGTCCTTTCGTGTGCCGCGACTGACCTCGACTCGTTCTTTCTTAAGGTGAATCAAGTGACCCACTTCTTGGACGGCTCGACGGTTTACGGTTCCACGTCGAAAACCGCTCGGGAACTCCGCGCCTTCAGTGACGGGCTTCTTCGAGTAAGCCTCAAAAACGGAAGCGAATATTTACCCACAGCTGTTTCGGAGCCTGCTTCTTTGTGTCGCGACAACGGTTGCTACGCGGCAGGCAAGTTTAACTCCAATTTTAAAGAGGTTTACAAGTTTACTTAACCAGACGAGTTTCCGGTTATCACGTCTTTATTCATCTTCTTATTCTCCGAAATCAGGCGACTTCAGAGTGAACCACGTACCTCACCTGGCAGTGATGCACACGATTTGGCTTCGCGAGCATAACAGAATTGCCAGGGAATTGGCGAGGCTGAACCCGATTTGGTCCGACGAGATTATCTTCCAGGAGGCTCGTCGCGTTGTCATCGCCGAAATTCAGCACATCACGTACAACGAATGGCTGCCGGTCATCCTTGGAACGAATCAGACTCGATACGGGCATCTGTTTCCCGTCACTGCCAACAGAGCTTCACAGCTCTACGATAGCCGGGAAAATCCGTCCATTACCAACGAAGCTGCGACAGCTGTTTTCCGTTTTATGAATTCCCTGGTCCAGGGAAAGCTGCGGTAAGTGTCCGCCACGAGTATAAGTTCCTCTGCCAGATTCTTGACTGTCCGATGAAAACTCAGCACAAACTGCACTTTTCCTTTTACACGCAGAATGCACGACGAGGCTCGCAATGTTACTGGCTCCCTGAAGCTGCACGAGCACTTCGGCAAGTCAAAAGTCATCGAGGATGCTGGTTTTCTCGACAGTCTGATTCGTGGACTAACGACCCAGAACTCCCAAAAAATGGATGTCAAACTTGTGTCAGACGTAAGTGTGAAACAGACAAGAATCTATGAGCGTTTATTCGGCGTTGGTTCCACTGACTGACGTTCGCCATTCGCAAATTTCAGATGACCCACAAGCTGCATAAAACCCACAGCAATCTCGGTCTGGACTCGATGAGTCTGGATATCCAACGAGGCCGAGACCACGGAATTCCAGGCTACAATCACTACCGCGAGCACTGTGGCCTGTCACTGGCGTCAACTTTTGACGAATTCCTTGACACGATACCAATCGAGGTGACGCATTACGTAGTTATAACGAAACAAACCGATTAGTCGCGAACTTTTGCTCGATGCTGCGATGTTCGGTAATCGGCTCCGACGAATGACGAATGCTTATACTTTCAACCGCGTATCGTTGTTAACAAAGACTGCTTTGACAGGTGGTCGAAAAGCTCAGTATGCTGTACAACCACCCTAACGACGTCGACCTCGTCGTCGGCGGCATGGCGGAGCGGCCCAGTCACGGGGGTCTTTTGGGCCCAACCTTGAGCTGCCTCGTTTCCGAGCAATTCGACACTATTCGTCGGTCCGATCGTTTCTTCTACAACTCGGTGTCGCAGCCTCACCCATTCACCGGAGGTTAGTGATTGATCCGAGAAATTCCAGCCGATTTATCATTCCTCGTTAATTAATTCTACCTTGCACTCTGCTCTACTTACAGACCAATTACACGCTCTCCGCAATGTTTCCTTGGCTCGTATATTCTGCGAAAACGGTGACAACATCACCAGCATGCAGCCTCACGTTTTCCTCAAGCTTCAGCTTGGGTGAGTTGAACATAACACGAGTTTCCTCCATTTCTTTCTGTAATTCGGAAATTTGTAGTTCAGTGCGTATTTACATTTTTGCTCTTCTTTCCTTTCCGAACAATTGTAGAAACGAGCTGGCGCCATGCGACGATTACGAAGCCATTCCAACCGTCGACCTATTTGCCTGGGCCGAGAAGGCCAAGGCTTACCGTTGAATGTCTAGCTGATTGACTGGTCACAATATCTGGATGGGGCGTCTTGGGGAGATTTTTCGGAGTGCGTTCCCACTCAAGGGGCATTCCGTTAATGAATGTACGAGCAACTGATCCCGCGTCAGGAGGACGGAGTCGCTCTCCGGGGCGCCGTGTGCAGTGGAGGTGTGTCCGAAACGATTATCACCACACGATTACCGCCACGCGTGTGGTTATACAAATGTAGAAGTCACACGAGCTGCGATCACGGCTGAGATAAAAAAGAAAGCAATTAGCTGATGAATACGATGATAAATACGTGACTAGTCGATCGATTAGCAATCCGAGGGGGTTCTCTCTTATCGTCTCGGTCTTCAGAGGACCAAAAACGACAACGTACGATACGTACTTCGATGATACGAAAGAAGGAAGAAATCAATTGTTATTTCTTTTTTTTTTTTTTTTTTTTGTTTTAATTTTTTGCTTCTACTCCTAAACGAAGTACGACTAACGTACTTATATAGGTTTTACCTAAATTAGATACGGAGGATAGATCGAATATCGTTTTATTTTTATTTTTTATATCGTAATTCAGTTTGGGTTATAGTTTTAAGAATTTTAAAAACACACGCGTATACGCGAGGGAATTTTCAACGTAATTAGTATTTACGTACGTCCTTGTACATGAGACTGAGGTTAATTCTCTGCAGAGGTGTACAAAAATCCTCAAAGTAGATTCCGCTGTCGGAGAGACTGTTCTTAATAATTGACAATATTCCGTGGCAGTTGAAGGTCGTCTTACTTGTTGTTAAAAATATTCGAACTTTGTACATTGCCGGCGGTTTTTTCGGGGGACGCATTTTTTTCGATGTTGCCGTAATTATTGTTCTCCTCGCTGTTTAATTTGGCCGTGTTTTTATTTTAACTACTGTGCATTTGTATCGAACACGCGCGCAGATGAAAATCAAGGAACAATTACCAAATTTTAAAATATGTGTTTCGAACAATCAATGATCAATTTTCTTACGTCTCGTCACGCTAGTCTACGGAGACAATATATCGACTGACTAGATGATAAATTTATTAAATCATTATTATATTACAAATAGTTCACCAGACTTATTACTCACATAATACTTAATGCGCATTACTTATACACGTTCATAATTCGAAACATGCACCAAACGGCAACTGAAGTCGTTGTTGTTACTTTACCCAGTTTTTTTCTATATATATAAAATAAATTTAATATGATTAAGAATCATATTTTAAAGAGTGTATCTTTTTTCCCCGAGTCTAATTCCCACTAAAAATTCACTATATAATTCAAGCAAGTCATTTTTTAACATTATTTCAACAGCGTTTGGCCTCTCGCTGCATCGCGGGATTGATTTAGTTTAGTAAATTTAACCTATGAGAATATTAGTTATAAGTTATAGCGAATTGTACTGCAACTTCTTGTCTTATATTAGAGGTGAAAGAATGAAAAAGAACGAAGATACATAATCGTCCCAGCAATCCATATTAATTACCGAATACTAAATGTTTAATAACTTTTGAGTGCGATGTAATTGAGCTTGAAGTATTGGAAAATTCATTAGAGTCGTTAAATTTTCTCTGCTTCTGATTCACGCGTGAAGCCTATCGTTTCAGTAGGATAAATTTTTTATTTTACATTTAATATCCCCGTCGATCGGAACGTGACAAAATACGCCAGTAGTAAGCAAGTCTATCGTTGGTGGTAACGTTGCATAAATATCGAAGAAAATGATTTTACCACATAAAATATATTGCGTGGGTAAAATTATGAGAGAAAAATAAATATGAATGCAGAACAAAAATGAATCCACAAATGAAACGAAATATTGTGCAAGTATTACGGTTTCGAGGCGTCACGTGTAGCATATATCATATAAATTATATATTATAAATCAGAACACTGCAATTATACGCTCGAATCACTATTATCCGTACGTATACATAGTATTATATGCCTGTAATTACCTGCAATTCTGAACTATACCATGTACACTCATAATATGTGTGCATGGATGCATTACGTGGACGAAGCGTATATCATTAATCGCGTACGTATGCGAGTTACATAACTCATTGACTAGAGCTGCAGACAAATTGCTATTTATCATTGGCTGTGCAACAGGTGACACCAACTTACATATACGCATGTACATGGTATGCATGTGCGTACATATACATATAACACCTATTCGCCTTGCGAATTGTACGCATGCAGGAGTACATATTTCACAATATGAATTCCTTCGTACTTACTTACAATTAACTAGGAGCTATTTGGCTCAAGGCAGAACGTCAACTGCGCGAATTCGAGGAAGCTAATTTGCAAATTGTGGAATACGAAGAGCGGCGATTCGCGGAGGGATTTATCGCCTGGAGTGATTCACGCCTGCCGAAAGGAAGCGAAGATCCGAGAGAGTAAAAAGCTATTCGAAAACTGGAACGATGAATGCGAGCATAGTTCTCATTCGCGGGATTGGCAAGCCGTAGAGCGTCATTAGCGCGATGACTGAAAGACTCGGTCCGCGGATTAATTTCCAGCTGCAATTACGACGAGATGGAGCGTCGAATCACGAAAAGTTCGTTAATCGTCACGGCTGGTATAATGATTGGTGATGGGTTCGTGACAGCTCCACGAGGGTTACGAGCCGTCGTCTTTGCCGGACAATCAAACTCGGATGAAGATATTTCGTAGTGAACTGAACAAATTGACCACTGTTGCAATTATCACAAGACTTGTCATGTATCGAGTGAATAGTCAAGTTTTCTAGATGCCAGATTTTCTCTCAATTCCAGCAACGTTTAAGGATGTGAGTCTCGTCGACAATATTGAATACTTTGTGATGAGATAAAAATCGGATAAAAATTATCTACAACAAAGAGGATTAGAAAATTAAATTTGAATAATAATAATGCCTGAGAGTTATCAAAAATTGTTTAAACAAAACATTGTTAGACAAGTTTGTAGGGAATATTTTTTTTGTCGCGTGAAATGAATTCGCTGATTTTTCCGAATACATGTGAATTTTTCAAAAACTTTCTCATAATTTTGAAATTTCCGAATTCGAAAATTTGCAACTTTAGATAATGGAAAAAGAAAATACAAATTTTCGGAAAGGAAAATTTCAAAGTAATGAGGAAATCCTTTAAAAATTCGTATCTATTCGGAAAAATCAACGAATTCATTAGACATGCCAACAAAAAAACATCTCTCAAAACATTCAACAACTTTTGACCATCGTTATTATTATAAAAATTTAATTTTCTCATCATCTTTATCGTCATTGATTTTTTCCAATTTTTAACTCATCGTAAAGTATCGATATTGCGGACGAGGCTCACTTTTGGTCGAGAACGTACACCGGTACATCCTTAAACACCACGGTACAAACGAAACCTTTCGTCCGATTCGATCCCTCGTAAATCCGCGAAACACGTCGATAAGGATGAGTTTTAGCGGATGGAAACTCGTCGACGATGTTCGAGTTGGCACGCTACCGAGACTGATTGTGAATCGATCGGCGATTGACGTAACCCGATCCCGTAATTGATAGACGCAGGTGAACCGGCTGAATCAGCAGCTCGACTACCGGAGGCTGGCACTCCTCTCCGGATCACGGGACCGTCGGTGTAGCTCCTGCATTCTCTCGTTCTCTCGACGCCCAGAGAGTACGCTTTGTCTAATTGTCAGACCAGTTCTGTTTCTCATGGCTAAGGGACCTTGGCTCGAGATTCATTATGCCGCTCGGTTATTCACGTCCGTATAGAACGAACGTGTTACACGCAGCCGTGACGGCTTTTCGATATTATGTATCGCTGGATGAATTAGGAGGTCGAGTGAATAGGAGTTGGCGCTAATTGTAAGAAACGAAAGACAACGGATGGATAATATTGGGGAGATGGAAGTCTCAAGAGGTGTTCTTGATACGACATTTCGCGAGCGTTCGTCGCCTCGCCATTCTTCCGTTTTGGCAATGTTATTGATTTTGATCAATGGTCCCACTCGTTTGGCATATTAAACGAACCGGACCTCGGCCCAATTACCTCAGGGATAAACGAGCCCGTGATAAGGGTTTTTTAATATTCCGTTCTGCGTCAGTTACGGATCATCGACAGGTTTGACTTTTAGAAATTCGCCTTGACACGCGAGTCTCGTTTTTGAAAGGAATTTCGCTGCATCGCACTTCACCTATACTAATATTTAATAATATAGGAATAATATTACAACGACACCGTTCGCGGGGATTTTTCTACGTCGATTAAACGAGGGCGTAGAGCAATGCTTGGGCATAAACAGCTGTAGAGAGGACGAGTATTGTCACTTGTGCAATTACGACCTACACATGAAACCGTAAAAACATAAACTAAATGTAAAACGAAGGCGAATGAACTTTGTAAAAATAATCGATATATATTGAATACGAAACGCGTAGTATAATGTTTTCTCAAGTGCTCCGTGTATCCTTTTATATTCAATTTGACTGCCAGTCATTTTGTCAAAATACGTGACGCTTTCGTACGACAAGTTGGAATTCTTGTTTTCCAATTGCACGTAATATTCGTCATCTTTCCCATTGCTGCAACGGTTTATTTCTCCCCGTGGGCCATACGATTATTCCGTCACACTGTTTTCGGGCCATTTTGGATCCTCGCCTACTTCATACCGCGTCAGGCAGTTTTTAATCCCCACCCTCCTTCGTAATGTCTAATATTTATTTAACCGTACGATCAAACAACAATTAAATACGCATGAAAACAGCTCGAAGTAATATTCCGAGTGTATCCCCTTCCTGTCACGGTACCGAGAACGTGACTTATCATTTAAATGACCCCCCGGGCTGTTTGTCCAAACAAATGTCAAGTGGCACAATATATTGCGGAATAGTTTTGAGATAGCGGCATTTCCGGGAGTAAATTTTTAGCCGACGGTAAATAAATTGAGTAAATAACAATAAAACGAGAAAACCAACTCGACCGAAATCTGCGAAAAAGACAACGTTCACTGCTCCGCGAGGGTGTCAATAATTCGAGCTTTCGGCTCTATGGTGGGACTGCATGATCGCACCCACCTCGCCCCGGGTAGGGCCACCGGTACTTTCTACCGCTACTTATAAACTTCGTTCAAACACTCCAGTTGTTCAGTCCGTCCTGTCAACAATTACCGGATTATACCCCTGCACGACAGGTACTGTGCGCCCAACTTTTTACCCAACTGCGGTTCGTGTTCGTTTCAATATTTTTCTGTATTTAGCATATGCTTTTGAAAAATCGATCTCCTTTTCTCCCTCGGTAAGACACAATTTTTCATGAATTGGAGTTGGTCAGTGGGAAATACAAAGTTTTCCTTATTCCTCTGTAACGTATCGATATACGCGTTATACGTAAAATTTCTCAGCAATCGTTCGAGTATCTTTCAGTAATTTTATTAGAAATTTACAATTTTCTCTATTTCTCTGCCACACGAGTTATTTATTAGTTTATTTATTTTTCTTTCTTTTCTCGTGTCCGGCGACTTTTACCTGTCAGCACGAAAAAAATCTCCGTTTGAAATACATGTGATCAATATTTGTCGTACATAAATATGAGTAAATTATACAATAAGTAACAATAATAATTAATAATAGTAACTTGTCATTTATGTACATACACGTACGTGCAGCATATATTTTCCACTATATCTGACATCTATGTTCTTCCGTGCGGTTTGCTCGCATTTTGGTGCGCGGTTTGCCTGCCTGAGTAATGATTTTATAATCACATATCGCGTGCGGTTGAATACGTTGGAATGATAAATGTGTAGGGAGATCGAATTATTGATTAGCATCAAATTACGAAGTGTGAAATCGCCGCCTGGTTTACTGCTACGTATCACTCGTATATATAATACATAATATCGCTAATGGGTGAAGAGGCGTGAATGATCGCATGCGCGATTCTTTTTATTTGATTTCTTTCCTCATCTTTCCTAATTAATATTAATGTCTCTATCGTAGGCTGGTGTAAATAATCGCGGAAAGAGGAAATCCTTTTTTTCTACGAGTTTGCTCAAAAATCCTGTTTGCTTTCTTGTCTACGCTGTTGCTTATTATAAATATATGTACAATATGTTTATAGAATTTCAAGCCGTTACTTTTGTCACGTATGGTTAACTGGGAAAGAATTTCCCAGAAATTTCATCATCGTCAATATACTTTGATCTATGAAATAATATATCGTTACATATCCATAAGTATAATATATCTGTAGATATGGCATCTATATGAGTATAACTTTTCTTTTCTTGCGAAGGTCGCTTAATAGAATAATTTATTTAACAAGCAGGAACTGATGCAGCGCTATAATCACATTCGTGTTACACAGCCTCTATTCGCCGGGAGTGAAATCCTTGAAAATTCTAATCCCATGGTTTTATTCGGACATTGAATTCGAGCGTGAAAGAAACGACTTTTACATTTTTATTCTTTTATTTTTACCTTCCATCGAGATTTTTTGCTCGCAAATAATATGTGCACGATACGTTTTAATTTCCGAGAAGAATTCCGCGTACTTGTATGCACACGTTTAACAACCGCATTTGGTTTGCAACAATTTTCTCTCGAGGAGATAAATCTTGCGAAAAATGATATTTTACAACTCTCACGCAGTTATTCGGTTACGAAATACATACGTACGTAATGTGCGAGTTGGAAATAATACATCGAATGCACGAGAAAAGTTTGAAAGTGTAAAATGCGTATTACAAACGTAAATTACAGGTATGCATGAGGATCGTGCGTGCAGCCTAAGTATTATATGTATATCATGTATACGTAACACCTGTATCAAAAAAACCTTGCGAAATTTTCTAACGTGAATTCCCGCATCGCTGCTTCGTACACAACCTAAATATAATTATTAATTCCTTATTACACAAATCCGTGTCTTTCGCTTCGTAATTAGTCCGTATATTTCTCAATTAGAAGTGTGTCAACTCGCCTCGGTGATATACGGTATACTACACAATGTAACACTCCGGAACTGCTTTATCTCTTTTATCCTACAATTAATAGTTACAACTTTTTCATCCATCGCTTGGATTACTTATATTGTTTATTGATTTCCTTTTTTCCCTCATCTATCAAGCAATGAATCAACGTTCGCTTCGAATTTGGCAGCAATTCATGGCCGTGATAATTATGAATCACGTGATTAACGCACCGATCGATATCGTAATTGGAGCAATAAAACACACGGACGGTTGGGAAATAGATTAACGCATATTACACGTGCACCAAAATTTTCGTGCTCGTTGCCAAAGAGCAAACATTATAACTAATCGTTGCACGTTTTCTAGATAATCGGGCCCGGTTAAAAAGGGGGATTCGGTTTGGCCCTTTAACCGAAACTCTTAACCATAGGTTAAAGACGCTCGTTCACCGTTGATTAATGGGCGTTTTTTTGTTCGAACCGCGGCCTGTGTCTAGCCCGGGATGTGATAAATTATCGAATCGGATGGCCCGCGGGCAAATTCTAAATTGGCGTCTGCAAAATCGGACCCTTCGATTCCGTACGTCGAAGGTCGCCTTGCCCAATCGACCGCATCGCGGCTTGTACAATAAGACGGAAACCACGCAATTTCCTTTGTGCCAATTCGCGAGAAAATTTTGCGCTTGTTCAGTTTGTCTGCTGAATATTCTCAAATATTTGTTCGTTTTTTTTTTATCACTTTTTAAAATTACGCAAAAATACAAATCGCTCACGCGTGTTCTTGCGTCGAGGAATCAGAGACAAGAATTGAGCGATGTTGTGGTAATCCTGAGAAGAGCCGGCGGCACGTTCCGGTACATCGATTCTCCACCTCATTATCCGTGTTATCTAATAATGAATTTGGTTTCCAAGCGCTTCGACGTTCCCAAATAAACATCCGGTTTCCACGGGTCAACAGGATCCCAATTTTCCCATCGACATTGTAATTCCATGAGAACTCTCGGTACAATTCTTTCTTTCACACGCATCGGATGACATTTTCAACCATTCTCTTCACAAGTTATACACTTTTTGCGAAATTAGATCATCGAGGTTCTGCCTGGTTAAACAATCGCAAAGACGATTTCGAGATCAGGTGTTGCAGCTTATTCCATCTAGCTATCAATTTCCGGTCGAAATATCAACGTCAACCTCGTCAATCCAACGATTAAAAAAGATCGGAAGTGGTGCGAATTTTCCATCGGCAACGTAATAATCTGTGCACTATACCCAGAGGCAGTAATTAATTCGTACAGATAATCGTCGACGTCACGCGCGAAACTTGATTCGTATAATAAACACACACCCATAAGGTAGGTAAATTTGTTGTGCAAGGAGATCAATCAACGTTCGAAAGTTGCGTTATAAAATTATTTCCCCCCAGTTCTATCGGTCCATATAACTATTTACACCACGATCTGAAACGCGCACCGATTATCGTTTTAACGGTGTTATGAGTTTGAAATTAGAATATTAGAATAATCGCGGTGAATGGGACAGGTTCCGCACACTTGGAGACTGCACGGTTCACTTTCTTACAGGACTCGTGTGTACCTTTTACCTCAACTTCGTTGGGCTGCCGGCAGGATCGATGCGATACGTAACGCAAACGAGATCACGTTCGGTATTTTCTCTACACGGCGTGAACAAAAACACCATCAATTCTACCAGGCGATGAGAATGTATAGAATATGAATGTTGCGTTTCAAACCTTTCACGTCCATCGCGGTGTTAAATCAGAAGTTTGGGGGAATAATTTTCAAATCCAAATTCGATTTCTAATTCAGCGATACGCAACAATAACGAGAATAGAAAGTGAACCGAGTTTGAAAAGCCCGAAGCTTCGTCGGAAAGTTTTTTCCCCTCTTTTCGGAGGGTAGAAGGAATAGATCGTTGTCTGGTGAAATAACGATAACGTGACCAGATATGAACTTTCTCCGTTTGTCAAAGTTGACCGACGTTTCGTGTGTCGATATTACGGTCGCCTTGGTATTGAATTCAATACTTCCTAGACTAACGTCACGGATTATTACATGCATCCATACACGTGGGAGTCGGTACAGTCAAATTGTGAAACGAGAGTGAAACGTCTGCAGCAGCAGCAGCAGCAGGATCACATTTTCTCTAACCATCTGTCAGAGCTGCTTACAATACACGTAGACGTGAATCGTTGTGTAATTCATATAACATGCTTTATAACGCGAAGGTAGAGTGTGCCAGGATAACGCAAGCAAATCGGCCTAATTGCGACGGCGTGATCCCGGCCTTCGCTCGATATTCTCGGGTACTCGGGATCTAACGCGATTACATAAGCCCATTTTTTAACCGCCGTGTGCAAGAACGCCTTTGACTCCATCTATCAAATCGTAGTTATGTACACGTACGGGGTACCCACACAGTTGTATATAGACGCCTGAGGCACTCGGTCATCCCGATTAACGGCCATGAAAGAAACAACCATTGCCGCTTCGAAGCACCCATTAAAATAATTTTACAACAATTTTAAGAGGCATTCGACATATAAGCAGTTCATCGCAAGTTTGACTTCTACTTTGTTTTTCGCCGCTGGTTTCTCGGACTCTAGGGTTGTTTTTGAAACAAGCGAGAAACACACCTTACCTCTCAAGGAAATAAAAAATTCTATAAACGAATTCACAATCAGTTTCATGGCCGCGGTTCAGTTTGGAAACCCGGAGATTACATACATCGAAAGCGGTTAAACGATTGGATCAAGTCTCGGCGCTGGGCATGATTTTTTACCTTCAGACAATTGTATCGAGGAAAAGAAATTGCGCGGATGGATTGACCAAGTCTGACACCGTTGGTCGTGTCGAAGGTCGAATGTTTTGACAGACGCGGGTGAGATCAGTGGTGGTAGATCGTTCGAGTCGGCCATCGAACACCCGAAGGTGCAACGAGTGTCGGATCTTTCGTCAGAAAATGAAATTGTCCATTGTTGGGAAAATGACAAACCACGGATAGGCAAGCGCCTGTTAATAGACGATTAACGGTCTGGCAGGATAAGTGCATCGCAGCCGTGCATTGCGAAACCCTCGAATAATAGTCGGACATTCTACCGAGAGCAAAAAGCTTCGAACGAATAAGCGAAAGCGGTGGAATTTCTGCGGGTTACACGTCGCAGGCTGCACATACGTACCATTGATATACCCACGTCGACACGCCGCGGCGAATCGTCACAGAAAAACGCTAAAACGTGTCCGGGTTAATTCTACCGCGACGAAAGTCTCCCGTTGAACACCGATTCTGCCGATATACTGCAGTTAGAACTTACACGTCGTCGTGATCTATGGATGCAATGGAGCAAGCGGATGGTGAGGAAACGGCGACACCGGTTGCTACATTTTCACTCGACGATTTTTCGAATACCCGACTTCTTTCTTTTTTTTGTTCGTCAAATCGTATCGAGTAAACTAAACGATTTCGAGCTAAACGTAGCCTCGTTGAAGTGTCGTTATTGGATTACAGCTATTCAGATAAGGAAACGAAAAAATCATTCGAAACTACTTGTAAGGCTGAATTTCTTGGCCAACTTTTATGTAATATTATTATTAACCGTGGCGGTTATTTACCTTTGCAATGCGACTTTGCAAGATTATTGCTCAAATAATGGATGTCTTTTTTCTTAAACCAACTATCACATCGTAACGTTACCCGCAGTGTGTGTACCTGATAGTACACGAGGTGGGTTATATCGTCGAAAATATATTATATCTTACGTCAGTTTTCGGAGCTTATATTACGCGTTTCTATACGCGGGTAATTAGACTCGATGTTTAACAACGACGACACAATAATTGTTATACGTGCAATGCACACGTAAATATATTCGACGTCAAAGAAGAAAGTATCGTAGCTCGTACCTAACGCAGTTCTGGTTTCGATGATTGATTGCGGATCTCATTTCGCTGAAAAAATATGAAGAAAAAAAACATTTCTAAAGAGTACAGAGTAACAAGAAGTAATGATGCTGATGGTTCATTTACCACATTTGAACTCAAAATCATGACGTCGTAACAGGCTAACGCTCATTTACTTCTAACGTCATGTTACGCTTCACGGTTTCAGAATCATGGGGAGCAGAAAAAGGCTCGCCGGCGTCTT
This sequence comes from Neodiprion fabricii, assembly GCF_021155785.1. Lineage (NCBI taxonomy): Eukaryota > Metazoa > Arthropoda > Insecta > Hymenoptera > Diprionidae > Neodiprion > Neodiprion fabricii. Next base: position 1,716,049 of record NC_060239.1, read on the forward strand.
CGCTATAATTTTTATAGCTCAAGCATCGGCGACGGTTGACGATTTCCTGAACTTGACACCGAGCGGCAATTCAGTTCCAAGACGAACAGGTACTCACACTTTACACTTTACGCGCTGCTGAGTCATTCGCTTTTCAATTGATATTGCATGCATTTACACGTAACTGCGTACTGCACGTACAAGATTGATTAACGAGCGCAAGTAAAATTGCCAAAAAGGTCTGCAGAATAAGTGCAAAATTATGTAGAGCTTAATTAGATTGGTGCACTTAATCTAATTGAACCCAAACATAGACTACGACTTGTCAAGGGGATTGAAAAGACTGGTTCCAGTGGTTTGCAAAAAATCAACGTATCGCTGCACCGATATTTCTTGCCTTTTCTCCCTTGGCATGACGGGCTTCTTTCGGCCATGTCCGACGTCTTGAAATGTTGTGACAGATGCTGACGGCTGTGGACCGAGAGGTCGCACAGTAGTTTGGCCGAATAATGGCCTCAGGTTCTTTGAAGGCGAATCTTCGAGTCGATTTAGAAAGTTACGAGTTTTTTTCCCACACATCCAGTGTCTAAGCTGGTCCAATGATCCGGGATTCCAGCAGCAGCGTTAGCCGTTACACATAAAAAATCTGTGCGGCAAAATTAATAGCGAACACACGCCGCGGTGTGCAAAGAGGATTGTGTAACAGTTACATTAGTATTAATACACGGGTATTGAAACTGACTGTAGAAATGATGTCAGCTTGCTTGTTACGTATTTAAATGCAGTACATTATACCGGTGGTTATTTATTTGCGAATAACTTTTCAAGCATCATTGTAACTCTGACGTGAAATGTGCAATCCGCAATTATTTTTATTATGTGCCACGAATCGACTGTTCAGTCTTTGAAAAACGAGACTGGGCGACTACTCAATGCCAAGTAATTCCAGCTCTTATTCCCTTCTGCCATTTTTTTTCTCTCTCTCTCTCTCTCTTCGATGACGTCACTTGTCAATGAGGCCAATGGCCAATTCCTCGGATTTAATTTATTGAACTCTGTCGTGGTTTCAGAGTCAAGGAAGAGTCGTTACGTCAGCTATGCAGGTGATAACGTACCGTTGCTTTTCCCAATCTCGTCGCACAACATCTTTTTTGGACAAACTCCGGTAATCTATCAACCGTAAGTATAACATTAGAATACACTGAAAGTATAATATTCCGGTTGCTTTAATCAGCGAGGTTCTGATCTACTGTAAAGTACATCATGTCGTCAAAGTTTCCGCTGTCCTTGTACCAAGGGAAGAATTCAAGAAGAACCAGAATATCGAAGGCTCATTCAACTTAATTGTGACTCGATCGGTGACCGTGAATTTCTACTCTCATTCCTTTTATTCCTCGAAAGGTACGGCGCTGCAACAGGAGAAGTCGTTGGCAATAGTCAGCCGAATCAATCCAGCCAACAGAGCCAAGCGACCTGCGGCGATAGATTCAACGGTGTCTGTGAAAAATCGAGGTACAGGACCTTCGACGGGTCCTGCAATAATCCTTACAACCCAACTTGGGGCCAGGCAAATACCCGGTACGCTCGACTCCTGCCCTCCAATTACGCCGACGGTAATTATATTACTATACACGTCTTAATGAGTCTATAAGCCTAGGACTGCAAAGAAGTTTCGTAACTTCGATACTCCGTATCTGTACGATTCGAGCAATGTACCAGCTCAGGTTATATCGCTACGGGCAATTTACAATTCGCACTAACGCGGGCAATCTCGACTCTATTATTCGATGGAAGGATGAAGCTTTGGCTTATGAGTAAATCGCAGAAATGAAAAAGATTAACCTGGTACGTGTAAAGGAACAATAAACTCGCCGGAAGCGATTGTGATAAGAGTAAAGAATCCTGCAACGACGCAGAGAGCGGTTAAAAAAATCTCGACATATCGTACTTTCTAAAGTTCTTATATGGTCAAAATAGGCTATTCGAAATTGTTTCGTCGACCCCGGAGACAATCGCCTGTAAAAGAAAAGCGGACTTCCTGAGGCTTCTGGGGTCGGTGGTTCGGCTTTAACGAGATGAACTAATAACCGACTACCGTAAGAATTTCGAAGACGTCTTGACAACGCGAATCCACAGCTTTCGCTTTTACCTCGACCGCGTTTCGCCAGTCGCTCGGAACAATGAATTTTGGAGAAGAGTACAGGTATGTAACGAGCGAACCAAATAAGCGACTAGCCTCGTGACGCGCGTCGGTCGGTGAAATTTGATGAATTTGATAAATTTGCAACTCTTGAATCTCGCCGCTACGTTTGGTCGCGGCCGAGCGACTTTCTACACGTCCGGCCGAGAGACGGATCCACGTGCGACGAATCCGGCTCGCATTACATACCGGAATTTCGGGTAATCTCGGAGGCCTGTCCAGTCCAGCCGACTGATTTCCCGTGCCCTCTAACGTTCGCAGGAATTCACGAGCCGACCCGCTCCGTTAGCGGAAACAGTCTTCCTCTCTCCCGGGAGGTCAGCCTCGTTCTCTTCCCGGACGTCAAGGTGGAGGACAAGATGTGGACGCTGGCGAACATGCAGTGGGGCCAAATCGTCACCCACGACATGGCCATGATCGACGGATCCACGCAGTCCAGTGAGTCGATAGATCCACCGATGCTTGGATCCACCCGGAAGCTTCTAATCACACAGTTTCACCTTCGCAGAGGCCCATCCAACGAGATGCTGCACCGACGATGGCCAGTTCCTGACCTCAGCCCTCAACAGCCCCCTTTGCTACCCCATCGTCGTACCGCCCAACGACCCTGTTCACGCTCCATCCGGAACAAAGTGCTTAAACTTTGTTCGTAGTACGACTGACCTCGACCGTGGATGCTCCTCGTTGAACGAGCCTGCGGAACAGGTTTGTGGAAACATGTCAACACACGGTTGTGCACACATTCCGTTGCGCAACGGCCACGTTGCATGGGAAATTACACGACTCTCTCACGTCGAGTTCAATTCTAACACCGATCGAAAACGTGTTAAGAGACCCGACAATGGGCGATAGAAAGTGTAATGCGAGTCATTCGCCATCCGTCGCTCAATCAATCTTTTTCTTCTTTCTTTCTTTCTTTCGTTCTACCTACTGTTATAACCGACTAATCGAACAAGCTCTTTCCACCAGTTGACCACCGTCACGGGTTGGCTTGACCTCTCCATTGTCTACGGATCGGACGATCAGACCGCGGCCAGTCTTCGGGCCGGTATCGGAGGTCGTCTCAACGTCGACGTTCGCAACGGCAGAGAATGGCCACCGGCGGCACTGAACAAGAGCGCGATTTGCGACGTGGAGAGCGACGCCGAGATCTGCTACCGAACAGGTGGGTCCGAGTTCAGCCGCTATTTGACAAACTACTTTATGAAAATCGCGAACGGAACAACGGACGGAACAAAAACAGGTTGCGTACGGACTATCCATCACGAGACAAAAAAATCTGTGGCAGAACTTTCTCCGAACGATATTAATTAAGCACAACGCACGGTGCGGAAATTCGTATCACGCAACAAGACGAATGGAGGGGTGAAACGATAAATAGTACCTGTACTCGAGGACGAGGAGAAAAATAGTGTACCAAAAATTGAATTGCTTACCGAAATTTTCTCTCGCCAGGAGACGCCAGGGCGAATCAAAATCCTCAGCTGACGGTTATGCAGATAATGCTCCTCAGGGAGCATAATCGAATCGCTGACGTACTCGCTCATCTCAATCCCCACTGGACCGATGAGATAGTTTTCCAAGAAGCCAGACGCATCGCGATTGCTCAGCATCAGTACATCACCTACTACGAGTGGCTGCCAATTTTCTTAGGTCTGGATTCAATTGTCCCTCCGTAGTTGTTGACCCTTGACGGTGTTTTCCCCCTGTTGAAAAAAGAAACTAAACTAATTTTCATTTCAGGGGTCGAGAACTCGCTGTGCCATAAAATAATTTACGACACGAACGGATACGTCGATGATTATTCACCCTCGATAAACCCGAGCATACTAAACGAGCACTCGAATGCCGCATTCAGATACTTCCATTCGTTGATTGCTGGAAGACTTCAGTGAGTTCTGTTTTTCTTCATTTATTTATTACCGTCTGTCTCTTACAAGAGCATCGCGGGGCCGATTTAAGTCGCATTTTATCCCCCGGTAATTTACCGTCGTCAGCTTTGCCGATTGAACGGTGAAATATTCTATCCATTACGCGATTTGCGCAGGTTGGTGAACGAGCACAGATTCGCTTTCACGTACAACAGCCTGCGGCTCAGTGACCACTTCAATCAACCCGGAGTCATAGAGCAGGGCGACAATATGAACGACCTTATCCGCGGTCTCGGAACGCAGCCCGAAGAAGCAAGTGACCAATATTTTACCAGCGAGGTATGTAAATCTAGTCTTACCCACTTTTCGCAGCTAGCGTTGCAAAGGTTCAAAACAATGATGTTGATCGTGAGATTGAACGCATGGACTGGATTCCCCCATCCCACTGAGAAACTATCTTAAGGGTGGGGGTTCAGCTTGGACGGTCTGAAATCATACCTATTATTAGGAATTTTTTTTTAAAAGAAAATAACAACAATTGGAGCAATTTCAGTTCGAGAGCTTTATTATTTATAACTTCAAAAACATGTTAGAATTTTTTTTATTGAAATTAGTAACAAAATGGCGGCATGGCGCGTATAAGTAGCGAACGACTTCGAACTCAAGGGCTTTTGCGGTGGCCCATTTCCTGACATCACTGTCCAACTTGTAACGGGTAGAAACAATTTTAGAGTTATAAACACGTTTTTGAATTCGAGCTCGTAGCCCAAAGGTTAAAAAAAAATTCAAATATATTCAAAAAATTATGGAATTGAAATTCAAAGTTCTAGGCACCAGCTCGAATCGATAAACAAATTTTAAAGATCGTATCAAAATTTCAAGTCGATCGGATAAAAATTGAACAAGGAATCTTCGCCACTGGATTGAAAACGTGGTCCTTTGCTACTTGTATTCGCCATGCCGCCATCTTGTTATTAATTGCAATGGAAAAATTCTAAAATTTTTTTGAAACTACAAATAATAAAACCCTGAATCTTAAATTGCTCCAAGTGTTTTCATTTTCTGAAAATAAAAAAAAAAATACTCCTAAAAATAGGTATGATCTTAGAGGGTCCACCCCTTAATACCGGGATTGTTCGTCTAGGTAACCCAATTCCTGTTCCGTGCTGGAAAAACCTTCGGCTCTGACCTCCGAGCCACCGATATTCAGAGGGGCAGAGACCACGGGCTCGCTTCTTACAACCAGGTCCGTCAATACTGCGGATTGCCGAAAGCACGTCGGTGGGCTGACTTCACTGACTACATATCGCCGGAGGTGAGTTTTCCCGCACTGACGGACGCTCCGCTTGAACAACATCCAGGCAAACCTGACCCATTGGACTAAAATTTGAAAAAACAAATTCAGAACGTCAAGAAGTTGGCTCAGCTCTATGAGACTCCCGATGACGTTGATCTGACGGTTGGAGGTTCCCTGGAATCGCACGTGAACGGAGCGTTGGCGGGTCCAACCTTCGTCTGCATTCTTCTCGAACAATTCTACCGCACAAGAGCCGGAGACAGATTCTGGTTCGAGTCGTCTGATCAGGACGTCGCCTTTACACCTGGTGAGCTTATTCATATGCTTGTTCCAAGATTAGCTTGACGACGGGAATTATTGCATTTCCTTCAAGTGCCTTGCGACATCTGCGACGTGTGCATGCGTTGAACAACTGTTATGTAAATACTGACGACGGACGTTCGGTTTCACTTGTGTGCACTCCGCGTAATTCGACGAAGGTAATGCGAGGTGAAACGAAAGAAAACACGTTGAACGTAACTCTGTTTTATGCTGCAAAAATCGGTATTTACATACAACCAATATTTCCCTACCTCATGTTACGAAATGCATTATCGTTTTACAGAGCAACTAACCGAGATACGAAAGAGCAGCATATCGAAATTATTCTGCGACAACGGGGATAATATAAAACTGATGCAGCCCAGAGGCTTTGAAATCGTTTCGGAACAGTAAGTCCCGAATGAAGCATTAGTAGCAAAATAAATTGATAAAAATTTACTATTACGGACGATTCGATCCTTTTTTTTTTTTTTAGGAATCCTCTCATCAAGTGCAACGACTTGCCTGGCATCGATCTTTCGCTCTGGAGGGCCGTCGATCCTCGATACCGCGAAAGACATTACCGCCCGCATGTTTTCAGACAATAGTATAATCGTGATTATACCCGAATGTGGACAAGTGTTGTTGCGTTTCGTTGTTTACTATGATATAATAATACATATATCGATTTTGTTAAGCCTGACTGCCCGAACAATTTTTCGAAAACATTAAATGCCCACTTATATATACGCTACGTACGTAGATACGTTTGCCTGTGTGCGTTAGGGTATCCCTTAGTTTGGATGTTGACGATTTTTTTCTGGAGTGACCCGCAAATCAACCGTAAATAATTTAAAAACAATTCTGTACGATGATGTGAATTTTTTCACAGATAGTAGCACTAATGCCCACTAAAACCTCGCGGTTATAGATTTTTTTGAACATCGTTACTCTTACAATAAAATATATGCTGAGAAAGTGTCCAAAACATGTGTATTTTAAATGGAGAAATCCAGTTTCTTATAGGTATGGATTAGAGTTGAGATTAAAATCTGAAAAAATTAGAGAATCGTTTTTGAATTATTTAAAGTTGATTTGGGGAGCGCGCCAGAAAAATATCGTCAACACTCTAAACAACCGACACCCTGGTGTACATATACATTTATAATACGTATACATTTTACATAAATTATAATGTATATCAATAATGATTCATTAGCTATGTACATACCTAAGTTATATCAACAGACTACATACATAATACATTAATATATGAATAAAGATTTGGTAAGTTTCTTGCTAACGTTTGAAACCCAGATTATTATATACATATGGTCCCCGTCTGAAGTTTCACGAATAAAAATAAAAACAAAACTTCTCACATACATTTTTACGAAATAATAAATCGCATACATAATATTATGGTTTTTTTCACCAATGGCGCAACGCGCTGTTATTTATTATCGTTACTTTTGTATACGGTTGCACTGCTACGCAAATATAGCGCATATAACGTGCAACGTTGCAAAAACACTCCGACGATTTTCGTACCCTCTCGAAACAATCAGCGTTCGATCAAATTTCAGTAACTCAATTACACGCGTCGCGCTAACGATTCCATTCCCTTCGCGTATAAATCGCAGCAAAAAAGAGAAAAAAAAAAAAAGAGAAAAGAAAGAAACAAAGATCGCATCGAGCACGATAACAAAAATGTGCCAATACCCGATTATTGGCGTATTGATATTGCTCTTGGGGCACATCAGCGCGAGTCTAGCCTCGTACGAAGACTTGAGTTCCCTCGAGGTCTCTGACGCATCCTCGTCGGCAAGCGCCTCTTATGAGGCCAAGGAGTATCAGGACGATTACAAAGCGGCGCCGGTGTATCGAAGAAACACCGAGAACTCGTACGAGGATGGAGTCCCATTGGTCCTGCCCCAACTGGACGACACGGTGGCGTACTGGGAATCCATTTACGGAACTGACGACGTCCCGGAATTTGAGGAGCCGCCGGTGATCGAGGGTGAGACGATTTTCATGGACATGGACGACCTGGTGGAGGATGAAGACCCGGAAACGATCCAAGTGAAGCGCAACGCTTCGCCACCGAGAGGGCTTGGAGAAGATTTCGTAGTATCTCGACCCTCCGGGGACGCCGACTATCAGACTCGAATGGCGAGCACTAACCGGCCGGAATTTTACGATGCGAAGTCTCTGGGGGACTCTGAGAGTTCAACGGCGCTCAAGACCGATAAAGACGGGCAGGTTTATGGGTCTGAGGATTCCGCGAGTGCGGTTTTTTCGTCGAGTTTTAATCACGGCGTGAAAAGCACCCAGCGATCGGAGTCGAGCAGTGCGGTTGGTATGAGGGCTTCGCTTGATATTGATAATGAAATGGAAAGTGCTTTGGAGTCTCCAGAGGCGTTTCGAGCTCCCTGGGAAGCCAGGTCGATTAGATCGAACATGCAAATCGAACCGTTGGGAAATTCTAAGCGGAAGATCATGCAGGCGAAGAAGGACCTTGTCAGTTTAGCTGCCTCAGGCGCCAGCGAGGCAGAAATAGCTGAAGCTATGCAGAGGACAGTCGAGGCCAAGCAGGACCTCATTGATTCGGTAATATTTTCGACTATCAGCACGGTGCAGAGCAGAAAGGCATTTGTTGACTCTCTCGCGACAGACACTCATCAACGAAAATGTTGTTCGACTACAACCAGATCGCAGAGCAGGAGCAGAAACTCGTCTCGATCGGTTTTAAATTCTACGCATAAAAGAATTCAGGCGAAAAAAGATCTGCTCGATTCAATAACATCCCCGCGAACAGAAAGTGTGGACGGTGACGATCAAGAATTAGGTTCCGCCCCCATTGATTTCGGGTTGAACAGTTTTTGGACAGAAAATTATCAGGGAAATAGTCAAATTAATAGTAATGTCGAGTCACATGGATCCCTTCAGTCCACTCTAGACTTAAATCTAAAAGTACTTCAGGCGAAAGGGGAGTTGATTCGCACAATAGCTGAGGGAGGTAGTCAAGAGGAAATTGATGTTGCGATAGTCAAAACACTCGAGGCGAAAAAAGACCTCCTGGAATCAGTGGTGTCTATTGGAACACAGGCTGTTGACAACGGAGCAACACTTTCGACTGTGTTGGACATCGGATTGGACAATTTGTTGAACGAAGATGACCAAGTAATTAGTCTAGTTATTACTAATCGCGAATCTCATATCTCATTTCAAACAGTTTTAGAATTAAAGCGGAAACTGATTAGATCAAAAAGGAACTTGATCCGTATAGCTGCTGCAAGAGGCAGTAAATCGGAATTAATTGACGCACTAGTTAAGACGCTTGCTGCTAAAAGAGATCTCCTCAATTCAATCCTACCTGCTGAATTAGTGAACCTCGGGAATGAAGAAGAATCAGCTTCTCCTAGTATTTGTTTTGGATTAGATACGATTTTAAATAGTGATCACCAACAAAATGGTCAAATTTCTGCCAATATTCGGTCCAGTTTAGATTCGAGAAAACAATTGATTCAAGCACAAGGGAATTGCATTAAAACAGCTCTGACGGGAGGAAAGCAATCGGAGTTGAACAATGCGTTCTTGGAAATACTCGAAGCGAAAAGAGACCTACTGAACTCTGTGCTGGCTACCGGAGCACAGACTGTTGACAACGGAGAGACGATTTCCGTGGTGTTGGACATTGGATTTGATAGTTTATTGAATGAAGATGACGACGTAATTAGTAAGGTTGTTGCTCATCTCCAATCTCGTCTCTCACTTCAAACGGTTTTACAGTTGAAGCAAAAACTAATTGAAGCGAAAGGGAATTTGATACGTACAGTTGCTGCAAGAGACACTAAATTAGAGTTAACTGAAGCGCTTTTCAAAACGCTTGCTGCCAAAAAGGATCTTCTCAATTCGATAAGCTTGGTGAACTTTGACGATAGCGAAAAATCAGCTTCTTCTAGTATTGATCTCGGATTAGATACTATTTTGAGTAGCGATTATCAACAAAATGGTAAAATTTTGGCCGATTTTCACTCCATTTTAGATTCGAAAAAAAAACTAATTCAAGCAAAGGGGAATTTGATTGAAACTGCTGTGGCTGGCGGCAATCAACCGGGATTGAATAATTCGTTTTTGGAAACACTAAATGCGAAGCAAGATCTAGTTGATTCAATGATATCACCCTCAGGCAAGACAGGCGTTGATAACGAAAAAGACTCCACTTCTGGTGCAATAGATCTTGGACTGGATAGTTTTTCGAACGAGAATGATCAGGCAGCTGCTCCAATTTTATTAAATCTCCGACCTCAATCCTCATATCAGTCAAGGTTAGACGCTAAGCGAAAAAGAATCGACGCAAAAAAGAATTCGAGTTATAAAACTACATGTGAAAATGGTAGAGCAGATTTGTCCGAAGTAGTTACGAAAACACCCAATTCTAAGCAGGAGCTGCTTGACACGACGCGATCTACTGGAACGTGTCGTGCTACTAAAAAATACTCCAACGCCGTTCGAAAGTCTACAATGGATAGTTCGTCGAACAGAAGTTTTAAAAACGAGGGAAAAATTGTACACGCAAGTCGTCAAAAAAATCAAGCATCACGGCAATCGGTATCGAATTCTAAGCGAAAAATAATTCAAGCGACGAAGAATTTAATTCAGCCAATCATTGCCGGTGGTTCTGAAACAGAATTTAGTGAAGCGTTCAGGAAAACGCTTGATGCTAAAAAAGAGCTTCTGGATTCGGCCACATCAACTAGAGTCGAGATAGCTAATAATGCGAGGGACTCGTGTCGTGCGGATTCCCTACAATCACTCATAAATTTGAAGAGAAAATTAATTCAGACGAAAAAGGGTCTGCTTGACACAGTCACGACAGGAAATAATGCAGCCAAGGTCAATGACGCACTTATTAAAGCACTCAATGCCAAGGAAGACCTAATTGATTCGATAATATCACAAAACGATGGCGATTTAGTACCGGGTTTGACAATTCAGAGTGAAGTTGATGCCTCGTCAACTTTGAGGGACCTTAACTTATCTGGGAAATTGAATAGCCAAACGGAAGTTACTGGTGAAACAACGACAATTCAAAATGAGGAAAACTCTGTTCAATCGACTTCAACTGGATCTAACAGCATTATTGTTGAAGGAGAAATTGGAATATCGAGTTCTTCGAATAGTATTAATCGTGGTAACGATATGTCGACGAATGTGAACAAGAAAATTCAAACTGATGACCAGGACGCGGGCGATTTACAAGGAAGTCTGTCGATTGGCTATAATGAAGACAATTTTTCGGCGAGCACAGGAAGCCTTGAGTTGTCAGGGAAATTGAGTGGCGAAGTGGAAATTACTGGTGGAACCACGAAAATTCAAGGCGAAGGACGCCTTATTCAGGCGTCATCAAGCGGATCGAGCAACGTTGCTGTTGAAGGAGAAATCGGAATATCAAGTTCTTCGAATGCCATCAATCAAGGAAACGGCACCTCTCTAAATGTGAACAACAACATTCAAACGGACGGTCAGGCCTTGAGCGACTTACAAGGGAGTCTGACCATAGACTACAGCAGAAATGACTATTCGACAAGTTCGGGAAGCTGTGAGTTGTCTGGGGAATTAGACGATGAAGTGGAAATCACTGGTGGAACGACGAATATTCAAGGTGAAGGATACCTTATTCAGTCGTCATCAAGCGGATCGAGCAACATTGCTGTTGAGGGAGAAATCGGAATACCAAGTTCTTCCAGTGCCGTCAATCAAGGCAACAACATATCTTTAAGTGTGAACAAGAATATTCAAACAGACGGTCAGGCCTCGAGCGACTTACAAGGGAGTCTGACAATAGGCTACAACGGAAATGACTCTTCGACAAGTTCAGGAAGCTGTGAGTTGTCTGAGGAATTAGACGAAGAAGTAGAAGTCACTGGTGGGACGACGAAAATTAAAGGCGAAGGACGCCTTATTCAGACGTCATCAAGTGAATCGAGCAACATTGCTGTTGAGGGAGAAATCGGAATATCAAGTTCTTCGAATGCCGGCAATCAAGGAAACGGCATATCTCTGAGTGTGCAGGAGAATATTCAAACGGACGGTCAGGCCTCGAGCGATTCACAAGGGAGTCTGGCAATAGGATACACCGGAAATGACTTTTCGACAAGCTCAGGAAGTAATGAGTTGTCTGGGGAATTAGACGATGACGTGGAAGTTACCGGTGGAATGACCAAAATTCAAGGTCAAGGACGCCTTATTCAGACGTCATCAAGTGGATCCAGCAACATTGCTGTTCGGGGAGAAATTGGAATATCAAGTTCTTCGAATATTAGCAATCAAGAAAACGGCATCTCTCTGAGTGTGAACAAGAACATTCAAACAGACGGTCAGACCTCGAGCGACTTACAAGGGAGTCTGACAATGGGCTACAGCAGAAATGACTCTTTGACAAGTTCGGAAAGCTGTGAGTTGTCTGGGGAAGTAGACGGAAAATTGGGAAATACCAGCGGAACGACGAAAATTGAAAATCGAGGAAGTTCTCTTCAGTCGTCTATAACTGGCGCCAGCAGTGTCGGTGTGTCGAGTTCTTCGAGTTTTGTTGAAAGTTCAAGTCAGATATCGCTAACTGCGAACAAGGAAATTAAGACTAACGCGCAAATTTCCAGAAATCTGCATACAAATTTGGCAACAAAACAAAATGGAGGTACTAGCGAAGCGCTCAAAGAAGAAGCGGTGAACGTGGTGATGCAAGAAAGTCTGGAAAATGCAAGTTCTTCAAGTGAAAACTCTGGAAAAAAGGTCAGTGAGCCAACGAACGTAGAAATTGCGAGCAGTAGCAGTAGCGAACTCTCTGGTTCTTTCAACACCAAAAATCATTCATCAACCAACACAGCTACAAGTAATTCAGGAATCGAATCGTCAGTTGAATTGGGAAGCTCGTTTGAAGCGAAAACGGAAGGTGGCTCGCAATTAATTGATTCAGAATGCGCGTTGGGACAATGCGGAGTAAGCGGAAAATTGCACGTCAACTTGAACGCTGGGAGTGCAATCAACGTCCAAAGTGAGATCTTCCCAGCGGTGTGTCTTGCAGAGCCCACACTCTCACTGAATCTCCAAGATGAGGATCAAATTTTACACAATACCGAAATCGAATTGCAAGAAGACGTGGAGCAGCAGGAATTGATCCAAGAAGGAAACAACGAATATGCTGACGAACATGTTGAATCAATGCCGGACACTAACGGACAGCTGCTCACTAGCGACAACGATAATCAATCGAACATTGGCCGAACGTATTACGGAGAGGTGAGCGTTCTAGGATAAGATTACTTGAATAATTCTGAGATATCTTTACTTACGATGATTTCGTGGTGTCGACAGAATACACAATACTCCACAGGTGGTGGCATTTTTTCCAACGCTCATCACCGCCTCATAAACTTGGACGTGAACTGCACTGGAAAAACTGCGTTCATGAACCCCGAGTGTCAGCAGTTGAACGCAAACCTGGGACATCCACGAGGCTAGTGATTCACTAATTCACTCATTGTCAACTGTCACAGTCTTTTTTCACGTTTTCTTTTTACACTTTTACGAATAAACGTTTCACTTCACAGATTCAAGCATGTCAATCACCCTCCGAACCGTCAAAACGTACTTAAGCCACGGACAAGAGCTTGCGCAAGAAATGCAGAATCGTGCTAAGTGGCTCTGCGAAGAAGGTTTCATCCCAAAACTTCATACACCGGCGATGCTTCACCTCCTCAACAGCTTGGCAACTGAAAATACGGTGGAAATCAGTCAAAAGTCAGAGTTCTCTTTGTTTGGTACAAAACTTCTGCAACGTAGACTATCCTCAGAGTGAGTGAAATTATTTACTTACCAAGCAGCAAGCGGACTTTAAAAATTATTCTGGCGAGTAAAGCGACATTCGTTTTCTTCATCCTTCCAGTTTCGATGTGACGCCAAACACTTTCCTCGAATTCCTCCAGCATCACGCGTTCCGCGTGATTGGAACCGGGCTTTGCTACGTTCGTCCAAAACGCTGTCCGACTAACCAGATGTACAGAACTTTCGATGGGTCCTGCAACAACCAGAAACACCCCACTTGGGGACAGACTAATACAGCATTCGCCAGGGTTCTTCAATCCCGCTATTCTGACGGTAAGAGAACTTCTTCGATTCTGAGCCGATGAACAGTCAAGCACTTGACTGACGCCCTGAATTCCAACATACAGGAGTACATGAACCGCCGAAGAGTGTCACTGGAGAGGATTTGCCGAATCCACGCCTGCTGAGTGTTCAGTGCTTTTCGCAAAACGGCGTAAGCGATCGAAGACTGACTTTAGCCGTTGCTCAGTGGGGTCAATTGCTCGCACACGATACGGCTATGCAGACGCCCGACCAAACCGGTGAGTCCGTTTGAGAGATGCACAACCTCTTCAGTCATTTTGAAAGTATATGAAAATAATTTTCACTCTCTCTACACTTTTGCAACAGCCAAGGGTGGGATACGGTGTTGCGCTGATGGTAAACAGCTCTCCAAAAGTCTGCAGCATCACTCTTGTCTCCCGATAGAAATACCGAAGAATGACGAATTTTATTCACGATTTGGAAGTGAGTGCATGGAGTTCGTGAGGTCGATGACAGTTTCGAGGGAGGATTGCAGTCTAGGACCAGCCGAGCAAGTAAGATACCGTTTCAAGAACAATTTTAGTGATACGGGATCAAACGGTATCAATTCAAACTTGTCGTCAGATTAACACGGTGTCCAGCTATTTGGACGCTTCGCAGCTCTACGGATCGGACAAGGAAACTGCCGATCGGCTCAGAGCCTTCGAAGGAGGTAGACTGAAGGTGTCCATTAGACGGGGGCGCGAACTTCCACCCGTAATGACGAATCGTTCACGCTATTGCGATGTAATGAGTCCATCGGAGGTCTGTTATCTAGCAGGTATGATAATGGGTTCACTTTTGCCGTGACATCTGATCGGAACACTCTCCGGACTGAACTGCTTCATCTTTCAGGAGATGTCCGGGTAAATCAAGTCCCTCATCTGACTGCATTGCAAATATGTCTTCTGAGGGAGCACAACAGAATAGCGGACGAGTTGCAGCGCCTGAATCCGCACTGGGAAGATGAACGCGTATTTCAGGAGACCAGGAAAATCGTGATCGCTGAGTACCAGCACATCACTTACAGCGAGTGGCTTCCAGTTGTAATCGGTAAAGTAAAAACCTATTTCTTCTCCTGTGAAGTTCAGCCATGTACAACCTGAATCACCAATTGTTTGATCCCAGGAAAGAAGTATTGCCAGAGATACGGACTGACGCCACGAAACCAGGGCGGGATGTCGCGGGCTTATGATCCACGTGTCAGAGCAACGACGATCAACGGCTTCACCACGGCAGCTTATCGCTCATTCCACTCGATGTTGGACGGACATATCCAGTGCGTTTACCATTAAATCCAGTCGAGTAAATCGAGTCTATCATTTTCCTAATGATTTTCTTGTTCTCGCAGTCTCTGCCCGGCAAGCAGGGAGATATCGCACACTCTCCGTCTGAGCAACCATTACTTCCGTCCTCAGGTCATAGAGCGAAATGACAATCTGGATGATCTAATTAGAGGACTGGTAACTCAGCCGATGCAAAAATCCGACATCAATTTCGACCCTGAGGTAGTGTTCGTGTAATGTGATAAGTTAATGACTCAGATCAACGATCGATAAATTTGCCAATCTACCATTTCATCGGTATAACACACGCTTCTCACCAGATTACCGAATATTTATTTCGGTCAAGGAGCGAGTTTGGCCTGGATTTGGAATCGCTCGATATCCAGCGTGGCAGAGACCATGGCATTCCAGGTTACAATCGTTATCGTGAAATATGCGGACTGACATATGCGACCGACTTCGACGATCTACGCCGGGAAATTCCGCTCGAAGTACGTATGCTAGATCTTTGCGGTCGTCTAGCAGAATAAGACGTGTGTTTTCATGGTGGTTTCAATCCAATTTTCAGAACATCAACAAGCTGAAAAAAGTCTACGCTCACGTAGACGATATCGATTTGATAGTCGGTGCAGTGATGGAGAGAAAACCTCCTGGTAGCATTCTTGGTCCTATTGTCAGATGCCTCCTTGGCGAGCAATTCTACAGGAGTAGAATCGGCGACAGATATTTTTATGACAATGCCGATCAGCCGCATTCCTTTACTCCAGGTAATATCAGCGTTGACATGTAGAGTTCGATATCGTTGATTCCAACATATGTTGCAATATTAGGGCAAGAGAAATTCGTTTAAACCTATTCCCACAGTTTTGGGATGTATATCGTACACTGGTATATAGCATTGTGCATTAACCATTGATTATTACCGTATTTCCAGAGCAATTCGAGGAAATCAAGAAGGCATCCCTTGCCAGACTTTTATGTGACACAGGTGATAATATAGAAGAAATTCAACCAGAACCTTTCAGATTAATTGCATTCAACAATCCTCTGACATCCTGCTCTGCTCTGCCACGACTTGATCTTTCTCTGTGGCAAGAGACAGAGTGCAGTTAGAGAAGACATTTTGTCATCCAGTCGATCGTGTCGATTGTGTCAATATGTAAAACTAAAAATATGTAGCAAGATATAATATATTATATACATATATATACGAATATCGTACATTTTTGTTTATTTGTATACAAATTAGATATTACGTGATTTATTATATATATATAATACATCATATTTTTATAATGACCCGCGATTTTGTTTGATAATTATTATAAATACAGTAAATCCCCTATAATTTTATAGAAGCAATGTTTTCGTAAAAAAATAGTACCTATATTTGTCATCGATATATGAATTTTTGCAAACCAGAACCGTAGAGATCGTTCTTTTTTTCTCGTTTCTCATAACATGGATTGTGCGGGGCGATTAATTTCATCATAAATTAACAACGAAGAGTCGTTTCAACCTTTAACAGAGACGTGTACGTTTTAACATCGGATCACTGGTGTGTATACTAACGACTCAATGTTTCATTTCATTGTTCAGTAATAATATAAAGTGTACCGGTCAGACAGTCTTATGAACCGCGCATTACCGCAGCCTCGTTCTACATACGTATACCTGCGTTACGTAGTTTTATTTTTTATGTAAAAAAGGGCGAGGTTTTCGATATGAAATCTTTTAATACTCCATTAAATAATAAAATTAGAACCTTTTGGAACTTTGGACCTTACTGGCAGTGCAGGTTTAGAGAGTATGCTCGACATTTTGTTGTGTAAGTGCTTGAGACACTCTGGAACCTGTGTCGTTTCAGCTATTTGGTCAAACAATGGCCTTTTAAAAAGCCTCTTGGCTTCCAATCTTTGCTCAGGTGTCACGGCTCTGTCGTCCAAATGCACCAAATGTGGAAACCATGATATCACGAACAGTCTGAAACGGACATTGAAAGTAAAGTAACAAAAATTCAGGATTATGAACAGACTCAAAACGAATAATTGCTACACACGTCATTACCTGCTTTGTAAGTATTCGTAAAACGATCCGCCGTTCAGGTAACTCGGCGCTGCCTTGTTGCCCATCATGCATAGGTAGCGAAGATTCGGCACACTGGCACGAAGATTTTTCACGAATGGATACAAATCTTCAATTTTATTATGATTTAACCACAGCAGTTGGAGCTTTGGCAACGGCGGAAATATCGTGTATGAATCTATGTTGTTATGGTCAAGATTTAGCGACGTCATATTATCAAATTCAGCTAAGAACTGGAGATTTCTGTGAGAGAAAAAGTTAAACTTACTTTTGAAATCAAGTAATTCATGACAAATGATGAAACAGTCACTGAATTTTATTCCCCTTCATATTGAACTTTGTGACAAAGAACAGAATTAATTATTATTTTATTTAGAAGTTTCTGAACTCACCTACTAAACTTGTTGTAGCTGATGTCTAGAGTTCCAAGAGTGCTGCCGTAGGTCTCTATTATGTCGAACGGCATATGAAACAAATTTTCAAAAGCTAAAGAGAGCGCCTTGTCAGACTCAGATTCAGTAGCACCGTTTTGAGTGCTTCTCGAATGAGTGTCGACAAAAACAAGTTTAGCTAAGGACGTCATGGCGAGCTCTTCTACCTCCTCCGCATCGTCTATCGATTCAAGATCATGGCTGAGGTCGAACCTGAGCGGATAAAATAAAAGCGTGTTGAGTGATGAATTAGAGCGAATGAACCTAGCGATCACGCACTGTGATACGACTAATTGTTATTGCTCAGTTGAAAACCGCATGTCTTGTCATTTAGTCTGTTTCTCGATGGAAAAAAAGATGCATACAAGTTAGTTAGCTTGTATGTTTACACAAGTTAGATAAGGGGGAGTGCGCGATACAGAATTGTTAGGAAAAATAGAAGACAAAGTAACGGACGGAGCACAAGTTAGAGAAAAATATTTTCGAACAAATTTATCAGTTCTAGTCGTTTTATATATACTCACATGCTGGCTCGTTGCAATCGTTTAAAATGTCACGGATAACGATAATTAGTTTGTATAATTAAAAAATGTACACGATGCTCTATGGTTCTTCTGCGTCCACCACGTCGCTTGATATCAATTTATTTCTGATAAGCACAAGGTTGAAATCCTCAGCTGCAACAGCCTTCTGACGGAGGAGGAGAAGGAGTTTGTACCCGCATATCGTTTCACAATCTAATTGTTTGAAGAAGCTCCCAAATAATAAATGTAAATACAACATGTGCACGCTCCTTGGAATTGTTTACATGACTAATCAGCGACTGTTCGGCGGTTCTGCGGGATGCAGATTGGCCGTATCGATGCACGCATACGAATTACGAACGAGTATCGCGGATGATAAATCGGATGTAAGTATATCTATCATCGGCACCGTCCACGTGAGGGTCGGATGATAGGCATCGAATAAGTAGCCTTGTAACAATTGATACTTAATTTTAGTCTTAAAATGTAAACTGATAACAGAAATGAGACACAAAGTTTCAACGTTCTGACTTTTATACGACCTTAATAATAATCCTGATAGTAAGAGATACCGCGGACTTGACTGGAAGCCGATGTTAGGTTAGGATACGTTAGGCTAGGTTAGGTTGGGTTCCGACTTCGACTTATTATCTCGCATTAAATCGTCGAGTCGGTATTCGCCTGCCGCAAGTATTTATACGATAAGATATAAAATCTCTGCTTTCCTTTCGATTCTTTCATATCAACGTTCTTATCATTATCATTATCAAAACTCACCAAACTTCAGCGCTTCTGCGTCTGTAGCATCGCTGCAACGAGTTCGGCGGTTCGGTTTACAACCTTACGGGTGTTTTCTTTGCCCCAGGAATAAGGGGAATAACCCACGCGTACCCTAAGCCACCCATCATAGTTCCCGACACCCCAACTTCGAATTGAAGCTCTTTGGTCACGTGTAGTTAGCACACGAAACTCGGAGCTCGGCGGTCGGTACGAGAGGTGAAGAAGCCACGGATTTCGTACAACCCACTCCACTCGGCGATAAGGATTAATCGATCAGTTTATTGACCGATCGAGCTTGACTTTTGCTGCCGGCCGTAGCGTCTGCATATTTATTTTCATATTTTTTTCCCGTACACCCAAGTATGCCGACCGTGCTTTTCACAGGGCAGACGTTTCCACGCTGAATGACAGCGACGACGGCACCGTCTCGACTGTGAGGTAATCGAACTAAAAAATATGCAATACATATCCAACGATTGAAATTTAATTTTTCTTAACCGTAGCGCCATCTTGAAAAGGACGCAACAAAGCGTTGGGTCGGTAAGGTAGATACGTGTGCATCCCGGAATTCGATAAAAATGTCGACGAATGTACCGGAGTATTGTTGGAGTTGGTAAGAGAGGAGGATAGGCAACCGGTTACACCGCAATGTTTGTTGAACTACAGATTATTCGGAGTCGAGATAAGCGTAGAAGTAAATTCTGATTTAATAGCGTCCGTAGGATATTTTCTCCCCGGGAACACTAAGATAAATATTTGCACTGGTGTATTGACGGCTAGTGGTTTCGTAGTTTCAGCACTGGCATAGACTCGGACGAGTGTGCATACCGAGAGGATTGTTGTAGCGCGCGGCCTTCGTTATGGAGAAACTTTTCTATTTTTGGTCTTGAGATATTCAAAGTGGCCCCTTCCCATGTTTATTATACGACGCCGTGGCATAATATTTGAATAAAAGCAAAAATAAAATGCCACTACGATTTGAATCCTCCAAATAGACGAGCCTCGCCCGAGGGAAATAAGAAGTTACGGCTGACGCGATGCATTATTTATTTGATGTAGGGCATAGATATTGTATAATACTCGTACATTGTTGTATCTCATGTCGGTGTCATGAAGGGCAAGTTGAGATTAGCTTATCCGATTCTGCGATACCCATGCTAGTCTTTTGTTTATTTTGTTGAACCCTTTTCACTTGACGATCATAATATTACAGTAGAAGTACAATAACAGATATAATATAATATATATGTATAATATTCAATAGGAGAAGTAGAACATTTATATTATTATGTATTTAACCGTAATAGTGTAATGTATAATATATTGTATGTTAATCATAAATCAAAAAAAAATCATCATAACTTTTTATATAATTAACAATTATACCCATGCAAGATACCGATGCTTCGGCATTGCCATTTATATTATAATAATGTAACACATACTTGTATATTCTCTATAAATTATAAACCTATACAGTCATATGTATTACACGGCATAATAAGATTTCGCAAGCGTGGCAAACCCACGTAATTAGGTATCTGCATTTGTGAATTCCTAACGCAACTTCAAATATCCAACAATTACGTGTTTCATAATCGAATCCGAATCACATGAATCTGAACGTTGAATTTTTACAGTTCATTTCGATTCACGACTCACCTGCCGAGTCATTCAATTTCGATATACGCGCGTGTGTTAAAACTCGAATAATTGACTCGCTAAAATTGTAGAGCTAATGAAAAACGATATAAAAAATAAAAAAACAAAGACGGAAGAGATGAGTGAAAAATGCTGTCGCGTCATCGGTAATTTAAATCGGTACCAGCAGTGAATTATGATTTATTTAATGAACGGCAAGATTATATAGGATGACAAAAGTTTAGGAGCACTTTGAGTCTCTTTAAAACTTGCATAATAATGTCACGACCAAGTTTTGAGAGAACACGGCTCGTCGCAAAGCATTTTCAAAGTTCAGGAATTACGCGCGGCAAGTCTTAAATGAATGGGTATAAAGGAGATACTGTAATTTCACAAAGCGCATTTATTACTCGATCAATATTGATTCTTGGGTGCTCGCAAAGAAGCTTTATTTCTTAGCTCATTAGACGATAAATTTGACTAAGATAAATAGAACACGTAAAGGGAACGAAATGCTTCTAAAAATTTTGACATCAATTCAAACTTTTCTTGTCTCTATTTCCGTTTGTCTCGTTTCCTTTTTTACTTATTTCTTTTTTATATATTTTTATTTTTGTAACGCTCAGGATTATAATAAGCGCGATGTAATGATCATGGTATATATTTTTCGATTTATAAAAAATTTATTATCATACTTTCATGTGATTAATGATTAATTACTCAAATTACCCTTGCGGGCATGGATATTTATACGTGAATCGGAAATTCATTCAACTCAACTGCAGGCGACTGCGATATGATGCATGGTCGTATTATTCACGAACTCAAGTAAACGACGGTTTTTTTTTCAATGTATAATTAAATATACGTGCTACCGCGAGGACACAACGATATAATCAGTAGAGAATTATAGGTACGATTTTAGTTGAACTGCTGCAAGCTGCAAGCTCCTGCGGTTTTTACCCAACGACTGAAGTGATCGATAAAAGTAAATTTCTTCACTTCCGTTCTTTTATGCAATTTCTCTAATTACTGAATTGATTTCATTTCCTAAACTTGATATGTTATTACAATCTCGAACTGAATTCACTAAACGGCGAAGAGGCGAATACTATAAATGATAATTAGATATCGTTATTATTCATTACATTTATTCAATCACTTACACCATAATAATCTTTATCGTATATTTATATACATATATATGTATACTAAATTGCTCTTTTCTTTTTTAGTTGTTGTTGTTGTTGGTATTTTTTTTCCATTTTCTCTTTTTGTTACATATTATATATCATAGAACACTAATCATAAGATTTATCTCATTGTTTCAAAATGCGAAGGGTCGAGAAATATATATATACATATCTAAATATATAAATATATATAGATATATATATAGATATATTCTGAATTACAGTCTGCATCCATCGTCCTGCTCAACTCTAGACATCATTAAAAGAAATTAACCAAACAAGAGGTCACAGCTCACACTGCGAATTCTCTGTGAAAACTACGATAACATTCGAAGAATTATAATAATCGATCAAATTTTTGACATATATACGTATCAAGCTGATCGTCGGGTAACTTCGCCGGTGAACAATATTGATTGAACATCATCGTTGTAGTGTTAGTTAATAATAATACAGACTCCTTTTCAATGACTCGACGATCTTCGCATTGTGTCGCGTAATAAATATGTTTATTACGCGTACGCTCGATTTACCGTTATCGTTATCATTATTATGTTCTTACTAATATTATTTTATTGATATTATTACAATATCGTAGATATGGCTTGGCTAGGACTAGTGATAGGATAATTCGTTTATTACACGACGTTCAATGAATGCATAGGAGCTTTGTTATACGTGGATACAGGGTAGGGTGTATTTATTGCGCTGAATAGATGTTTTAGTTTAATTAAACGAATTTTTGCCAAATATAAAGTTGCCAGGCGCTGACGGATCGTCGGAGGAAAAGTACTCTTTCCAAAGTTCAGTAAACTCCTCGCGTGTAACCTCTTTCTTCTGCTGAAATGACGTTGTTAAAAATCGCAACGATATTAACATCAACCACCCATAAACCGACGATACAACTACATAGGTAGAAAAGGGAAAAAATAAAAAAATTGGTCAAATCACTTGAATGAAACGAAAAGATTCCAAACCTGTATCTATAAATTTTCTCAATCTCTTGACGAATAAATTTTTTCACATCTACCAACGGGTTTACGGTCTAGGAGCTGAAAGCTTCCTGCCTCGTGCTGAGAGTTGGTAAATTTGTTTTAAGATTCACATTGTATATTTTTCGCTTAAATATACCGTTCTCCGCGCTTGCGAGTCTATGTATACATAATTATATTTTAATACCACCAAACGCAAGATAATCCCGATCGAAATACCATCGTGACACAAGTTTGTCTCGTGTGAAAAAATTTCTCTACGATATCATGTACAAATATTTTCTCATCAAACCTAGTAACTCGAGATGCTAATCTTCGCTTCGAATTTATATCGTTCAAAGAGCCGCGCCAGTTTCATCTCAAGTCTTGCTGAAACTTTGACCGGTAGCTGTAGATTGATTACATACCCACACACACATATATACATATACACACAGAAATGTATATACAGTAGATACAAGTCACACAGAAATGGTTCGCTCGCTATCAAAACGATCCGAGGCGAACCGCGAGCTCGGTGAAAGATAATATGAGAATTTTGCCAAGTTGTAACTTTGGGGTAAAAGCCCGCGAGCAAAAGCGACCGAAATAACAATTGCCCTCTTCTAACCGCAGCCCTTGAAGTCGCTGTTTCAGTTGCGGAACTGAGAATCCTTTCGATTTTACAAAGTCAAAGATTTTTATTGAGATGAAAAATTTCCCTTCATCTCCGGGGCATTGGTTACAAGCTTGAACGAACGTGAAGAAAAAAATAATCAAGACACGGTAGATCATTAAATTCACAGGCAAAAAGATCAGATGCAAAGAATTGTGCGGAAAGAGAAGGGAGAATATCCTCTCGATTATTATACTTACTCCCGACAGTTTGCTGAACGCGGTTCTGCAGTCGCTTATTGGAATGCCGTAGGTTGTACAAACGCTGGTGAATTCCTCCTCGTCAATGCGTCCGTCGTCTGTTGATAAATGTCGGTTAATTAATCGAGACGAGTTTATAGGTAAGTTCTGGGTTAGGTTTGCCTCAAAGGAATGCCTGGAGGGAATCGAGACGGCGGAGAATTCTACATCTGGATAAGTGACTTTGAAACAGTGACGACGTGGTACGTAACTCATTAGTATTTACTATTTATACCGTACTCAAACTGAGAAATATTTACGATGTAACTGCGTAATTAGCATACGGTGAAAAACCGTTTTCATTTTTTACAACAACCGGATAAATTATATACTTCTGATCAGTATATTTATATTAATGCTGCAGTTGTAAGAAAATTTTAATACCGAATACACTGGTCTGCAAAAAAAAAAATCCTTTTTTCTCTTTCTTATTGTTACGTGTAATTATAATAGATTTGATGATCTTCAATCGAAATATGATGATAAAAAATATGTACCACGTACAAATTTCAGGTAATGTTTTTTTTTTTTTTTTTTTCTTAATGAAACGCTATTTTTGCTTACTAATTATAATCAAACGCTAAAGATGGCAACAGTATTGATAAAAAAAAATTACAAAGTTAAAAAGTTTAAACATTATAATCGACAGAAAATCTATCTACTAGTAAAATTTTAGTTATTTTGTAACTTCTTTCTATATTATCTGTATGAACAGATACTATTCAAATAGATCAGAGTAGCGTAAATGGAAAAACAAAACACAACAAATTCTGAATTTTTAACAGTATGAAAAAAATATCCAAGAAATGGAAAGCAGATATAGATTCGGCACATCAAGACCTACATATTTGTGATATCTTTTATTTTTCGAAGGAGGATTTCGTTGCAGACCTGTGATATTGGTACTATATTTTCTTGCGAGTAAAACATTGTATAAACTTAACTATAACGATACTTGTTTTACGCTCATTCCCTTATTAAGTCTAATAAGATGAAAACAAAATTCCTCCCAGTCTACCGGTACAGGTACTTTTTTAACGAAAGAAGATTTAGCTCCGATCTAGAGGGGTCTAAGCGCCGGCTTCAAGTTCCACTTGATCCCGGAGTTGTTGACTTGTCCTCATGAAAGGCAACCCGCCGCAAAATTAAGTATCTCTTACGGAGTGGTTAAGCCTCTGAAACTAGGCTGAGCGAAGGGTGAGGATAAAATGAAAAATGAAAAAAACAAGTGGAGCAAAAAAAAAAAAAAAAAAATGATAAAGAATCAACAAGAAAAAACCATAACCACCGTCTTTAAGCCATATCAGATAAGATCGGAATGATAAGAGACGGCGGGCTCCCTGGATTCTTCCCGCCGGATATTGCGCGAACGGAAATCGTTGATAAACCCGCTTTCCTCTCTTTGCTTTTAGAATTCACCGCCGCGTCGTGATCGGGGAATCAAGTCTCAACATCCGGCTTACCGGAAGTGTCCTCCAGGTCGAAGATGAAGTTCATGTAGCGCTGTTGCCATTCCAAAGCGTGCGTAGGGTCCTTGGCGTACTCCTCCCACATCGAACACCACTCGTCGCGGCTCACCTGTAATCGGGAACAATTTTTTTTTTTTTTTTTTTTTTTAGTCGGGGCGGGTTAGTCTGCTTCCGAATGTCGCGAAGCCGCTGATTCGGTGTCAAGGATGTATAACCGGACGATTAACAGCGCAGTGATGAACCGATGGATCGAAAAAAAAAAACGACGACACGATCGAGGTTCGCATGAAGAAACCCAACCCGATTTCCTTGAATTTTGTAATCAAAATAATCATGGCGGAAGGAAGAGAGTCAGAAAGTAAAGTGATCGCTCTTTCGAAAGGTCGCAATACCGAATTATCGAAGATCCATTTCATGGTATTTCAAAGTCCGGAAAGCCAAAATATTATAGAGTCGTCAAAAATTCTGTCTTATGTAAAATCCTTGCATTTTGACGACTCTGTGGTTTATTGTAGACTTTATATATTTGTTTTTTTTTTCAAATCTACGAATCAAATCCTAATAGATTTGAAAACCGTATATTGAGACCCTTCTATTCGATGATCGTATTGTACTTAAGTACCCAAAGGATCAGTTCCTAAGATCGAGACAAAAATTGAACAATCACGATTACAAGAAAAGTTCATTTACCATTCATACTGACAATTCGAAACGATTTTTAAAAATTTTCTTTCACCCCAATGTAGCATCTTTTCACTTGAATTCAAGCGTGGGGGTGAAAACTTGGAAGTATCAATATTAGGAATGTCCGATATATCGAAATTTCAAAGATGCGAAAATAAAATAACGAAATCTTGATTTCCGAAAGTGTCACAGATTAGAGCGACTAATAAACTGCTAAAACCTTCCAAGTTTTGCCCCCACCCGAATACAATTTGACTCACTTTACTTGACTTGGCTTGTTCTTGCCTTTTGACCTTTGCTTGGTCGCCTCCTTTCATTGATTTTTTGTTTTCTCTACACACTCAACACCGACTCTTTGGATTGGCAACAAAGTGAAGAGATTTTTTTTTCGCATTCACTAACCTGACCGTCGTGGTTGGCGTCGGCACGCTGCCGAAGACCGTCCCAGACCTTGAGCAGACTGTCGTGAGTCTGCTGATTTTTCGGGCTGCCAGGAGCCCAGCCTCTGTTTTGGCAAATCTTCTGCAAATTAACGAAGAGCCCATTTACAGTGGATTCTGCAGCATTCGAGTACCTACATAGTAAAAATAACCTCGACTGCTGAGGTTTTAATCGATTCTCTTTGCTTCCCGAATATCTTCCGTGTCTGAATAATCAGGTTAACGAGTCGATTCCTATGAATTCCAAGAGCTATGTCGTTATCGATATAGATCTATGGCCATGAATAAAACCGTCGCATACCTGCATGCGATCAATTTTTCTCCCAAGTCCATTGGAATAATCGAGGAAAAGGTAAAAAAGAAATAAGGTAACGACCCTCGAGGTTCCGTTTGAAAAATCTTCAATCTTTGCCGATATCGCAACGTGAGGGATGGACGATCTGCACCGTAACCAAATAGTATGCGTGTATAAATTTGCACCTTCGGGCGGAAGAGCTTTTTTATCTTTCGAGAGTATCACGGTATATAACGTTAAGTATCTTGTAGGTATACTACGTACACCTATCTGTACCTATATCCATGTATCCTGCACTCATCCGCATCATAAGTATGTATGCATGTATCGGGAGACTTTTCCCTCGGCTACCTTCTTTCTTTTAGCTTCTCATTTTTCCCTTCCCTTCGGCTGTATAATACTCTCCTCTTTTTTTTTTAACCATCCTACGCTTGTTATTACGAGCCAATTACCATGTTCCAAGTTTTATTTTTTCCCCTCACCCTACTCTTCGTCTATCTTCTTCTTTTTTTTCATTCCACTTACAAACGTTCTAAATTTGACAACTTTTGACTCGCAGTTTTAGAAGAGAATTTGACTAGACGGAACTGAATAGAGAAGAAATGTATATTGTAAAATTGTACAAATCGACAGGTGAAAGAATAAATTAAAACAAGGACTACGAGGTATCGGTCCGACGTTAATTCTTCGGCGTCTTATCGCAGACTGTGAATCGGTGAAACTCATTCCTTCACGCTCACTGCGAGCTTAATTTTTTTCTTATTTGAATTAGCCACTAAGCGCGCTGTTTAAATATAGTTTCACAAAAAAAAAAAAAAAAATGTAGGAAGTCTGAAAGAACACAAGGATTTCGATAGCGAAGGCGATCAGGCGAGGGAAAAAGTTGAATCGGACAATTGGCAAGATCGAACGCCATTATTTGCTGGATGGAGAAAGCGGGGCCCGGAAGCGAGCTTAAAAGTTTTCCGTAGGTTGGTATAATGGAGGTGAAGGGTGGGGGGCAAAGATAAATCACGAGCCTATTTGTCTTAACGCAAGAAGCCGGGGGACGTCAGGTCGAAGTGGAAGAGCCAGAGGGTAGATAGAGGGGAAAAAGGGAGGGGAGGGAGGTCTGGGATCCGGGATCCGGGAGGGCCGAGAAGCCCTTCTGGCAACGCGTTTTGGCGAGATCTTCGCCCACCCCCTCCTCCTTCGACATTCCGCGTTCCGCGTTCCTCCGTCCATAACTTGGTTCCTGCACATTCCGCGGGGGTTTCTCGTCCTCGGGATTGACGGTGAAACTCCGTTATCTGTATCTCGGCTCCCTCGCAGCTTTTGTGTCGGAAAGTGGCTGGCTGGCTGGCTGGATGGCCGCGAATCAACCGGCGGTGTGACGGCAAGGATCTATCGGTCTTCCCGCACCGCCTAACGCTCCTTATCGCTTGCGTAATATACGCGTGTCCCGGCTGATATGGCGAAAAAAATTTTGCCGAGAGTTCTTTGATTGAAATCAAACCTACCCTACCTGAATCTCAGATTAACCCTCGTGTAACGATCACCCCGCTGCAATTCGTGTAACCCTTTTTTTCTTTCTTGTCTTTCGTACCGCTTAATATTCCAAATCGGAGATTTTATACAACGTATTGTAACACCGATGAGGGTGTTAATCGTATAAATGGGTGTATTAAAGCATAGTGAGATTGATTTGAGATAAAAGCCATTTTCTTGTATTTCACTTTCTCTTCTCCTTCTTTCAACTTTCTCTTCTAAATAAGAAACAAAAATGCCAAGCTTGACGTGTGATCTTCTTTTTCCACGGACGTTTTATATCCTCGTATTATATACGATATCGATACGATCGCTCGAAACGAGGTCGTTTCCGTTTCGTGTTTTATTCATTTCTGATTCTTCTATCTCTTTCAGAATATTTCAAAGCGCCAGCGGGACGTTACCTTATATAAATATACGTACATACGCGAGGCTGTACATATCTACGAAATTTGTTTTCTTCGATGCTGCAAATATATCCAAATTCCGGCAATAAATTACATTTACTTCAAATTAATATCCTAGATATCTATAGCTATTTTTACCACTCGATATAATATAACTTTGTCGCAACAACAACAATTCGGGGAGTTAATCACCGATTGTCGGATGTTTGTTCGAAATAAAACTGTAATCGGAACAAAAATCATGCAGAAAATTTTCTTGCTCACGCACAAAAAAAAAAAAGGAAAAAGATGCTCGTAGTTTGTAAACAAATCGAGTCAACGTTGATTAATGCTTACCTGAATAGCTAGTTCGAAATCCTTCTTCTCGATGGTGCCGCTCTGATTGACATCTGAAAGCGTGAAACAAACAATAACGGTTATCGATTTTCCCGCTAATTTCCACATACAGCCGCGAGGTGTTTCAGGGTATAAATTTGTTGGACAAGAATGGATTCGGATAATAGCTGGATGGATGGCTAATAGATGAATCGTTGATTCCGAGGAGCGGCATGCACCGGCGGTATTATGGCTAATTGAGCGTTTGCCTCGCTCCCTGCAACGTTCCCCAACATTTAGCCAATCGACGTTTCATCGTATAGAATGATTAATGAACCTTGCGACCCGGCGTTAACACAATTAATCCATCAGAGCGAGCTTTCCAGCTTCTGTTGTGAATTCAACACGTTCGAGGGACGGATTCGCGCGAATATTCGTGAATATTTAAAAATTCCAGGGGAGTTGATCGAGCGTTTGGTTAGCTGCGTGGATGCAAAATCTTCGAAGATTAATGGAAAATGAAACAAAGTATCTAAAATATTAAATCATCGTTGAAAGTGATCGAAAGATAAAGATCTAAATTTTATCATCCAGAATTTAAGGAATGCGTTTGAATATTCACACCGTAAAAAAAAAAAAGGCATTGAATGAAAAAATCGAGGATCTTAGAGGCCTCGTCGTTGTGGAACAAAGTTTAAAATAAAGAAACATTCCGAGGTTGGCACGGAATGCCCCATAGATGGAATAAAAAGCAGGCACTTCTTTCGAACCCTCTGTAACTGATCCGATCGCGCGATCCTCCGACACGTTCGCCCAACAGGCAGGTCTCAACCCTGCGTTCTTCACACGTTTCACCAACGGATTACTAATTCTCTTCGCGAATACCGAGGGCTGGCAGTAAGTATATTCATCCGTGATGCGAACGATCCCTACGGCCTCTCTGCCGATAACGAAACCTTTACTCATTCGTCGGAATAGTGTGAAGATCTAAAGATTAATCACCCCTTCAATCGATTCTCCCGAAAACCAAGAGGGTGTGATTCTTGCATATTAATTTCACTAATTATTGCCTAAAATTCCAACAATTATTCAAAAACTAGAATTTTTAAAGCGCGATCAAAGTCGTCCAAAGTTTTTTAACGGCTCACATTTCGCGCGAGGAATAAAAAATCACTCTCTGTGATCGATGAAAAAAAAAAAAAAATTATTTACCGTGCAGCGAATGTAGTTCACTTTTTAAGCACTTTTCGATACTGGCGTATTTTTTTTTTCATCTATAATCATGAATATCCAGCTATTTATCTACCTATTAACAACAGCGCCGTTTCGTATTTACGCAAAGTTTGTATCCGTCAATCTGTCAATAGATTTGACGTACTCGTGTTTAACTCTTTAAACTTTGTTTATCTAAATCCGAGGCCCCGCATATAATTTTTTGGAGTTCGGTGCACATGCATAGTTATATGTATAATGTAAGTCTGGCTGCTGCAGCGGTGCATTTCGTCTTTGCATAGCCGGAGCTTTGACGCGACTTCAGTGTTTCCTCCTCCTCCTCCTCCTCTTCTTCGCAGGATAAAGTACAAAGTGCGCGATATGAAACATTGCGAAAAACCGATTATGGCAATTCTCAGCAAATCCTGTGAAATCTCGAAAGGTAATCTGACCGTTGGCCAAGAATCTATAACATACGATACACGCTTTGTACGATCAATAAAAAATAACCATTACACAGACCTGAGATTAATTTCCCATGACAAGACTGAGTGGTAATTTTGATAGGTATTAGGTACGAATCTATGAAATAAATATGTATTAAAAAAATTCTATCGCGTGAATTTCCTTGGAAGAGTATGTTTTTCTATTTTTTTAGGTCCAGTAGAGTTAACTTCGAATTTCTGTGTCAAAAATGATAGCGTTGATATTTAAATATTCATTTACCTCCACTAGTTGTTTTTTACGGTGATGTTAAGCATATTTAGAACTAGGTACGACAAAATTGTTAAAAAATCCGTAAACATACCTTGCATAAAAATAAATCTCGACACGTTTTTAAAAATCATCCTAGCGCTACATTTTAATTAAACACATCTAAATCCCAAAGCCAAAAGCATTATTATTTTAAGGGCAAACGATGCGTTATATTTCGCAGGCCTGCGTTATCGGCCAACCAAAACGAACTTCCCCAACAAATGTGACAATCGTAGACAATTTCCCGCAGCTCAGAGCCGCCGCCTCGAACGGTGACGATCGATAATAATTACTATAAATAAATAGCCCTAGCGGTTAAATCGGATAACAAGTGTCACCGGAGGGGTTGAAACGGCGCAAAGGGTTGAAAGGCGTCCGGGAATTTTCCCGCAGGCCGCTTTTCAAAGCTCGCGAGGCGTGATGGCCGCACGAGCTTGCGAGGTAGGCCGGAGATTCTGCAGCCGGTTCGCCTATTGTTTATATCACGATATCATCCGTCTCCTGCCTCCCATAAATAGACATCCTTCGTTTTTCCCCACTCGATAATTTTCCACCAGGAAATCCCCGGGTGTTCCTAGATATTCCCGGATCGTACCTATAATTCCGAGATCTCGTCCCGTCACCGCGGGTGTCATCCTCGTCTTATGCCCTCCGTAAGTCTTATACCTGTACCCGCAATTTCGTGTTTTTTTCACCCCTCGCCTCGGTGCGTTTCAGATATTCCCCCTCGACGACACTCTCGGGATATTTTCCGCGGATCGGATCCGTCCTCGATTCAATTTTTCCCCAGCTTTATCCCGAACAAGAGAGATTTTTCAGCTCCCCGAGTTCAGATCGAAAGAAAACAAGTATACCCGGGCTTTTTTTTCACTTTCCGGAGTATGCGTGCGATTCCGAACAGTTTTCAATATTTTTATCACATGTGATTCAATTTTTATCGTGTTCTAGTAAGATTTTCCATATCGTTACATAAAATCGAACTGACTGTACGGATATTTACTATCATTGTTATCATTATTATTTATTTATTTATTTACTTTTAAAGATTAACGAGAAAATTTCTTCATCGCGCCGGGTTTTTGCATTAGATTTAGTTCTTGTTTCGTCGCTATTTTCTTCCTACGCAGTTTCGCACGCCTTTAATCCGTCGTAGGATGGGTGGTTAAACCAAGGCAAGGAGTCCGGGGGAATTATAATGAGTTTCAAGGTAGTCTCGACTGACGGAATGGTTACATAGACAGGCATGCGCACCTAGATCAACCTCCCAAGTTTCGACAGGCATAAGCTGTTTGCGTCGAGGTTCCTCCGAAAGTGAGGAGTACCAACCAGCCCACCCAGTTTTCGAACTTTACTTCACTTCACGTCCAAGTCAGGATGAGAAATGGTGTTAATAAAATATGAATTAACGAAAATGAAACGTCGGCGTAACGAAAATCAGTTGCTTCGAAATTTCGCATCGAAAACAAAAGGGTGGTGCAAAGAAGAAAAAAAGAAAAACATGCCGACAAATCGATTTGATTAG
This sequence comes from Neodiprion fabricii, assembly GCF_021155785.1. Taxonomy (NCBI): domain Eukaryota; kingdom Metazoa; phylum Arthropoda; class Insecta; order Hymenoptera; family Diprionidae; genus Neodiprion; species Neodiprion fabricii. Next base: position 1,748,318 of record NC_060239.1, read on the forward strand.
CGAAAAAATACTCGCATACCTGTACATGCAATACGTATAATATTCCCGTTGCGTTTATCAACTTGTTTATAAAATGAGAAATAAGGAGATGAAAAGTTTTCATCTCGCCTCCGTTTAAAACTCACCGAAGAAAACGTTGAAGACGTAGAGGAGCTTGTTCTTGCGGAAGTCTGAGATCGGCATCTTGCTGCTGAAACATAAGAGGAGGAAGAAGTTTGATTAGTTTCAGGGGTTGTGATTAGTCGAGAGCCGCCAGCGGTATCAAGAAAATATCCCCCTCCCTCCCCGGAAGTTCAAGTCGGGATCAACAATCCTCGTGAAAAACGGGAAAATTAGGGGAGAATCGAGTCCCCCAAAGTGGTCCTGGCGAGGGGTTAATGTGAATTTATATTTATCAACCAAGCTCGGGGATACATCATCGCCGGTTGAGAAATTTTTTCGGATCAGCCCCTCCGTCGAGCGAAATTCGAGGAAAATTCGTTTTCACGTTCGTCGCGCCCTCGCGGGGCGTTACAATTATGCTAATGCACAGCGTGTGGCTCGTCGCGAAGCACACGGTTCAAAAATCCGCAACAATCCGTCTCCTCGCCACCCACGCAATGATCTCGCCTCGTACAATTCGACGAAAGCTGTAATAAATTTTATCCCGGCACGGGAGCGGAAGCTCTCATCTTAATCGTTCGTCTTCACCGAAATTCACCGTGAATATTAACATCTGCGGGTAAAAAACAAGAAGAAGGAGAAGAAGAGAAAAAGAAAGAAAAAAAACAAAATATCTGCATAGAATCTGCGATACGAGTATTAAAATAAACGCTTCATGGGATAAAAACACTTCTCGTTTCTCAGTCTCGCGAAATTTCCGTCGCAGTTCGCTTATTTTTTTTTTTTTTTTGTTTCCATTACTTTTTTCATCCTGCAAAAAATTCTCAGCGTCAGCATTCGGGCGTACGATTTTTTTCTCTATAATTAAAAAAAAAAAACATTTTATTGCAATCTACGATAAAGCAAGACGTTGTAGATTTCTTTCTTTTTTTTTTTCTTTTTTTTTCTTTGCAATCATATGAAACAAACTGGTGCAATAGGATGCAGCTTCGAATGAAATTGATTCGGTATGAGAAACGATTGTTGCTGACAAATCGCGCATCTTACACACACGTATGCAAATACGGACGGAAAAAGATGAACGGTCATCACCAGGCGTGGCGAAAAAGCCAAATTGAATAATTATCATTCCCTTTGTTGTATTTCGAGTACGGTTTTACTTCCGTATTCGTACATGTGGGTACACCGTACATATATGTATATAATATGTATAAAGCGCGTTCAATAATTTCGCCTACACGTGGAAAGTTCGCAACGGTTATGTAGGTAAACTCGTCCGAGATGCTATTATGCGACTAGGTATCAGAGAATATGTATCTGCATTTCCGTAGAATCGGAGGCGGACGATGAGTATAATTATGATATACGTACGTAATACGTGTGTGTCGGGATGTAGATGGATTTAATCTGGTATAGGTATATATATATGGGGTTGGGGGGAGGAGAGGACATTTCGCTTGACGGCTTTTCTCTCCGCGTCTCGAGTGCAGGGGACGGTATGCCTGACAAGAGAATTATAATGCCGCCTAGACTGCTTTGCAGGTTCCCATTTTCCGTAAAACGAGATCTAATTTTACGGTTACGCCTTAGATTATACTCGTAGAGAAGGTTTCGCCGGCTGCGACAGGCGACGAGAAAAGATTCTCTCGCCTTTTACGATCTCGCAGTACACGGTCCAAGAATGAACCAATAGAAAGCGAGAAGGGAGCAAAAGGAGAAGAAAAGCGTGAAACGTATTTAAAAGAATAAGAAAAGATACGGAATATGTATATATATATGTACACAATACAGAAAAAAACGTAGCGAAAGCTTATCGCAGCTGCTTCAAATTCCGGAGATGTACAAAAATAAAAGTACGAATAAAAAGCTCCGTTCAGCCTTACGCGACATGTCTTATCAAGAGTTGATTTAATTATTTTCGTTATATTTCACGATCCTCTGAAGCGTGTCGTGCAGGAAATGAAACGCGACGGAAAACTTATCGCGTTAAAAAATATCTGCCGTTATACGAACGGATTGTCTCTGTAATAAATTTTGTATAAATGTTTTGTATACAAGTATAAACTGATCGACAAACGATTGTAAAAATCTGAGAGCTTTCAGATTGTGAATATATTTTTACAATTTCGCTGGTATAGTTATTATTGATTATTAATTTTGATCGTCGAGTGTCCGACTAGCGAAAATTGCAAAGTTATAAGTAAAAGATAAAAAGGTAAAAAACAAAACAAAAGACATGTACGTATAATAATATATACTTTTTCAAAACTGCATCCCTCAATTTAGACATGACCAGGATGATAAAGGAGGATGGACTTTGCTGCGGTACACTGTTATCCAAAAAATCGTCTAAAACAAGGAGAAAATAGTAAAGAAAAAAAGAAATTGAAAGCAAACACCGGATCCTGCACTCAGCTGGCTTTGTAAAGGTGACACGTTTCGCAAATAATCATAGCAGAAGAGCGCTAAGCTTTTTGTCTTCATTTTGCTTCCTTTATACACACGCTTCTCTTTCTCTTTCTGTCCATATTTTTTTTTTTACTCTTCTTTTCTTTTTTCCTACAAAATGACCGCACGTGGATGCAGTCCGCGTCCATCAAGCAGCACTGCAAAGTAGAGACTCTGATAATGGAGTTTCCTTTTCCTCTTTTACTGTCGAGGTAACGAGAGAAAAAAAAAAAAAAAAAAATAGAAAGAGATAGACGAAACAGAAGGGGAGAGAGAGATAGAGAGGAAAGAAAAAGTGAACGACAGCGCGGACCTCGACGATTGAGATATTTTTCTTGTTCACCTTCGAGTGGGAGCTTTACATTCTTTCAGGAATAAGAAAGCTCCTTTAGTATAATATTATGTCTGGGTCGGTAGATGTGTGTATATATATATATATATACATATACGTGTACGATACATATATATGGTATATGGTACGTGGTAGATGGGATAAATGGCAACGGCTGTTACTCGCGTAACTGCCGCAGCACCGCGCAGACTCGTTTCGCGGGTTTATCGACGAGCTTTAACTTTTTGTCAATGGACGGTGACAATACGATGCTAAAGTCGAGCTTTCCCTACGAACGGAAATTCACGATTTGTATGTACATGCATCATTGAACAACGTGCAAGCTTCTGTATACCTAATTATTGTAAAACAGTGCGGGCAAGCGATTAATCGCGATGATTGTAAATAATAAAAAATAACGAATGAATCGGAAATAAAACTAGTTCAAGAATTCGTTTTTCTTTTACCTATGCTGCACGTAATTGAAACTTGTTATTTATTGCTTGTGAAGGTTTATCGTAATTTATACGTCATAAATTTCTCTGTTATTTAATCGCGTCAAGATGGGAAATTTTTTCGTATCCCGAATTGCAAATTGCAAATCATCTTCCTCTTTATCATTTAAATACGTACATTTATAGTACCTGTCCGCGTAATATTGTTCCAAACGGTGAAATCATCCGTTTTCCCTCCCTTTCTAGTGGTCGTCGTATATAAAAGTTTCGCAAAGCTTTCCCGCGTTGAAAGAAAAGTGAGCTTACCGCGCCAACCATCATTATCGTAAAAACAATCCTGTTTCAGACTTTAAACCGTAAGCATGTAAAGCATATCTCCGTACATTTAACTTTGCTATCTGATAATTCGCTTAATAAGTTCGCGAACCTAATTATTTATTCCGTAACGCCTAGTTCGTGACAACATAATATACAAAAACGCGCGAATGAATAATTATCGTAAATTATTGTACACGCATGGATAGGTAATATATTACACCCTTTGTTTACCGACACATAAGTTAAGGGTGGATGTGTCACTGACCGAGTTTTGATATCGCGTGAGCTTACAGATATATATATATATACATACAGATACTCGTACATATATAATCTGGTCGGAAAACGTGACAGACTTTTTCGTCATTTCCTCTCCGTTTTTATTTCTCTCTTTTTATTCTTATTCACTTGCTTCTTTCTTTCAATTCCCGTGTTTGAAAAATAATACTCACGCTGCACGCTATTATTTCACGTTATACGTATACGTACGTGCAAGTTATCAATTTAAAAGATACGATGATTACATGATTTCGGCGATACGATCGAACGCGAAAGCGGAGTACAAGTGAATATTTCGCGATAGGAAATTGTTCGACATCGTTGCACCGATTCTGTGTCATATATAAAATCAAACGGCAACGATTTCGATTAAACTGTCACGCAAATACTATACGTATACCCACGATTCGTTGATATCGAATTTTTCATCGGAACAAGAGGATGAGAATAAAAAAAACACAAGACTGTTTCAAAAAGCTCTTGACCAGAAAAGTGGTTAAAAATGGTTACCCGAATGAAAAAAGGATTTATCACCGTGGACTCGTAATTCCCGTATCGCTTTGAAGATTATCCCGTATACTGCGGTATGAAAAAAAGAAATTCAATCCCTCGCGCATCGTATCTATTATTATATCTGATACGTATATGTACCATGGAAAATGTCGGATGCAGTATTAATAATTAGCCGCCCCGCGCGTGATATGAAAGGGGGACGAAAATAAATCCTATCGAGTTACCTTCCCCGACATAAAGCTCTCCTCCGTATAACTCAAGGTCCCACCTTTTTTTTATATTAAACAAGAAACGGGCGTATAAACTTGAGTCGAGAATTTCAATGGTACAAAGTGAAAGGGTGAGGAGAAAAAAAAAAGGGAGAGTCTCAATAAAGAGTAACAAAGGTAAGAAGACTGGAGAAATGAAAAAAAAAAAAAAATAAAGAATAATTATCAATAAAATGTATATGCAATATATATGAGCAGGTGTGTAAGATTTCAATTCGTGATCAGGAAAATCCTGCAGAGGTTTTTTTGAAAAATCGTCTCCATTGTAGGGATAATACCCCGAAGCACGCATGTTTTAATAGCCAGCGTATGAAATGATACAAATTCTCATACCTGTATACGTATATTGCGTGTACATAAAACCCAGGCGGAGCTTTAGAGCCTCCGGTATTTACTGCCTGGGTGGAAATGCGTTAATTAAATTAGAAGTTGGCGTCGGTGGCCATCTTTGGATAATGAAGATGGAATTCGGGAGGTTGCAGGTTGGCGGCCCGGGGTTTCGCCTTTGCTTTTCCCCCGTAAGATCGATCCCGACACGCGTGCACGCGGAAGGACGACTTTCGATTCTCGCTATACGCGGCACATTTTTTATACCAAACAAGATCTAATACGTGCTATGTCGAGGGTATCTTTTCCATCCCCGGCCCGACACGTTTATATGTTTTTTATGTTCTATATGGAAGGTGCACGGACGTTTGTACGCGAACGCGCAAGTTATACGCAACCCTTTGGAAAAATGACACGAGATCCCGAGGGAGATACATGGAGCAAGAAATGTGCGAAGAGCCTATTTATAGGTATATATGTATACATATGGTATATTCCATATGCTTGTGTCACGTGCGTGCGAAGCTTGGAAAGTAAATCGTATATATCCTTCTCTTTATAAACTTCTTTTTTCTCATCACCTTCGGAGACCCTTTTCCCACAGCTCGTTCGGTTTTCTAAGCCTTTTCTTCGTCGCCGCTCATTCAGTTTCTCTTTGCCGACCAGTGTGCGCTGTTTTCTATCGTATGTACCCACGTTTTTCACACGAATCGCAGCGAGTTCGAAATTAATATTTTTTCGACAAAGGACCCCGCAGAATTCTGATGGAAATTGGCTTGCGATCGAATATTGGTTGGATTTTTACTATGTCACCTTTATAAAAAACCTTTATTCCCGTGCAGTTTTTTGAGTGATTTGTTTGATTTCAAGTCCCCTTAAGGTTTCATAATTTATGAAAATCACGAAAGCCATGGATATCAAATAAATCTTGACACCTTTCGACCGAGGCCTGTATCTCGGTGACTAGTGATTTTTGGGACTTGTATCCGTGAGAAATTTTGATCGGGAAGATATGTACTCAACCAAGAGCCAATTTTCATAAGGATACTGCGATGTCTTTTATCGAAAAAAGTAAGCTGACGTGATTTTCCTAAAAATGTACCAAGAAAAGTGATCCTCTGATTATAGACATTGATTTTTTATAACAGCGGATTGAAGCTTTAAAGTTGCGATCCCATCCAAAGCGTCCATGTTACGTATGCGTATATATATATATATATATATATATATATATATACTTGAGTAACGCGCCGCGAGTATCGGGAAGAACCGAAGCTTGATACGTGCGTTTACATCCATACGTGACAACGATTTTCGAAATTCGTGGCACGTCGTCGCGTGGCTGTTTTGTAGGTATAATGTATGCGTACGTACACATGCTAATACACCTACGAAACGGTTCGCGGTTTAGTATTCTATGTATGTATAAGGTATGTAGCCAAAAACCACTGAAGGATATAAGACCGAACAAAAGGTGGAGAAAAGTGTGAGGGAAGAGAAACAAGAAGGAAAAGAACGAAGTGCCGAAACTAGGCTGATCAGCACGGCGAAGTATATATACATAGTATATAGATATGTAATACGTGCAGAATTCTCATGTACGTATTATACTTGTCGTTTCCTATGTACGTAATGTATATACATACATGTCCGCATCATGTACACTACTTTTAACCACATAATGTACAGGGAAAGCAAATTTTAAAGTTTTCTCATCAGACTTTGAGTGGAGATTTTTAAAGCACAGCGTCATTATATGAGTAGTAAAAGAAAATCATGATTTCTTGCGGAACTTCGGAGGAAAGAAAAAAAAAACCGAAACTCAAATATTCCTCCAATGCGTTCTGTATAAAATTCAATTTACACAAGGTACCGAAATTTCTTAAATTACATTTCTGCGAAGATACAGTAAACTGTTTTCACTTTTTTTTTTCTTTACCTCTTAAAGGAAGAAAAGTAAGGAGAAGAATTACATAATCGACAATGCTGAAAGTTGCTTAAAATTGTTCAAGTCTCAATAACGTGTAGAAAGGGCTGATCACTTGTAAACTAATATCCCTGTAGACAAGGGAAAAAAATCGCGTAAACATATCGTGTATAAAGAGGATCGAGTCACCGCATCCCATCTGCAGGTGAGCCAATATATTATAGGAACGAATTGACCGGGTTAGCTTACTCCAAACGAGTTTTACCCTTGGGATTCCGGAAAAGCTATAAGGAACCTGCAATCGGAGGGCGAAAAAAACAGGAAAAGGGATGAAAAGGGACACGGAATAATTAGATCGACTCGATCCCGTTCTCCCTCTCTGTTCGTTAGAAAAATAAAAAAATACACCACATCCAGAAGTTGTATGACAAAAATACAGAAGCGACAAAAAAGTTAAATGAAAAAGAAAAAAAAAAACTAAAAAACAAAAGCCAACAAAGTACGGAAATTGAAAGGGAAAATTACAAAACGATGAGGTAAAAGCCCCGAGGCAACCTGGGACAAATTTAACCACTCGTAGGGTCGAATGGTAACAGAGTTCGCAACTTTGTCGGCGGAGTAATAAAAACAATGCCGTTTCGCCGTTCATGCAGGCAAATGAACCGCCGGCGTGCGGTCGACGTCGTCTCCTATCTCAATTATATATGCAGCGGCTTCGCGATACACTCGCAGTGTGTTTTAGGAGGTTTGAAGTGTTAGTCCAGTAGAATTAGGTCAAAAAGTGGCAGATCGTGGTTGTAATTGGTGGGAAGCCAATTTTTTGTGGAATGGGTTCCTTTTACATATAGAAACATATTCTGAAGTTGCGCCATCTCAAGCTTTTCCGCACAATTATTTAGAGACGTTTATATATTCCAATTTCGGGATTTTCTCCTTTTTTAGACCATTTTTCCTCTATTACTCGTAAAGTATCGACCCTACGAGAAAAATGTATAGAAGCAAACTTGTTCAAAATCAAATTTTACACACAGATACGTTGTTTAAAAAAATAAAAAAAAATTTTTTCATCGCCAAATTAACGATTTTCGATGATTTCTTTATCGAAAAAAGTACTTTTTTCACACGTATTTTGCAAACAATTGAAATCGAACAATCTTTCTCTGGAGGGTCAGAAAGAGTACATCAAACCTTCATGAAAAAGCATGCGCAGCCCGATCGCTGTGCGCTCGATAGTTTTTTCCGAATATCATTGTTAATTAAGCCCGATTCGAGAGTTGCGTTATCGTAATTGTTAACGTGAGCCAAAATGAGGCCTTCTGAGTTGCTGCCGATTTTTTTACAGATACCTGGGACCTCCCCCTAACGTGTCCAACAAGTTTTACCATCCTATTGCAATTATTATGAACTAGGGAATTTTCCGAAAAATGACTCAAATTTGACCCTTAGCAACAAATGCTAATAAGTTCGTCAATTATTGTCGGAATCGAATTCGGGAAAGTGGAACAGTTAGAGCAAAAGAAGACGCAACTTTTGAAACAAGACTCATGGTAATCGGACAGTTTGTTTGTTAACTAGAACACTTCAAAGTCGAAGTGACTTTGTTAATTAACAAATTACGATTTCGACATTTTACGAACGCTATTGTCTTCTTTAATATCAGTACTTGATATGCCAAGCAATGTTTTTCAAGCTTCTAACTGATTTCATATCGAAAATCAAGTGAACAACTTAGCTTGTTGAGGCGAAAAGTGCGCGGCAGACCGTCGGGCGCCGTGGTGGGGGGAGAGACTCGCCGCAGCCGGCAGGCGCAAAAATCGAATTCACTGTTTCAATAACGTGCGCGCGTTTTTTTTCGACAATATCTCGGGTTCTAATTGACGTATTTTGATGATTTTTTTTTTAAATCGATATGCCGAGTCGTGAGTAACACGAATATCGAATCACATTCAACAAATTCTTTCATTTAAACACTCAAAATCGGACGGAAGTATAAATCTCGATTTTTTTCGTTGCTAATCATTAGTTTATTCATGAAAATTTAGATTTCCATGCTGAGTATTCGTTCACTTTATTATTCATCATTATGATAAAATGAACAAAATACTCCCAAATTTAAAAAATTTAATAATATTATTGTTGAGTTTGTAATATGTTGCAAAAATCTGTATTATAATAAGTGAATTATTATTAATTAATCAAATACAATATTATTCATTATTATGTTTATTACGAAATAATGAATAATATTGTATTTGATTAATTAATAATAATTCACTTATTATAATACAGATTTTTGCAACATATTACAAACTCAACAATAATATTATTAAATTTTTTAAATTTGGGAGTATTTTGTTCATTTTATCATAATGATGAATAATAAAGTGAACGAATACTCAGCATGGAAATCTAAATTTTCATGAATAAACTAATGATTAGCAACGAAAAAAATCGAGATTTATACTTCCGTCCGATTTTGAGTGTTTAAATGAAAGAATTTGTTGAATGTGATTCGATATTCGTGTTACTCACGACTCGGCATATCGATTTAAAAAAAAAATCATCAAAATACGTCAATTAGAACCCGAGATATTGTCGAAAAAAAACGCGCGCACGTTATTGAAACAGTGAATTCGATTTTTGCGCCTGCCGGCTGCGGCGAGTCTCTCCCCCCACCACGGCGCCCGACGGTCTGCCGCGCACTTTTCGCCTCAACAAGCTAAGTTGTTCACTTGATTTTCGATATGAAATCAGTTAGAAGCTTGAAAAACATTGCTTGGCATATCAAGTACTGATATTAAAGAAGACAATAGCGTTCGTAAAATGTCGAAATCGTAATTTGTTAATTAACAAAGTCACTTCGACTTTGAAGTGTTCTAGTTAACAAACAAACTGTCCGATTACCATGAGTCTTGTTTCAAAAGTTGCGTCTTCTTTTGCTCTAACTGTTCCACTTTCCCGAATTCGATTCCGACAATAATTGACGAACTTATTAGCATTTGTTGCTAAGGGTCAAATTTGAGTCATTTTTCGGAAAATTCCCTAGTTCATAATAATTGCAATAGGATGGTAAAACTTGTTGGACACGTTAGGGGGAGGTCCCAGGTATCTGTAAAAAAATCGGCAGCAACTCAGAAGGCCTCATTTTGGCTCACGTTAACAATTACGATAACGCAACTCTCGAATCGGGCTTAATTAACAATGATATTCGGAAAAAACTATCGAGCGCACAGCGATCGGGCTGCGCATGCTTTTTCATGAAGGTTTGATGTACTCTTTCTGACCCTCCAGAGAAAGATTGTTCGATTTCAATTGTTTGCAAAATACGTGTGAAAAAAGTACTTTTTTCGATAAAGAAATCATCGAAAATCGTTAATTTGGCGATGAAAAAATTTTTTTTTATTTTTTTAAACAACGTATCTGTGTGTAAAATTTGATTTTGAACAAGTTTGCTTCTATACATTTTTCTCGTAGGGTCGATACTTTACGAGTAATAGAGGAAAAATGGTCTAAAAAAGGAGAAAATCCCGAAATTGGAATATATAAACGTCTCTAAATAATTGTGCGGAAAAGCTTGAGATGGCGCAACTTCAGAATATGTTTCTATATGTAAAAGGAACCCATTCCACAAAAAATTGGCTTCCCACCAATCACAACCACCCTTTTTCCTAATTCTACTGGACTATGTAGGAATTACACGATATGGAAGCGCGGGTGTCGTCGGCAGAAACTCGACCTCGCCTCCATAGATCTGCAAATTTTCCACTGCGAGTCGCTAATTCGATTCGTAACGGTTCCGTTAATGTGCTTTTTCCCTTCTTTCCCGAGCTGTAAGATCGCTTCAAACTCGGGCTTATTATCACGAGCTTTAATTAGAATCGTGTAGAAAAGTTGGATGAAAGTTCGTGAAATTACGGAGAATCCGACCTACGTAACCTCAAAGGTAGCGAGAATCGACCGCAATTGTAAATTTATGGTCTTTCCGACTTTTTTCAATTTCCACAAGAGCGCATCATGGCAAACTCTGTTTTAAATAAATTTTCTAATTTTTCGAAACGACTTCTGCATTACTCGCGAGGGGGGAAGAAGTACGAAAGTGAAGCGATTCGATTACTCGGTCGGTACATTGCGACGCTAATTTTTAGCGCGTAATTCAAACCCTCCTCTTCGACCCGTAAACTTTTCAGGCGATTCGTTAAGAAAATTGTTATCGTCTCCTCTCTTTCCCGAACTTCGCACGAGTCGCGTATTCGTCCACGATACGATTTTCGCGAATTTACCGTAATATCTCATCGCACATACCTCACACCGCAACATTTCGGAGTAAATGAAATTCGCCTTGGCGTAAGGGATGCTCTGGCAGGGAGGAAACTTTGCCAGAGTGAGAGGATGTATAACGCGAGGGATGCGACGTAACTTTCGGACCCGAATGGAGTCGACACCCTCCCTTCCACCCGCCCTCTGCCACATTTTGCAAAACGCAGTGGTCGGCTCGGCTCTCTTGCCATGCTGCTTTTCGACCGACAATGAGAACTGTTCTAAACACCTGCAGGTTTAGAAGGTGTTTAGGTGCCTCGGTTATACACACACACACACACACACATATATATACGACTACCAGAACCACATTTCGTTATAATAGGTATAAAATAATACACTAACATTGTGGTGTGCAATTTAGGGTGGTCCGAAAGAATCGACTATTTTTTTTTCAAAGTCACATGTTTAATAGTTGTAGGAGAAAGAAATAAGACGCCTGTTATAATTTGAGCCTTTAACGTTAGTATTTAGTGGTTCCCGAACGCAATTTTCCATCTTCCATTTCAATAACACGCAAAAATGATTTCAATCATTTCTTAATTTTGTCGGTCTACAAAAAAGGTCTCTTATGATTTTTCGATAATTAAACTATTTCAAAAGTTGTTCAAGGTTAAGGTTGAAATCATGCAAAAATCATTCACTTTTTTCCGAGATCAACAGCGAAAATATTAGACTCGTCGGAAAATATTATGGAATTTTTTTTTGCGGAGCACTTGAACCGCTATAAAATTAGGTCATTGAATTAATTTTCAACTTGAGCAACTTATTTTGTAATTACTACAAATTTAAAAGTTATAAAGCATAAATCATCATTATCACACGGATGAAAAGTTTTCGAATACACTTTATTTTTTCACCAAAAACGTTTCGTTTTATCATCTAATTTTTCTAAAACAAAGGACGCCTAATAAAAACCTGAACATTTGAAACATCGTCAATTGATTTCCCGTAAAAATCCATCCACTCTCACTTTCATCTTCGTCTCTAAATTTTTATTTATCAATTAAAAAAAAGTAAAAACCCACTCGAAGAATAACATTGTTAATCAATTCTCCCGCCAATTTAGGTTTCGTCATCTTCGCGCCCCTTTTTACCTACCTTCTGTAATTTTCCTCGTCATTCGATTTGATTTTGACGGAAGGTTTATCTCGTACGTTATCCGATAAACAACGCATTACACCTATAGAAAATTGAATGTGTAATATGCAAGAATACCTCCTAAATATACATAGGGTATATAATTGCTCAGTAGCTCGGGGTCTAATTGTTTGTATCAGTCCATTGTGCCCCGCGCGCGCAGCTCAATTAATTAATCACGTTCAATTATACGAGAACAATTAAAGCTCGTTTGGACGGACGGATTATACCCTTACACTGTAGTTCCGCACCAGAATGCTCCGGCTTGATTTTCACTCATTTTCTCTCTCTTTCTCTCTCTCTCTCGGCCTTATTCCGCGCAACTAATTCAGTTTATCCTCTACGGCTATCACCGAGGATGTTTAATCACTTCATCCCCCTCCTTTTCCGCTCCAAACAACAGATCCCCAAGTATGAGAATAAAATAGACAGATTCTTCGCTGATCAAGGGTGAATTTCATCCTTAATAATATAATAAATAAACTCCTCTAAAAATAAAATAAAAATATTGCACAATGAAGAAGAATTTTCCGTTTCAGCAGTCACGCAAATGTTCGCATAAATCGCGGTGAAAATTTATCAAAGGTATAACAACAATAAAATCTCTTAAACCCCTCTTGCTAATTCCATCGAAGTATATATAACGATCTGTACATTGTTTAACAACCGCGTTAATGTAAGTTTTCGTAAAACAGGCCATTCAACGAAAGTTGTTCAAAGGAGGTGAGTTGAGCAGGGAGGGGTGGGGGGTGGGGGGAGGAGAGAGGGTAGAACGAGCTCTTTAAAGATCGCTTCAAGCTCCTCTCGGTCCATTGTGTTTCTCGTGTTTTGCGAGGATGCTTGAATCGCGTTTCGTCCTTCAACAAAAGGCGAAATTCGTCGCAGCAGGGCTGAGCTTATTAGCTCACGAAGCCTGCCGCCGTAACTAAAGAGTAAGAAGATTCGGAAGAAGAAGAAGAAGAAGAAGAAGAAAAAGAAAAAGAAAAAGAAAAAGAAAAAGAAAAAGCTAACAGTGTTTGGGGAGAAGAGAATCTCGACTATTGAAAGAAAGAAAAAACTCAAGAGAAATTATCACTTTTATCTGTACGATTAACTTTTCGCCCTCGCCGCTGAGCTCTAAGTTGTATACGTATAACACGCATGTTTGCGTCGAATGTGCGTACACCTGTAACGTGTTTGCATGCCGAATATCCGCGGAAGGGTGGCGAAAAAGAACTGGTTGGGTAAAACAAAAAAAAAAAAGAAAGTAATAACAACAACGGTGCTGAGAAAAAACGAAACCGAGAAACCCTGGGGATAAACGAGGCGTCCAATTAGGAACGCCTGACGAGATTGTGTCATATTTAGCAGAAGGAGAGATGAATGAAAAAACGGGGGGAAAAAAAAAACACCGTAATGAAAGAAAAAAGAAACGTATGAAAAGAAAACGAAAACGAACGAAGAAAGACGAAAAAGGAGACAGAAGATGAAATGTGCGAGAAAGGGGGATGAATTATGCTTCACTTCAAACTATTGCATTTCTCTAATTATTTCTCGCAGGACAATTATAACTCGTAGTAAGAAATACGTGATTTTATTTCGTTCGCTCTTACATCCTACATATATTTTCAATTCTCTTCATCCCCCGAATTTACTTTATCCGCAAATTCTCAGTCCCTTAAACGAACGAAGATCAGAAGGGTTGGGATCTACACTCGAGGTTCGAAGCTTTATTCGTGCTTTTTCCTCACCTCCCGAAACCCCCCGGGAGGGAAAGGGTAAAAAGGCTTCTATCATCGAAGTAGAGAAAATCGTTACGAGTCTTACAGCTAGCTACAAAATTGCGGCTAATATTCGGAGGGGGAAATTCGTTGCCAAAAATTTACCGCGTTTTCCGCAAAAGTTGGGACGAGAGAGAGAGAGAGAGGGAGAGAGATTGACTGATTGATTGATTGATTGATTTTTGTTCACGCCTTCGTTACACATTGAGGCTACAACGTGTAACGTGGAAACAATGCAAGTTTGAAAAATCGTTGAGAAATCAGATCGATACAATCGAGTACTTATAGCAATAATAATAACATAAGAAGAGGAGGAATTGTCTTTTAAACTCTCACACTTATTACAGTACTATAAGCAGCCGTATCGACGATTAAAAAGCTTCCACTGCATGCGATAAAACAAGTATATTTTCGCAAAACGATCCTACATTATCGGCCATTGTTATTCTTACTACTATTGCTATATCCTCCTGTTTTATTACCGTCGAGAATTTGCATATTGCACTTATAGTATCGCGATCTGCTCGTATATACGTACTGGAAAATTTATCACTTTTATATTCAGCGAATTACCGCTACCTATTCAAATCCACTGATCGTATATATAATACATGTATATGTGTGTGTGTGCGGGTACATGCAACGCATACATATTAAATATTGTATTATTGTTATTATTATTATAACAATATCTCGACGAATAAGATGGATGCGAAATATCCGTACTTTTATATTTAACTCGAGTTTTTTAATTTTGTGCACAATTCTCTTTCCCTCTCTCCCTCTCTCTCTCTTTTTAATTTCTTTGCCGGAGAACGAGGGAAATTTATTCGTTCAAGACGTTGGAGAATAAGGGAGGGGAAGGAAAAGCGGAACGAAACGAGACGAGACGAGACGAGTCGCGTTCTATCCTCCTCACCTTCCATCCTCGCCCGTCATCTCGATGGAATATATTTTCCCTAGGTACGATTCAATTTCCACGTCGAATAATCATCTCGTCAAAGCTCTCGACACCCGCACCTGTCACGATTTCATTTACACGGTTTTACACATGTATCTACGCTTACGGCGCGTACGTCGTACACGTACACATAACCAGCCTTTTACATATGTGCGCACATGCATGCCTCTACATGCCTGAATCCGAGTCGCAGAATCGCGGCAGCACTTTGCAGTGATTAAAGGTATGATCAAGTCGTCCGCCTGTCTCCACTCGAGTTCCCGTACATACCTGGATACCTCGGCACGATTCTACGTATTACGCGTAACGTATACCTACGGATTTCCCTCGACATCCCTGCGGCGTTTCGAATTCCCCGGAATAATCCCATTCCCAAAATTACTTCCATCGCACGTTCGAGTAATTCCGACCAACTTTCGATTATTAATTTTTTACCGCCATTCCAGCACCCTTTTTCCCCCCGTGAACGAACAGTTTTTTAATTTATTTCAGAATATGGTTGGGCAATTTTTAATTATGTATAGCCTGAAAAGCTTTGCACGTAACGTTCAACCGCAACGTAAATCCAAAATTTCATAAATTTCGGTACCTAGTCTTAATAGCGGAAAAGTTTTTTGACAATTAAGGTTTCGTTCGAAATATTTTTCAATATCGGTTGAAAATATTCATTCACCTTTCACTTATTACGTCAAAGAAGTGATTACTAAGTAAGACAATGATAATGATTTATCATTTGATCACTTGAATTGATATCGCGTTGCGTTCCTAACCGGAGTAAGAAAACAAAAAGCGATTTTGAGGAAAAGTAATCGAGTTTGAAAAATAATGGATTACTTTCGGTCGTTGTAACTGCGTACAACATTATTTCGCAGACTGTTCTTCAGGAAGAATAAGAAGATATCCCGCTCCGCGAGTCGTATCATCAATCATGTTCGCCTATTCGTACGATATCACAGGCAACCTGTCGAGTAACGTATGTCATGTATATAAAATAAGCTGCGCAGAGCAGAAGGATGATAGCTGTATCGGTAGATGAGAATTGTTTTTGCAACGCTTGAGGAAAAAGCGATTTCGTTTCAAGCAGGGGATTTGCGATATCTTTATGTACATGCACAGTATATGTATACGTACATGTGCACATATGTGTACAGGTACGTTATATATTCTGCGTATAGGCAGTACGTTATTTAGCATCGAACGTCTTCCCTCTCGCCGAGCGTGAAGGAAAAGTAAATAAAATACGAGAAATACCTTAAATAAATAAATAAATAAACATCAATCTTGTTGATCGACTGCGGGGTAAATACACCAACTTCTTACGTATCTACGTACGATATTTAGTTTCAAACTTGGCACGACCCGGCGATCTGTTAGATTTTCCACTCAACGTTTTACCGCACACGTGTATATGTTACCATGTATGCGTACACGTGACACGGTAATACTTAAATTCATATTTATATGATGAAATCTCGGTTAAAGCAATGCCGCATGCCTTCCTACGCTTGGGAATCGGCCAAGTGGAGATGTTATTGGATTACGGGGCCGAAACTTATTTATTGAATTAAAGAAGGAAGAAGAAAAAAAGGGTGAAGGAAGACACAGGCTAGAAATTGCTCCATCATATTTCCTCTCATATTTTCCCCTCTTTTGATTTTTTACCAGCATATCGGACGCGGAAACTCCCGACTATCGAAGAATATCCAAAGAGGAAGAAAGATTAATCTGGCGTTGCAGAAAAAGAAACAGAGCTTAGAAAATAAATACATACGTACAATCGAGATCAAATGGCGCTTCGATATGATGAAAGAACGGAAGAAAAAAAGGAAACTATCTCATCGTCGCGGATGATTGCGAACACGATGCGAGTAGAGGTGTACCTATAACGCTGAAGCACTGCTGTGATTACGAAGAGAAGAAAAAACAGAGAAGGGAAATTGAGAAACAAAAAATGAATGAGAAGAGTGTAAAAAATTGGTTTCAAGTAAGATTTGAGAAATATAATTGTTTACGTTATTGACGCTCAAGATAAAAGAGAGGCAGAGAGAGAGAGAGAGAGAGAGAGGCAAGTCTCTGGCTATAACCCGACCTAAAGTAAATATTGAAAACTGATTTAGAGAAACATTCCTCAGGCTGCAGTGTTTATTTAAAGTTTCAATCTCGAACGAACGAACCTCGCGAGCTTATCGCTCGGCAGGCTCTCCAGTTTCACCCGACAAAGTCCGAATGATCCACGTTGCGAAAATGCAACCTTCCGATGAAAAAATCCTCGAAAAGCCAAAGAAACGATTCCGTCCAGTCCGCGTCTTATTTTTAATGAAAATAAGTAAGTAAATCATCGATCCAAATAACATGCCCATGTTAGAGAAGTGAATCTGAAGGAGAGTTTTCTAAACCGTGTGATAAACTCGATCAGTTCGATCCCGGTTTACGAGGATAGCTGTAACAGATTTGTAACGAGCGACTCCAACATCTCGCTGAGCAATTTGACCGGAAGCTCGTATATACTTTTAACTTCCACCTCGACACGCGATCCGCCGCAAACCGTGACCCGAGTAAACGAGTCAAAAAACACGTCCGAGGACCGCTATTCGTGACAGAAATGTGTAAAACGTTAAATAAAATGAAATTTTATCTTATTAGACCAAATAAATAAAAAATAATATGAAACACTGCTCGGATTTTAGATCTCGCAGGAGACGTACAAGTTTAATTTTTTGTGCCCGATGATTCTAAAAAGTATACATATACATATAAGTGTAATACGTGAGTCGCACTAGAAACTTAAAAATTTCTCGTAATATTCCAAATCTCTGGAACATTTATTGAAATTTAATTATGATCCTGATTTCACGTCACTGTAAAAATTTCAAAATATATCCTAAAATGATTAGTTTTCAACCACTTTGCGTTTGCACGAAGGACCGAAGACATTGCCAAAAAAATAAAAACAAACTCCCTGCTTTTACGGCAGATTCGGAGAGTCTACGTAAAAATGAACTTCGTATTGGGAAAGATCGGAATTTTTCCCCAACGAAAACACATCGGGTTCAATATTTTTCTCCGACGACGGAAAAATGTTAAAAAAATTCAAAAATCGATCAGTAATGTGAGGATAAGAATTGAACTTTATTATCACGTGTGATTTTAGAGTGTATACCACAAGATGTCCCGATAAATAATTACAGATCGACGTTTCTGTCGTGGTAAAAAAATTGGCCAACATTTTCCAGATTTGGCAAAGATTATCGGGTGCCTTGCTAATCGCCGCACAGCGATCGCGATTCTCTCTTATCTTTATCCCCGCGAGCCTCGAAGGGTTGTTCGTTCAAGTTTTCGAGAGCAAAAAGAGACCCGCGGAATTAAAGTATCCGTGCCGATGCACGTGTGTTTGTAGTACCGTGTGTAAAGTAAAACCATGCGGTGCCTCTAATGCCGAGGTAATAATACCCCGTCCCATGAATACACGGAGATTCTCTCCCTCTGTGTTTTTGTGTTTCTTGTATAACGACCTGCTGTATTATACACCGCATATTGCCGCGATGTCGTAATACGAGAACGTTATCCCGGCTTATTATCTTTGGCAGAATGTGTTTTTGTGCCTGTAACTGTGGGAAAGAAGAAAATCACGGTTATACTTATTAGTGCCTGATAAAGAAGTGAAACGGTAATTTACGTTATATCCGTTCTTTCTAATTATCTTCGAATTTCGTTTCAATTTTAACGAATATCGTAAACAAAAAAGGGACCAAAATTTATCTTTTCTTTGTTAACCTTAATCTATTTCCTTTATTTGTTCATTGCTAAGTTTATTATAGTACGTTGAAATTCTTGCATATGAAGGACGGTGAAAAACCGTATGTTTGTATGTTTTATAACCGTATATGTTTGTTACGTTGTGGTATTTTTCTTTCCTTTTCTTTTTGTACCTACGAATTTGCTAGAAGATAATTATCTATTTTTTATTTCTGCCTGCGGTCCTTAAGGAGTTTCACGTCAGGATCAATAAATGTACTATCTCTCTCTGTCTCACTCTGTCTCTCTCTCTCTCTCTCTCTCTGCCTCTCTCTCTACATTCGACTCTGCAGTAAAACATCGTGCAGAAATGAAAAACAAAGAAGTACAATGTTTTTTTTTTTTTTTCCAAAAGAAGAGAAGAAGAAATATCGGAGAATGGTTAGAAGGATTTCGGAAAAAATCAGAGACCAGATTTCGCGACGGCAGCGTCGGCAGGATTTTTAGTGGGTAATAATAATACAGCTGAAGGACCAGGAGAGGCAGGGAAGGGAAGGAAAGGAAAGGTAAGGAAAGGGGGCAGTTCGCTCGGTCGGTTTGAAATCCTCTTTACATGGAAATAAACCGCAAAAGGCATGGAAAAAGCGGCGTCGCGACGAGCGTCGAGACGACGAAGGCACGGCGGCCATTAAAATGCGGATCCGGATTTAAATTCCGGGGGTTGAACTGGGATGGGGAAAATCAGGGGGGGAATATCATGTCTCACGTCAGATTTTATACGCCCATCGGGTTTGAAAACTGCTCGGTGAATCTGTACGAGACGTTTCGAGTGAGCACAAAGGGAGAGATTATAGAAAAGGAGACTGAGAGGTAAGAGAAATAAAGTGTGTGAGAGAGAGAGAGAGAGAGAGAGAGAGAGAGAGAGAGAGGGAGAAAGGTATGCAGATCTACGTGGTTAACCGATTTCGAAGCCTCGAGCAGCGAGCTCAGACTTTGGCTACGCCTAAATAATTGATCCTCTTTATGAAAACGGATCGGCGCTGTCAGTTTCGACGAGTACGACGTGATCGTCGAATCGCGTTACCAAAACGTCTTATCTTCGGTTAAACATATTTAAATCGAAGAAGACGGAATGCCATATGTAACGGAATGTTTCAAAATCTGTCCCCTTATCGCGCAGCTATATCCCGTGTACTTACAAAAATTCCTGAAAAGCAGATCGTACATATCGAGTCGTTCGACGATCTATAGCAGGGTAATTTCCCCCGCGAAGAATCAGAGTAAGTAGGGAGGATGAAGTGGGCCGTAAGTATTCCCGAAAGGCTGAAAAATCCGCTTGGTAAGAGCTGCCGCAGGCGCCAAAAAGACCGTTCAAAAAAGCTATCGGGAAGCTTTTCGGCGAGGTAGGAATTGAGAAGGGGCTAGAAAACGGAATAAAAAAAAAAAATAAAAAAAGAAAGAAAGAGAGAAAGAAGAAAAAATAAAAAAGCAGAAGAATAAGGGAAGGGGAGGGATTTCAACGACCAAGTGGATCACCCTGCAGATCGCTTCGTGTATTCCCTTTACGGGTATAAACTGCCCTCTCTAAATTTTTCCTCCTCCGCGCCGCTTCTGTACAACTCGGTGAAATGAGCAAAGGCCAGAGAAATTCTTCCGAATGAAACCGCTGGTGAAAGACCCTTCGAACCAACGGATATACAACGTAACAATAAGCAGTGCAGATATCGACTGACGATACGTGTTACAAGTTTAATTCAGAACGGATAAAATATTTTTAAAAGCGTCTTTAGTTTTCTTTTTTGTCCCATATTTTTCTCCAAAATTAGCGACCATAGTGATTAACTTATGAGTAATAAGTAGCTAAATTCTGTACGATAAAGATTTTCCATGGATCGAATGTAGAGCGAATTATGAAATGGTTTGATCAGATGGCTACTGAGCTAAAAATAATCGATGCAACGATTAATCGTGTGAAAAAAAATAATCGAACACGGATCGATTCGTAGATGATTTCCTTTTTTTTTTCTTTTTCTTCTTTTGAAACGGTGCATTTGAATAGAAAATTTCCTAAATTTCAGTAAGTTTTTTTTCCAATTTATAGATTCGTTCAAAATATTTTTTAATATTAAATCAATTTATTCATTTATCTTTCACTTGTTATATCAAATAGGTAATTAGTAAGTAGGACAGTGATAATAATTGCCACTTTAATTACATAAATTGATATTGCGTCGCGTCGTTCGTGGGAGTAAAATACAAAGACGTTCTTAGTCCGAAGAGTGAGAAAAAAAAAACTAAAACTACACTCCGCCGAGGAGGAGGATGAGGATGAAATTCTGACCGAAAGGGTCAACTCCGTACGAAATTGACGCCGGGTTTCCCGGTCGTGAAAATTGCAGGGTAGCGAGACGCGAGGGTTTTCATTACCGTTAAAGTCGAGGGATGAAATGAGAGGGTGCTCGCCTCTCCGTAGCAGCGGCTTGACTGCCGCTCCGCAAGAGCCGGGTAAAAGATTCGAGACGAGATTCGTGTCTTAATTTTTTGCAAGCCTGTCAACCCGAGAGGCATAATTTTTTTACGGACTAACGCGTACAACGCGAGTATCGCTGCATCTTTGACGACCTCGTCTCGAGGGATTTTAAGAGCGAAAAACTGCACGTGGCTAACAAAGGGTATTAGGTATATATTATATATGGGGCATTCCACGCCAACTCGACCTTGGTCTGGTCCTTGACCTCTACGAATTGGCTAACGATTTTTTTTACGTTTCTTTTGACTCTCATAGACACTCTGTTTTTTATTTAGAAATTTTGGGAACCGATTTGAACGAATTATCTACAATTTTTACGACACTGTTCAAAAATCTAAAAAATCATGAGTCGGGTATCGAAATTTTTCAGCTTTGAGCTGGAGTGTTGATACCTTCCCAACTTGTGTTCTTCGACAGATACATTCCAAAACATTACAAGAAAGAATTCATCCACTCCGTTTCAAATCTTGAAAATTTTGACAAACGACACATCATTTTTCAAACTTATTTCAAAATTTGTTAAATTGACTCGATAAATATGTTCGTTTTCAAAAATTGTAGACAGTTCAAACCCGTTCAAAAGTTTCCCTAGAGAGAGTAAAAACGATCGTTTGAAAAATCACGATCCAAATCAGCGGAGAAGTCAAGGGTCGGAACCAGGTCGAGTTGGCACGGAATCCACCGTATATGTTACAGCCGTATACGTACACGTATAAGAGGTATAAAAGGCATGCACGCGTGCATCGCGTGAAGCGCGAGTAATGGCGAGGCGCGTAAAGGATCGCCACTTTTACCCTTCACCCCCTCGCCCCAAAGGCTCCCGACAACCACCCTCCTATCTCGCCTCCATTCGGCTCTCTCCGACTTACCGACTTACTCACTTACTTACTTACACGTCCCTCTCGCTCTCGCCTCGTCTATAACGCACACGAGTTTCGCTGCAGGTTTCTAAAGCTGCACGAACAGCCTTTCCGCCCACTTTTCAACGCACGAACCGGAAAATCGATCCTCGGAAATTCTGTCTCTATCGTATGTACAATATATTGTGTATCAAGGGGTGGTTTAATCGAAGCGATTCAGGTTGTAATTATATTATCGTTCGAAATAATTTCGTAAT
This sequence comes from Neodiprion fabricii, assembly GCF_021155785.1. NCBI lineage: Eukaryota > Metazoa > Arthropoda > Insecta > Hymenoptera > Diprionidae > Neodiprion > Neodiprion fabricii. The sequence goes on from NC_060239.1 coordinate 1,770,847, forward strand.
CTACGAATTTCACACCGAAGTCGCTGGTATTCAAATGAAATTCAGCATTAGTAATTATTGGTGACTCGTCAAAAATCATTTGGGATCACAGAGGTCTCTTTGTAATATTAGAAAATCACATACGCGTGAAATCGCGCGAAATCACCCAAACGAAGTATAATTGTTTGTGTCGAGTAATCTCTCGTAATTACTGTACAAAATGTAAGTAATCCTGAAGCATGTAATCATGGTGACAATTTTTGCTCCAACGAAACACGCCTCGATGTGTATAATACGCAGGTACAGTGTTTGCTAGGATTTTAAGAAGAAAAAAATAATTTCCAAACAGTTTAAAAAGTTCTTAATATTAACATTGAGAGGTTGCGCATCGCGCTTTTCTATTTTCCACAAGAATAACACGGGAAAAAATTGTTTTTGATCCTACCGATTGTTATAACGGCTAACGATTTTTATACGGAATTAAACGCTCTACAAAAAAGGTCTCTTATCATTTTATGACAAATCTACTCTTTCAAAAATTATTTGAGATCCTTTTCCAGAAACACCGTACTCTTTGTGGATGTATCAGGTATAATCATTGTACGTTGTATAACGGATCATTGTATACCTGCAGTTTTATGTACCGAGAGTTTTCGGTGAAACTGATCGCTCGACGTCCACAGTTTGCAGGAAATCGAAGCTACGTTTACACGCCAAGGTACAACGTAGTAAATGCTGCGGGTGTTGAGCGGCGTGTTTCACCGAAATATCAGGGTGTAATAACGGGGGTCAATTAATCCTACGAGTTTTTCACTGCAGTAATGATTCTTCGGTCCCTTTTTGCGCTTCGTTCTTTTTTCTTTTATCGCGCAGTCACCTGCCCACCTCTTGCTCTTTGACACGAAATTAATGTCGACCCGTTTCCGGCTGAAACGGCAGCTCGCGTGCTGCAGCTGAAAGCTTTATGCGCCGCTTTTCACTCCCCGAGTGTGATTCTCAAATTGAAACCCATTTTCTCTGCACGGTGAGTCGAGTGGATGAGAGAGAGATAGAGATAGGTGTATAGATGAGTGAGAGATAAAGAGAGAGAGAGAGAGAGAGAGAGAGAGCGAAAGAAAAGGGCTAATTGGTACAGAAAATTATAGATTTTTTAATATCGATGAATGGTAGCTCTGGCAGAATATGAATAAGAGACTTTGAAAAGCAAAGTAGAGGAGAAAGAGAGCCTGAACACAATAACCGTGACCTAAATTTAGTAAATTTATTTCACGACGTTGCAACCTAGATGAAATTATTTCAATCTAGTAAGTTCCAATTCATCTGCGGCATCGAACAAATTTCTTTTTATTTTATTTGCTATCCAGACTGAATGAGATTGATTTAAGGATTGGACTTTTTTTGGCCATTTCCATTAAATATGCGGTAAAGAATAATTTGAGGTAAGTTGAAACGGAGTGAATATAACGGTAAACGCGAGATATGCTGCGAACCGGCGGTTCTTTGAAAGATTAAACAATGCCGAGACGAGTTCTACCCACAAAATAAGTAAACAAACGGATAAATAGCAAGAAGTAAAGAGAGAAAAAAATGGAGAGAACTGGGACCTATCCAAGCCCCGGATATAGGGCAGCCCGCAATGCGCGGTCCCGTAGGATCAATTCCTCCGTGACTATACTCCGGTGGGTTGAATTTTGACGGTTGGAATTCCCGGGGAAGTTTCCGGGACCGCGACCCCTTGAATCCTGCAGGAGTACCTTATACCTGAAGTCGACCGCGCGTTGAGGGTCCTGACGAGTTGGAACGGCAAATGAACAAGTACAACGTGCATGCTTGCAAGCTCCGCGAATACAACGTGAGATCGGATCGTGTTTTCCCTGAGCAGATGGAAAAATCCATGGGATTAGAGGGCGAAGATAGAGAAGGGGATGTAATTGGGTACGAGACGATCGAGAAACGAGAGATTTAGGTGTACGTATAATGCAGTAATACATTACGTACCAAGGGAATAATCGATTTTTATTCCTGCGTTGCATATGGGACTTTATACCCGACTCAACTCTGGCGCCACATTATTGACTTAAGAGTGTTTTATTTTTAAGCCCAAGTGTGATTTGTCGGCCTGAATATTGTAATATTGTTTAAAGATTGTAATAATACACAGAGCTGTGTTTTGAAACGGAAAAAATAGAAAAACAAGAAGAAAGAAAAAAAACTTGAAAGTTAACGCGGTAGAAACGTCTTACTTTTTTCCCAAAGGATGAGAGAAAAAGTAAAGAGGGAATAATATGCTACTTTCGTCCCGCTTTTCAGATCAAAAAAGTTAACATGCATTGTGGTTGAATCGGGAATAAAGAAATATAAAGACACGGATAAGCGAGATATGAGATCTCGGATATAATGTATGTAACGAAAATGATTTCGAAATTGACGAATGAAAATCCCGGGGATGTTCTGTATTAACCGTTATACAAATGTCGAGCGTCTCACTGACGTTCGAAAATTTTTCACAGCACGGAATCGGAGAAGACGTTCATCGCGTTTTGAGAAAAAAAAAAAAAAAAAATATTGAAGGAGGACTCCAACGCGACGCGAAGCCTCGATCAAGGAGTATACGATACTTCTCGATGAAACATTCGGCCGCTTATAGTTATTGGCTCTCCGAGAGAAAAGAGAGAAGATCTAAGCTGCTGCACAGCGTGCGGAAATGCGGAAGAGAAAGACTCGGTCGGACGGCGAAGAGAGAGAATAAAGAAGAATCTTTAGAAGAACCCTCCAGTCCTCCTACATCTGGTTCTGCTCATCGACGTGTGCCTCGGATCTGGCAGGGTGTATAAAATACGCATCACTATACAGACACAGTTGTACAAGAGCTTTTCTTTGGCGCGAAATCATCAGAAATTTTATTTCCTTTTTTTGTTTCCCACGGTCGGGCAACTTTTCTCCTCCCCCTCCCCTTACTCTTACGCGTTTCGTGAACAGAATTACAATTTATCAGTTTTCGTTCGTCTTTTCGTCATCCGCTCGTCTTCTTTTTTCTCAAAGGGATTTCTTCAAAAGTTTTCCTCCGCCCTTATTTTCTTTCGTTAAATACGAGGAGAAAAAGATTATTTTTTTTCTCCTACCGTTTTCGCGATTTTCTTTTCCCGCAATCTCATTCTTTTCAAGAAGTTGGTAAGAGAGACTTCGTAATTTTGGGATCGAAAATATAATCAAACGCGTTTCAGCTGGTGTCTGAAAGGCGAATAATAAAAATAAAAGAAATGCATCGAGCGTTTCGCGTCGGTTTGTCAACCCCTTAACCCGCACTTCGAGGCGAGCATATACACGCGTGTACATACATATACGTAGGTATCGGAGTTTCGTATATCGATGAGCAATTTCCCAGCGATATTAGAAACGCTATTACGACGTCTGGAAAAGCGTCGGACACTTTACGACCAACGGCAGCGACACGTATTTATATACTTTTATTTTTCTTTTGTTTTTCTTTTGCCATCGTTTATATAGACGTTATATGGGTCGATTTTGGCAAAGTTATTATACGTTGTATAATATATACGTATACAGATTATTTTATACGTACGTGCGATGTGTCGTAAAATATTACAAATCGTAAACTTTATAAAATATTATTTTTTCAGGCCGATACGGTTATAACTACAGCGGTCTGGAATTATGTAAAAGTCCTAATTCCGAAGTCTTGACTTTCCGAAAATTCGATGAATTTAAAGCGACGAAATATATAGCGATATAAAGTACGGGTATAAGGTATGATAACGAAGCTACGTAAAACGATTCGAGGTTCATTTCGTGAACCAAAGCCATTGGGGGGGCATTAATTTAACCGACAATGAATGAGAAAAGCTAACCCCCGGTTATATATTAATAAGCGTTTGAAGCGCGGATTTGCGGCCGCCTCTTTAAAAATCCCATTCAAGCCTGGAAATCACATGTGCTAATTTAATTACCGCGTTTAACAATCGATTTCCAATATCTTGCGCGCATCACTGATTCCTTATTTTCTATCACATCTGCGCGTGAGAATAACAAAAGCCGAAATCGAATTCAAATTCCGTATGGGAGTGAAAAAGCGTAGATATATCGGAGTGTAGAAGGTTCACAGCGTCGAATTTTCAATGACTCGAAGATATATTTGACCGAATTTCTCAAACACGTAAAATCGAAACTTCGGAAAGTCAAAATCTAGAAAGATAAAAGTGTAGAAATCCGTGATATAAGAAAGTCAGAACGACTTCAAGTACAGCAAAATTTTGAAAATTCTGTCTTCTGGTTTTCCACATATTTCAACCGTCTAAATTTTGTCTCTTCTATATTCCAACATATATTCTACATTTGATACAATTCTATAAAACAGATTTTCACGTTTTCGAAAAATCGATACGATGTCCCTTCCGTTTGCTAATCTTTCTACACATTTTTACCCCCCAGCTCAACTTCCGCGAGACGATTAAGTGAAAGTCCGCTAATTCAGGGTAAAACTGATGAATCGAGTGATTCGGTCGAGCGTGAACCTTGAGGCTTAAGTTTGGTCGCCGCGGAGCTGCGGGGGAAACGCAAAGCCCGCGGGTAAACCCGTGGATTACCATAAACAACGCGTGTTATTAGTCTATGTATATATATACACATATATACAATATATATATATATATATGGCGAATCGAGCGTTAATCTTCGACGGAGAAATCGTTGCGGTTAATCTTGATCCTTGAGAGAGAGAGACCCTGCAATTAGTCCTCTTTGACAAGCCAATAAATACCTTGTTTTTTGTTTTGCTTTTTTTTTTCATCACCTGCAGAGTCCCTTTCTAATTGGCAAGAAAAAGATAATGAAAAGAAAAGAAGGTGGAGAAGCGATGAAACATTAATTGTAACGTAACGTTTTTACTTCTTATGCGTAGATGTAACGAGAATTCTGACGTTCGGCCGTGTTAGTCGCGAACTGCATGCAGGTTACGGCGTACAGTTATTGAACCAAGGTGATGTGATTACCGGTGTAGGTGATTTGTGGAAATAATTGCGAGCGTATTTTGCTAGAATTAATTTGACTAATTTTTCGCTATTCGGCAGAGACTGGAATCAATTTTCTCCGTGCGGTTGTGATTATTGTGAGGGTGAAATGCACGAATCCGGGAAACGTGAAGAGGCTTGAACGAAAATAATTTCTGTAAATGCGCATTTTGAAAAATTACAGTTTCTTTGTACCGACGTTGAGTCTTTTTTATGATTTATTATAAATTATACCGTCGATGTAAGTAAATTATTTATAGCTGCTTCGGTGAAAATTATTGCCCATTCGGTCCACACGTTTTTCAACTCGATATTTTGGCCTGAATTATTTTTCTCGGGTATTTTTGGGGTCGCTGATCACAAATCTGTAGTCAGAATTTGATCGTTTCTAAATCCAAGATGACGGATCCAATACGGTGGATGTTAAATCGAAAAAATTAACCGAAACTTGTTACTCGGGGGTTTTTGAGGTTGCTGAACACAAATGTAAAGTCAGAACTTATCTATCCTTCCGATAGAGTGGCCTAATATTATTGTTGTATGTTTTCATGACCTTATCTTCGTATATCTGAATAATTCTCGACGTTTGGATGAATAAAAAAGTCAGGAACTTAAGTTTCATCATCAATCAAGGTAAATCATTCAGATTAGAGAATTATTTGATTATCCTAGTTAAAGTGAGCAGAGACAACTCACATTAAATACCGTCAAGACCTCTTATACGTGAGGTGAAATTTCCATAGAAGGGGTTCCAAGTTAATAATATTACATAGTATTATTCCATTAACTCGATGATTCGGGCCTAAGATATTATCGGGTGAAATATTTGGGGTAGGAAACTGAGCATCCGACTGTGCCCGAAAGGGTTAAACGAACCGTTCGCCTTGCCATCGCGCTTTTCATCCAGCAGATTTTTGACCCGACTCTACGCTTCGTACACTCTTTAATAAAAGCCAGATTGGACCGCAGGTCGTAAAGCGGAGGGTGAAATGCGGTCTGCGGTTACACGGCGATCATGTGAGAAATCTCGGAGAAAGATCATCACGTGTTTCCTCGAGCGTCTAATCATCGTCTCGGCATTCGTGTAACAGCGTGTACAACATCGTGCACGCTTTGTTGTATAGATAATGAAAATGCACGAAGCATTATCCCACACATCCCATGCATACCCCAATGGTGGGGATCATTAGGGAAATAGCAATTTGGTACCGTTGCGCTTGTGATATAGATCTTTTCAACCCTCGTCAGAAAATTTTTCTACCACGCCGCGCGAAACGGGCCTTCGTCACGATTCAATTATTCATCGAATTCAACCCCCATCGTAAACACCGGCTTGTTTATCCAGGGATCTGCAAAGCCTATAACGCGATTCAGAAGAGAAATAAGTATAGAAAAGTGACGTGGAATGCGGTAAAATGAAAGCTTACAATCAAGCTGGTGCGTTTAGGGAAACAAATTGGATTTGCACGAAACAATATTTCGTTGAAATCGAATATTTTTTTAATAATCACGCAACTGATCGGTTGATTCTCGTCGAGCTGTAAGCAGCGTGATTTCACCATTAAGAAAATAACGATAACAACACGAATTTTGAGTCTGTGTTCTAAACGTCAAATTTTGATTTCTGCAAAGTGAGTAATAAAAGAAAAAATATTTTTATCATACAAAGTTTGCTTTTGTAAAAATTACCCGTTCTCTCAAACATTTATCGAAAATAATAATTAAACAAACATCAGTTTCGCATTTGAATTTTTGGATAAAAGGGATTTGAATACGAAACTGAAGTTTGTTTAATTACTATCTACGATAAATGTTTGAGAAAATCGGTAATTTTTCTCAAAATTCGAGATATCGTTCTGATTTTTACAACAGCAAACTTTGTCCAATGAAGCTATTTTTTCTCTCATATAATAAATGAAGAACTTTGTTATCATTCGATGTATCTATAGAATAAAAATTTATTTATTTAAATATAAACAGACCAAAGCAGTTTTTTATTTTTTCTGGTTTATCTGTGTAATTGGTTTCGGTAGTAGAAAGAAATTCATTCGCCTAAAGTGAGCCGTCCAAGTTTGAATAACCCGACCGCATAGAATTGAGAAAACTGCCTGCGTCTGATTGTAAGTCTCGAGTTCTCGTCTCGCGTCTCGCATAAATAGTTGTCCTTGCTCTGCAGGTTGCATCCCTAGGGATGCTTTGCCGAAAGCAGTTAAGAGAAAAGTTTACGATGCTGCTGCACTCTTTCCAGGATCGCGTATAGCTGCAGGAGCAGCGATAACCTTTTCAATTAATTCCGACATGCCCGCGTCCTGCAGGACGTCGTCTCGCAGCGAAGGAAAATCGTCGGGATTCCGTCGGCCTTAAAGCTGGCTGAGAAAGGTACGACAAATTTTCGGGGAAACAAATGGGATGGAAAAATAAAGAAAAAATGGAGGACGGGAGGAGGGAGAAGAAAAGGCCTCGGATCAGCCGATCCTGACGGATACATTCGTTGTTGTTCGAGTAGCTTTACATGCAAATCCGGTCGAACCACCCCCGACTTTTTTCCCTTATTTCGTCCTTTTCCTCCCCCTCGCCGCTTTTTCACTCTCCATCATTATTTTCGCTCGTTTATCTTGCCGAGTTGACAATTCCCGACGGCGTTACAAAGCCGACTAGCCGCCGCACGTATTCCAATTTCTTGTGTGGGCAGATTATATGCGATATATTATGCACGTATTATGTACAGGCACGTATAAGGTGACAAAGATTTATATCGGCTTTGATCAGGGAAAGACAATCGCGGTTTAACTGTCAAGCGAAACGCGGGGCTGAGTTGAAGTTCCGAATTTGAAACGTTCCGAAAGCGCGAAACTCCAAATTTTTTCGTGGCGAAACTTAAAGTACGGAAATCAAACACTTGCGAGACATCAAAGTTCCGATTGATCCAAGATTTTCGGTTCCGTGAATTTATGGCTTGGTGAAATTTCACCACTTTGATCTTTCTTTGTTTTGGAATTTTCATATTTTTAATGTTCCGAATCCTGGTAATTCTGATTTTTAGTTTTTCTGATTTTTTACACCCACTGGTCGAGTAAACCACGCTGTGTGACTAGATTTCAACTTTCGGAATTTTCCCATGTCGTACCTTGAATTTTCGGAATCTTGAATTTCGAAACTTTGAGCCATCAGCCTTCCGACCATTCGAAATTTCGTCGTTTCTTCGAAAGTTTGCATTCTCTACTTCGAATTTCGCCACCAAATAATTCGGAAGGTTTAAAATTCGGAACATAAACCCGGCCCCCAAAATGCAATTCACATTGTAGGTTACGCCTGCAGGCTCTAAGATAATATTGTTGGGGTGAGCCGCCCTCATCCTTTAGGAATTTCAAAAGGATCTCGTTCCAAGTATCATCTTTACTCGTATCGTATGCCTAAATAATGTATTACAGATAAGAAGCTGTGAGATGTTCCAGGTTTTTGTCACCCCGCGGTTTAAACAAAGAAATACATTCTTATTATACGCGTGACAGAGGAGAGAATAAAAAAATTCTTTCTTTTTCCGCGCCTTCGTTTCATCTTGCTTTCCACATACTTAGCGTATTATTATTATTATATGAAAAAAAAAAAAAAACAAAACGCGTAAGTCGATCTAACGAGGCGTTGAAATTTTTCTTTTTTTTTTCTTCTTCTTCACGCTTGCGGCATGCTTTTTTCTTCTTCTCCTCTTCCACCATCCTCACGCCTTCTTTTTACCCCCTTTTTCGCCGTGATAAGCTTGAGAACGTCTCGACGATTTATATAAGTATACGACAAGACGCGACACGATGCTCCGACATTTTTTATTTGTTTTCAGTCTTTTTATTTCTCCACTTTCCGTCTACCTTGTCATGCTCAATTTTTCATCCGCGTGGGCAGAATGCAATCCACGTTTCGAAGAATGGCTGAAATTGTATCCATCCGACTGATGATACGGACAAGAAAATTCAGAAACGGATTGTTTGCAATTGCCTGTTTTTTATTACCATTATTCCATCCCTGGATACATCGATGTTTCAGTGTCGCGTGGAATGATGCCTGAATGAAAAAACCAACACACGCAGTTTAAGGATTTAAAAAAAAAAAAAAAAGTAACAAGAAATAAAATAAAAAAACTCGAAAGCTTAATCTGACCGAATGCTGATTTGGAGAACGTTGGAGTTTATGAATATTGCGTTGGCATAAAAAGAGGAAAGAATTTTGTCAGGTCGCAAAGTATATAAATAGAATTGTATGTATATATATGTATATATATAATGTGTAATGTATAATGTATTTGACGAAGTGAATTAGGACGGATTTTACTGCGTGCGTCGAGAGTTCCTGTTCCCGGGCCTGTTTTGTTTTTTCTCCATATATATTACAAAAAATATACCTATACATATACAGCTCTTTTAAATATTTCGAAGAACCTGGAAATTTATTCATTCTCGAGGGATAAAAAATTCATCCCCAAAGTGAAACCGACCTCACCCGCGAATTCGATATTCAACAGCTACTGCAAGTATTTTAGGTACATTGGTATAACTGTTTCGTCGCAAGGTCGATGCATATTACGTGTATTTTGCATCGTGAATTTAATAAAGTGCAGTAAGTGTTTATCAAATATGTATTACGTTGTTGGTGCGATGGCTGGTAAGCTAAAAATAATCCATGTATCGATTGATCGAGTTCGAAAAATAATCGATTACACTCAATTGTTCGGGGAACGATAATCGATTATTTTCGATCATTGTTACCGTTGGTCGTTCAAACAAATTGACCGAAACATTCGTGATGATTTTGACCCGTACTTACCTACTTGGCGTATTCGTAAAAATTCATGTATAAATAAGTGAAAAATCATCGACTCGATCGAACGAGGAGCCGGATATTTTATTCTTTTCTCTTTTCGTTTTTCCCTAGATAATAACCGACTTGCCACCCTCGGAGGAGTAACGACCCCAAAATCCCGGATTATTAATACCTCTTGTTAAATTTTACCGCCGTCGTAAATTAGTCCGCATTATACCAGCTACGCTGAACATCGTACCTGTATACCGTATATAATACAACGCGTCTTAAAATATTTTCATCCTGGTATAGATTTCTGATACACGTTATACTCTTCGTATAAAGTATACGCGAATCGATCTCATCCGATCGATTAGACAATTCAGGGAGTAAATTTGTATCTTGACAATGATATTCTATACCTAGTATTATTCGCTTGGTTCGAGGAGTCGAGGAATTTACGCAATCGATCGATCCAATATAATAATAATATGACAAGGTAAACAACTCTCCGGAAGATCGAACTTGACGCATTCGCTTTTTTTTACCATTTTCTCGACACGCGTAATATTATTAAGTATTAAATGATTGTCAAGTACGTGAAATAGGGGTAAAATTTTCCGACAAATCGACTGCCGCTATTTATTGTTTAAAATTATTCTTACATTGCGAGAGGAAAGAAAATTTTGCCCAAAAAAATTACCAAAAAAAAAAAAAAAATAAAAAAGCAACTCAATTTCTGAAACATGTATTCAATGCATCCAAGATTCGTTCAAAAACTGTTTCTTTATTCAAATAAAAGCGTTTTGAGTAGATATTTTGATTTTAACCAAAAGAATAAATCTCGAATTACATAATCGCGGAGTTTTTCCGATGTAAAATTAGGAATTCAACGTTGAGGATCGCTCAGCGATATTGAGTTGGTAGAATCTGGGGTTCGCGTCTTGATCACAAGTGGTTTACCTATGAGCCGGTTATAATCGCGTAAAGTATCGCAGCCGCTTTGCCGCGAGCCAATTTGGCGACCTGCGGGTTCAACGGGCACCTTGGTAGTAGGTTGAAACCTACTGCTTGGCTATTTACGCAAATAACTTGGCCCCGCAAGGCGAGATTCGGGAGAAAGAGAAGGATAGAGTTCCCGCTAAATTGAGTCTGTTAATTGCCGCAATGCCTTAATTCCGCTCCCCGCATCCGAACACTCGCGCGTTTTATACCTACGTGGGTAATTCGCATTATATAACGTACGCCTGCGGGATCAAAGTTGCCGTTTTCAGTTTGGCAATACCTGCAGCAGACAGGCGAACGGGCGGCACTCTTAAAACGGAAAATTAAACGTTAAATTCAGACGTCAGACCGAAACGATGTTCCCCCGGGATTTTCCCGACAAACACGATCGCCTCGCCTTTTCGCTCGCTCGCTAATTTTTTTTTTTTTTCTTTTTCTTTTTCTCTCTCCTCCCCTCCCTTCACTTTTCCTCAAAGCAATTTTTTTCATATCGAACCGTAACGCAACTTTTTATACACACACGCGTGTACGTCTGTATACCTTTTCCGTGCAACGAATATGAAATTCCCGACGTTGCGCAATTTATTGACTTGCGATGGTGAAATTTTTTTTTTTTTCATGTCAAACGTTTGGGCAAAGTGACAAAAAAAAAAAAAATAAAGGGAAAAATAAAAACATTAAACACAAAATTCACGTTTTTTCTTCTTACTTCCGTTGTATTCTTATACTGTAATATTACATTGTATATCGGTACGCGAATATTTGCGACACCTCGATTTCGACGTAAAAAATGATCGAAAAGAGAAAAAAAAAAACAGGTTTCTTAATTTAGAAATGTTATTCAATTTTGTTTCAACAATTATACGCTTATACGCGCGAATTTAGACTAAATTCCATTCCGTCGCCCTTTGCAGGGTGTAATTTTACTCAACGATCTACCTAAGCGGATATAACAGTTACGTGAGACTTAATCGTGCGTTGTATGTGACATACATACATGTATATGTACGCATACGTGAGTGTAGCTATCCCTAAAATGATTTCCGCCCCGCGTGTTTTAAGCGGACAGAACATTGCGCCGAGCAAATTTATCGTACGAAGGAATTCAACGGTCGTTTCATCCTGCGGTCAATGGTTTTATATATATATATATATATATATAATGCATTCCGTAAAACATTCAGTTTCACAATTTGATCCTAAATTCCGTGTGCACTCTCTCTCTCTCTCTCTCTCACTTTGTACATACAACGATCAGAAGTACGAGAGTTTTTTTAATAGCTTTCATCCACCCCCCTCCCCTCTCGCTGTTTTTTTTTTTTTTTTATCGCCTGCCAGTGGCAAGTGAAACAATTTGAGAGAGAAGTTTTTCGGGAGAAGAATTTTTTGTTTATTTATCTATTTTTTTTTTTTTCACTCTACTTCTCACAGGAACGTGAAAAACTGGAACACAATTTTCTCCACGCGAGGAATTTACATACGCACGTCTACGCGGGAAAAAAATATCTCAACATTTCAGGTCTCATGTGATGAATATGAAATGAACAGTACCTAGTTTTTTTTTTTTTTTTTTTTTTTGAGTCAAATCTACACGAATCGCGGTGCATCCTTCTAAGCATATTAACTCTTACTATTTGTTTTGCAATTCTAATTATCGGTTTTTTTATATATTACCACAAGTGCTGTAGATTTAACTCGAAAAAAGTACGAGGTTGAAGTTTCGAATGTTATTGTAAAGAAAAAATGGAGGATAAAAAATAACTATTTTTCATTAATCGAAATGACTTTGAAGAAACAGAGATTTTGAAATATGAGTATAATTTGTTTCATTACTGTTCGCTCAATTCCAAGCAATTCCAAAACTGCAAAATAACGGATTTTGTCAGCATGAATCGTTACGATAACCTTCCTAACTTTAACGTCATAAAAATGTGCTGTCCATATAATATTCATTGTTTTTTTTTTTTATTGTTTGAGTATATACCTGTGCATGAGTGCTGCAACATTACATGTAACCTATACCTATATACATATATGTATATTATATATATATATATATACACATATGTAGCCGAAGTATTATTTAGGTTTACCCTGGGTGATTAATGGCGAGACGCACTCGTAGAGTAGAGTCAAAGGCTCTGCGACCGGCCGGAATATGTGCCATGTATATGCTTGCTTTGTATATACATATAGAATGTATGTGCCGTATATACGTAGCTATACATATGCATCGGAGATTGAGAAACCGTGCAAGCTGCATAAGGTAGGTTTATAATACGCCTCATCATGTTTGGATACAGAATACACAGAATATTTCACACCCACATATATATATATATATATATTGTGTCAATTCCAGATTCTCGATCCCGTAACAAATCTATCGATCAACTTACGTTGCACTGAATACGTGTAATAAACGTTTATAGGCTAAGTATATGGACAAAAGATTGTGAATAATAAATGAGGATTATACAACCGATGTATTATTATATTACTATACACATGTATAATAATTAATGATCTGATGGAAGTTGCGGGATAATAAGAAATAAAATCGGTGCCACGTTTCAGCGACGAGAGAATTAATAATTCATTACATTTTCAATTAATATTTCCTAACGCGAAATCCGGGAGAAAAAAAAATTCCAACCAGTTATACTCGAGCAAATGTAATTGCAAAAATCGTTCCACAGGTTTAATCCCCACGAGAATAATAACTTGCACATATCGTATGTAGTAAATGTGTATTTTTTTTCTTCCTCTTCTTCCACATTTTATTAGGCAACAATTTTAAACGTGACAATTTTCGTCCCACGCGTATTACATAAAATGCAAGAGTGGCGAGAAAGTAAATTGTTTTAGAGGAATTTCCGTGTCCCGCAAAGAGAGAGAGAGAGGCATAAAAGTTCAGGTAGACTGAAATTCAGTAGTTTCAATATAACTATTTTACCCATCACCGCGGCATTACTGCAATCTATTTCCTTTTCACCCTTCTTCTACATTTCATTTTTCTTTTTTATTATTGTAGCCGCACTTGGTACACTGCAACGCGACGACAAAACGAGGCTCCTTTCCTCGTTGACAATAGATAGATAGCTTACACGTACATACATAGGTATATACATATACATGTATTATGTATAGTATAAGTATACAGGATGTACGGATAAGCGGAGAAGGAAAACACGACGAGTATAAAATGTAAAAAAAAAAAGAAAGAAAACGAGAAAATCGACGTGCAGCGGAAAAGTATCAGAGCTGTGTTACATCGCATGTATACGTATACGTACGTTACACAAACACACACGCGCACAAAACTGTACATATATCGCATTATTTGGGTGCAGGATACGAGGAGCTTTGATACGACAACTGCAGCGGGTCGATCTTCTGCAGAGGACCAGGAAATAACCGGCGACGCTTCGCGAAACTCGCAATCCATTCGGTGCAAAAATTTTGCGACAAACTTTACGGGAAATTCGATTTTATACGTGTGTGGGTGGATACTTTCTCAGCGCTTCTCTTTTATCCTTTGCCGGCTGTAAAACAGAACTTTCTTGATAAAAATTATCCGGTAAGAAAAATAAGAAAAAAAAAGCAGGAGATAAGGAAAAAGGAAGTAAAATCGAATCACGAAAGTTTTTCCTTTTCGTTAAATTTCAGCAACTATAATCCCAATACTTTTTTTTTTTTCTCCTTCCTTCGTTCTTTTTATCAGAATCGATATCCGAACACCGGTTTTAATTAAATATTCTAATTTCATCGGTGAAATATGTGTCCGTGTGGTGTGGAAAAATTACGCGGTTGTTGAAATTTATTCACCTGTTTCCCTCCGAACTCTGATTAAATCGAACCCTCACGATTACTTCAAGCAATTTATTTATTTATTTTTTTTTTCTCGTTTAATCAGTTTTTGCTCGAGTTATTTTCCAACTTGCTCATTGCTTTGAGGAAACAAACGTTTGACGGAGGAAATGTATTCAAGTTTCAACGCGCCGATAAAATTGATCCATTACACACGCGAAGTGAAGGGATTTGAAAATCGATCGTTTCAAACTCTTCGCGCTGCTTGACAAGTGTAAATTTCACGTCAGTTCTGGTCTCTGAACGAGCAGCGAAAAGCGGTAAGCCCTGCCGACCTTAATCAGTATTTGACCCTTGCAAATAACTTTGTCGGAGCAGAATTCCTATCGGACTAGCTGCAGAGGTTAGGGACTTCCTATTTACATCCCATGGCTGCCGGCCACGCCCACATGGAAAACCGTGTCCTACTTTCGGTTGAAACTTCGTGCGTTTCCGAAAACCGTGGAGTGCGCGCTGGAAGCTCAGCGTCTTGCAAACAAGTCGAGAGAGAAATTCCGACCCTTCGATGTCGTCTGCGACATATCCGAGGTGTGACCTCGACAGGGTGTCGCCGCGACAAATTTATTGGAAAAAAATTCTAGTAGTAAGTTACTGAAATTCTATTCAAGTTCAGTACAAATGGAAGAAGAATATTGTGTATACAAAAATAAAAAAAAAAAATAAAAATCAGTTTTGACCAACTTATTTTCTCGACGAAAAAAAGGAAACCAAGTTAAAAATCCCCTGACAATCCTAGGTTTTTCAGGATTTCCAGACGTCCGGCCATCCTGCTCCAGGTAATATTCAAATATCACGCGAAATTCGAGTTCGGAAACGTCGTGTTTAACCAAGGAAATTCGGGGCGATCGTAAACTAAAATTCGAAAAAAGTTGATACGCGATTGTTAAAATCACTCTGATTGTCCCGTTGCGCGCAAAATATAAATCAGATAAGAATAACCGAACGCGAGAATAAATTAGGCTTTTGAACGAATATTGCATCCGTTTACCCACATTTATTGTTTTATTTATATAAATATAAGAAATCTAATTTATAATGCAAAGATAACGGTAAGAGGACGAGAAAGAGAAAGAAAAAGAATAACAAAGTGGCGGAAGGTGATAGTTTGCAGAAGCTCTTTTTTCCCTCCAGCTTTGTTATCCAAGCTGTCTCTGCGTAAGAGCAGTTTCACAGAGTTTCACCCTTTTGCGAAAAAAGAATTCAAGTCCCGTAATTGTTTTCGCCAAGTTGAAATATACCTGTACATTTGTATTATAACAGCGAGGAGCGGAGATTTGACGCGTTGCTCGTAATTTCGTACCCTGCAAAATTACGACCGCTGCGCCGAAATCCTCGGATTTTCCTGATAATTCCATTTCGAGCTCAACTTTAATAACAATTCGGTTTTTGGGTCAGAACAGATGTTAATCAGCGGACCGAGATTATTACCAAACTAGCCAGGTCGAAACTCTGCGCCCAGCTTTTCTTCCTCGAATCGCCGGAATCCTCCCCCCTTTTCCCCGCCCCTCGTTTCGTTTGACACGTCCCTGAACTTTGCGAGCTCGTCGTAAAGCTAGCGCGAAGCTTAGCCACCATATAACACACCCTTTAATTATGCAAGATAATTGAATTGGATACGTCATTCGTACATTTTTTCCACCGTATCTCCACGCGTTTTACAAGCTTTGTTTCATTCCTTTCTCTTTTACCTCATTCCTCGAAGAACTTTTGACAACCCTCGTGATACCTGGGCGTTTGTTCGTTTCTTTCTCTCTTTCTTTCGTAAACGAAAATGAGAAAAAAAAAAAAAAAAACACGAACGCGAAAAGAAAATTATTTACCCTTGATTCGAATCAATGGCCCTGAAATTCTCCGAAGCGTATTGGATTCGATGCTTCATCGGATGGGATATGGAGGAAGATGTTATAAGGTATACAAGGTATGGTATACCTATACGTATGTTATACACGTAAGGATGCGAGTCCTGGGGCTGCAGGACGGATCGATTATAACATCGCAAAACTCGAAGAGAGTTGGAGCACTTTGTGCAAAAGTGTGTATCATTGTACCGCGAGCTACATTGAGTGAGTGTGCAGCTTTCGATTTCGAATGCATTATATAATATATAGTGCCTGCCTGATCCTGTCGACCAACCGACCCAATGACGGGATGTTTCAATGAACAGCGACCCGAGGAGGAGGTTATTAATTCGAAGTACAACTTCCGCCGTGTATCAGAGAGAGAGGATTTATTGGGACGGAGGGAGCAGGAATTTCGGGAAGATGTTCGGTGATGTGGAATTAAAGTGGAAAGACGTTATTTGATCGAACGTGACTATCGAGATTCGATGCGAGGATGTGTCGGAAGAAAAATTCGTCAAGCAAAAACGCGATGAATCAAAAGTTTGAAAACAGGCTGGTCATTAATTTTTGTGAAAAAAAATTCAACGACACTTCCAAAAGTTTTCCAGGACCTAAAAAACTAGTTTTCACTGACATTTTGTCAGTTCTGGTAAGTTACTAAAACCGAAATTGTTCAGCTTATTAACTCTATACTTGGTTCAAATTTAATTCAAATAAAAAAAATAAAAATATATATATAATTTACAAAAAAGTCAGTCTAAGCCAATTTGCTTTCTCGAAAAAAAAAAGTAAACTTGTTACCTCAAAAAATCAGTTCTAATATCCGTGATAGTAAAACTGATATTTTCAGTTTTTTCCATGACCAAATTAAAAATCCCCCGACATTTCCAGGTTTTCCATTTTTTTTCAGGAGTGTGGCCACCCTGAAGAAGTGCCACTAAATTTCAACTGATGCAGAGCCTGAATTTTTTTCCCATACAAAACAGCACATAATCATCGCACGAGATACCAAAGGAGAAAATTCCTGACCGATTGACTCTGTCAAAGGCGAGTTAGAGTCGCTTTTCATCTTATTTAAATACAAACACGATATTAAATAGACGTAGCTGCTAGAATCTGAGATCGCTGAGTTTGCCTGACTCTGTAAGACGAGGTCAAACACATCGAGTCTCGGGGGTTTGCGTATTCCTACGAATCGCCTGCAATTAAACTTTATATAGAATCGACGGTTTACATTTTTTCTACGGCACGTCAAAACTTATAAACTCGAAACCTGGAATGGAACTGTATAAAAAGTCTAGCGTGAATATTTCTCGCACGGTGTGGAAAATTCGCCTTTTTTTTTGCTATATATGTACTTTACGGAAAATTGACTGGAACGTACGCGATTGTTTTTCCTCTTCTATAACCGAGATAAATTTTTTGTCGTCATTAGTGCACAGAGTCCCTAACTACTCGTCGCTTTTCAACGCATTCGAAAAATACAGTTCTGGTTATAAAATGAAAATCACAGTCTCATAGATGCGGTAGTCGGAAAATCTAGTCTGTGTAACATTTGATTTAGATTACCAATCACCGTCACTGTACTTTCTTCTGACTATTGCGATAATATGATATTGCTTCGGCAATAAATGACGGCGAAATAAAAACGAGCAGATTTTACTAAAAAATGCAGTAAAAGAAAGACGTGAAGATTTTTGGTAAAAAATATCCATACGTGTCGACTGTACATTTCTTACTACAAATCTTTTATGTTTCTACATTATCATTCATTTCTGCATTTTACGAAACACATTTCACCAAAAACCCTAACGCGTCTCTCTTTTTCTGCAGTTTTCAGAAAAATCTGCTCTTTTATTTTCTCCGCCATCGATCTTGATACCTTCTCAAAGTGAGATTTTTTTAACATAATTTCAACAACATTGAAACAGCTTTCACAACTATGCTTGTTTTACGAAAATCTTCCGGCAACTGTAACGCTGCATAAAACTTTTCTCATGATGATATAGCTTTTTAAACGCCTGGAATGAAGAATAAAAAATTAGCTCTTCGCTATATCAGCGGAGTAATTACCCCCCCCTTTTGCTCTCGATTTTTTTTTCTTCTTCGTCTTCTTCTTCTGCCAACTCTCCAAGTTTTCGTACCCCGTAAACGTAACGAACTAATCGGCCCCGAGCCGCGAATATATACACCGCAGAGGCAGGTACGGCGGTTCCGCGTCTCGATTTTAACGACTTTTCGTAAAAATGTCACGTTAAGAAATTTACGGCTCTCCCGAAGCAGCTCGAATTCCATCCGCGTGAGCCAAACTTCGACTCCGTTATACATGTACGAACATTTTTCTCTTTGGGAATAACCGATGAGCTTTAAGCGTTTCATGCGAATAAAAGTTCAACCTTTCCGTCGCGTAAACTTAGAAGTCTTGTGCGTCCAACTACTTCGTGTTATAAATCTTTTTCACTTCTTTCTTCCCCACTTTATTACAACCTCACTTCACTTCACTCTTTTCGTTTTCTGTACGATTTTTATTTTTTTTTCGTTTTCTTCTTTTCGTCATACGATTGGAAAAATAATACAAATATTCAACCGTTCAACGATACAATGAAACTTAAACTGTTAACAAAGATTCTGATCCATTTAATTAGATGCCAATTTTTCCTGCACGTTTTCTTTAAATTCTAGCTTGTTTAATATACGCTTGACTTAGAAATATTGTAGAAAAAAAATGAACGGAACAAAGTGACTAAAGGGAAACGATTTCCTCATGTCTCGTATCATCCATAAGTTCTTCCTTGAAGTTGTTACACACGCAGCTATGGTTATATAATCAAAACATTTAACCAAGAAAAAACAATTTCCCAACTCCCGTTCCTGCGATCTGTGCATAGATTTTACGATCCAACGTCTGCACCATTCAGCTGTGAACTTGTCTGTTGAGAAGATGAGAAGATGCGTAGAAAAGGAGACGCGAACCTTTGAAGCGAAAAAGCGTGGGAAAAACTGAGAACTGTGAGTAAAAAAAATAAAAGCTGATTGAAATTTGCTGATTAAATTTTTTTCATCACTCCTCCTCCTCCTCCTCCTCCTTCTCATCTTTCATCTCCTAAATAATAATAATAATAATATAATTATCCCAACTTTTGGCGATTCCCGCTTTCATGGCTCTACAGGTTTTAATTAACGGTATTGAATGATAGCTGAATAATGTTTGGAAAAGAACAATGAAAAGTTTTTAAGTATATCACAAGAGGAGATATCGACAGGCTGGTTATCGTTTCCCAGGAAACGATAAGGCTCCACGTTTGTTCAAAGAGCCTCGAGTTTTTCGGGTTAAAAGTTGATTCTCGCCTTTTATTTTGTTTCCCGATTATTTATTGTATCGTCGTTGAAAATCGACGTGAAATTTCATACCGCGATACGATTATCAGCCTGGTAATATATTCGTTTATTACCGTGTTAATTACGCACACTCAAGTATATAGGAGCTAATTTTCTCAGTCTTGATTATTGCACAACGATGTACGTGAGATCAGAAATCGAGATTGTGAGAAGAGAAGGAAAATGAGGGGGGGGGGGGGAAGAAACCAGAAAACAGGCTACCACTGCAGTGCAGGTGTGATGAGTTCAATCTTTTCCCCCCTACGCACAGTCGTTAATCATTTTTATCGATTAAACGAAAATTTGGGGGAGGAAAGTGAAGAATAATGATGAGAAAAAAAAAAGAAGAAACGAAAAAAAAAATATACTCAGGTCTCACGCATCTCGCGTGCAGCGATATCAGAGTCGATTTAGATCCTCGTTTGTACGAATTACGTGATTCGTGAAATGAGCTCCATAATCGTGCCTACGTAAATAGTAAGATAAAAAAAAAAAAAGAGAAAAGAAAAATTCAATCTCAAAACTCGAATCGTAGAATCGAAAGTAATAAAGCCTGACTCGATTTCATCCCCCTGGAATATAAAATTTTTCTTTGCAGCTGCGAGGGATGAAACTTTTCCGAAACACGTTCACACACACACACACACACACACACACACACACGGGCACAAATGTGATGAAAGTTACTTTTTGTCGAACAATTTCCGACGCGTTATTATACCCGTCATGTATTTTCGATTTTACTTCGGTCCTTTATTCCTCTCCCCTATTTCTTCTTCTTCTATTTTCAAGAAATTTAGTTTATTATCACCGCATATGGGCTATCGATTGACGTCGTATTGCGTTTCCGTTCAATCCTCTGCACACTAAAAATATATCGCCTATTTCATGCTGCACGCTGTGTCGATTTAGAAAATGATTTACGAAGCCATTGTCTTAAACGTATAACATCATCATCATTATTATCATTATTGCTGTTGTTGTTGTTGTTATTATTATTATTATTATATCATAGACACAACGTATTGTAAATCTTTTCTCTCCTTTTGCTCAATTTTTCAATCACAATACGTACAAAGGTAAAGTAAGTGTACCAATTATTGACCCTGTCCCAATTATTAACATTTTTTTGGTTGCGTTCGTTCGATCCTTGGTTCAAAAATGACAAAAAAAATAAATTTCCAGTTTTTAATCGGCGAGGAATGTTGTTTCGATTATTGAGAAACTCGCAATTTGTGCCGTAAATTTATAATTTTCGAAAATAAAATGGTCCAAGCGTATCGATGACCGGTAAACTCGGCTTAGGTAATAAGCATGAAAAATAAAATTTCCTATCGCCTAGATCAGATAGATCGAGAAATGAATAACCGGACCGCGATCCGAACCCCGATTAACGCGGTCCGTCGACGGATTCGCTTCCGCGTTTAAATCGTGCCGTTGCCGAATCCGCTCGATGTTTCGATTCGACACAACGGATGAACCGAGGAACGCGAAATGCGGCTCGAAGCTTCGATTTCTATCCTCGCGGCCGGTATGATTTAGGCACCCTGAATATTGACGGCATTGGGAGGGAGGGTAGGAAACGGGTATCGAATTCCTCTCGTCAGATCGGAAACAGTTGGAGAATGCGGATACGCTGATACATACCTATATACGTACGTACGTCACGGTACATGCAACGTGTATAATCTATGCGCGAGAGAACGTCGCCGTACGAATTCAATTTCCCTCGGCGACGAAGCCAAGATTTTCCACATGTAATTTATAATAAATCCTCTCACCGCATTACCTACTGTAATTTATATAATCAATTCCGCACGAGTACGCGATGCGTTGCAGAAAATCATTAATAATATCATTATTGTTAATATTGTTGTTGTTGTTGTTATTATTATTGTCAGATTGTACACGCAAGAGTGACGTGCGAATAAAAATTACGAGGTTCGATAATCGGGGCTAATTATTTGTCGTCGAAACGATTTTGCGTTAGAGGTGAGAAAAAAATACGAAACGATATGAAAAACGAATTTCCAGTATTGCAAGAAGAAAAAAAAAAAAAAAAAAGGTGAAACCGAACGCGTATTCGATGAGGAAATGAAGACTATTAAATCTCGATCACCGTTTAAACCGCATTGATTTTTTTCATGTAAATTACAGATGCAAGGTATGTATATGTATAGCGATGTACGCAATCTGTTGGGCGATGGTTTAAAAGAAGATGAAAAAAAAGAAAAAAAAAAAAACTCTTGGCTAATTGCGAAACGAGAACTCCGATATCGAAACGGCGTTCAATATTCAATGATATAAATTCAAGTTGATCAATTCGCGATACATGTTATGAATTGATAAGGGATGAGCGAACGAATCGAAAGAATTAGAAGATACGATGATGAAGAGAAAAAAATAAACGAAGAAATAAAAAATTCACGCGTACGGTGTGAAAAGCCCAGGAATATTTCTATTTTCTTTTCCTTTTTTTTTTGTTTATCACGATTAAAAAAAAAGTTCACGCGGTTTGTCGACCGAAATGTTTCCTCCCTTTGCAATCGCGATGCTAATAATTATATTATTGATCATACAGCCGTGGGTATTATTACGATCGTTACACGAATTTTTAAAAATTGTTTATTTATTCACGTTCGGTTTTAATTGATTTGTTTCGTTCTTTTTTTTTGTCGCTATTTCGTTCGAATTGTTTTTCGATTGTTATTCTTCAATTTTTACACTACGCACTTGGAATCATAAAACATGTAAATAACAACAATAATAATAACAACAACAACAACAACAACAATAACAACAACAATAATAATGATAAATATCTTTCGATCATCCACAATTTTTCCCATCGAAGGTAAATATATCAACAATGTATGAATTTGCGAAGAAGAAAGATATAATAAGAAAAGAGTTGGAGAGTTGCAAAAGTGAAAAATATAAAAAATAATCACCGGTCAAGATCGATTTCTTTCGCAAATGAAACGAATTTTCCTTCCTCCACTAAAAACGTTGTCATTGGTAGGTATTTAATCCTTGACTCACCTTTGGCGAGGATTGTTATATTCTTTGGCGGTAGAAGAGGTCCTTTGAGAAGCGCAAGGGTGCAAAGTTGCAGAACGCAAGTAGCGAATGGATGGAGAAGTTCGTTATTTCCCACGTACCAAACACGGAGTGTCCCGCCGCGTCTACTGCTTCCCATTTATACGGTGGCAAGAGAGAGCTTGCCCACCTGTGCTTGCGCAGAGGGCGCCGTTCGCCGCCTCGGATCGAGAGGAGAGGAGAGGAGAGGAGAGGAGAGGAGAGGAGAGGAGGAGGCCCGGCGTCGCGGCGACGCGAAGCTGCACCCCGCGTCGTCCTCGAGAGATCGGAGGATCCGGAACATCCAAGGACATACAATTTTCATTCATTTTACCTGCCAATTAGGCACCGATGACGCGCGTCGATCTTGGAGAACGAAAAAGAAACGTCTTATTCTCGAATTTCCTCGAACTTTCAAATTTTAACGTACGAAACTTGCAGCAGGGAATAAAACGAAGAGGATAGAGATGGAAGAGAAATTTTAAACAACGCACAGATTTTTTCTAACGGCAAAAGGGCGGGGTTGAAGTTCGGAATTTGAAAAGTGCCGAAAGCGCCTGATTACGAATTACTTGGTGGCGAAACTTGAAGCGAAGAAACCAAACTTTAAAGAAACGACAAAGTTTTGGATGGTTGGAAAGCCGATAACTCAAAGTTCTAGAATGCAAGTTTTTGAAAATTCAAGATACGATAGAAGAAAATACCGAAAGTTAAAGTCTGCTCACACAGCGTGGCTTACTCGACGAGTGGGTGTAAAAATTTAGAAAAACCGAAAGTCAGAATGACCAGAGTTCCGAACGTAAGAATATCCAAAATCTAAACCAAAGATAGCTCAAAGTGGTGAAATTTCACCAAGCCATAAATTCACGCAACCTACAATCTTGGATCATTCGGAATTTCAATGTTTCAGATTGCAAAATTTTCTCATTTTCGCACTTTCGGAAATTTGGCTTGTCGAAGTTACGCCCTTTCGTTATTTTGCCCTTTTGGAATATTTTAAATTCGGAATTTCAACCCTGTCCCACTCCAAAGAGTTCGTTCTTCATTTCGTCTCGTTTTCGACTCCTACTCCTTTTTCTTCGTATTTTACTCATTGATAAGATATCCGTGTTTCCGACGAAACGACGTTATAAGACAACATCCCCTTGCCTTCGCCACTTTCCCACCCATATTTCCCTTTCACTCAGGTCGGTAAACAATTTCCCCTGAAAGTTTTAAATCACCGTACAGAACCGTTCGTCTTTGTCCTGAAATTGATCGACGCCAAGTAGTCAAAAGTTTTCCCATTTTTCCCCCCTCGCTTCTCGCGTTCCTCACCTTTCTTTTCACATTTTTCCTATTTCTTTTTTTCCCCTTTATTTCCACGAAAATCACATTTCTTCTCCATTCCCATATTCTTTTACTTTCTATACTCTTATTTCTTGTCATCTCTGCTTCTTCTTCTTCTTCTTATCATCTCTCGGATGTTACAAATGCGACGAAATTAGTCAAAATTTGATTTCGAGAACACTCTATTCTACACAAACATCACCGAATTACTCATACTGTACGAAAATAAAAGGTAACTTTGATCTGATTTCAGATCATCGATCAATTCGCGAGATCTTATTTATTTTTCGTGTTATCATTCAATCGTTCTCAGTCAACAATATAACATATAAAGTTAATCTCCGATCGTGACGTCTTTTCTCGTTTAATTTCCCCGCCTGACGTTAATCGTTGATTACACATACACGTAATTATATCACACGTGCATAATATTCCGGATACTTTAAGTCTCCCAAGTTGTATTTTATCGTAAAAGCAAATACAGGCATTTACGATACGGAACTAAGCTGCTGCGTTTTGCGTGAAAAATTAGGTCGAGAAATTACATCGCCACCTTAATTTAACCTGCCGAAAATCCAACAAAACTCTGCACACCGAGTCGGTAAAGAATAAGTAGACTCGTCAATGATCAGTTTCGTCTACAATTACCTGAAAATATGAAAAACCTAAACTCGCGTGTAAATTATGGATACATTTACAGGCAGGCACGTTTAACGGTGAAAATACAACCGACAAGAATTTACACAATTGTGTACCGAGTGAAACTCTCGCAGTTTGATTACTTGCGTCAGTAATTAGAGCCTCCTATGCTTAGATTTTAATCAACCCGAAGGCGCCCGCGTCAGAAACTTGCTGGTATTTGGTATTTGCTGTTTTGCAAATATTTGTACGAATTTATAACTGACGATTTTCTCCTTTCATATTTTTACTTTTTTCTCCAGATTTACATTCATCAATCGCGTACGCAAAAAACCTTAAAGGAAGAATGAAAACCTTCCGAAATTCATTAGTAATTGCTTGCAACCCGAGAAGACAAGAGAGAAGAAACAATCTTGATAAAATAAATAAATAAAACACGCTGTAATATATTGTCTGCTGCAACGGTATCTTGTGTAAAATAATTTTAGCACGGAGCGGCGTAAGATAGAAAGAAAAAAAAAATAAACAAAAAAAACGACAGTAATGCGAGGGGCGAGAGAGACAGGATTTTTTATCATTTACTTACGTCAATGCAATGTTTCTTATCGCGAATTAAATCACACCATTCAGATTCGCGCGAGATGTACGTTATTTAGATACGAATCTTATCACGATTATGTCACGTGAATTCACTTGTGACTCATTATTGTATGTACACTAGGCTGATTTATTTTTAACTATTTATCTCCTATTCTTACGTACCCTTCGATATTTCGATCAGAGTGTTTAAAAAATTCAACCCGAATGAGACGCGTTTTGAAATTTTCCTACCGAATTCCGGTTTCAAAAGGTTTCGTTTCAGGTTGAAAACTGACTTTTCGAAGGGTGCGAAAGAAGAAAAAAATTAAGTTCATAGAAAAAAAACTGGCCTAATGCAGACGGAAATTTTTCCTTTATTGCTGGTAGTTTTTTTTTTTCTTTTCTTTTCTTTCAGAATCGTATCGAAAGTGTTCTGCGTTTATTTTTCATTTCGTCTTCAGAATATTAATTTCAAGCCTCTGTATCGAAAATTGATTTTAGTATATTGTAAAACTTCCCGACAAGTGCATACCTGAGAATTTGTAAAGGAAAGGAAATCGGAAGAATTGAAAATTGGCACTTTTCCAGGCTGCGGATTGGCCGACAGTAAGGTATCGGGGAAAATCATCCGTAAAATTATACCTACTCGTGCGGTTGTCACCCATCGTGATGTCGCAGAAATTTAATGCATGTGTGTAAAATTCCCTCCCCGACGCAAAGTATACGATATACGTGTACATACGTAACCTGCGGGACGGGTACGTGACGTTTTCCGCACCGCATCTCGGCTCGAGTGGTTGATGTAATTTAGAGAAGTAGACGTATTGCGGAAGGTGGACGGCCAATTTGGAAACCGCTGGTTCTGAAATCCGGGCAGTACAGATTTGCGAAAGCTGGACGAGGAGAGGAACGAGAAATGAAAATGAAAATAAGAACAATGATAAAAATAAAGCAGAGTAGGAAGCTGGCGGAAAAAGGCTGAAAACGTGCGTGGAATTCGCGGCTTGTGTGCGGCGGAAGACTCGATCCTCGAGGCCGCAGATTTTCCTCCATAGATAACTATGGTGAAAAAAGTTGTCGTCAGCTGGCCGAGCGCGTTTTTTGCGAAAGTAATCTTCTTCGTACAATCTGCAAAAGCAGCGCGCCTGGATCTCAAGGAAAAGAAAAAAAAAGAAAACACTCGATCCCCTATTTTTTCACCCCCCCCGTTCATTTATACGATTTTCACAGGGTGGCCACTAAATCTCCATCGCAAAATTCTCTGAATCGTCCAGTTTTTTTTCAGACAAGAATCTTATAATTTTCGCGAAAAAATTCGGATGGTAAAAAAAATTTGTATTCGATCTAAATTTATCTAAAGGTAAAAAAAATTGCGGGACGTATTCGTACGAAAAAGAAATGTAGTAAACGCTTCCCTGACTTTCGGCAAAAACCCCCGACATTACCCCGACTATTCCAGAATTACCGAATTCCAAGACATTTCCAGGATTTCCGGAATCCCCTGACCACGGTGGCCGCCCTGTTTTCACCTTCGACCCGCGGAACTATTTCCGCTCCTGACTGCTGCGGATATCTACCGAAATCTGCGGACCGGGGCAAACAGTTAGACACACAAGCCTGTGTGTTCCAGGTAGGTGGTTGGGTACATATCGTTGGTATCACGAAGGTTGCCATGCTGCGCGAGACGCGTGCGGCCGGCTACGTGACTAAGAAACCGTCGAAATTCACCCTACAGGCACTGTAGTCTCGTGGAAAAGGCCGACGGAATCCTAAAACAGCCTGCAGCCGATCATGCGGGGACACAGAGCGGGGCTTTGAATGAATATAAAAAGGCCGGAAGCGAATGGATAAATAAAATTTCAAACGGAAGATACCGTCGGGATCGGCGAACGACGCCGAGCTTATTTTACCCGCAAGTTCGCGGATTCCGGAATGTCTGCGTTCTTTTCGAAATTCTCTCGGCTTTGGAGTAATCCGAATAAAATCGCAGGATCTGAATGAAAAAAAAAAAAAACAATGTCACGGAAGTTATCCGCTGCGTTTCGGAGTTTGGGTTTACTGTGGAAAAAAAATATGAGGATGAAGCTGGTAACGTTACTGTAACGATGCGTGTTTGGGAAAAATTATTTACTTGGAACCTCTAGGAATGTCTGAAATTTAGTAAACCGTGATGAACGAAACGTACTCTTGTTTTGAAAGTCATTCTAAAATTACTAACTTCAGCCTCGTAAAAAATTTTATAACCATGAAAATCGCGGTGCATTTCCCCGGGATTCGAGATTCGAAATTGAACTTGAAAATGAATATGTAAATTGATTCATTTGACAGCAGAATCGTTTGTACAAGTATGTGTACTAGGTACCTTGAACAAAGAATTGATTTATTTCTCAAAAGTTTCTGCAGAATCGATGCAATCCTCTCTGCACCGGAAGTGGGGATGATTTGAAAAGTTACGTGTATAACTAGGTACAGTAGATTCGTTCGATTTTTCCCCGGCTCAAATTCCCTTCGGATTCGACACCATATACGCGAAAGTTCATACATCTTATAGAAGAACGATTCGAATCGTGGTAAGTCGTTGTTAAAAGTTACCAAAAATAATCGATTCAATTCCCGATCGATTTAGTATAATCGATTATTTTTCAAACTTGATTAACCGACCGACTTGATTATTTTACCGTACAATCGATTTTTTGTGATCAAAGTATCAATTATCGTCATTGTCTTACTTATTAATTATCTGTTTGATATAACAAGCGAAAGATAAATGAATATTTTCACCTGATACTGAACAATTTTTTTTAATGAAATTAGAGATTATCAAAAAACTTTTCCGCTATTAAGAATACGTATTGAAATTTACAAAATTTCCGTTTCAAAAAAATACTAAATAATCTATGATTAATTTTTTTTTTGGCCTCGATTAATCGAGTGCATCGATTTCATTACCTTTATCTTGTGGCCATCGCTAGTCGTTATCTCGTGTAAGTTTGGATTCGATTTTGTCACAATTGCCGCGACGCAAGCAGACTAAGTGATTATCGAAGCCCTGGGCAGCCCGCACTGAACTTGATCACTAGTTTCCCATTACCTTTGAGCATCAGGGAGTTGCGAAGGGTAATCAGAGAGAGCCAACACCGAAACTGCAATATCTTTGCACTCCACGTACGTTCCTTCCTTCCGTTCTTCGGAAGCAGGAATTTCGAATATTCTTCTGTTGCACGTTACTCGCCGATCTTAATACGTTCGTTGAGAAACTTTCGCAATCGTTTCTCAACCGTAATTTGACAGAACGTATCAGATGTACAGTTCACTCAAAACAAAACCGAAATTAATGTTGTGTCAGTTTTTTTTTTAATGTTCGGGCCCCAAAAACCATCGAAAAGTACGTTGATATTAAGAAAATCTCAAAACTTGATCCAGTCGTTGATTCTGAGCTTTTATTTCTACAAATCTTTCAATTTTAACACTAAAAGAAAAAAATACAAAAAATTGTACACCCGATATACGATATCTGTAATTCAGGGAGATTTCTACTCCACTGATTTATTTCTGATTATCGTCCCATTTAAGCATTTACGACCTAAGCATTGCGACTGTTGAATAACTCGTTAGTCAACAGAATGAAAAGGAAAGGA